>NC_090447.1:1148434627-1149058064 GCF_031143425.1 Pleurodeles waltl | reverse complement strand
TCATCCCTCTTGGGACACTAGTTCCCATGTGTTGCTGTAACTTCTGTCACAATGCACAGCGTATTGCTCCCTATTCCACCAGTCTTATAAATTCATACCAGCCCTGTCATTATTAAGTGACACAAGTGATAGCAAAAATACCATCCAAAGCCTTGCTTGTTCCTGGCCTTGCTCCTTTTTAACGTCTAGGCTCGAACTGGTGTGACACTTGACTAGATCGTGCATACTGCTTCGCGTTTTCTCAGCACGCTAACGTCTAAGAGCTCCTGTACTTGCCAAATGGTCAAACCAAAAACCCCACGTGCACCTCTGGGCAAGATGGAACACGCCACTTCATCCTCCTCAGAGCCCTACGCCAACACACAAGTGGCACTTCAGAAACTAGAATTGACCCTACAATCACACACATCACAATTCGAAAAGATACTACAAGCCATTCTAGACACTAAAATTACTCTGGAAGCTAAAATAGGTTCGGTAACAGAAGATCTTAACATACTTCGCACTGACCAACACGCACTAGCTGATAGGGTATCGGAACTTGAAAGAGATACTGTGGCTATCCCCCGCTCGGTGAAAGATCTCCAATCGCAACTAGTTCACTTATCGACAGAGGTGGACTCTTTAAAACGCAGAGCTGAGGATGCAGAAGGTAGATCTCGCCGCAACAATATCCGTATGGTGGGATTCCCCGAGCGTGCCGAGGGCCTCAGTGCTGAACTATTTATAGAGAAATGGCTTACTGATACTATTCTGAAGGATAATATCCCGAAGTTCTTTTCTGTCGAAAGAGCACACAGGATCCCTGCCAGGCCTCCCCCTCCTGGCTCCCAACCACGTCCGCTTATAGTAAGACTCCTTAATTACCGTGACAGAGATCTTATCCTACAGTTATTTCGCAAATCTGGCCCGGTAAGCTTCGAAGATGGTGTGATTACAGCCTACCCAGATTTTACAGCAGAAGTACAGAAGAAACGCAACTCTTTCTACCATGTTAAGGCGTGTCTCCGAAAACACAACATCAAGTATGCGCTGTTGTTCCCTGCCAGACTCCGGATACAAGATGACACTCGCACACTCTTTTTTACCTCTCCAGAGGACGCCTGGACCTGGCTACATGCCAAGGGGCTAGCCGATCCATTAGACACAATTGCTCTGGGAGCCGATAGACCCTCCTCCACGTCAGGTCGCAGACAGCGCAAGAAACAAGGCGCGAAGCCCTCGCCTGAACAAGCGCAAACTGAACGCTCCCGACTTCTGCGAGCCACATCCAGATTTGTTAACGCGTCACCTACTGCCTCCTCTACACAAGCGGACGTTGAGCAGGAACAGGATGCAAACTCTGACTCAGCTGAATCCACACGTGGCCCTACCCTCACACCACGCACAGCAGATGATATCTGCTAAACAGCTGGGCCCTACTGGTTCTTACAGATCGTGGACAGTATCACAATACTATTACACCTCCTTCTGAGCGCCATCGGCATCCACCTGTTACGCCGCGTGATTCGATTGTGCCCCTGGGCGGCACACTCTTCACCACAAGTGAACAGGGCAAGGTAAACCCTAGACTCTGTATCAAAGCTGCCCGACACCCCCCTGCTCCATATGGACCATTCTCTCATGCCAGCAAATGCTGGAATAGATTTCTATTTTTCAATTCAGTTGTTATTGTGTGTTGTTTTAGTGTGCTCCCTTTTATTTAATCGTTGGTTTTATCACATGTTAGTTAATTGCAAATGCAGCAGCAAATGTACATGTCATGATTATCATAGCAATAGGACTGCAGCTCGCAATGTCGCTGGTGTGGGTCGCCCAACCTTAGTGTGCGCATGTCACAATGTTTTTATGTCATGGTCAGCAGGCAATCATTCCCTTGGGCATACGAAAACCACAACAATATCATGGCCACTCAAACTCATCAGAGTATAGCAAAATACAAAGTGCTCACATGGAATATTAGAGGCATGGCAACCCCACGGAAGCGTCAGAGAGTTTACGCCTTTCTTAAGAGACATCAGATACATATAGCATTATTGCAAGAAACACATCTCTCTAAAGCTACGCTAGAAAACACACGCTCAAAATGGAAGGGGCAATTGCATGGCACAACTTCTTCATCATTTGCCCGTGGGTAGCGATTTGGATCGCCCCCGGGGTTCCATTCACCGTGTCTCGCACACAATGTGACTCAAATGGTCGCCACGTGATAGTTGAGGGCATACTAGATGGATCCCCTTTAGCCCTAGTTGCACTGTACTCCCCAAATGTAGACCAGCGAGATTTCCTATCTACACTTTCAACCGGCAACCTTAATGACCCTACGTTGGAATGCGTTTGGGGAGGAGACTTTAACAGTGTCTTAGACACTCAAAAGGACCGCTCGTTCCCCCCGCTTACCTCAGCTCCTTCCAATCGTGCCTCTCAAGCACTAGCAAGCTGGGCTTTAAACAATGGCCTGAGCGAAGTATGGAGGACGGCCAATCCTGCCCAACGGGAATACTCTTATTATTCCCCTGTACATAAGCTGTATACCAGAATAGATATGGTTTTTGTATCTGCAACAGTGATTCAGAAGGTGTGCGGATCTGAATACTTAGCGCGCACTATATCAGATCATAATCCTTTATGTGTAACAATAGCTTGGGGTCACATGCACACCCGCATACCAACGTGGCGTTTACAGCCGGAAGCCCTTTTAGATCCCCCCTTTCAAACAGAGATAGCTAAAATATTAGCTGATTATTTCCTGCTAAATAAAAACTCGTCATCATCCCGCTCTATAGAGTGGGATGCCCACAAAGTGGTGATAAGGGGACACTGCCTTGCAGCCACGGTAGGGGTGAGAAAAGTACTCACTAAAGAGCTACAAACATTAGAGGTAAAAATCCGTAATGCGGAGGCTGCGGTTGTTGGGGACGAGTCCATACTAACAACACTGAATTCGCTCAGGGCCGCTCATAGCGAAGCAGATACTAGGCTAGGCAAACATGACTACAGACATTATATAACAAGACAGCACGCTGAAGGAGACAGATCCGGTAGATTGTTGGCTTGGCTGACTCGACAGCCCTCACAGCCAACACCTATCGGCGCGATACGTTTAAACCCCAACGTTATCGTTAACACTCAGTCTGGCATTAATGAAGCCTTTTTCACATATTATCGTACACTTTATACGTCTCCTCCCCCTCCGCCGGAATCACACCTAACTGATACACTACAACTTGTCTCTCAAAACCAACTTATCCTCGATAACACCCATATTCTAGATGGCCCCATTACCATTGAAGAACTGCGCTCAGCTTTGGCACAAATGGCGCGCAGTAAAACCCCCGGATCGGATGGACTCCCGGTGGAATATTTTAACTCTCATGCGAGTCATCTCCTGCCCCCGCTCGTTGAAGTGTTCAATGAGGCGTACCATAATTTGCAAATGCCAGACTCTTTGCGCGAAGCTTTAATAGTGGTCCTTCCAAAAGCTGGTCGAGACCCACTTGATGTTAAATCATACAGACCGCTCTCCCTCCTAAACACAGACTGCAAATTACTAGGGAAAATATTAGCGAATAGGCTCCTCCCCTACCTACCGAGTCTGATACATCAAGACCAGTCCGGCTTTATCCCCGGCAGGAGCACCTTCCTAAATATTAGGAGACTGCTTCATATAATGCATAACAACACGAACACCGAAGCGGTCGCCCTCTCCCTAGATATTGAAAAAGCGTTTGACACACTAAGCTGGAATTATCTTATTTGCACACTCAGGGCGTTCGGCTTCGGACCTGGCTTCATAAACTGGATCAGGACGCTGTACTCTAAGCCCACAGCACGTGTAAAAAATGGTCGCATTATCTCCGAAGCATTTGCCATAAGTAGAGGCACCAGACAGGGTTGCCCATTATCCCCCTTGCTGTTTGCCATTGCCATGGAGCCACTGGCAATCAAACTGCGTAGCTTCGCGCATATGTGGGGTATCCCGGAATCTAACACCTATCATATCATATCTCTATATGCAGATGATGCCCTGATTTATCTGCGTAATCATTCTACCTCCATGTCAGAGGTGCTGAAATTGCTGGACTCCTTCGCCCTCGCCTCTGGACTTCACGTCAACTGGTCCAAATCCAGTATTTTCCCTCTTATCTCCATTCCGACTGATGCGCATATAACACTTCCGCAATATAAACTACCGTGGTCATATACAACCATTAGGTACCTCGGGGTGCAGATTTACCACTCTGTTACAGATTTAAAAGAGGGCAATATTGACAGAGTGGTGAGATCCACTCGCGGCTCGATACCATTCTGGAGCTCACTCCCTTTATCCCCGTTGGGCCGGGTAGCAATAACCAAGATGATTATCCTCCCGAGGTTCCTATATTATTTTACTGCCCTGCCAGTGTGCCTGCCACGCTCCTTCTTTAATAAATTACATTCAATATTAACCGACCTACTCTGGGGCAAAGATAGACGTAGAGTAGCGTTGACCATAACACAACATCCGCAGGAAATGGGCGGGTTGGGCATGCCTAACCTCGAAAGATACTACGCGGCCGCTCAACTGTCGTGGCTGGCTGGATGGCTGCATGATGCCCCTTCCGCTGAGGGCGCACTGCTGCAGTCATGTATGGCCCCCAAGGGGCTGCTGCTCACATTGTTATCTACCCCTCACTCCTTACCCTCGAAACACATACTGATGGAAGCAGCTCGCTTTTGCTGGTACAGATATGCCATGGCAAGTCCCCCTCCCCCCCTTACTCACCCTTGATACCGCTGTTTCAATTGCCGGGCACCCAAATTATTTCAATACATCATAACACACGGGATATAAATACACTGAAGGTGGGCGATCTATACTCCCATTCCGCGCTGTACTCCTTTACGGAACTGGTGCCTGCCGGGGTGATGCACAATGGGGCCTTTTTGACATACAGCGCCATTAAACGACTGCTAAACAAGACCTGGGGCCTCGGCAATAATGTACCCCCTGAGTCCCCATTATTCACTACTATCCTTACAATAGGTAGCGCAAAAGGTACCATAACTAAAATATACAAAATACTATTAGCAGCAGTTTGCACTACCCTGCTGCATGCTAAAGCACGCTGGGACATGGTCCTTCCTACGCCATTACCACTAAAAACCTGGACCGCAGCTCTTGCAACAATCAAATCAATATCCCGTAATCCTCGCTTACGCTATACCCAATTTAATTATATTCACCATGCTTATTTATCCCCAGCCCGCATTCTAAGAATATACCCGAACACAACTCCGTCGTGCCCAAGATGTGCTACCCCGGCAGCTGACTTTTACCACATGGTTTGGAGTTGTCACTCAATAAACTCAGCCTGGCACCGAGTTACAAACGTTACAGCAGACATCTCATCCCTCGCATTATCCCCCATACCAGAGTCCTGCTTACTGGGCATACGTCACCGCACTAAGGGAGATAAACAGACACACAGATTCATAGACTTAGCGTTTGTTGTCTTCAAACGTCTGATTGCAACACATTGGAAGGCTCCACATGTTCCGTCCCATTCGGTTTGGCTGCGCGACTTACATAGTCGCTCGCAGGCCGAGGCGCAGACACTTAATCTATTGCAACGTAAAGGTCTCATCGAAGTGGGCCCTGAAGTCTGGAATACCTTTGTGGTGGCAATAGAAGCGCGTGACGACCTGCACCCCCCGTGAATAGTGCAACATACACAAATCTTACAGCAAGGTGGATACGATCAGCAGGATACTTGAACTGTCTCAATCTTAATTATAGACATTGCTGACACTCTCATTCTAATCCTCAAAGTATTAACCTAACAAATCAGGCTGTTTCCACTGCGTACAAGACTCTACGCAGGTCAAACCCAGTTCGATCAATGCCAATTAGGCTCAGCATCCAGCTGAACCCCACAAAACACAATCCTTGCCCCACCTCTGTCCTTCGATCTAAACACACTTACATATATTAGCTGCATTCCTTCCTCTAGCCTCTCCCTACCTCGGCTTGAGGTTGCAAATATTATCAATGACATTGGTCGTGCTTAGCTGCATTGATATTCGGCAAGTAGTTGCCGCACAGTATTTAAGCTGTATGTTTCCTTTTTTCTTGCTCTGTTGGCATTATCTTATGTTTGTTTATAATTTGATTTTTCTCTTTCTCTTTCATACCAGTTAATATGCAAAGAGGCTGTGCAAGATTATTTATGCAAGCAAATAATTCGATAAATTGTAAACAGCCAATGTACTGGTATGTGAATGTTATGTTTAATAAACAGATTTAAAAAAATAAAATAAAAAAAATAAAAAGATGGGGTCCCGGCATCAAAAAGTTTGAAGACCTCTGAGCGTACCTATGTCACACACCGAAATCCATGGTGGGCGTGGTGTATACCCTCCAACCAGAGGGAGGCACCTAGAGTACAGACAGCCCCCTTCTCCTTGCGATCTAAAATCGTTGTTGCAAAGAAGGAGCAGGCGGTTAATTATGACACCAACAGTGACGCTGAGGACGGCTCCAGGCAGCCCTCCTGTGTGTCACTGCTTGAGGAAATAAAGGCAGAGCTCAAACAAGGTGGCACCTGACATATACTGGGGTACATGCTGTAATGCCCACAAATGTTAGAAATGCGTTATTGTAAGCCTTGGTGCGTGGCACTAGGCAGAGCTGTGGTGTTAGGTCCACATACCCCCTGAAAATACCGGGAATTGTTCGTACGCCTAAAGTAGCAACTTAGAAATTACGAGTATCTCTAATAATTTGCATAATAACATCTTTTTGTGCCAATCTGTAATAGCTCTTTGCAAAAATATATATCGCATAGGTTGTTTGTCATAAATTGAGTCGCGCCACTGTCAATATTGTTCTTTCCTTGCTTTTGTAGCCTGTTTGGCGGAGTGTGCGGTTGGGCTTGTTTTTAGGGGAAATTCAGCTATGTTCTTTAGTGCGAAGGAAGTCGGGTCTGACTGTCTTTCCCAATCGGTACTCGCTTTTCCGAGCATGGATTTGAAGTGTGCTGATTTCAAGACACCTTCGCGCCCAGGGGTTGGGGTGGCAGTAGTTGTTACCAGCCCCATTGCACACCCGGGCTGTGTCCTCCTGGGTAAGAGAACAAACGCCTCCACAGGGCCCGGCATGTACCAGCTGCCAGGGGGACATTTGGAATACGGGTAAGTGGCCTCGCCGGTAAAATGTAGGCGTGGCCAGCTTCAAATAGGGTCTCATGTTAAAGTCAGGCAAAATTATTACATTCTGAATTTTAATTTTTTTTTATTGTGTTTTCTCACGTTCCTTCACATGAAATGTGTTTCTAACATTGGGTTGTGCATTGTATTTTTCACCTCCTAGAGGTGGTTGAGACATTGAAAGCTGGAGTCAGGTTCGAGCATGAAACCTGGCTCTGGCTCAGCTCGAGGTCCTGTTGGAACCTCGAGCCTATAAAGAGACAAAATGTGGCTTGTGCCTGCCTTCTGCGGAGGGTTGTATGACCTAACCACGCATGCATTTACAAAGTATGCCTTTATTATGCAAGGTAAAGTGAAATCTGTATTACCTAGTTCGTAGTTATAATTAGGATTGTGTTTCCATACAAAATTCATTTTTTTGTGTTGATATTAAGTTTGGCCTTTTTTATCGAATCACCACAAAACTTTATTAAAAAGTGCTACTTTTTGACTAGTTTGCGCTTGGAAATGTTTGGGGTGATCAGTCAAGCGGGGGACAAGAAAAAGGCAGGATCCCCAAATGAGATTTCCACCTTCATTTTTCCATAGACTCTGCTACAGCTCATACTGCTGAGCGAATTTACACTAAATGTTGCAGAAAGCTAAGCTCTTGGTCCAGAAAGAGTGTTTTTTGAGTTTTGGTGTAAACCCGTTCAGTAGTGTTGGAGAAATAAAAGTTACAAAAATGTGTATGTTTCACGCCGTGGAGGATCTGCAGAGCCAACAGATCTCAAAGTGAGATCTGATTGACTTCCACAGCCAGTAAGTGGTGGCAGACATCTTAGGACTTGAGACGTTATAGCTAGGTGAAATGTTTAGTTACAACATAACCTTTTAAACTCTAAAATCCACAGAAGTTCACCAACTATAGTTATTGCACGTAACTATAATTCGTGCCCTAGGGTAACTAAAACTTGATCCCCCGCCATGCACCATTTTCTCATCAATAATTTCACATCAAATGATGTAGTAATATCAATGATGTCATAGAAGATGTTATATGTAGTGTAATTAGCTGTGTATGGTAATGCATTCGTGGTAACTGCATTAATTTGTAATGTCCACATTGTAAATGCTGTTTCCCTTCCAACTCCTACCTAGGATCTGGCATCACGGTCAGAGGTCCTGGCTGGGGATCCAGGTTCGAGTCTTAACATCAGCTCAACACCCTGTGATTCTGAGCAAATCATTTAATAACCGGATTCCTATATGTTGCTCATGTAAAGCCTCAGGCAGTGGGTCAATTTCACGATGTATTAAAAAACTACATAATAATGATCTAAGAGGTAAAAGCAAAGCCTTAACATAAGAAAAGACAAATATATACAGATTTGCACTAAGTGAAACCAGAAAATCTGAATAAATCGCAGCTTCCCATTTAAATTGGGTGATCTTAGCCAGCTCATGGATTTTTTTTTTCTTTTTTTTAATCATGTTTTCATGCTACTTTTTAATGAGTTGTGTTTGTGCTTTCCTTTTTTTTCTTTTTCAAGTGCATGCCAACAAAATGAGGCAGACACCATCATCATGTTTTTTGTGTGTTTTTTTAAAATAATCTATGCTGCAGTAATGTAGATGATGGCTAAAAACTTTGGCAAAGCTTAGAAGTCTCATAGGCAAGACACATTTCATTAGCCAAGGCTTGGTTCTTTAGCATTCTTTTACTTATTTTAGATCGATGGAAGAGGGCCTATCAAAGTCCGAGACAGCACAGTTATCCTGCAATAACATTATTTAAAACTGATTCCTTGTTCTTTAACGCAGCTGGTTCGTTGAAAGTGCAGAATGTGTATACTTATAACCACACATCACTAAAGGTGTATTCTTCCCCTTTTTTTCATAATTTCTTGTTGCTTTACCTCAAAGGGTGCCTTTCTCCATAGTTTACTTTCTCCTATCTAGAGCATGGTTGAGAGCTTGTCATTGGCTTGCTATCACAAGATACTTGAACTGCATAAGCATTTATGACTTTTAACATTCAACATAAAACGCTGGTCTGGCCACATCTATTGTGTATTGGCCATTTTAGGTCTACATAAGCCTATCCTAAATACACAGTGCCTGGAACTAGTTTGGAGTATGCTTGATAAATTTATGCTCTCCTAATAGAACCTCCATCTTGAAATCCCCAACATTCTCACTTTTTTAATATACTTGTTGGACCTGGCCCTTTTAGCAGGGTTATCCCCAGACTTTTTGCCTTCATCCTCCTATTTTTGCAGCACTGAAGGCTCAACTCTTACACCATGCATACAAGCAGTGACCAGATGGATGCCAGAATGCAAACTGAAGTTAAACGAAGACAAAACCAAAATAATGATATTAGGGCATTGTTCTCCTCTGGGGCTATAATCTTGTTCCTTAGATTCCATAAGGAATCTGCCCCCTCCTAAAGAGAATATTAAGAGACTCGGAGTCTGGCTAGACCCGTGACTTACGATGGACCTTCATGTAAAAAAGATCTCCGCAAGCTGTTTCAGTCTGCTCAGGCTTCTGAGGAAAGTCCTCAGAATCTTGCCATTTGTGGCTAAAAGACTAATTATTCAGTCCCTTTTTATCTCCTGGCTGGACTACGGTAATGTGTTATACCTCGGCTCGCCAAAGTATGTAAGCACAAAATTTCAGGTGGTCCAGAATGCCGCTGCCCGACTTCTCTTAGACATACCTAGACATATGTCGGTCAAAGAGACCATCTCCTCTCTTCACTGGCTTCCGCTGGCACAGCGCATAAAGTTCAAAGCTCTGTGCTATATTCACAGGTCCTTACACAATAGAGGCCCTACTCTGCTAAGCTCATTAGCCTCCTTCTATATGCCTCCCAGACAGCTTAGATCCTCATCGGCTGCATTAGCTAGACTTCCAGTTGTAAAAAAAGAAAGCTAGATGGGGTGGTACCTCTATGGCTTACTTGGGAAGTAAACTATGGAATTCCCTTCCCCTCAAGCTTTGGCTGACCAGCCACCCACAAGCTTCCCTTTCGGCGACTGCTTAAGACTTGGCTATTTAGTGCATAAATCTCAGACTGTATTTTGAAGGACTGCATTCAGCGCTGGGAGGCCCTCGGGTAGCCATGCACTTTATAAATCCCTATAACATAACATTTTTTCAGATCTGTTTTGTTGGCTTTAGAACTCTGGGCACTTTACCACTGTAAAAAGTGCTAACGGGCATATGCTCTCTGTCTAAATTGTATTGGTGATTGATTTCTTCATGATTGACATATTTGATTTACTAGTAAGTCTCTAGTACACTGCACCAGGTGTGCCTAGGGCCTGTAAACCTAAAGCTACTAGTGGGCCTGCAGGACTGATTGGGCCACCCACATGAGTAGCCCTGTAAACAAGTCTCAGGCCTGCCAACGCAGTTGTCTGTGTGTGCAGTTTTAAACTGCTGTGTCAACCTGGCAAGCCCAAACTTTCCCTTTTACGGCATGCAAATCACCCCTAAAGCAGGCCCAAGGCAGCCCAATTGGCAGGGTACACTTGTACCTGAATAAGGCTGTGCCCGTCCTCACATAAAGTAGTCTCAACCCCCCTGGAGTGTGTCTGGGGCCAGGGCAGGAAAAGGCAGGGTCGTGTGCCCTGCAGAGACTTTTCTTTGAAGTTTGTCTACTTCAAAGACAGAAATGGGTATAAGTACTGGACCTCTGACACCACATAGTTAAACTCCTTCTGGACTGAGGAAATTTGGCCAGGAAGACAAGCTGGATGCTGGATGAGGGACTGCCACTCTGCCTGCTGCTTCTGTCCTGGGAGTGAAAGGACTGGACTTTGCTTTCTACATCCTGTTTTCCAAGGTTCTCCAAGAGCTTGAACTGAGCTCGCCTCCTGTTAAGAAGTCTCAGGGCTATCAAAGACTTCACCTGCCAAGACCTGGGCTCTCTTGCTGAGAGTCCTGACTTGCCAAGTGGTGTGAACTCCAGTGGGAGTGAGTTTGGTGCAATCAGGAAGAAACTCTTACATCGACTTGCAGAACAACTTGGGAACCTGTGCTGCTGTCTAACCCAGCAATGCTGCCTGCACCGGAGCACTGGTCTCCACTGAGTGCGAGGACCGTGACCTACAATGTGGGCCCCATTGCAGCCGCTACGCCTCCAAAGTCCCCCCACAGTGTGAGTCCAGAATGTCGTGTCACCGATGTCCGTGACATCTGACTCTGCCGCCTCACTTTTGGCCCCATGGTGTGATTATTACACTGCTAAGTTGATGCCTTGCGTCTTGACCTGCAGCATTCATCAACCCCGCCTTGTTGTAAGGAACCGCCGCCAACGCCACATCAACTCCCCTGCAACCATAAGGAACTGAGGCCTCACCTCCCCTGCCTACGAATAAGGAACCGACACCTCACCTCCCCGTTGGCAGTAAGGAACCAACACCACCCCGGCTCTAGCGACACCTCACCGACACTGTGCAACATCCTTGTTGCCTCATCATTTCCAAGGTAGTGTAACCAAGGTCTACATAACTCTGTGGTCGGCCGTGCTCCCTCGCAGGTGGTGCTGGACTGTTGCAAGCTCCTCCATCAAGCCGTTGGGATAGCCCCAGTTGGACCTATTGTGCCATACTACACTTAATCTTTGAAAATTCTCCGCTTTACTTGTGTATTTTGGATTCTTGTCGGTTTGGTCTTGTTTAACTCAGGTGAATATTGGTTATTTTTCTAAACTGGTGTGGAGTACTTTTGTTTTGTTTGTACTATGTGTGTGTGTACAAATACTTTACATATTGCCTCTTAGATATACCTAGCTGCTTGAGCCAAGCTACCGGGGGCGAGCAGAGGTTATCTTAGCGGTGTGATCACTTACCCCTACTAGAGTGAGGGTTCCTACTTGGACAGGATGCAAACCACTGCCAAATAGAGACCCCATTTGTAGCAACACTAGAGCAGAAAAAGTAGATTTATTTAATTGAATTGGAAATAGGAAACCCAATTTTTACACTATTTGTTGAGGGTAAGTATGTTCCTCAAGGAGAAATTGCAGTCCTTGTCAGGGTGAACCACTAAAGTCATTATATAAACTTGTGCTTAACTGTAGCTATGGCACAAAGCAGACAGGCTTTACATAGAGGCACTGTGTAAAGTATTTATGCAGTCCTAAAACAGTAATAAGTTCAAAATGCAAAACAATATTGAATTATAAAAAATAGAGTGAACTTTAATAAACAGAATGACAAAACTTCAATAAGGGGAAGCAGAGATATACATGTTTATGCTTTTAAGTAGAAATCGTGCAAAGAAGCATGAAAATCCAGATCATAGTCGATGGTTGCAGTAATACAGGACCTAGGTGGAATTTGACGGTGACTGCAATTAAGCACGGAACGGATACACCAACCAGGGTTGTCCTGGGTCAATATTTTATCTTTTGACTTTGTCCTTGAAACCCCAGTCTACCACAGGACCTCAAGGGAGACAATCAGAAACTCACAGGTTGTCAGGCAGAATCCGCAGCTTGGTCCAGTCTAGTTTCAGTTCTCACTGGTCAGCTGGGCAGTTGCAAACAAAGGCCGCTGTAGATTGTGTCCCTATAGCTTTAACAGAAGGTCAGCCTTATGACCCTTGGAGTCTATTTAATTGACCTGGGTGTGAGCGGGAGAACAGGTCTAGTCTTCTAGGCAGTTCACAGGTCTCAGTCCCCTTCTGATCTTCTGTAGGTCCAGGATTGTTCTGAAGTGGGTTCCTAGTGATGCCACATTTATGCGTGGCCCATGCTAGTGGGTGGGAATGACCCCTGGGGATGCCCTGACCAATTTGGTAAAGATTTCCAGATTACTCCTACCCACTTTGGTCATTTTCAAGATGGCAAAAGTCCTCAGTCACACTGAACTTGGGATGTAAGGGCTTAAGGTGTGTGTAGAGTATACTATGGTAATCCTAGTGGGTTTGCGGGCATTTCACTGCCCAGGCAAACACTGACACACTATTGATGCTGGTGATTGCTTTTTTTTGGGGGGGGGGGGGTAGGGGGGCAGGGATGAGCTCCCACATCTAACATTAAAATCCAGTTAGAAGCAGCAGGGGTGTGGAACTTAATAAAATATCTACTTGTCCATCGGATAGGTTGCTTCTTAAAATCTACTTGTCCTGTAAAAAAAAAAAATCTACTTGTCCCTTTGGTACCATGCAGTATGGTGACAAACTATGGCAGCAATCTCATTAAGTAAGAGCTCTGATAATAGCCTCTCTGATTATGCCAGGGCTACTACTATAGTAGGGTTTGAATATTTGCAATTTTAGTCGCTACTATAGCAATTTCTTTATTTTGCCACCTTTCTGCAGATCTCCATACTGGGGCTCGAAGAAGCAGTAAGCAATGGTTCCAGGGCTGGAATGTCTGTGAGTCTGCAAACCTACCCACTTACATGTTTTAAGGATTTTCACCAGCTCTTCTCTAATTTTTCCCATAATGAGAAAGGTTGGAAATTTACTCCGGACAATGGCAGAAGTAGAAGTTCTGACAGGGTTGGGGAAAAAAGTAGTTGGGGGAAAGTGAACTTGTAAAAGCCCAATAGATTTTCACATGAGCAAATTTACACATGCAGATTTGCTCATGCTAAAAATCAGTTCACAAATATTTTATAGGAGTACGATTTCCTGGTCTACTTCTGTAAGTTCTTGAGATTTCATGGAAGCCACTAATTCAAAGACATATACCATCAACACACTTTTGGTACTTTCTTTAAGAAGTGGGTGCCTAATTAGGTCTGGCGTTAACAAAGACATTTTGTTTTTATTAAACTTCTATTTCTCTCTCTGTCTATCGGCTGGCTTTACAGTGAGTGATCGCATTCAGCTCTTCCACAAGGAGCGTATTGGCACACAAAGTAGTTTTGTTCACTGCCCAGAACTACTGTGGCAATCAGTGGTGTAGTGAAACTTGAGGGGGCCCATTGCAAAGAACACGGAGGGCTCCCCTCTCCAGACTCACTCAGGACAGGTGTGGGCTGCAGGTCCTTTGTTATGCCTCTGGTGGTATTGTTATGACACTGTTGGCAATGTGTGCTTTTTGAGACCAAAAACCTCTTCCTTTTATTTTATTTTTTGCCAGTGTTTGTTACAAAAATGAGGGCCTGGCAGCTCCCACAACAATAAAGTGTTACAAAAGCCATGTCAAAACAAGGCACGCATTAACAAAACCAAAAGACTCACCAAAAAATGTCGGATCGGTTTGCTTTGCCAGTGCTTGTTTATTTTCATGCTTCCCATAATATTGTAGAAAATGGTTACATCGATTTCCCATTAGGAATATTTTTTTGAAATACTAGCATGCATTTACACAATTTACTAAATGACGCTTCAAAGAAATGGTACCTAACATTTCCTAGTAGCAAAACTTTTTTTTCCTACTTGCATTTTCTTCTGAACATCTTATTTTAAAAGCAAAGAATCATCACTCTTGCTTACAAGCTTCTGCAAACATTTGCATGTAATCAGAGAGCATTCTGGGAGCATTATACGTAGCCTCATATTTGTTAAACTTTTCAAACGTGGTGAAGGAAGGTAGCCTCTTTCTAGCCTTGTTACCCCGACTTTTGGCCTGTTTGTGAGTATATGTCAGGGTGTTTTTACTGTCTCACTGGGATCCTGCTAGCCAGGACCCCAGTGCTCATAGTGGAAACCCTATTTTCAGTGTGTTTGTTTGTGTGTCACTGGGATCCTGCTAGCCAGGACCCCAGTGCTCATAGGTTGTGGCCTATATGTGTTCCCTGTGTGGTGCCTAACTGTATCACTGAGGCTCTGCTAACCAGAACCTCAGTGTTTATGCTCTCTCTGCTTTTAAAATTGTCACTGCAGGCTAGTGACTATTTTCACCAGTTCTGATTGGCACACTGGAACACCCTTATAATTCCCTAGTTAATGGTACGTAGGTACCCAGGGTATTGGGGTTCCAGGAGTTCCCTTGGGCTGCAGCATTTCTTTTGCCACCCATAGGGAGCTCAGACAATTCTTACACAGGACTGCCACTGCAGCCTGAGTGAAATAACGTCTACGTTATTTCACAGCCATTTTACACTGCACTTAAGTAACTTATAAGTCACCTATATGTCTAACCCTCACTTAGTGAAGGTTAGGTGCAAAGTTACTAAGTGTGAGGGCACCCTGGCACTAGCCAAGGTGCCCCCACATTGTTCAGGGCAATTTCCCCGGACGTTGTGAGTGCGGGGACACCATTACACGCGTGAAATACGTATAGGTCAATACCTATGTGTAGCTTCACAATGGTAACTCCGAACATGGCCATGTGACCTGTCTAAGATCATGAAATCCTGTGTACTGCGTGATCTGCAGCTGCTAAGGCTTCTGTGCACTTTGGCAAGGATTCCTTCGTGCACAGCACAGGTCCCCAGCACTCGCTGAGTTGACCACCGGCTTCGTGGGACCCTCTTTTGTTGTGTTGAGACGACCGCCGTGCTCAGATTTCTTGAACGCCTGTTCAAGTGCTTCTGCGGGTGCTGCCTGCTTTTGCGTGGGCTCTCTCTGTTGCTGAGCGCCCCCTCTGTCTCCTCCTCCAAGGGCCGACCTTCTGGTAGGGCAGCACCCATTATCTTCAACCGCAACTCTTTCAGCTAGCAAGGCTTGTTTATGGTCTTTCTGCATGGAAACAACTCTGCATCCTCCAGCACGCCGTGGGACATCGTCTGACCAAAGGTGAAGTTCCTGGCACCTTCCGTTGTTGCAGAATCTTCGTTTTCTTCTACCCGGAGACAGCCCTTTTGCACCTTCATCCGGGGTTTAGTGGGCTCCTGCCCCCCCCGGACACTTGTGTGACTCTTGGACTTGGTCCCCTTTGTTTGCAGGTCCTCCGGTCCAGGAATCCGTCTTCAGTGCTTTGCAGTCAGTTGTTGCCTTTGCAGAATTCCCTATCTCAACTTTACTGTCTTTCTGGGGTAGTAGGGTAACTTTACTCCTACTTTTCAGGTTCTTGGGGTGGGGTATCTTGGACACCCTTCGTGTCTTCTTACACTCCCAGCGACCCTCTACACACTACACTAGGCCTGGGGTCCATTCGTGGTTCGCATTCCACTTTTGGAGAATATGGTTTGTGTTTTCCCTAGGCCTATTGTCTCCTACTGCATTCTATTGTGTTTTACAGTGTTTGCACTACTTTTCTAAGTGTTTTACTTACCTGATTTTGGTTTGTGTGTATATTTTGTGTATTTTACTTACCTCCTAAGGGAGTATATCCTCTGAGATACTTTTGGCATATTGTCACTAAAATAAAGTACCTTTATTTTTAGTAACTCTGAGTATTGTGTTTCTTATGATATAGTGCTATATGATATAAGTGGTATAGTAGGAGCTTTGCATGTCTCCTAGTTCAACCTAAGCTGCTCTGCTATAGCTACCTCTATCAGCCTAAGCTGCTAGAACACTACTAATCTACTAATACGGGATAACTGGACCTGGCACAAGGTGTAAGTACCACAAGGTACACACTATAAGCCAGGCCAGCCTCCTACACGTGGGTACACTTTTTGTTTTTAAACTGGAACCACTGTCTGTAGTGCAGTATGACCTGAAAACGTTTACTTACAGCGCTCACCCTAATAATGAAGGGTTTTCATTAATGTACCATAAATATAAGTTGTAACAGTAGTAACATGTGGGGACACATACTATCTCAACTGCAGACAGTTCCCCTCCATGTAAACTGGCAGCTAGAGGGTTTGTGTTGCAGGGGGTTGGGCCTACTTGTCCTAAGGACAAAATAAACATGAAAACGTGTTGCCCTTGACCCCAAACAATATGTTCCAGGAATCAGGCTATAGGAATTCCGAATTCCTGAAGCAACCATATAACCCCAACAAGCTCAGAGACCGAAGTCTAATAAAACAAAAAGAAGGGTTATCCATAACCCTACAGTGGCTACCCAATAATTGTTTTGGTATCCTGTTTCCCTACTTTGAAGAATGCCCCAAGAGTTGCATATAAACCCAGCCCACCTGTCAAGCAGGCTCTGACACTGTAATGTCAAAAAGAGGCCCAGTGTGATTGGAGCCTGCCTGGTTGAGGTGATAAAGGAATGGCCCTGCCCAGGTGTCAGCTAACATTTGACTTTGACTTTGACTGGGTAAGTCTCTTTGTGCTGCACTTCAAGTGTTATATGAACAACCCAGCAGAATTGTCAAGCAAGATATGACATTCGAGGACGAGTTGACCTGACCTATGTATGTCCAAAAAGATGCTCACAGCCTAACCCTGTATATTCTGTCATGTTCAGGAGGTTGATCTCTGCCCAGTCAAGTCAGAAATTATTTGCTTCTGGAAGACCTTTCACACCAGTTTGAACACTTAATACTGTCTGGTGGGAATGGGAGAAAAAATAAAAATGGGTCCCCATAGGCTTTAGGCAGGGAAAAGCTAACTTTCTAAAAGTTAGCTTATTTTAATATCCAATAAAAATACACTTCCCCACTAAATCAGATTTGAATAACTATTATAATAGCTGTTTTATTATTATTCTAGCTAGTCCCATTCCTGAGATACAATATTTGTATTTAATATTGAATCCCAGTATTTTTCTATGATACAGCCAGCCTTGTAGTAAAAATATCTTTGGGACTATGTGTAACATTAACTGTCACATGCCCTGTACTTTTTAAATAACATGCATCCTGTCCAATGGGCAATAAGGCCTGTTTAGGGGTGACTTATAAATATTTAGAAGGAAGGTTTAGGTCTGTCAAAAGGGGTTGACGGGTTGAATTTTATTTTAAAACTCCACACTCAAGCTACAAAAGTAAGGCCTGCAGTCATGATTACACTACCACTGTAATGAATGGCAAGATTAGTGCTGCAGTCCACAAGTGACATTTACATGCCCTGAGTACACTTTGAACCTCATACTAGGGACTTATAGGTAAGTTAAATATGCCCATTAGGAGTATCCCAGTTTTACCAAGATAAAAAGATAATCGCAAGTACTTTATGCTTAGTTAGAAGCAGTAAAATGCACAAAGCTCTACAGCAAATAAAAATCTAGGGTCCAGCAAAAGGTAAGAAAATCTGTGGTGATCACACCAATAAGGCATATTTCGTATAGAAAATAAAATAAAACCTAATAAAATGATTGTTGTTGGTTATAATGTGATTTATAGTACTTTTTTTTGTGTACAGCATGTCTGTCACCAGGAATAAAGGAATTCATGTAATTAATTTAAAAACGGAGACATATTTTTATGTTTTTCAAATCACGTGCTTGCAGCAGACATAAAAAACAAGCATTTACAATGCATCGGGTCTCGCGTTTGCTCGTGTTAGAGCCGATCGCGTTGTAAACTCCTAACCCGACTTTTCACCTATCGGGCAAAAGTGCATTTATGCACGTAACCCGAAAAAGTGAAATCAAGTAGGTAAAGCGCTCGACTTCTGCCAAGCGAGATCGGGCTCGTAAATTAGTTAAAAAAGAAGTCCACGAGCCCGATGGAAAACAGCGAGCCTCGCATGTTTTCTGTACTTGGTCGCTGCGCTGGAGGAGGGCTAGCCACCGGAAAAGGCATGCCATATGCGTGCCTCGACTAATGAAAGCAAGCCGATTTAATTAGGGAAGCCCACGAACCAATAAAAAGCACTGACGTGAAGTTGACAGTGCTCGGAGCCCTTTACTAAATACTAAAGAGTCTCCCTGCTATACGCATGCGCGAGCGCATGCAAAGCAGGCTCGACCCTAAAAATAGCACTGCTACTAAAGGAACAGGTTATGCATCTTAATGGGCAGACATCCATTAGACAGAATTACTGCATTAGTGGGAACGCACATGAGAGGCAGAACTTTGAATGTTGTTGGGCTGGGTGTGAGGTTTATTTGGCGATTGCA
Organism: Pleurodeles waltl; assembly: GCF_031143425.1. Classification (NCBI taxonomy): domain Eukaryota; kingdom Metazoa; phylum Chordata; class Amphibia; order Caudata; family Salamandridae; genus Pleurodeles; species Pleurodeles waltl. Next base: position 1,149,039,019 of record NC_090447.1, on the reverse strand, counting down.
TTGAGCTCTCTTGGTGTTAGAGTGCTGCAGAAGCTTAATCTAAGAGCAGTAATGGACCTAGCATTGCATTGGGGACTCTGGGGCCTTGCCACTCTGCTCAAAATAGAGAAATTTGGTGACCTGGCAGGTGAGCCTCTGGGATTGAGTAAGGAGAGGGTGTGGTTTATAGAAGCATGGGTGGAGTCTTAGGGCTTTTATAACTAGTGTGGTTCAAAGGCAATAAAGGAAACATGTATATAAAGCTTCATGCCATATTTTGTGCCATCTTTAACTATTACAAATAATTAGTGGTGCAATTATGTTTGATACATCTCTTCTGAAGAATGGAAAACCAGGTTGCCCTTGCCAGCAGTCTGAACCTTGACATGCAAGTTGTTCATCAGAGTTAATGTCTTTGCTACTGATGATACTCTATTACCCCAATCTCCCACCTCCACACCCACCCCCCCCCACTCCACCCTGCAAAAAAGTGCAGAGCTTTTTTTGGGTCACAACTACAAGACAGTGTACATTGGTTGACTTTATTGTCGCTCTCATTTGCTTGTTTCTTATTACTTAGTTTGCCTTGTCCGTTTTCTGTGTGTGTCTCTCTCTCTCTTTAAGCATAGTCTCTTTACTTGTGTCCTGCTACTGCTCTCTTTTAGGGAATTACTTTTTTTTCTTTGTGCCTAAGCACTCCACAGGAGTGTATGTTTTCCAGCTGTCTCCCTTGTGTACTTCTCTCCCCTTGCACTCTCATACTTTTCTTATTGAGGAAGGTGTCTCTGTCAGTGATGGAGGCGTGTCAGACCTTATTTGCTTTTATATTATTATGATAAGGTGACACGTATAGAGTAAGTCATCTATTACCTTCAGACGTCGACTTGGACCTTTTGACTCAAACAGGAGTGTGAAATCATCCAGCTAGACAATGCGAACCAATAATCATCATATAATCAATTGGAGTCAGTAATTTAAACACACCGTGACCTATGTGGCCATGAATCACCACACCAGTTTAGTAAAGTTTAAACATTTATTGCCCTCAAATTAATGCTAATATCACATGATAGAAATACAGAAACATAACAGGCTGTCCAAAATGCCTAAAGGATCTCAATCCAATCAAAGCATTTATCATTAACACACCAAAATAACAATGCGGAATAACAACAGAATCAAGTGAAAAATAGAAACGGCATACATTTAGTTTGTGCAATTGAATAACTTGTAAACAATTAATGAACAGTCAAATTTAGATATTAGGTCAGGCATCCCTAACTATTACTCTAACTAGAAAGCATGTGTGGGCTTCATGCAAAAAGAAAAATAAGATAATTTATTTGGAAAAAATCTAACTATGGCAAAAACCAAAATAAGTGGTTGGATTTTCCAAGGGAGAAAAACCTACAAGAAAAACAAATTCACATTGGTTATACCTCTCCTAAATGGATCAGCAATCAGTACTATCTTCATCAGCAGAGCACAGGAACATCAGGTCTTCATTAGCCAGCATCAGGGCATGAAAGGGAAACAGTTCAGTAAAGTGTGCCTTAGTATCTAAAATGTTCAAATCATAGGCAGAAACTAAAAACCAGCATCTGAACAGAATTGAAGCTAAATGGAATCTCAGGTAATATAGAACTAACAAGAAGCTCAGAAAATGGGCTTATTGACTTATATCGCCTAAAGCTTTGTTATATTAAAGTCCCAAAAGTTATTAACTAAGCTTCGATTGGACAGGACTATGAGGTGGTTTAGTTTACAGCCACTAAAACATCTGCGCTTCAGATGTCTCTCTTCCTCCTTCAGCATTTCAAATTGGTTTTCGCTGTCACTCCTCTCTCTACTACAGTCAGCTTCCATACAGAAAAGTACATTTAAACTATGTGCTTCCTGCCAAAATAATAAAACTCGAGCAAAAACAAAATATGCAACATGAAAACACTGCATAGAGCACTGAGGCGGTGTGTTTGAAACTAACAATTTTTTATCTCAAGGAAATGTACAACACCAGCAGAAAGAGGAGGATGTTTGAAGAAACATTATTTTGCAGTGTTAGCAGACCATTTAAACATCGTGTTTGTGAAAAATTACTAAAACGTGATGCCTTTTTAAACTAGTGCTAAGTATGAAGAATAAAACATTTCATAATAAATTTAAACCATTAATCTTTTAGTACGTATTAATAATCATCTTTTTCAATATATGTAATTATGAGTAAGCAAAATACATTTTCATTAAACATTATTTCACGTAATACTTAATTGTTTATGGTATCCACCATATCAGTTGCACTTTTTAATTTTCTAACACACATTTTCAGTTAGGCCTTTTAATACAGGTTGTTTCACATTATCTTTTAGTGACACATTTTTATTAATAATGTTTGCTCTTTAACAGTAGCATCTAATTATAGTTCAAAGAAGTCAACAACACTCTTGATAATTCATATGGTACTGCTCTTACCATCATACTGGAGCACTCAAGAATGACCGATATTGAAACAAATAGTGACATGAAATTGTATACACCTGTTGCGCTGATTGCTTCATTATGTTTTCCAGCTTATAATGGCGGCTGCACATTGTGCATGCTGACATAAGCGCCATAACGTATACGCACTAGTTACACTCGATTAGGGTGGCCACATGCGTGGGCACATAAATGAATCTTAAATATATACCTAAGATGGCAAGAGTTAAACAATTTTCAGAAATTTAATTATTCCATATGTTTTCTTTTACTTTTTCTAGTGAAACCTGGGAGAAATGTGCAGCTAGGGAAACCTTGGAAGAAGCAGATCTTCACCTGGAAAATATTCGCTTTGCTTCTGTGGTGAACGCAATCAGCTTGAAGGATAATTACCACTATATCACAATAGTAATGAGAGCAGAAGTGGATTTAAAACATACATCTGAGCCGACGAATGTTGAACCCAACAAAAACGAAGGTAGAGATTATTAGTCTGTATCTTTAAGGCTAGTAGTGTTAGGTTCTTTGTATGTAGTCTTAAACTGTTTTTATTCACCTTTTTGCTCTAACAGCCAGTCAGTACATTGTCTCTAATTTATGTGTGATGTGGTAGGAAAGCGGACATGTGGCAACCGCTAACTCCTATGTTCAGATGTCTCATGCAGTATCTTGCAATGGTGAAATTGATGGGTACAAACATTCATCATGTTGTGTTGGGCTTCATCTTTTGAACTCTCACCCAAATAGAGACTTCAGTAGAAACTGCTCCTCTGACCCTCTCATATCCCAGATGTCAGAATGCAACAAGTTTAGTACTAGTATGTTCAAAGTTCACTCATACACCATTATGCATTCACAGTTCATTCTGAGCATTGGGCTATCTGCCGTAGGCCTAATTTTAGCGTAATATTTTAAAAGTTGTATAAATACTGAGAAACTGATTAAAAAAAAAAAAAAAAAGCTCATAAAAGGCCACATTTGTGATCTAGTTTAGTAACTGTGTTAGTCACAGGCGTGCTGTTGTTTGGTAGCCATTTTAGTTTTAGCTTTACACACGTTATTTTAGCAAACTAGGCCTGCCGCTGTGCACTTTAACCTAGACATACTTTATTCAGCTTTGTTTTATTATTTTAACAATAGCCACATTTACGGTCTTGTTTTATTTTCTCTGTCTGGCTGTTCTATGCCTAGGCCAGCACTGCGTTCGTTCTTAAACAAGACATTTCTTTCACTCTGGGCTTTTCTCAAGGCTGCAATAAGATAGGTTGCCGGCAAAAGTGGTACGCTTTGTCTCTAATGTTCACAGATACATACACACTCTTACGTGGGGATCCTTTCTTGGAACATCAGCTGTTTTATTATAAAAACACTACATTGACCCATGTACGTTAGAGGGAGATTCCAGCCAGATGACCACAACTGTAAGCTGATTGCTGAGTGCTTCGCTGGAGCTGCTTATGCAGACTACAGACCTCTTGCTCAGGTATGAGGCATGATGTCGTCCCAGGGGAAACCTAAAGGGCAGAATTAGAGCTTAACATTCTGTGCTCTAACATAGCTAAGGTAGGAACTGTTCTTAAAATCCTTAGTGACAATATGGTAGCGTTATGTTTGTGTTTTACTCTCCTTGTCACAATTTTAGTCCGGTCATGCTTCATCCTCCTAGTTATTGCAATACGTGCTTTATTATCTAAGATGCAGTTACTTCAATAAAACCCTATTGAACTAACTCTGCCCCTGATTGTCCTTGCATATGTGAGACTAATGTAACGGAGAGAAACAGATGAGAACTGAGTGACCACGATTTCCCTGAGGAGTCAATTGTGTCATGCGCTTGGTTGCCCAATCATCCCTGCTCTAGGGTGGGATGAGGCACTGCTAGTTAGCAGGAACAAAACCTGGATTAGGCCTACAGGTGTCACCTGTAGTGGGTTCAGACTCAGTCCCCAACAGTACAAGTGATTCTGCTGCCTGAATCCAGTAGTCTCATTAGGATAATGAGAGCCTATGCAACACTGTGACTAATGTATTTTCCAGGGCTTCCGGCATTGTACTGTAAAGTCGTAGCATGGAGAAGTTTACATTGTTGTGAGAAATTGCCTCTTTTTGCATGATCACCCACATTTTTAGGTTTCACCTGCACATGGCTTGCGCTGTGGTTGTGAAATCTATTGTTAATATATATCTTAAAAGGGCTTACATCTTTCATTGGTTTCTGTGCTTGCCACTTACTTTTTCTCTTTTTGCATTGGCTGTTGCATGCTATTTCCTGTTCTTCCTGTGTTACCTCTTATCAGTGTCTCAAGGCCCAACTACTGTTTTCATCCGCCTTTGAAGTAGATTTCTTTTAATGTTTTTCCTGCACAGCCCTTGCGCACATAACCCGCGTCTCTCAACGCAGCCCCTGTCAGATACGGAACTCAATGTACCTCATCAGTTTCATGCTGACTCTTCTCTTATTATCATTATCTTTGTTGTGCTCACACAGCCTGACTTTGATGTGGCTGCCTCTCAGGACGTTGCCTTGTATGTAAGTAGCTCTCAATGAGGTGCTTGCATTCCCATGCGTCAGTTTCAGGCCAGCTCCTCTTTTTGGCACGCTCATACAGCCTCTGCACAACAATGAGGCACACACAGAGTGTTCTCACATTATTTTCTCTATTTCTTCATTTCAGTTATTAGAGTTGCACTGTCTTCATTGCAGTTTTTACACCAGGGCGTCACTATGGATGCACTTTTTGTAACTATGTTACTGGATTTACATCAGCTGCATTATACAATGGTTCTGCTTCTAAGTGTACATAAAGCAGGCTTTGGGTCTGTTTTTACTTTCCTCTGAGCATTCATTCAGTCCGGTCTCTGTTTATTCACTAATGTCACATGGTTGACTTAATTCGGTTTGGCGGTTTGCAGCAGAGTATATTTCAGGCATGGCTATTCTGCAGTTCTTTAACCGTGCTGCAGACCGTTGACATGTCACGACCGCATCGAAGTCGGTATGGGCTGACCATTATGACAAGGCGTTCACTTCACATATGTAAGATTCATGAATAGATCATGTTGCTTTTTATTTTTGGGTTTGGTAGGGTTATCGCTACTTTGAATTGAGCAGCTTTCAGTGCGGGGTTTTAATCTGATTATCAGGATTGAGACCGGTGCCCTTTTGTAACTAAATACGTTTGAAAGTGCCCTTCACATGAAGGATACCAATATTTAGTTAATCCTTGATCTCAATGGGAAGGCGTGGAGCTTCCACATTCATTCTACAGGACACAAGTGAATGTGGCTATGGTACAGTATGTAGAGCTTTGGTTAGGGTCTTAATTTGGGCAGTGCCCCTGACGGCAGAAATCCATGTGCTGCATTACTGATTGAACATATTGGTGCACTCCTTGCCAAAGAGCCATATGTGACTAGGACAAGTCGCAGATGATGACTTGCTGCAAACAGTTCTTGTGTAACGCGCTTTAATAAAGGATGGGCTCTCAACAATGTAACTGTATTTGACAACATGGTTGATGCAGTGTCTAGAGTTGTACCGCTCCAACTCCTGACGTGGCTGTAAAGTGCTTCTATAGTCATCTGGTTCCAGAGGCCCTAGTAGAGTACATGGCTAAAAATCAGTGGGGTTGTAGTGTTGTCTACATGAGAAGCATTGGCTTGAGGAGTGGGCACTGTAGGCATGATCCTTCCTTGATGTAATTAACTTGTAGCTGTGCTTAAGCATTAGGTGTTGCAGAAAGGTATAAGTGTTGCACTAGACACGTATGAAAGTTGTTTAAACTGACTATGGCTCTGCTACAGCATGGGGCTTAGCTAATTCTTAACAAAAATGAATGTTCTCATTCAGACATGATGGTGCTGATTTAATGTTCTTGAGGCACAAGAAAATGAAATGTGCTTTTTGCAGCAATCGTATGCAGACATAGCTTGAAAAACACTCCAGTGGTGTCCTCGTTGTGCTGCCTTCACTGAAAAAATTGCTCCATAAGCTGAGAATTCTTTTTACACACTGGTGCTTTGGTCATCTAGTATCCTGAAATGTAATTGGTTTGTTGTTCATGCCAATCAAAAGGATAACTGGTTGGGTAAAATATAGATGTTGTGGTTTTTAAGACAGTTTCTTGGGCAAAATGTGTAAACTATTATTATTTTTTTAGTTTATTGTAAGGTGTTTTTTTTTTTTTAATGCTTGGCTGGGAAGTTCAACACTAGACTAGGAGTTTCAGTGTACGACCACATCACCAAAGAGTTACAGCATTTCATATTCCCTTGCTGTGTAACTCTCTCCCAGAATCCACCCTGCTTTCCCTAGTGATGTGTCCTTGCATGTGTTACAATCATCTGAAGTTTTCACTACCGAGCTTTTGGAGGCCTTTCCAAGCTCACCTCCTTTGTTCAAAGCTTGCAGTGTTAATTATTGCATGAGTCTTCTAATGAACAATTCTCCATGTAAATTAATTTCAGATAGTTTTGACACTATCTATCAGAACCATCTTTTATAGCATCACCATTTCCGGGAATCTTCTTTTCACTGCTTGGTGTGCCAGAGGTTGAATCCTTCCTTATCTATGGGCCTGAAGAAAGTGTGTTTTTCTTATCTGTTCACGAGGAGTGTATTTATATAATGCTTTCTGAAAAAATAACCGCACCACGGATCCTTACTAATGGCAATGCAGCACTATATAACTCTGATAAGGCATACTGCAGAATTGTTGATGAGCTGTGACACTTCTTTCCACAGCACAAGTATTTGTGGACTCTTCAATATTAAATGTCCTTTCTTATTCCCATTATGACAACATCCCCGGGGTTCGTGCCCTACCTGTAATTTTCTTGTACCCAAAGTAACAAATGCACGAAGATAAGATGTTAGAGTTTGAATTCTTAAAGCTATAGTTCTTAAAGTTCTTGGCCTTCAGCCACCTCTTCAGTAATTTCCTTTCGTAATGCACACACATTTTGTTGAAATTTTACTTGGGTGTGTCATAATGCCAGGAAAAGCTAAACCGAGTTAATAACCCCGCAATGCTACAACAAAAAACAGCTGCTTATTAATAACACAGGCAAAACCTAATTCATTTACCAATGCTTGTTTTAACTAATGCTGCTGGTTTTTGGACTGTGTATATTGGGTTCCTGCCAACCAGGCTCCAGTGCATGTGTTTTGACCCCTAAAAACATATTAATTGGCACATTTAGTCTACCTGTATGTCCCTAGTACGTGGTACCCATACCCAGGGCATATACGGTAAATGTCACTAGTGAACTGCAGCAACTTTTGTGCCACCAGTAAAGTGACCACGTACAACGTGCTGCTAGGCTTGCCACAGCAGCCTGAGTGAGCAGTTTTAAAACTGCCAATTTGACTTGCTAAAATAACCCTTTTACCAGGGATAAACCTTCCTTTACAATACTAAAAATTTAACACCCAAGTAGGCCCTACATGCTGATATGATGGGGTGCATAGTAATTAAAAATTAGGGCTGCTTTTCCTTAGAAAAGCACTGTTTTACATTATAGCATCTAATAATGCATAACTTCAGTTTGGGACTCGCTAGAAAGATGATTAAGGGGCTCTTTTTAATAATAATTTAAAATCCAACCTATTAGTCCAGACAGATTTTAAATTACTATTTTGTAAATTCCACTTTAGAAAGTGGGCACTTTCCTTCATAAGCCAAGTGTGCCTTTCTGCCAGTGTTCAGGATCACCCGACTGTTAATGGGTTTCCTGCGGTGGGATATGTATTATTCTCAGACAGTGGACAATAGGCTTGGGTATGGAGACAAGCTTTTCCTCCTGACAAGATGGAAATCTAGGCTATAGGAACTAAATTAAACTTCCAAAGGTACCTACCTTGTTACAGGAAATGATATAGCTCACACTGAGGCCTGCTTGCCAGCCAGGCACAAGTCCCAGTGAGAGGGGTTGTCCCCAGAACCAGTTTTGGCCATGTGGGCTGTACCCAGGAACCTAAACCTCAAAAGGTACCTGCCCTGTTACAGGCAGATACAGCTCAGACCTAGGCCTGCTTGTCAGCCAGGCACCAATCCCCGTGTGAAAGGAGCTGCCCCCAGAACTGGTTTTGAATGACCACAAGGGAGAGTTTGCCCATTATCATAACCACACCTCTGAGAGGGCACAGGGAGCTCTGCACAAGGAAAGAAAGGTTCTGCAATCTTGATCTAGTTTACAGTAAAACACACAGGAAGTTGTGCAAAAGTGGATTGGTTCACCATTGTGAATGTTTACCCCATTGGCTAACAAGTGGTCAGGAGTCTGCCCCAACCACAGACTGCACTGGGCATAAATATGGCACCACCAATACCCTCTTCAGAACACATCTTGACCTGTGGAATACAGAAGAAGAAATGTACCTGCTGTTGAAACCAGGGGGAGAGACCCCAAGGGCCCGACCAGCTCGCACTAAAGACTGAGAAGTGGACTCCCAGAGTCAGAAGGCTGATCTCCTCTTAAGCTGCAGGGACACCTTTCAGAAAAGCCCTGCTGACCACTTGCAACTAGACCGCGCCCCTGCCTTTTGTCTTCCCCTGCAGTGAGACCTGACCCCTAAGTGGTGTTCGTAAGCTCCTGACTCGCTTGTATAAAGTGTCAGAGTACTCCTCCCACCTAACCCTAAATGCCGGGACTTAGAAACATTTTCAAGGATTTTTGCCTGGAGAACCGGCAGAAGACCGAGACAAACCTGCCCGTCCAACAGGTAGTAAGCGCTATATAAATGCAAGTTACAATTACAACAAAAATGCACTGTGGTTGGACCAAATGATTCAGGTGGATTGGTTGGCCACCTAGAGGGACTTGGGATAGACCCTACGTCCAGGAACTGTGTCTAACTCCCTTCGGCTCATGGTCAAAAGGTGTGCTCAGTAAGAGAGTTGGGTAAATATGATTGGGGGGGGTGGGAAGCAAAAAATCACTAAAAAAAAAAATGGTTAAAGTAATGGTATATTTAAAGTATGGTGCACAACAGTCCCAAGTAAGAATGAATGGTTCAGAGACCTCAACAACTGCAACAACTGATCTGAAGTATGCTCCTCCCTTCAGCCTACAACCGCCAGACATATGGGGCCACCTAGGGGCATATCTCACTTGGTTAGGTGTGGACATCTCTGAAGAACATGAAAAGGGGGGCCACGGTTGATAAGACGGAGGGGTAGTAGAATAGTAGAGTTGCTCAATAGACGGACATGCACCAGCTGAGACCTGATGGAATTTTCTTCATGACAAGCTATGGTGCCTACGATGTATGACCACACCCACAAGACATTAATTGTCTAGAACAAAGATGAGAAATAACTGGATATTGCATATTCATTTCATTGTGATGTATTATCACAATTGAATTTGTACTTGGATAGATATTTGCACAGTTTCTGTTATATGCTCAATTAAAAAAAAATAGGTGCAGTTCTAAGAATTTGTTACTTTAAAAAGGTAATTTAAACAGTAGTAAGTTGTATAACATCATCATGTCATAAGTGATGTAATATGTGAGTTCATTAGCAGTCCTTAAAATAATAACAAAACTTAATTGTATTCTTCATATCTTGATATGGATTATATGCATAATTTTCACTTACAATTTCAAATAATAGTTGCCACATCTTACATAGACAGTGTATGTCATGAGTGAACATAAACACAATTTTATCATTCACATTCGTCGTCATCATCTTCTGGATAGGTGTCATCATTCTCTGCGTCTGTTTGATTTTCACAGACGGCAAGTCTGCACATGTCAGTGCACTTGAGGCCATTTAGACAGCAGACTAATGTTGGCAGTTTGCAATTCCTAATGCATTTGCAAGCTAGTAGATTTAAAACAGCATGAAGTACTGGTTGCCTTAACATCCCGTCCACTACCGGTTGCTCTGCTCCCTTGTGTTTTTTCCAACTTCTATCCTCTCCCAATTGGACTAGGTGTCTGTGGCTCATTCCGAAGACATCTCTTGCTTATAGCAGCTTGATAATTTGCATACTCGGCATGTGTCTTCAGAAAGTCCCTGCAAGGTGGAATATGATGGCTGTCTGTCTCCCCCTTCTTTGTGCAGAATAGGTGATATCTCAAGTCATTCACATGATGAACTGAAGATTTTGGTGCATACAGCAAGCGTGAGAATTGCTCCAATCTGTCCATTTTTTCAGCAAGATCCCATTTGTCTCTGAGGTGTGAACATGTTTCCTGTGTATGTCTGTTGGCAGACAGACATTTTAATGCACTTCCTTTTTCTTTTCCCGCCAATGCGCTTACTGGTAAACATATGGAGACCTATCATAGCCCGACAAAAATTTTCACGTAGGGTTAAAGCTATTTTCTCAATATCAAGGACTTGCATGCGTATTTTAGTACCACATTTCAGAAACAATTTAGCCGTGATTCTGTCATGGAATCCCAAAAACATAATAAACACATCTGTGTCATCTGAGCTTATCATTACTGCCTCATAACTCTCATTAGCAGTGTGTGCAGCATGCAGCAACAAATTACCATTTGCTTCTTCATGTGCACTATTGAGGTAGGGCACTTCGTGGCTCCCATCAGATGTGATTTTGTAGTTCACAAACAGTGTTTTATTCACAGGTTTTACAAAATACTCTTTCTTCCATTGGTTAACAAGAAATGCAATGAGAGTTGGGAATTTCCTCCACTGTCTGACAATCTTGGAAGGTGAGATGCTCTGTAACTGGTGCCGGGGTTCTTCCCCTCTGATTATTCTTTTGCTGTTCCTAAAAGACGTCTCATTGTACGTATCAAACACAACATTTATTCTTTGACTTCTATTTCCTTCCCGCAAAGCCCTGGACAAGACCGACATAGTCACCTCACCAAAGTTTGATTACTCTCCTTTTATTCTCTGAACAAGAGCCATACCTTTTAATCAGCATGGCTGAATTTCCAGGTATTTCTTTAGCAGGGATAACGTTTTTCTGCAAGTATGTTGCTAAAATAGCTTTGACTGTCTTTCGCAACAGACCTTCACAAGGGGTGCTAAAGCCCATGGTAAAGGTCCAAAGGGATGAGAGAGTACATCTGCCATTTGAAGTTTCTGATTCTGTGCTGTAACAATGATTCAACCAAATAGTGCTTTGTCTGCTTTCATGATGATTGGTCTGCCATTGCTGTTCACTGCCTTCTTCTTGGACATGTTAGTGAAGGTTTTTAGTTTGTTCGTTATCATTGGGTCATGAAACTTCTTGAAAGGAGGATTATTCTCAAGTCACTCAAGTTTGAAGTCTGTATAGCACTGTGCACCTATTTCATCCGTCTTCATTATGTCGGATACTATGTCTTGAGATGCCTTTTTTGCTGTGGAGAGAATAATGAGACCATGTGGACCAACAACTGGGTTTATCCAGCTTTGAACCAGACTAACTGCTCTCGTAACAGTATCTTCATCTTTTTCAATTCCTGACTTATGTAGGTCTGCGTAAGATCTGATCTGTTGTTATGAACCATTTCCCTTATCTGACCCAAAAAGGCGCTTCTGTGTTCAGTCGTCATATAATATCTTTTCATAGCACACGCCTTGAGGTTGAACCTTGTCGTACCACCCAGAGTCTGTGTGTTTTTGTTGACTGTTACATCTATCACTTGATCGACCGGAATTCATCCAAACGGATTAACATCTGACAGTTGAACTGAAAAGCATGCGTTGATAAAGTTGTGGTGTATCTGGATGTTTCACTGCATGTAATGTCATTTTGGATAATATACAGGAAGATATTTAGCGCAGTTCATCCTGTCATATGCAAAACACCATGGGATCATAGAGCAAATTGTTGTAAGATATGCCAATTTCCTTCTCGAGCAGCACGCAACAGAGCTAGCGAGATATTTTCAGCAATAACCACATACGCCATCCAAAATGCAGAGAGATCTCCATTGTCCTGTTGAAGATGTTCCAGGAATACATTCCAAAACTGTTTTACTTTGGCATAGGCAGCATTCTGCAAGAGATCGTCTAATCTCTGTTGGCATAGGTCATTGGCAAAGTCGTTGACATCCTCAATGAAGGAGTATTCTGCCTAAATGTTCTTTTCATAATTCTTCTCCACTCAGGATAAATTCCAACCAAGCCAGTCTCAACATAGCTTCATACACACACTTTGTACTCAAACTGCATGATTGTACATAAGATTATCTATCTAGTACTAATAATATTGATCCTTCTGCTATCACATCTTCTTCAATGAAAAGGTTGCAAAGACCAGCACCTTGAAAGTGTTTTCCAAGAATGGACTTGACATTGCAAATGGTGTGAAAGGTGCCTATTTGAAGAATGACTCTGTTGTACTTAGCTTTAAGCTTCCACACAATCTCAGTTGCTTTTGCATAGAGAGCTTGATCCATAACCACTACAATGTTCACCAAATGCAGTGATTTTCTTATCAGCTCGTGACTGTTTCAAAATTTCAGAAACAGCTGTCAACTAAGTTCCATGGGCATTAATGGTGGATAAGTAGCCAATGGAATCCTGTGGTGCACTAACTAGGTCTCTAGTACTGATGTTAAATCCTGTCCAACTGGGTATTATCTGTGGGAGGCTCGCTTCTTGTCTTGTAACAACCCAGATTACGTTCTAATTTTGTGCAAGCTTCAATTGGGCAACATATTCCAGCATGACTTTGGTACTTGTCATCAATTGCTGAGGCCCAACTCGTTCATCAGAAACATACATGAACAATTCTTCAGTATTTGTGGTGGTTAATGTTCTTTGCTTTAGTTTCTCAATGCTTGGTAAAGGAGTTGTAAAAGATTCTGGTCCAAACAACTTGGGCTGCACAGCTCGATGACTCAATGAGTCATCCCCTTACCATTAAGAGTCTGTTCCAGCCTATCAATGTTATCCCATGCTAAGTTAGTGAAGACATGAGGCTGAATGTCAGCTGAAAGAACAATTTGCTCTTTTAAGGTAGCAGCGAGTTTCTGAAGACACGAGGCAGTATCATTTTCTTCCAGTTGCGAGTATGAAATCCCATAACCAAGTCTGTTTAGAGTGTGAATGATTTCAACACTGACTGTCAGCGTTTCTACGGCATATGGGGGCAACAATTGTTTGGGGGGGGCTTCTGGTGGCCATTTGAGACGGAATATGTAATGTCCTGACTGAATGATTGCATAAGTAAGGCAACCCTTTTGGACAGCTTTGTGTTTTCTGGACCTCCAGTCAAAAGTACTAATGGGAAACGTTTAAAGTAATCGGGCACTGTAAATGATTCCTTATCAATGTCTGATAGATGATATGGCCAAGGTGTTGATGTCCAGTTTGTTTTAATCATTGTTCTTATGTGTGATGATGTTTGATCAATAATCTTGTTCATGTTTGTTGCCTTAAATTTTAAAACTGATAATTCTCATTTCATGCTCTGGTTTTCCCTTATGTCATGTAGCATGACACCATCTGGTTGGGCCAATAATTTTCCTTGGTTGTCTGGGGATATATTGAAGCTGTCACCGAACTCGGAGTCCAATTTTCTTCAAATTTGCTTCTTGGTTGATTTGTCTGTTCCCTGTATTCTTCTGCATGTCAGGAGGGTTTCACGCCTATCAGTAACAGTCATCACACGTATTACCTCTTTGTTAGGAATAATCACAGTTCTAATGTATTGAAATAGTTCATCATATGCTTCATCTCTCAGATTGTTGTAGTGATCATCAGTTTGAATGCTAGATGCATGATCTTCCTCTTTTGCTTTAACCCTTGTATAGTTCCTATAACAAGATACATGATAATGGGCTTCTGTAGCCACTATGTCCCTACTACAAACTGCTAAGATCTTTAAATCACAATTAATGGTTGCACACTCTCAAAGCTCCCATTGCCTTGATTAATTTCTCACGAGTTGATGTTCCCTTGTAGCATTTTATCTTTCCACAAAATACACATTCGTCAGCATACATGTTTGACTTTAATGATGTTCTTCTGTTTAAGCGTTTACTTGTGCACTCACTCGTTCCAGCATCCTAACTGACACTTGCTTCAGCGTTTCGCTTAGTAGCCTGTAAATCTCTCTTCATAGTAAACATGCTCCCGCACTTTCTGTGGTAAAATACTTCGGGAAATGTGTTGCTGTCCACATTTCTCACAATGTCTAAAAGTGGAATGTGATTCCTTACTTGACCTGCCAGTAACAAAGTGTTCTATGATGGTTACTCCTGCGGGCTTGTCAGCGTAACTCCATTTTGAACATAAATGCATTTATACACTGGGGATCAGAGGGACAGTATGTGCTTGTTTCAGTCTTCTGCACGGTCCTTCACCACCAGAGCTGGAAAAATGAAAAACAATATAAATTGTACTTTTATAATCATAATTACTATTGTAATTATCAATGTATATAATCACATTTTACTCTAATGCACAGTTTTGTTGTCAAATGTTACTGCAAAAATTACATTAATAATATCAAAGGTGTTATGAGTGCTGTAATTTGTGGGGTAATTATTAGTGCAGGGCGTGAGTTATAGTTACCTTAGGCGACAAGTTATAGTTTCTTGAGGTAACGCTAACTATAACTGGTGAATTTCTATGGTTTTACCTGTTTAAAATGTGAGCCTAACTAGTGGATTTCTATTTTTTTGTTTTTTAATTCTGTTTTCTAACTATAACGTCCCTGTAACCTTTGGTTTTTTTCAGTAACTGTCTGTCTTTTTTTTTAATTTTATTTTTTACATACATTAATTGTCATTGCTGTATGCTAGTCCAACCACCACCACCACGCATGGCCTTCAGACATTTGCAGCAGTGGTTGGCCATTGAGGCCAATCCCTCATAAGCACCCAACATTGCATGGCCTTCGCCCGTGTGCAGTGGAGGTTGTCTGCAAGACCTGGCCTGTAGCCGACCCTGCAACCAACCCGCCTAACCACCCAACCCCATGCTGTGCACAGCCCTTTGACCCTGCGCAGCGGAAGTTGGCCGGGGCCTCTCTGCATGTCCGAATAGGTGTGAGAGGGTGAATCTGGGTGTGAGAGTGGCTGTATCAGTGTGTGCGTGGGTCTGTGAGTGGGTGCATGTGGCTGTGAGTGGGTGTGTGAATGGTTGGGTGCGTAACTGTCTGAGTGGGTCTGTGAGTATGTGTGTGAGGGTCTGACTGGGGCTGTGAGTGGGTGCACGAGGCTCTGAGTGGGTGCGTAAGTGAGTGGGTGTGTGAGTGGGAGACATTGATTGAAAGAGAGAGTTTTTTAGGCTTTGATGTATGATATATATGATATTTAAAATAAAAAATGTATCTGCCATTTAAAAACAAATACAAAAATGTGTACTTCAAAAAAAAAAAAAAAAAAAAGAGAGGAAAGTGAGTCCGGCTGGACTTGAACCCTGAGTGCTCAGTGTGAAGGTCTGCGACAGTGAGCTATTGCTTCTTCTTTTGTTTTTTAAATATTTGTTTAGCCCTTTATGGACTATCTGGGACCGCGAGGGAGCCTTCAAGAGCTCCCCCGCAGTCCCTGTTTGACGGGTCCCGCTGTCAAAAACTAAAGTGTTTGCTGTGGTTTGGCTGTAGCTTCAAAGCTGCAGCCAAGCCACAGCAAACAGCTATGTCCCGGGGATGGACACCCCCAAAGCCACAGCAAACAGCAGTGTCCCGGGGTGTTCATCCCAGGACATAACAGGAGCCAACCCTGGGGGGGTGGAGGTCCCAGGCCCATACAGCCCCGGAGCGGTGGTGATGTCTGGGGCTAAATGGGGTTCAAAAACCAGACCCCTTCACAACTTTTTATCCTTGCCCCAGGAGGTGGTGTTTCTCATGGAGGGGCCAGGCGTAACCTTCCCTCTTCCTCTCCCCCACCCCCATTTATGTTATATAGCCCTGGAAAAGGTGGCAATCCCCGGGGCAGTGGGGGTGCCAGATTTCTCCCCCCCTCCCCCACCCCCCTTTCTTCTTAACTAATTAAAGCCTCGGGAAAGTGGCCGTCCTGGGGGCTGAGGGGAAGGCTGATGGGCCTCCCCATGCTAATAATTTTTTTTGCCCTAGGGCGGTAATGATTCCCCTGCATATAATTTCCATTTCGGGAGGTTGCGGTCCCTGGTGCTGCGGGGGGAGGGAGGTTTGGGTGGAGAGAGACAGGAGGCCCCCTACCCCACCCCCCACTCAAAAAGTAGAATGCTCCTGGGATTTGGCCCACCCAGGAGGTTAATAAACACGAAGTGAGGGATTCCACGTTTTTTTTTTTTTTTTTTTTTTTTTTTTCGTCAGATCTGCCGCAGATGGGGAATTTAAAAAAAGAAGAAAAAAAGTGCTTTTAGCCCTGGGACCCTACCACCAGAGCTACCAGAGCTGAGGGGTCAGGGTGTCTGTACCCTGGCTCCTTTTTTGATTTTATTTTATTTTTATTTCTGGAACTCGGCTACCGAGTCCTAAGATGGTTGCCAACACTTCCTGGTTGAAGTGTTGACAGCCAATCAGATCTCTGCACGAGCTCGGTAGGGGTCACGAATCCCTTGCATCCCTATATATACACATATTTCCCCCTTAATTTCTCAAAAACTACTGAACAGATTTACACCAAAACAAAACAAAAGTTCATTTTCTGGACCAGGACCTACCTTTCTGCCAAACTTGGTATAACTCCATCCAGTAGTTTCGGCGCTATCCCTGTTCAAAATCCCTATGGAAAAATTAATGGGGAAACATGTCTTGGGACCCCCGCCACTTTTTGTAAGCCCCTCCCGGACAGATCACCCCGAAACATTCCAGACAGCAGCTGATGTGACTGGCAAATATTTTTGGAAGGTTTTATGTAGATTCATCAAGTGACGCCAAAGATATAGGGAAGTCAAAAAACGCTTTTTAGATAGAAACTATGTCTAAACTTAGACTAGTCCATATTTTATGTATTTAATTTATTTGCTATCATATACAAGACAGACTACACCGCAGGAGGTAACAGAGTGCTTTACATAGCACTACTTAAGAACAATTTTATAGACATTGCTTATGTTTAAAACACGTGGGGATTCAGGGCAAGTAATGCTACTATGTCAGAATTAAGTACCATTGTGGCAAAAATGGTGTCACAGAGAGTTCCTCATTGTATTCTACCCTGAAATACATTGTCCAAAGGAGCCAGACACAAGATAGCCACCTGGATCTTGTGAGAAGTCAGGTGAAAGTTCTTGCAATGAGAAAAGTCTACAGCAGTCTAGCACTGTGCTTCAGATTTGAAACAATGGCCGATTCTAGTGAATGCTTATAAAATCTTTATGGATCCTTCAGTGAGCAGTCGCTATCCTGTACCATTATCTTAATTTCCCCCAAAATATGCAGGGCTACTGGAGGCGGGTGGTGTTGTGAAGAGAGGCCCGGGATTGATGTAGTGTTCCACAAGCTATGTTTAGCAATCTCATTGCCGGCACAGCCCTGATGCCTTTGATGCTCAGGCATGCAGCCCAGTGAGTGGCCAGAGGAGTTGCATCTCCCACCCCAAGTATCAGCGATGCCAGAGTGCAGCAGGCTAGCCAGCAGAGTGTGCTAAAGAAGAATGAGCAGGACAGTTGAGTAGCGGTTCCTAGTTCCTAATGGCAACTTCAGGAGAAGTTAGTTCAGTGGCAGGTAACAGGAAATGCACCTTCTTTGTTGGGTGGGTAGCACCATCCTATATTGACCTCCTCAAGAACATCCTAAAGTTCACCCCAACCAGATGATGGAGTCATTGAGTGTTGGTATATTGGCACCAATGGTGATCAGGTTGCTGAGCAGCTCCATGCAGAAACTCCTACCCATCTCTGGGGGTATTACAGCATTAATATTGGATACACCAGAAGGAATGTGTAGATCCTCTAACACTGACCAACCGACCCAAAAAGATTGTACAAAAGGCTTCTCCGTGCTGTTAAGTTCAGTAACAGCCCTTGTTTTGTTCGCAGTGTTGAGTAATGAGGTTTAATCTCAATGTCTTCAGTTTGAAGGCACTTTTTGGGTAGAGGCGGCTCCTCAGCTGTGTTGTTTGGGTGGTGCCCTGTGCACTGCCACACAATGCACCCTTTCTGTATCTCCACTATTATTTATTTTATTTAAGTGTTTGTGAAAATATGACCTTCATGTTTTCATGAACATTGTTCGCAGGTCAGCCCTCTTAGCTTCTCAGGGTCACTGAATAGTGGAGGAGGATAGAGTCCGTGGAGCTGAGTGATGATACAAAGTGTTGATAAAGAAGACGGTACGCTGCAAATGAATATCTGCATTGCGCATGTCTGAGGGGCGTAATTCAACTATGGTCCATTCATGCAGGCACAATCCATTTTGTTAGCACCCATACTGTGCAGGGCTCGGACAGCACAGTGTATCTGCTTAAACTGGACTGTCTGGGTCAACCCCAGTAAATCCGTGTGCCCAACAAGAGACCACACAGAGCTCGAGCCCTTTTCCATCTTCTGGTAGAGCTGTGCTTTCAGCCATAGCAGAAGCTGTTATGGGGCTTGAGGAGGGACTTCCTCTGTTAATCCTGGTCCTGCCCCTCTTATTGGCTCCTCGTCTCCACTACATGAATCGTGACGTGCTGCATACAATCGCGAGCACAGGATTTCTGTGCTATTACTGCCATGGAAGAATGACCAACAGAGGATGCAGTGTAATTGAAGAAACATTTAGTAGTGTTGCTCTGTTTATGTGTCAGTGAGTGTTTGTGAGTGAGAAACAGTGAGAGTGCATGGGTGTATGGGAGTATCAGTGCCGGGAGTTAATAGGGGAAGTGAGTCAGTGAGTGTGAAAGAGTGTGTGTTTGAGTGACAGTCAGTGAGTAGGGGGTGAGTGAAATGAAGGAGTATGGTGGACTAGGAGTGTGAGTTAGAATAAGTGAGGAGTTAGAGTATGTTAGGGAGAATGAGTAAGAATGAGGGAGAATGGACAAGGGGATGTAAGGGAGAAGTGAAATAGAGGCCTGTGTCTGCCTGTCTGTCTGGCACAGCTTATGACCTAGCTAAGGTAATTCTTAGCTCATGGGGGTACCCATGGCAACATTGTGACACTGGCATAATGGTGGCAATTATTGGCTCAATGGAAGGCTCAATGGAAGGCTCAATGGCAACATACTGGAGGTAATTCTTGCCATATAAGAGCAGAAAGCAGAGCTTAGGATATGGAAGGCAGTTTTTGGTATATGGAACTCTTACGCCAAACTGTTGGAGCTAATTCTTAGCCTCAAGTAGGATACCTGTGGCATATTTGGGGTGGGGGGTAAGAGAAAACGCTGGTCCTGGCCTACTGTAGATCATTGGCATATGAGTTCCCCATAGTCCAAGGTGGCACCAATGACAAAATTCTGATACAGGCATATTGTACATAATTATTGGCATAAGGCAGCACCCATGGCATCTGTGTGGCACCCATCAGAAAAAGGTGGTAATGGCATACCAGAGGTAATTTTTACCATACGGCAGGACTCATGGAATTTTTTAAATAATGGAATGGACTTGTGGTAACTGTTGGGTTAATTGCAGCACCATGGAGGTACTGATATCTTTTCATGAGTACCATCTGACATTTTAGCAAGTTTATGTGGAAATTGTGGTTTGAAATGCACTATTTGACCCTAGTTTTCTCCCAAAATCTATTTCGTAGAGAAACTCCCTCCACCCTCAAACTCCTCTTAGAAATAGTGAGGTTTTCTTTACTCGCTCACTGGAAGCTTATGCTCCACCACTTTCAAATATCACCAGTCACCACTGTTCTTGAGGGGCACGGGACACCATGGTTCAAAAGCCGCCTTTCTTTGCCTGTTGCTTTAGGTTCCTGTTTAACTTATTACAATTTTCTAAGTTGTTTACTTTTCTGGCTTCCTCGCAGGTTGGAAATGGACCAAATGGGAAGAATTTCCTCCAACGGACCAGCTTTTCTTTGCTTTGGCTTGTTTGAGACAGCAAGGTTACAATCCTTTCAGTGAAGATTTTCATCATCTTAAAAGTCTGCCGAACAGCCACTAGATGATGGCGCTACACTTAATCGAAAGATTTGTATCTACTGCATTGATTTATCATCAGTTAAAAATAATAAGGTTTCTTATAAAATGCAACTCTAGGATGCATTATGAGACTCGAACATTGGTCTGAGGGCATTATCGAACTTGAACTCGTTGGAATATGTTTATGGTGTATAATGGCTCTTGTAAACTGTGCGTTAGCCCTTTTAAGTTTGCTAGTTTTTGTGTGGATTATGGTCTTCATTTCCATTCGAACACCAACTCCTAGGGCATTAAAAACTATAAACAAATCTTAGGTTGGACACCCCAGTGCTGGAACCAGCTAAGCAGATTATTTCATATAAAATGTTATTAAGGGACCTGCAGAGCTGTTCAACGGTGCTAGCATACTGACAACCATAAGACTACACGCCTGTCCCTCATACTTCATCATACACCATACTACTTCATGCTACGTCCCATAACACAAAAACTGCAACTCGGTGGTCATCACGCATGACAATGAAACACTTCCAACATAGGATCAAAGCAAAGATAACAACCAACCACACCCCCTACATGGTGTAGCATGCTACTCATGTTGACAAGCGCTTCAGCACCCCACAGTGGGGTAGTAAGATCTATATAAATGATGCAATAAAATACCATACAATTAACAATGTGGCAATGAGTCACATTTTCCAGTTATTTCTGTTTTAACTTCTCACATGATCAGTAGGAACCATTCTATAAATATATATAATGTGTTACTACATATGGACAAATAGTTGTATGACACAAAGAGCAGATTATATGACATAAGCGACTTAAATCCAGTTAACTGCTTGAAAACTTGAGTCTAGATATTTACGGACACTGTATCCTATCCTGAACTTTTCACTTACAAATTATTGATGTCGGGTGTGTTAGTCTAATTACTTCATTGGAAGCAAAACAAGACTACAACAACGAGAATGCATTATGGTATCGCAAAAAAGCCCAGGACTAGAAACCGCATACAAAATAATCTCGAGGGAGGTGGTTACTCTACAAATATATATAATTTGTTTCATACTTATTGTGAGTCACAGAGCTAGCTAAACTCTTCCCAATAGCCAGCCCTATTTGTGTGCTTTCTCTTTCCTCACATCCTCTTTCATCCCGCCCTCTAGTCACTCTTCTTTGAGTACTGTTCGCCCGCAGTCAAAGATTTTGCACATTATATTTATTGCTATATGATGATGTATTTAATTACAATAATAATAGATCATACTTCAGACGTTCAGTAAAGTTCGGCTGAAAACGTTCAGCACAAGAAGAAGTAATGCAAGCTTCTCTTACAGCGCACCAGGAACAGCATGGCCACCAGAGTTGCAAGCTCCTTTATAAGTTATGATTACATGTTTCCCTTCAACATATGCTGCATGAGTAGCAGCAGTGCAAGCCTTTCTCATACAAACCAAAGAGGCAGCAGCTGTGCCTGACCATTCCAAACAGGTCTGCATGTGTAGCAGCACTTCACACAGAGCAGGCCCACCGGAAACTTTTCTTATCTTCCTGTCAGAAAATGTTCTGCAGCTTCCGTAGCAAGGCAAGTTTGACACACACAAACTAGATACGCAGGCAACAGGGGCAGCTCCTTTTGTTAGGGTAGAGGACCGTTGTAGGGGCAGCAACAAAACTTTTAAAAGAAAACAATAATAAACTTAGTTTATTATCATTTTCTTTTAAAGGGGCGGGCCACAGGGGGGACTATCAGTGCACTCCCCCACAAAGCCCATGTGTGTTTGGCCGAACACACACACACAATAGGCTCTCTCCAGCCCAGCAACTGTGTTGGTGGTCTGGAGAGAGCCTGCACAGGCTCCCAGTCTACCTGGGTGCGCCCTGGCTCAGTGCCCGGGCTGAGCAGCGTCAGGATTGGCAGCAGGGCAGGCTGGGAGCCTGTGCCTGCAGCCAGCTGATGCAGAGGAGCGACGCGGCCGGCGTGCAGGTAAGTTTATTTTTCAATTTTTAATATTCCCCCCCCCGTAGCGACCCTCCCCAGTTTCGCCCCCCCCTTCCCCGGTACCCCTCCACCCTGCGTGCCACCCCGCCCCCTTTAACACCCGTGAGCCGCGACTGGCAGACAATAATAGTAAATGGTCTTATAACATATGTTCTTCATGGGCAGTGGCTGTGCAAACACACGCAGTCTACCACCCCCCCAGTAGTGACCCCCCCCCCACACACTTATCTGCAGCCCCTATACACACAGGCTGCAGCAGAGCGAGCTATGTTTACACATGTAACAAGTACACAATAGCTAGGGCAGGGGCATTGGAACTGCGCAGTCAGCAGAATGTCATACTTACCTCACACTTTACATAGGTTCATTGTGTTTTCTAGCTTTATTTGAATAACTTGGACCTGGTGCAGTCACTGTTTTAGAAGCCAGGGATCTTGGTGAGCAGACTTGATATTAAAGCTTGAACTTTCTTATTCATGGTGTCATTTGTTTTCCATCTCCAGTAGTGTACGCTTTGAGATTATATGCATTCCATATTTACTTGTTATTTCGTGAGACTGCACAATGCGAGGCAAAGTTCATTGTCCACACTATGAAGCAAGGCAGCCCGGACAAGTTGCTGCCGACAAACACTACAGGACCGATCAATGCAGGGAGTAAGCTAGAGCAGAGGGACATTCTAACATAGCCTTAGAATCTGCTTCGGAGGGCTATACCGGTTGATAAAGGCCCGAGTTATTACAAGGGACAGGACCTTTAAAAACCAGTATAGCCAGAGGCAGAAGGGCTGTAAGGCTATTAGAACATTCTACTCAATAAGTGTAGAATGTTCTAAAAAAAAAAAAAAAAAAAGGGAGAAACAAGAAGTCAAACATTGGAATGTTGGTGCTGCGCGCTTATGTCAGCCATTATAAGCATGGAGCTACACCATTAACTTGAGTGAAGCTCTCAGCTTTACAATGTTCTAATATTGTAATGAAGGTGATATTAAAGTTAAAATGTGCAAAGTTTCGGCTGGATACACGTTTTTGCCTTAAATTTTAAAAGTGGCAGCATAGTGTTGTGGTTGAGCTCCTGTGCTAAATCCCTACAAGGTGATTCAGTTTTTCTAGCTTTTGAGACTGAAATGGATCACATTCACTACCATTATCATATCGGTATACTGATTAAGTCAAGATTAAATGATTAGCTGAAAAGCAGATTCCTCTGAAATCTGCCTCTTCTTTTTTAATGCTATGCACAGACTGAAATTGCTATAAAAATCCGCAAGCTAGTAAAACTGGACACATTTCTTGCCGAACTCAAAAATGTTTGTGTTCAGCTGCCCATGCCTCACTGGAGTGTGTTTTACCGTCGCAAGAGATGTGAGCTGCGAAAATCATTCAGAAAGGTCAGAACAACCGCATCTTTCCGACCAATGGGAATTGAGACCATTCTGATTTGCAGCTGGCAGGAAATCAGAATGCCCACCATGAATGTCTTACACTCACACAGGATGGTAATTTTATGATGGTCTGTGGACCACTATGAAATTAACATATGAAGTTTGCACCTTTTGGAAAGTGTGTTGGTTTTTTGTTACAAAAAATGTGGTCACTGAGTACATTATGGTCATCAATTGGAATTATCATGTCTGGGCTGCTCAAGTGAGAATGCTCAGATTACAGCTCCTGTTTCTTGGTTACACTGGCCGAATCTTGAGCACTGGGATGTTTCAAGTTACTAAGGGTTAACACAAAGGCTACTGCAGCCACTACAGCTCAGTTTTTGATCTCTTCAAGCTTTGCTTTCGCCATACCTGCCACATACTTTTTGCATATTGTACGTGGCATGTGTGGTGAGAATAAGGCTGGCAGATGTTTGCTCTTAAGTGATATAACCAGTCCCATCTCACTTGGCTAAATGCTGCACTCTGTTTCTATTTGAAAATACATGAATTAAAATGTTATGATTAATAATGTGTGCAGGCATCCGATAACAAATCCCTGTATAGTAAATCGCTGTTGTTTTGTAATCAGGTTAAAGATTAAGAAACATTCTTACAGATCCTCATGGGGAGAACCCAAGAGGTCAGACTGCCACCCTTCGTATGAGAGACCAAGAAATTGATATGCAGTGTCCCGCAGGGATCGTCCCTCAACCCCATTTTTAACGTTGTCTGGCGTACAAGACAAACACTGCCAGAAACAACTTCACGAACTGCATGACCATGGTAGCAGACTGGATAAGAACCAACTGACAGACGCTCAACTCTGACAAGGCAAAGTATTGCTGTTCGTCAACAAGACCTCCCCATGGGATTCCACTTGGTGAGATTCAGAGGTAGGACAACCCCTACAGACCACGCAATAAATCTAGGGATCACCCTAGATGACAAGCTCAACACAACGGCTCAAGTCATCGCAGTGTGCATCTTCTGCTTCCACATCCTAAGCATGCTTCATAAGATCTTCTAGTGACGCCCAGTCTTCACCGGACGAACCGTCACTCAAGCTCTCAACACCAGCCGCCTGACCATGGCAAGGCTCTCTATGCTGGAATCGCATCTCAGCTCCTGAAGAGACTTCAGACCATCCAAAACACAGCGGCCAGATTCATCCTTGATCTCCCAAGACAGACCCACATCACCCCCCTTGAATAACCTCCACTGGCTCCCTCTACGTAAGAGATGCCAATTCAAGATCGTGATATACGAATACAAAGCCCTCCACAACCAAGGACCAGCGTCCATCAACTATCGCCTCAGCATCCATCTTCCCTCAAGACTCTTGCATTCCACCTCCCTCTCCCTCGCGCACACCCCGCATCTGCCTCAGCAACAATAGAGGTCGTTCCTTCTCCTACCTCGCCGCAAAATCTTGGGACAGCCTCCTCATCCACCTTTGGACATCTCCCTCCCTCCAGGAGTTCAGGAGGGGACTCAAGACCTGACTCTTCGACTGAAGCCCCCAAGCAGCCTAGACCTAGCACCTGGATCCCCTTGCGGGTGATAAGCGGTGCTCTGCAAATCCTTATTGATTGATTGATTGATGCTACTAAAGATCTTCAGATGGTTGCCTGAGAACACCAGACGGCCCATCAAACAAGCACCCATCACCAGCAGGTTGGACTATGGCAACTCTCCCTATGCCAATATCTCCAAACAACTCCTACATGCGTTCGAGACTATCCAGAACACAGCTGCAAGACTCCTACTGTACCTCCCATGCTGCATCCATATCACATAGCACTTCAGGTAGCCTAAATGGCTCCGCATTCACAAGCGCTGCCAAATCAAACTTTTCACACACACAAAAAGCCCTACACAACATAGGACCAGAGTACCTGAACAACCACATACATTTTTCACCAACCCACCAGACTCCTATACGGTGCCTCACTCACTTGCAAACATGCCCTACATCCGCAGTAGCAAAACTGGAGGTCGCTCATTCTCCTACATCGAACCTAAAAAATTTAACAACCTCCCCTCAACAAATCAGAGCCGCCTCCTCACTTATTGAGTTCTGCAAAAAGCTGAAAACCTGGCTCTTCATATAAGCATCTTGGTACCACACACCTTGCCCAAGCACCTCAATACCCTCTCAGTGATTAGTGCATTATACAAATCAGCGTAACGTAATATAACAGTCATATTACAGCAACACGCATCCTTCCTGGCTGGATTCCACATGCTTCTTTCTGTTTTAGCAGCAAGTAGACTTTGCCTACAAAGTTTAAACTGTATCAATGTGTCCTGGATTGTGAAAGCTACAAGGGTTTGGTCAAAGCCTATAATGTTCAAATCCTGGATCTAGGGGTATGATGTCTAGAGTATTTTATAGTAGGACTCCTCGTGAATGGTTGCCATATTGCAAGCGTAGTTTTTCCTGTACTGGATACTTAATGTATGCACACATAGTTGTAATCCATGTGTTCTCCCTTGCATGTCACATTCCTAACAAAATTATGGTGAATTGTTTCTTATAACCATAAAACTGTGCTAAGTCTTCAAATTACAAACATCTGGACCTCCTTCTACGTGTCCTGCTACTTTTTCTTAGTGCCCCTCTGTGCCTGATGCCATTTTCTAATTAGCTAAGTTTTGACTTCTTTTTTAGGTCTCGCCTAACAGCGCACATACGCTGTTGCTGTGAGGGCTATTTAATACAGTAAACTACAGTTTCCATTTTGGCATTTAAGAGTCGACTAGCGGAGATCTGAATTAAACAAAAGAATTTCTAACACAACAAAAGATCACTAAATTACAGAAAGATATCAACAAGTTCAATAGAGAGAAGGTCTATCCGTATATTAAGGAAGACTATACCGCAGATACTCAATCTGTTTCATCAGATGAATCCTCTACCTCAGGTAGGAGACCTCGTAAATACAGCCACAGTTCTTCTTCTGATGGTTGGAGCACTGAGGATGAGAGATCACAACCTTATTACAACTTTCCCCAATATCATCTGGGTCAACCGCTGGCATGGCAACAACCGTTCCCCTTCTACCAACCCCGTCCCATGTTACCATACTTGCCTTTTTTAGGCCACGGCAGGGGCAGAGGAAGAGGCAGAAGGCGAGGAAGAGGCAGGAGAGTCCACTGGTCCCAGGAAGAACCGCAGATGGTCACGCGGAGCCAGGGCAAGGTCCAACAAACAAAGACTTAGTGGTCAATTTGTCCGCTAGACCTCTTTCTCCTGATGAAATGAGGGCTCTGAATAGAGGTTTGGGCTTTGTACCCACTCCTAAAGATGACCTTTTTCGGTTACAGTGTGAACTCTCGCAGTTTTTTAGAAAAATCAGACTGCAATTCTTCTTTAAAGATAAACCTATTGACAATTTACCTTCAGACTCTGGTCTGAAGAAACCTTACAAATTCATGCCACCCTCATCTTCAATGCCTTGCGAGGTTCTGGCATTTGAGAAAGCAGTCACCACTGACATAACTAAAATACGACCCAAACACAGGTTTGTCAATATACCCAAAGTCGAGAGTGACGCCCTTAAAGATTTGGCAGCTGACACTAACATTATCATAAAACCAGCAGATGAGGGTGGGGCTATAGTTGTAATGAATACAGAAGATTACAGACAGGAATGCTTACGACTCATGGGTGACTCTACCTATTATGCTCAGATTGACCACAATCCCACAGCCAGATTACAAATTGAGATCAGAGGAATGATAGAGGAAGCTTGTGGGAATTCCTGGATATCACAGAAAGAAGCAGAATTTCTGGATACTGTGAATCCTCGCACTCCTTACTTCTACTGTCTCCCGAAGATTCATAAAGGAAGGACTCTGCCCCCAGGTCGCCCCATAGTTTCAGGGATTGGATCTGTCCTCGAACCCTTATCCATATTTTGTGATTTCTTTCTGCGGCCTCTTGTACTACAATCAATGACTTACCTGAGGGACACAAAAGATGTCCTTAATCTTATTGAGTCTATTAACTCTACAGTTAACGTGCATGCTCTCATCACCCTAGATATTGAGGCATTATATACTAACATTCCGCAAGAGGCTACACTAAAGGTAGTTGAGACATCCCTCCTATCTGCAAGATTGGATTCAGCAACCCCGGTTCATTTCATAATGCATTGTGCTAGCTTAGCCATGACAAAAAACTTTTTTCAATTCGAAGACAAGCTCCTCCACCAGATTCGAGGCACTTCAATGGGCAGTACCTTTGCCCCAAGTCTAGCTTGTATGTATATGTACGACTTTGAAAAAAGTTTTATTTTGCCAGATTCCAACCCTTTTTTTGACAATATCAAATTATGGCGTCGGTATATTGACGACATTTTGGTTATCTGGCACGGGTCTATCTCAGAGGTAGACAACTTCACAACATGGGTTAATGGTTTGGACTCCTTTTTGAATTTCACATCGACGGTTTCAACCACCAAGATTCCATTTCTAGATTTAGTGATTAGTATTGAGGAAGGTAAACTTAAGACTTGTACTTATCATAAAACTACAGACCGTAACAGCTTATTGCTGTATGATAGCCATCACCCCAAAGCACTCAGAGACAATTTGCCATATGGGCAGTTTTTGCGCCTACAACGGAATTGTAGCAATTTGCATTCATTTGATACTCAAGCTTCTGACCTCCAGAGCACATTGTATGACCGTCACTATCCTAACAGAGTGATAAATACGGCCTATAAACGAGCTAAGTATAGTGACAGGGACTTATTATTACAGTTGACCCCTAAACCTTCAGAAACTAAACTGACTTGCGTATCTACGTTTACGCCATTATCGAATACTGTCAAGAAGATAATCAACAAAAGATGGGCTGTTCTTTGCAGTGGATGCGGGAGTATTTCGAAACCACATTTTGCTTTCAAAAGGACCACAAATATTAAAGATATGTTGGTCCACACCCGACCGAGATCTCTCATTACCCCTACCAGACAAAGGTCCCTGTGGGATCTTCCCCTAGTTAAGGGCCATTTTCCGTGTGGAAATTGTAATGTGTGTTCACTCACTAAACGGATAGATATCCTTGATTTAGAACCTATAATGACATGGCGATTGATGAAACATACCAATTGCAATACTCGCAATTGCATTTACCTGATCACCTGCCCTTGCAATTTGTGGTATGTAGGGATGACTACAAGAGCAGTCAAAGTAAGGATAAATGAACACCGTAGCAACATTCGTTGTGGACGTGCCACAACCAAACTGAGTATTCATTTCATAGAAGCTAACCATACTCCAGATGACATGTGGTGGGTTGTACTACAGACATGCGTACAGAAAGAGACCCGACCACTCTTTGAACTTGAACAGCGCTGGGTTTATAGATTTAACACTCATCTCCAAGGGTTAAATGATGATATACCTTGGTTTAACCTTTCCCTTTAAGCACTCTTATGGCCTGATAGCTATCCACCTATAGTGGCAACCTCCTACTTTTTTTTTACCAGGGTTGATGTTGGAGCCTGTATTATTTATATCAGGATTGCCTTAGGAGTCAAATGGCAGCGCATCATCATGTTGATTCACCAATTTTTACAATATATTTTTGATGACTGATATACTTAAAATTACAAGTTACCCTGTTTTTCAGCGCTTTTAATTTCATTTACACCCATTGGGTGATTGCCGACCTATGAATTACTTGACATTTAGCATCAGCTTAAGATAGCCGCCACGCATCTTGTAGTAGAAATGGAATCTGAGGTTCCCTTTCTCCATTTCTACTATTACACGCTATGGCTCTGGTCTGCCGCACGTGTTTTAGTTGCCTGGCAATGAGAACAGCCAATGCTGTTCGCGTGCTCTGGACTCGCGTTATTTATACCCCTTGGCGAGCGGCTCCCTGTACGTTCGGGAGCGCGGCCAGGGGTAAGTGACATACTCCACACCGGTTTGCATAAAGTAAGTGCCATCGACCTGTGTTTGTTTTTGTTTTGTTTTTCACGATCGTGCCGCTCTCTCCTTTATTTTACACTACTTGCATGAGAAGTTAACGGCACGGATCCCGAAGCTCGCGATCTGTGATTTACATGCTTGGTGACGTGTTAGTTTCGATGGGAGATGCCCAGGGTTCAGATTAAGAACCGGGCTCTCCCATACTACTAGATAACAACATTCTACCGTGATCCACAGACTAACTGACTTTTGTTATACGATATTGGCATATTGAGTGCATGTTCCAGACCATTGCATTCCCTTAACGTTACTACTTATCACTTGCTGTGGAGTTCAAGTGAGGATCTTCACTTCTAAAATAATCTTCATACACATCAAGTCATGGCTGTTTAGTGATCTTATGTGTCTTATGATTATTATCAGTACTGACGACTGCATTAAGGGTGGGCTAGTGTGTTTTCTATAGTTGTAGTGTAATTGATTTGATGAGTTTTTTTCAGATTTTGAACACTCTCTGCCTCAATGTGAATTAAGTTCTTAGTTATATGATAACAGAGGTGTGTGTTTCTTTGTTTGTCTCTCTTTTAATTTCATGATCAGAGTTTTTGTAAACCTGGCTACAAGCCTGCGTGATCCCATGAAGCCCGTTCTCGACTTGGGATGGTAAGCTCTCCTGCACTTATTCAGCATGGGTTTGCTACCATCCACATTACCACTTAGTGTTGCACAGTTTGCCACTTTTAACTTTTATTTTTGCTTGATCGATTTGATTGTGCAATCATTATGACGATGAATTGTTGGTGAAGAAGCTATGCAGTGTTAACCTCTTTTCTATATATCTCTAGGGTGATTAATAGGAACAGCAAGTCCGGGTCAAAGAGAACTCGTGTAAGTGACTGTTGACGTCTTGACTGAGAGTATCAGAGTGCAGGAGTCCATTTTGTCCTTTTTGGTTGGAGAAGTGTAATGATATACTAGGTCCTGAAAAAGCGTCATAGGATCCTTGTGGACCGAAAGAGACGCGAAACATGTCGACCTCATCTCGAGGAATGTCTGGTAACTACTGACTTCCTCCACGCCTTATCAAGTTTCGAGTGAGTGTTTGAGCATTATCTCTATCTCACTCCCTTGTTATATTTTTTAATCTTGGCCATTACTCAACATCAATGAATAAATGAACATTTAGTGAGGGTTCTGAGCCAATTTTATTTTCTATTGATCTCTCCTCTCTCCCTTCGGACCCATAATTGGGTTCTGTGGCATCATCGAGAAAAGATCTCCGGCAAAGAGCCCCCCTTCGTCCGTCAGACATTGCAGCGCCGGTCTGACGAGGAGCCGTCCGATGATGAAGCATGACACCCAATAGGGTGTGTGAGGACTCTTGCTCCTATTAATTAGGACTCCCTAGTATTCTCTTTTTCTTTCTTTATCTTTTTGGAACAGTGTATTGTATTATATAACACTTGGCCATTAATTACCATTTGCTGGCTTCATTGTTAATCTTTTCACTTGCCTCATAATTGGCTACCATATATCTCACGCTATTTATATTTTTCTGGAGCATAGACCAAGTACCAGTTGATTTCATTTATTGTGTGTCCTTCCACTGCTTGTGCTGTAATTCCTGGTATTGTATTATTTTTTATTTTTTTAGCAATGTTTTTCTGATGGACGTTTTGTTCTACCTTTGACTTTGTTCTATGTTGCTTTTTTGTTTGCCACTTTGTTTTTGCAACCTTTGGGTTGCTTCATTTGTTTTGCAGTTAGGTGCTTCCTTTTACAAGAACAAATAAATGACACAGACTATTAAAGCAGTCCATGTGACTGCATGTGTGCCATGGACTCTTGAAGTAGCTACCCCACTGCACTCCACTCCACCTAATCTACCACACTCCCATTGTACAGCACTCCAATCCACTCTGGTCTACCCCACTCCAAACTACTCCACCTTACTCCAAACGACTCTACTTCACTCTAGTTTACTCCACTACAGTCTACCCCAATCCCATCTACCCCACGCCACCTTACTCTACTCCAGTCTAACCCACTCCACCCTAAGCCACTCTATCCCAATCTACCCCATTCCACCCCACTCCAAGCTACCCCACTCCGATTTAGCTCATTCCAATCCAGTCCACTCTACCCTAGTTCATTCCAATGTACCCCATTCCACTTAATCTATCCCACCCCAAACCACCCAGATCTACCCCAATCCACCCCACTCCGATCTAAATCACTCCACTCAACCCTACTGTACTCCTATACACATAATCGACTGCACTCAATCTACCACACTCCATTTGATTCTACCCCAATCCAATATACTCCACTCCAATCTACATTACTCTACAACAATCTACCCCACACCACAACAATCTATCCCACTCCACTTCAGTGCAATCTACACTTGTGCACTCAACCCCAGTCTACCCCGCTCTGAACGACCCCACTCATCTGACATCTATCCTTCTCTATCCCAATCTACCCTCGCTCCACTACACTCCATCACTATCTGCCTCATACCAATCTACTCCACTCCACTCTACTCCAATCTAATCCTCCACAATCTATCCCACTCCACCCCAATGTACCCCGCTCTACATCACTCCACCCCACTACAATCTACCCTCATTCTACCCCACTCCACTCCACTCTCCCTCATCTACTGGCCCCCCGCCCAGACCTCACTCCCCTTTCAGTGAAGCTGACCTCATCGCTCCCTATGCCCTCACTCAACGGACTACATTCTCCTTAGTGACCTCAGTTTTCACCTTGACAACTGCAGCGACCCGAACACCTCAACCCTCATTGAAAACCTCGCCACCCTCGGGCTCAAACAACTGGTCAACCTCCCCACACACTCAGCAGGATACACCCTCGACCCTGTATTTTCCACCGGAAACAACATCTCCTTCTCACGCACCTCCAACCTCCACTGGACCAACCACCACTGCGTCCGTTTTTTCTTCATTAAACCACTGAATGGCACCATGCCCACTGCCCCCCTTACAGAAACTAGATCAAGGTCACCAAAGCCCAGCTGTCCGCCTCTCCCCACCACGGACGCCAATGCCTTGGATCACAACCTCCACCAATGGATCACCGACTGGGCCAACACTCTAGCCCCCCTGGAAAACCCAGCTGGTTCTACCCCGACCTTCAAGAATCAAAGAGCTCCTGGAGACAACTCAAGAAAAAGTGGAGAAGCAGCAAGAGCACGACAGACCACAAAGCCTTCAAAGATGCTGTCACATCGCACTACCAGCCCATCACATCAGCTACAAAATCTGCCATTCAGGAGCGCATCACCACCAATGCACACAACAGCAAGTAACTCTTCACCATAGTCAAAGAATTCACGAAACCCGGCTCGGACACCACAGACATCCCCCCGTCCAAGACTTCTGCAACAACCTTGCCACCTTCTTTCACCGAAAAATCCAGGACATCTATGAAGGATTCACAAGACCTGCCCCAATCCTCCCCCTGCCCACCAGCACTACCACGGACTCCAACTCCCACCGACCCAGAACCACTGGACCCTCCTCCCCCGAGAAGACACCCTAAAGCTCATGAGTTCTGTTAGACCTGACAGCCTTAGGGTGGTCATCCCCCAACTTTGTCTTCCTCCCTCCACTTTTCTGACACTGTTTTTGCTGGTTTTAGGACTCTGCACACTTTACCACTGCTAAAGTGCATATTCTCTCACCCTTAAACATGGTAACATTGGTTCATTTCCAATTGGCATATTTGATCTACTGGTAAGTCCCTAGTAAAGTGCACTGCATGTGCCCAGGGCCTGTAAATTGAATGCTACTAGTGGGCCGCAGCACTGATTGTGCTACCCACATAAGTAGCCCCTTAATCATGTCTCAGGCCTGTCATTGCAAGGTCTGTATGTGCAGTTACTGCCACTTCGACTTGGCATTTAAAAGTACTTTACTTACCAAGCCTTAAAAACTCCCCTTTGTCTACGTGTGTCACCCCTGAGGTAGGCTCTAGGTAACCCATAGGGCAGGGTGCTATGTAGGTAAAAGGCAGGACATGTACATGTGTGTTTTATACGTCCTGGTAGTGTAAAACTCCTAAATTTGTTAACTACTACTGTGATGTCTGCTCCATTCATAGGATGGCATTAGGACTACCCTCATATACTGTTTGAGTGGTAGATCCTGAGGAGAAAGGGGTAACCAGGTCATATGTAGTATGGGCGGAATAGTAATAGAAAATCCTGCTTATTGGTGAGGTTGGATTTTATATTACTATTTTAGAAATGCCACTTTTAGAAAGTACCTTACAGTCTGTCTCCAATCAACGTCTGGGCTGGGCTGATTGACAGCTTCCTTGTGCCTTTCACCCAGACCACCACAAACACAGGACACTCGGTCACACCTGCACTTATCTTCATACTGAATGGGTTTTCCTGGGCTAGAAGGGTGGAGGGCCTGACACTTGCATTTCAAAGGCTTGTGGCCTGCCCTCACATTTCAAAGGCTTGTGGCCTGCCCTCACACAATGGCCTGCCAAACCCCCTACTACTAGGACCTTGGTGGACAGACTTGTACTGAAAGGGGAACTTGTGCACTTCAAAACCACACTTTGAAGTCTCCCCCACTTTAAAGGCATTTTTGGGTATATAAACTTGGTCTTTGACCCCACCAACTCAGACACTTCTGAACCTGCAACCTGCCAAGAGGAACTGCCTGGCTGCCCTGAGGACTCATCTGGACTGCTTTGCTGAGAAGAACTGCTTCCCTGTTGTTGCCCTGCTGACCTCTGACTTTGCTGAGAAGTGCTCTCCAACGGCTTGGATTGAGCTTGCCTCCTGTTTTCTGAAGCCTTAGGACCAAAAAGACTTCATCTCTTCAGGAAACTCCTTGTGTGCCGAAAATCGACGCACTCCCTGCCAGAAATGAGGCAAAGCCTGCCTTGTGACCGAGAAATCGCCATACAGCCGAAATGGAATGATGCAACCCGACTTCCAGAGTGGAAAGTCGACGCAGCGCCTGGCTTGAGACAGAAAATTTTATGCACAGCCCTACTGGATCAACGCACAGCCAAACTGGAACAACACAGCCGATACCCCAATGGAAAATCGATGCAGCGCCTGCTGTGTGACAGAAAATTTGACGCATCACCCTACCAGATTGACGCAGCGCCTGTGACGTGCGCCTAGGATTTCTCTGCATCGTCCCTGGGCGTCAAAAAGATCCCTGCATCGCAGTGAGGAACCAAGACTGCGTGCCAAAAAACGACGCAACCCCCTTCCACCGTGGAAAGAAACTACGCATCATCTGTGCTGCGTCGGAAAATCTGATGCACACCATATTTTTCCATGCATGTCCTCCATGCGTGTTATTTTTGACGCAAACGAGGTACTTTGTGTAATCAATAGAACTGTTGATTTCTAAGATTTTAGACTTTTTAGACCTGCAAAAGTGATATTTCAACTTGTGCCTATTGAATCTCTATCGTTTTGACCTTATTTTTTTTCCTATAAATATTATCTAGTTTTCTGAACCTTTGTGGTGTATTTTTGTAGTGTTTTCATTGTGTTACTGTATGATTTATTGCACAGATATTTTACACATGCCTTCTAAGTTAAGCCTGACTGCTCAGTGCCAAGCTACCAGAGAGTAATTTGGATTGTGTATGACTTACCCTGACTAGGCTTGTGGTCCGTACTTGGACAAGGGTGTATACCTCTTCCAACTAGAGACTCCATTTCTAACAAGTTCCATCCACTCTGGGGTGCCCTCAGACTCACGTCCCCACCACATCTTCAACTGAGCCGGCGCCACCATCACACCCGAACTATGCCGTACCATCAACTGCTCCATCGAGACTGCCACCTTCCCAGATGACTGGAAACACGCAGAGATAAACCCCCTACTGAAGAAGCCCTCCGCAGACCCGACGGAGCTGGAAAAACTACAGACCAATCTCACTGCTCCCTTTTCCAGCCAAGTAATCGAAAAAGCGATCAACACAGCTCAACAAGTACATTGAAACAAACCACATCCTACATCCCTCCCAATTCTGATTCAGGTGCAACCACAGCACCAAAACTGCACTCCTAGCAGCCATGGATGACATCCGCACTCTATTGGACCATGGTGAAACAGCTGACCTCATCCTCCTCAACCTCTCCGCTGCATTCGACACCGTCTCCCACACCACCTTGTGCACCTGACTGCACAACGCCGGCATACATAGCAAAGCCATGGAGTGAATCTGCTCCCTCCCTACCACTAGAACCTAGAGAGTCCGGCTCCCACCATTCATCTCAAAACAGGTGGAAACCAGCTGTGAGTACCTTGGGGCTCCTCTCTGAGCCCCACCATCTTCAATATCTACACGACCCTGCTCGCCAAGATTGTCAGACACCACGGGCCCAGGATCGTCTTATTTATCGACGAAACAGCTAATTCTTTCCCTCACCAACAAACCATCAGCAGCCAAAAGCAACTTTCACAATGGAATGCAGGCAGTCACCGACTGGATGAAAGACAGCTGCCTCAGACTCAACTCCGATAAGATTGAGATCCTCATCCTCGGCCCCAACCGCCTGGAACGACTTCTGGTGGCCCACAGTCCTCGGATCTACCCCATCTCCCACAGATCATGCACGCACCCTCGGCATCAGTCTCGCTTCCTCGCTGCCTGTGGCCCGCTAAGTCAACGCTGTTTCATCCTTGTGCTTCCTCACGCTCCACCTGCTCCAGAACATTTTCAAAAGGCTTGACTTGAGAAAAACTGTTATCCTTGCACTCGTCAGCAGTAAACTCGACTACGTAAACCCACTCTATGCCTGCATTAACAAGAAACTCCAAACAAGATTCCAGAGAATACAGAACCCCACGGCCAGACACATCCTGGACATCCCCTGCCACATCCACATCTCCCACCTGAGAGATCCACACTGGCTCCCTGTCAACAAATGCATCACTTTCAAACTCCTGACACACGCTTAAAAGGCACTTCACAACATCGGACCTGCCTACCTCAACCACTGCCTCTCCTTTTATGCACACCCCAGGCAGCTCTGCTCTGCTCAACTGGCCCTTGACACCACCCCTAGGATCCAGAACAACACAGCTGGACGAAAATCGTTCGCCTACCTTGCCGTGCAGCCCTGGAACATTGTGCCGCTTCACCTCAGGCAGTTCCCCTTGCTGGCTCAGTTCAGGAAGGACCTCACGACCTTGCTCTTTGACTGATCTGCATCCCTCCATCAGCGCCTTGAGATCCCCCGGGTGAGTTGCGCTTTACAAATATCTGATTGATTGACTCCTCATCCTCCTACAATTTAATCCTTGCAAAATGCAATTATTAAAACACATCTATAGCAGTACCATTACAAGATATATATTTACAAATAACAATGCAGTTATTCAATCTGAGAAAATAG
The DNA here is from genome assembly GCF_031143425.1 of Pleurodeles waltl. Lineage (NCBI taxonomy): Eukaryota > Metazoa > Chordata > Amphibia > Caudata > Salamandridae > Pleurodeles > Pleurodeles waltl. The sequence continues at coordinate 1,149,001,848 of NC_090447.1, read as the reverse complement.
AGACCAGAACAAACCGATAACCCAACTTCCACATAGGTTTGACACCACAAAAGAACCAGACAAAGTCATGGATATCAAGAGGAAGAAGGAGCCATTGATCAAGTAGAAAAAATGTAAGTTCTAATTTGAAAGAGGATACAAATGTAATGATGAAAATGGGAGGCAGAATCACATTCCACGCTCTAGGAACTCATTGAGTGAACTACTGATTTAGTGTACTTTCCTACTGAAGACACTGATTTACAGCAAGGGAAACTTGAAATGTGGAAAAGGAAACCGCCCCCAGAGACAGAGTTTCTGAGGTCACATAGACTGGTCAGAATCTAAGAGTTACTTTAAAAAAAAGTATAGCAGGTTCTATGTTGCTCCTCTCTCAATGGGGTTGCCAGTATTATGAAAACACTACATGGACAATGTGTTCAGAACGTCCACTGCCAGAGACTAGATGAACTCCAGGATGCAATGAAGTTTGAAACGGGACATGCTGAATTTTAGGAATACTATTGACAACGAAGGCAGGAATAGTTTTGTCCTACGAGTCAATGGAAGTTTATAACTTGTGCTCGTCAGATTGTGATGTTTGTAGTGATTGAGAGGATAGTCTAGAACGAAGCCAAAAGATTTCATTAGCTCAACCACGAATAAAGAGTAGCTAAGAAAGTTTAAGAGTCAAATCAATCCAGTGAATTAAATAAACGAGCTCGAAGAGCTTGTTTGGTCTATTTTTAGCAAATTCAATGTGAACTTTAATGGATGTGAATTTGGCTTGGAAAATATCGTTTTGGTATGACATTTTTTTAAGCAGGGAGGTGCTCCAGTATAGCTTTGGACGGATTAGGATGCCAAGAGTGTGCCGTCAGTTGCAGTTGTTTGTTTCTCATCATTCAAGTCCTTGATGTACCAGGAAGTAGAACTTTTATATTTGATTGTTTTCTCTCTCAGTAGAGCCGCAGCGTTTCCGACAGACCACCATTCACATCTTGCTTTTCTGGAAACCAGGAAAGATGCATCGCAAATTTGGAGTCAGGGGCACTAGTGTCAGAGTTACTCACATTCCTGACCAACCTTTTCTGGCACTTTGATTGTCCCAAAGTTGTATTTATACAAAAGGACACGGAGAGGGTAATCTGATGTTGATCTGACCAGGCCCCTTTGACAGAGATGGAATTGCCTTCTGCAATAATTAAATCCAGAGTGGAACATTTTATGTTTGTGTGGTTCATGGAGTGCTTGATAAAGCCAGTTTCACGCAAAATGGTGGTGACCAGAGAGGATGAACTGTCATTAGGATTGCACCAGTGGAGACTGAAGTCACTAACACAGATGTGATCATTGTTGGAAAGCCTAAGTGGTGAAGTCATGTAGTCCATGAAGTCTCCCATGAAGGCATTTTTTGCAATAGTGTAAACAATGATATTTATTATTGTGGCTTTGGTGGTGATGAGTTTAACTGTAAGGTACTGAAAAGTTCCAGTGAGTGTGAAGACCTGAAGTGGTATGGAGTTACGATAGATCAAGGACACTCCACCCCCACTCTTATCTTTGTATCTAGAAGTAAAATGGAGTAATCAAAATGTAGAAGGAAGTCCAAGATCATTTGAGAGACTTCAGTGAACATTGGTTTGATCAGTATCCTAAGATTGAGGTTCATGTCACCTAATGTGTCATGTATCTGAATGTAGCATTTTGCTGCTGATCAGCAGTTTTGAAGCAAGCACCGTAAGGTGGAAGAAGTGAACTCACAGGCATATAAATCAATTGAAATCTCTGTCATATTTTTCAGTTCAACTTTTCTCTTAGGAAAAGGACTACACAGAGGTTTTACTGGAATAGGTATCCTATATGAGTTGGGAATTCGCTGATGCTCAGGAGTCGTAGTGGCATTTAAGGAAACATTTTCTGCATTTAAGACCACAGAGTTGGTCTGTAAAGCTTGCGCATAATCTCACTAGGGAGAAGTACAGGTACAGCTCTACAAGGACGAGGTAACTGGTTAGCGTAGTGGCGTAAAAAAAAGTGATGCTCTGAGTGAGTTCCAACCATCAAGTGTTTGGATATGCCCCTTTCTAAAATAACAATAGTATTATACAGGGAGTCAACTTTTCTCAACAAAGTATTCAAGGCGATGGACTGATCACTTAAGGAAGAAGCCTGAGGTAAAGGGTACGATTTTGAATAAATAGATTAAATGCACAGGTTTGAAACGGAGCCTTCCCTGATGAGCTGTAATTCTGGGCACAGTTGTGCCCTGGATTGGGGTGACTGAGCAGCAATGATAAAAGATAGTATTGGTAATTTCCTTATCGCCTTTATGCAGAGCAGCTAACCTGTCATGTACACAGATGTGAACAGGTGAGGATAAGTTACAAAAAGGGGAGGGGAAAGTTGAAGGGTGTAGAAATAGACTGGAGATTGTTGCTGCAGAGAGACTGTAAAGGGCAAAGTTAAGATCATTAAAAGAGCAGATTTTCATGGAAGGGAGATGAAGAAGCTGCCTTGGGAGCGAAATGGTGTGCATTTAGAGAGAAAGAAGTTGTTTGAGGGGGGGTTGCTAAGATGTGTTGTTAAATTCTGTGTAGAGAGAGGGAGATAATTGAGATGGAGGGGAGGAGAGGTAAGCTTCGGTGACTCAAGTTTAAGACTCCTAAAGTCATTTTCCGCTATTGCAAGGCTTATTTATCCCATAGGATAACATTGGCATTACCTTGTTACTTTTAGTAAGCTGTAACTTCCAATTGGGAGCAGGTGTACAAGTTGAGTTTGGTGTCTAAAAAATTCTACTTTAAAGCCCTCTTTAATGGTGATTTTTAATTACAGTTTTGAAAATGGCTCTTTTAGAAAGCTGGCATTTTCTTGTTCTAACCATTTGGTGCCTGCAGCCTGATCCTGGATCATATGTCTAGGTGTGGGTGGCAGTTGGTTTTTGTGTATTGCTTCCAGTCAAGTGAGACAAATGAAAGATATATGTTGGCAGGATGGGCCACTCTGAGTTGATGAGGGGAGGAGCTGTCACCTCCCAAACTTACACATCATAAAGGTTCTGCCTGAGCACTCCTTCAATGGGTTTGATACTGGTGTTTCGTGAACCCAAAAAAGCTGGGGCCAGGAAGGAAGGGGCTGCCTGACATCTAGGGGAAGGGGGTGGAAACCTCTAGATGCTTCTTCCACTTCAAATTGGGCACCAGGTATAAATGTTGGACCTCAGACCCCAGCTTTTCAGTACACTTTTAGACCGGTAGTCTCTGCCTGGAAGAAGGGCTGCTGTTCTGCTGAAAGCCTTGCCTTTGTGAGAAGGACTGGACTGCATTGGTTGACTCAAAGTTACTCTAACAGGCTAGTTGGAGCCTCAGAGACAGAAGACTCTAATAACCTTAGCCCCAGCACCTGGACTGTGCCATCTGTGAGTCCTACCCTGCCAAGTGGGGCCAGCCCAGTCTTGGACCCTTGGAAGTGGAGCTGAAGGTGCACTGCCAGCCCATCTGTGGATCCAGCAGAACCAATTCATCCCTTGTGCTGCACAGCTCAACCCAGAGCAGAACGTATGCATTGCCTCTGCTGTGTTGACTTTCCCTGATGCAAGGACTTTGTATTGCAGCACACAGCCCAATCGGAACCACTGCTGCGCAATGCATGCCCTCCCTTCGTAAGCCTCTTATCAATGGCAGCCTCGACAACAACGCAGGACTCTTCCTCACAGCTTCTTTGGAACCAGCTGGTGTGCGCCAGATCCTCCACACAGGACTTCGCATTGCAAGCCTCCTTGTCAACAGCACAGGACCTTACATTGCAGGTTCTTGGAACCAGCACTGTGTGATGCATCTTTGAAACAAGACCTTGCATCGCCTCATCTGCGCAACTTATCCTCGACGAAGGACTCAGCAACTGTTTGCAAACCAAGGTTTAAGTTACTCTTGTTCAGCAGACCTAACTGGGTCCCTGTAGCCGGTCCATGCTCCATCGCAGTTGGCCTGAACTTATGACTTTGGCCCGATTGAGTGTGACCAGAGATCCACCCACAGTTGGCGCTTTGTGCCTTTTAGCTCTATTTTCACTTAAATCTTTAAACTTGAATATCTCCAGTATTACTGAATGGATTTTTGAAGTTTGGGGCTTGTTTTGTTTATTAAAATACTCTTTTTCTAAATTGTTGTGGGAATTTTCTTGTATTGTGTTTTCACTTCACTTTATTACTGTTCGAAGTGCTGCATACATACTTTACACATTGCCTCTAAATTAAGCCAAACTGCTGTGTGTCAAACTGTCAGAGGGTTGAGCACAGGTTAATTTCGGATTGCTTGTGGCTTCACCTTGACAAGTGTTGTGGTTCCTGTTTGAGTGGGGTTTTAGACCCCTCATTCAGTAACCCAAATTCTTACATTGGTGATCAGCAGTGAGGATTAGTGCTTAGGTAGTGTCATACAGTAATTTTGTGTTACACTGAAAATCCCAGATAAATAATCTGAGCCCAATTAGAGTTTTAAATTTCTCGCTGATTGGCATTTTTACTTTTTCCAAATTCCCTCTCATTCTACTTGACTGTTGACTAAAATTCCCAAACCAAAAATAATGAATTTTAATAATCAGAAAGACACAAACATTAAATCTGATGTAAAAAGCAGGGGTTATTTCAAAAATGAACTGAAGGGGACAAACCATGGTGACGTTAATGTGCTCTTTGAGCTCTGGTCCTTAGGGAAGTGTCACCCTGGCAAGTCAAGGCACATAAGACATAAAATAACCAAATCAATACACCATACAGAAGCACATGTGGCCCCAGTATTTAAAGAGGCCTGAGTGGCAGGGACCTTGGATGCGCTATGGTTCTGGAAATCCCAACCCCACATCATTACACAACAAGGTTCCAAAAATGGTTGCTGTAACCCAGTGGCTCTCTGACCATAGAGAAAATCACAAACTTCTTGATGGAGCTCAGGTCAGCTTCCACCCAGATATGAGCACAGAAATTGCCCTTCTTCCAGTTTTCAGTGACTTTAGAATAAACTTGGATGCTGGTCATCCCATCGTACTTATGTTATTAGACCTTAATACACGTTTGAGACAGTTGATAACCCATTCTGTTGGACCAATTGGCTGTATTTGGAGTGTGTGGCTCTGTCTCCTGGTTCTCTTCAGTTTTATTCACTACATGGCTGGTTAGTTATTTTTCTCCACCTTTTGATCCATCTCCTACTTGGTCATGTATGATGTTCCACATGGATCATCCCCATCACCTATTCCATTTAACATCAATATGAGGCCATGGGTGTAACGTAGACCCTTGCAGCGCGGGTGGCCCCATCAGGGTTTCTTGTTTTGTATGGGGCCCCCTCACCCTCTAATCCCAGCCATTGCATGCCTTGCAGAATTCATTCAATGGCATGGAATAAGAAATAAATACTTGGGAAAGCCACTCTGCGTTACAAAACAGCCTCTGAAAGGAGGGGGGAGGCGCTGCAGCTGTTCATGGGGCCTCCACTGAGCCCAAGGCCAATGAATATCTGTGTGATCTGTGAGACGCTGGGGTCCCTCATCTCATTCTCGGGGGGGGTCATCATTTTGCATTACATCACTGGATGAGGCCCCTCTTTAACATCATTAGATTTTTTGGCTTGGGCTGTATGTCATTTGCTGATGACACAAAGATTTTGTTCACATTAGACTGTCCTTAGGGAGAAACTCCAAACATGGATGATCATGGAAAATGTTAAACCTAAACACTAACAAGCTTGAGGTTTTAACATGCCCTCCAAAGGTTTTAATTTGCACTCCAGAACACCTATGGAGGACTGTTTTCTGGCCAAGCCAGTTGGGTGCCCGTCCCTGTCCTGGTATTGTGGTCCAAAATCTGGGCTTTCAACTTGACATAGACCTATTAAAAAAGCAGATTGGTACAGTTACAGCTGCAGGCATTTTCCAATAAAAACCTCTGCCAAAGATTCTCCCTCTGATTCCGTACTGGATGAAATCACTGTGGTAGTTACATTGATCCTGTCTAGACTTTACTATTCTAATGCCTGTTATTTAGGGCTCCCTGCTAAGACTACTTCTAATTCATAACACGGTAGTGACACTAGTTTATGCAATGCAAAGAAACAAGTATGTAACCAACTACCTTCACAAGTTACACTGGTTGCAAGTGGACAGAGAATTTAATGTAAGTCTCTATATCTGGTTCATCCAGCTGTCCATTGCACTGGCAGGAAGTCATGAACAATTATCAAGGCACTGACCCTCATGTCTATTCTGGAGAGGTTAGTCACAGTCCCCGTTTTAGAGGCACACGACTAAGAGGCAGAGACTTTACAGCCATATCCTGTAAATTATGGAATTTCCTCACTATTTTACTTTGCCCTTTTTCTAACCATGTATCCTTTCTTAAGGCACTGAAAAGGTATCTTTTTCAGTAGCCAACACTCTCTTACACTCATTATCTATATAGTCCTAGTTCTATCATACTACCACGTGTCTGTGCATTCTATAAGGGGTTTTTTTTTTCATTAAAAAATTAAAAAAACACACACACATTGTGGGAGCTGCAGTGGCACTACAATTCCCCTGGGACCACTGAAAATTCTGGGTGTTACCAAAACTCCAATAATTGCACAAACAAAAAGTCCTGGAAAGACCACAAAATACTATTATCTGATAGAGACTTCTAGCTGCAGATTCCTTACCTTAGAATTCCCTGGCATCCACTTTGAATCTGGAATTTTTCCACTGAGCAGTACACTGCAGGCGCTGTCGGGTGGCGTCGTTCGGATGCGCATGTGTCGTCGGAGTTGTCTGTGACGTCACAGCCTTCTAAATAGGCACCACCCCAGCGCCGTACGTCAGTTCTTTTTCCTTCTGCACCGGTTAAGCGCAGATCCAGAAAGAGCTACCCTTTTTTCGACTATTTTGTTTACGTTTTTTCGATTGTCTGAACGATGTCTTCGAGGAAGACGGGATTCAGACCATGTGGTACATGCCATCGCACTTACGGATCCTGACCAGGTATGTCTTTATTGCCTGGAAAAGGACCACGACTTGAAGGATTCTAAAGCTACGGCCAGATCCTTGGGCCTTTCAGCGCCGACTCATCAGCAGTCTGTCTAGCGTCCCTTTTGAGGCTTCGGAAGGGGCACGGTATCACACCAGCCACAAGTTAGCCACCGTCCACCAGCTTCACAGCATCTCATGCGAGGAAGAGGTCGTGGTACCGTCAGACCCAGAGGGTCTAGCCAGAGGTCGGCCACCACACACACCCCGCTCTTCCGCAGCGCCCAAGCCCTCCTAGTGTGGTTCTGCAAGACCATGTCTGTCCATTTGGAGGAAGGATTCGATTTCATCTCCCTCACTGGCAATCCATCACATCGGACAAATGGGTCTTGCAGATCATAGGAAGGGCTATTCCCTCCCCTTCCAGTCTTTCCCTCCCTCCATCCCTCTAGTAAAGGAACAGCTGATGGGGAATCATTTGGTTTTGTTTCGTGAGGAAGTTACGTCTCTCTTGGCAAAGGGAGCCAAAGAAAGGATCCCGATGTTAGAAGTAGGCAGTGGTTGTTATTCCTGCTACTTTTTGATTCCCAAATAGAACAAGGGCCTTCACCCTATCCTGGATTTAAGGGACGTCAATCTCTTCCTCAAAAAGGAGAAATTCAAGATGCTCACTCTTGCTCAGGTCTTGTCTGCCCTATGCCAAGAAGACTGGATGGTAGTGTTGGATTTGCAGGATGCGTATTTTCACATTCCCATCCTGCCCGCCCACAGGCGTTAATTGTGGTTCAAGGTGTGCCACGAGCACTTTCAGTTTACCGTGCTCCCTTTCGGTCTCGCCAATGCCCCTTGGGTGTTCACGAAAGTGATGGCGTGGTGGCAGCTCATCTGCGCAAGTTAGGGATTTCAGTCTTCCCCTACCTAGACGATTGGCTGTTGAACACTCCAACGCCACAGGCTCTCGTCACCCACCTCCAGACGACAGCGAACCTCTTGCACTTGCTGGGGTTCACCATAAATGGGCCGAAGTCACACCTGAGTCGCTCTCAGAAGCTCACTTTCATTGGGGCTGTTCGGGACACAGCGCAGTATCGGGCCTATCCTCCCAAGCAGCGAGTCCAGGATATTCAGGTTATGATAACGATGTTTTGGCCTCTATCCTGGATTTCGGTGAGACAGACTCTGAGGCTGTTGGGACTCATGGCCTCCTGCATCCTATTGGTCAAACATGCCAGTTGGCATATAAGGTCTCTGCAGTGGGAACTGAAGTTCCAATGGGCACAGCATCAGGGAAATCTTTCCGACGTGGTTCAGATCTCGGAGGGAACTGCAAAGGATCTGCAGTGGTGGTTAGTGAACTGCGATTGGGTCACAGGCAGACTCCTCTCCCTTCCCCAACCAGATCTCACAGTAGTGACAAATGCGTCACTTCTGGGATGGGGCGGCCATCAGGGAGAGGTGTAGATCAGGGGTCTTTGGTCTCCAGCGGAATACGGGCTCCATATCAACTTGTTGGAGCTTTGGGCGATCCGACTAGCATTAAAGGCATTTCTTCCTGTTGTGAAAGGGAAGGTAGAGCAGGTGTTCATGGACAACACTACCGCAATGTGGTACTGCAACAAGCAGGGTGGTGTGGGGTCGTGGACTTTCTCAAGAGGTTCTATGTCTCTGGCCATGGCTGGCACATCAGGGCATAACCCTGGTGGTTCAACACCTGGCAGGTTCTCTGAACGCCAGGGCGGACAAACTCAGCCAGCGATGCTTAGCGGATCACAAATGGTGTCTCCATTCGGAGGTGGCGTAAGGACTCTTTCAGCAGTGGGGAGCGACTTGGTTAGATCTGTTCACCTCCAAAGAGAACGAGCAATGTCAGCAGTATTGCGCGTTGGAGTCTCCCGAGGTCTGTGATGTCATTCTGGTAGTCAGGCATCCCTCTGCTAAGTCGATTTATGCCTGCCATTGGAAACGTTTTGTATCATATTGTACAGAGAGGTCTATTGATCCTTCTCTTTCTAATATCCTTCTGTTCATTCTGTCACTTGCCCAACAGGGTTCCTCCTTAGGGACTCTTAAGGGCCATCTTTCTGCCTTATCAGCTTTTCTTCGTTTGCCTGATCATCAGTCTTTAAGTCTCCTATTGTACAGAGATTCTTAAAAGGCCTTGTACATATGTTTCCACCTATGCCTTTTGTTATGCCCCAGTGGGACCTTAATCTAGTGCTCACTTTTCTAATGTGTGCTCCTTTTGAGCCTTTACATAACTGTCCTCTCTGGCTGCTCACTATTAAAAGAGCCTTCTTAGTGCCGATCACATCTGCCGGGAGAGTGAGTGAGATGCAGGCTTTATCATCGAAACTGCCGTATCTCATGATATATCCTGATAAGGTAGTCCTTACACCCACCCAAGCCTCCCTGCTCTGCGGATATGTTATTCAGATTTTTACCCTTTCTCCAGGGCATGACTTTTTGTTTAGACAATCAGAAAGAAAAAAAAGAGCTAAAAGTTGGTTCTTCCATGACTGCGCTTCTGGCTTGGGAAGTTGTGGAAAAGAACTGACGTACGCATGCCGGGGTGGTGCCTATATAGAAGACCGTGACGTCACAGACGACTCCAATGATGCTGACGACGCCACGTGGAGTTGGACAACGCACGTGGATCCGAACGACGCCACCTGACTGTGCGCGCAGGTTACTGCTCAGCAGAAAAATTCTGGATCCGAAGCTGACGCCAGGGAATTCTAAGGTAAGGAATCTGCAGCTAGATAGAGTCTCTACCAGATAATTTGTTACCAAAGGTAAGTAACTTGTTCGTCTTATCCGTTTGTGTGTGGAGGACGGCTCCGTGCCATCCTCCGCACAAGTCCTTGCAGAGGATGGCTCCGTGCAGTCCTCTCACCAGAGGCAGGAAACCCTTCAGTCTCAGTTCAAAAATACAGTTTATAAACACCATATGCCACATAAAGTGTGTGTTTAAAAAAAAAAAAAAAAAAAAACTTCATTGCAACTAAAGTTAATGGGCTTATAACGGGTGCTCTATTGAACGCAAGACTGGACTATGAAAAAATTGTCTCCAATGACACTACAAGTTCCAAACAGATTGTTACACATAAATAATACTTTCTGTTTCTTGTAGATCACGAAAGGGGGAGAGGCTTGGCAGCCAAAGATGGTAGACTGACTTTACCTGGGCTTCTGGGCAGCGGCCTGCTAATGCCTGTCAGCCTGGTGGTTGCCGCACACATCCTCCTCCTTCACCCAGTTCTGCGAACGGGTGGAAGACAAACCCCATTGGCCCAGCCGAACAAAATCCCAAAACTACTGGCTGCGAGCACCGGACCATAGGTGTAAAGAAATGGCTCCCTGTTGCAGTTACCCCCCACTTTTTGCCTGATACTGATGCTGACTTGACTGAGAAGTGTGCTGGGACCCTGCTAACCAGGCCCCAGCACCAGTGGTCTTTCACCTAAAATGTACTTTTGATTCCACAATTGGCACACCCTGGCATCCAGGTAAGTCCCTTGTAACTGGTACCCCTGGTACCAAGGGCCCTGATGCCATGGAAGGTCTCTAAGGGCTGCAGCATATCTTATGCCACCCTGGGGACCCCTCACTCAGCACAGACACACTGCTTGCCAGCTTGTGTGTGCTGATGAGAACAAAACGAGTAAGTCGACATGGCACTCCCCTCAGGGTGCCATGCCAACCTCACATTGCCTATGCATTATAGATAAGTCACCCCTCTAGTAGGCCTTACAGCCCTAAGGCAGGGCGCCCTATACCATAGGTGAGGGCACCAGTGCATGAGCACTATGCCCCTACAGTGTCTAAGCAAAACCTTAGACATTGTAAGTGCAGGGTAGCCATAAGAGTATATGGTCTGGGAGTCTGTCAAAAACGAACTCCACAGCTCCATAATGGCTACTCTGAATACTGGGAAGTTTAGTATCAAACTTCTCAGAATAATAAACCCACACTGATGCCAGTGTTGGATTTATTAAAAAATGCACACACAGAGCATCTTAGAGATTCCCCCTGTATTTTACCCAATTGTTCAGTGCAGGACTGACTGGTCTGTGCCAGCCTGCTGCTGAGAGACGAGTTTCTGACCTCATGCGGTGAGAGCCTTTGTGCCCTCTGAGGACAGAAACAAAGCCTGCTCTGGGTGGAGGTGCTTCACACCTCCCACCTGCAGGAACTGTAACACCTAGCAGTGAGCTTCAAAGGCTCAAGCTTCGTGTTACAATGCCCCAGGGCACTCCAGCTAGTGGAGATGCTCGCCCCCTGGACACAGCCCCCACTTTTGGCGGCAAGTCCAGGAGAGATAATGAGAAAAACAAGGAGGAGTCACTGGCCAATCAGGACAGCCCCTAAGGTGTCCTGAGCTGAGGTGACTCTGACTTTTAGAAATCCTCCATCTTGTAGAAGGAGGATTCCCCCAATAGGGATAGGAATGTGACCCCCTCCCCTTGGGAGGAGGCACAAAGAGGGTGTACCCACCCTCAGGGCTAGTAGCCATTGGCTACTAACCCCCCAGACCTAAACATGCCCTTAAATTTAGTATTTAAGGGCTTCCCTGAACCTAAGAATTTAGATTCCTGAAACTACAAGAAGAAGAGGACTGCTGAGCTGAAAAACCCCTGCAGAGGAAGAACAGAAGACACCAACTGCTTTGGCCCCAGTCCTACCGGCCTGTCTCCTGCCTTCCAAAGAAACCTGCTCCAGCGACGCTTTCCAAAGGACCAGCGACCTCTGAATCCTCAGAGGACTGCCCTGCTTCAAGAAAGACAAGAAACTCCCGAGGACAGCGGCCCTGCTCCAAAAAGACTGCAACTTTGTTTCGAAGGAGCAGATTTAAAGACCCCTGCAACTCCCCGCAAGAAGCGTGAGACTTGGAACACTGCACCCGGCGACCCCGACTCGACTGGTGGAGAACCAACACCTCAGGGAGGACCCTCCGGCGACTCCAAGACCGTGAGTAACCAAAGTTGTCCCCCCTGATCCCCCACAGCGACGCCTGCAGAGGGAATCCCCAGGCTCCCCCTGACCGCGACTGCCTGACTCTGAAATCCTGACGGCTGGAAAAGACCCTGCACCCGCAGCCCCCAGCACCTGAAGGAACGGAACTTCATTGCAGGAGTGACCCCCAGGAGGCCCTCTCCCGTGCCCAGGTGGTGGCTACCCCGAGGAGCCCCCCCCCCCCTTGCCTGCCTGCATCGCTGAAGAGACCCCTTGGTCTCATTGAAAACCATTAAAAAACCTGACGCGTGTTTGCACACTGCACCCGGCCGCCCCGCGCTGCTGAGGGTGTACTTTTTGTGCTGACTTGTGTCCCCCCCCCCCCGGTGCCCTACAAAACCCCCCTGGTCTACCCTCCGAAGACGCGGGTACTTACCTTCTGGCAGACTGGAACCGGGGCACCCCCTTCTCCATTGAAGCCTATTTGTTTTGGGCACCTCTTTGACCTCTGCACCTGACCGGCCCTGAGCTGCTGGTGTGGTAACTTTGTGGTTGCTCTGATCCCCCAACGGTGGGCTACCTTGGACCCAAACCTGAGACTTGTAAGTGATTTACTTACCTGTTAAAACTAACAATAACTTACCTCCCCCAGGAACTGTGAAAATTGCACTGTGTCCACTTTTAAAACAGCTATTTGTGTTTTATGTGAAAAGTATATATGCTACTGTAATTATTCAAAGTTCCTAAAGTACGTACCTGCAATACCTTTCAAATGAGATATTACATGTAGAATTTGAACCTGTGGTTCTTAAAATAAACTAAGAAAAGATATTTTTCTATAACAAAACCTATTGGCTGGATTTGTCTCTGAGTGTGTGTTCCTCATTTATTGCCTGTGTGTATGTACAACAAATGCTTAACACTACTCCTTGGATAAGCCTACTGCTCGACCACACTACCACAAAATAGAGCATTAGTATTATCTCTTTTTGCCACTATCTTACCTCTAAGGGGAACCCTTGGACTCTGTTCATACTATTCCTTACTTTGAAATAGTGCATACAGAGCCAACTTCCTACATTGGTGGATCAGCGGTGGGGTACAAGACTTTGCATTTGCTGGACTACTCAGCCAATACCTGATCACACGACAAATTCCAAAAATTGTCATTAGAAATTGATTTTTGCAATTTGAACTATTTTTTTAAATTCTTAGAAGACCTGCTAGGGCCTTGTGTTATATCCTGTTTAGCATTTCTTTTAGAGTTTAAAAGTTTGTGAAAGTTTGAATTAGAACCTAGAACTAGTTTTAGATTCTTAAAAAGTATTCCAACTTTTAGAAGCATAATGTCTAGTACAGAGATGAATGTGGTGGAACTCGACACCACCCCTTACCTCCATCTTAAGATGAGGGAGCTAAGGTCTCTCTGTAAAATAAAGAAAATAACAATGGGCCCCAGACCTTCCAAACTACAGCTCCAGGAGCTTTTGGCAGAGTTTGAAAGAGCCAACCCCTCTGAGGATGGCAACACAGAGGATGAAGATAGTGACTTGGAGGGCAATTCCCCCCCTCCAGTCCTACTTAGGGAGAACAGGGCTGCTCAAGCCCTGACTCCAAACATAATAGTCAGAGATGCTGTTTCCCTCACAGGAGAGACCAACATCTCTGAAATCACTGAGGATAGCCCCAGTGAAGAGGACATCCAATTAGCCAGGATGGCCAAGAGATTGGCTCTGGAAAGACAGATCCTAACCATAGAAAGGGAAAGAAAAGAGATGGGCCTAGGACCCATCAATGGTGGCAGCAACATAAATAGGGTCAGAGATTCTCCTGACATGTTGAAAATCCCTAAAGGGATTGTAACTAAATATGAAGGTGGTGATGACATCACCAAATGGTTCACAGCTTTTGAGAGGGCTTGTGTAACCAGAAAAGTAAGCAAATCTCACTGGGGTGCTCTCCTTTGGGAAATGTTCACTGGAAAGTGTAGGGATAGACTCCTCACACTCTCTGGAAAAGATGTAGAGTCCTATGACCTCATGAAGGGAACCCTGATTGAGGGCTTTGAATTCTCCACTGAGGAGTACAGGATTAGGTTCAGGGGGGCTCAAAAATCCTCGAGCCAGACCTGGGTTGATTTTGTTGACTACTCAGTGAAAACACTGGATGGTTGGGTAACTGGAAATGAAGTGCATGACTATGTTGGGCTTTATAATTTGTTTATGAAAGAACACATTTTAAGTAACTGCTTCAATGAAAAGTTGCATCAGTATCTGGTAGACCTAGGTCCAATTTCTCCCCAAGAATTGGGAAAGAAGGCAGACCACTGGGTCAAGACTAGGGTAACCAAAACTTCCACGGGGGGTGACCAAAAGAAAGGGGTTACAAAACCTCAGGAGAAAGTGGGTGACACTAGAAATAAAGAAAAAGAGTCCTCTGTAGGCCCCCAAAAACCAGACCAGGTGGGGGGGGTCCCAAGACACAACCCAAAACAAAGGTGGGTACCAGGGTAAGAACTGGGATGCCACTAAGGCATGGTGCCAGAACTGTAGACAGACAGGGCACCACACCAAGGACACTTTTTGTCCCAAAAACAAACCCCCTAGCAAAATCTCCGGGGTAACCAGTGTAGCCATTGGGGATGACTCCTCAGATGAGGAGGTCTTCATAGCCTTCAACTGGAAAAAGGGCCCAACAGGTGAGTTGGAGATTCCAGAGGGAAGTAGACACTTCCACCACCTACTGGTGAATGGAATCCCAGCCACTGCCCTGAGAGACACTTGTGCCAGTCACACTATTGTGCATGACAGGCTGGTGTTCTCAAACCAGTACATCCCAGGTGAGATGGCCAGAGTAAGAGTTAGCCCAGACAGGGTCACTGATAGGCCTGTGGCTTTTGTGCCCATATAAGTGGGTGGGACGTTTAGCTGGAGAAGGGTGGTAGTCAGTACAGACCTCCCCCTTGATTGTCTCCTTGGAAATGACTACCCAGAGGTTAGTCAGAGCCCAAGAGAGGAACTGGTCCAGTGCCAGTCCTCTCCCAAGGATTCTGGAGGTCCTGCCCCTGCAGTAACTGCAAGCAGGCCCCAGAAGAAAAAGAAAAGAAAACAGTGTAGGAAGGGTGGACAACCTTTAGCCAAGGTTCCAGCAAGCCAAGGAGATTCTGCTCCAGTAGGGGAGAACTCCAAAAGTGGCTCTGATAAAGTCCAACCTGACCCACAAGAAGTCCTGGCTAGTCAGGCAACTGTTAAGCCTGAGTGGGTGGCTCCTCAGCTAACAGAAGAAAGAGTGGAAGAAGGGTGTTTAGTACAAGATGTGGTAACCCCCCACTCTAATACAGCAGACAGGCACCCTGAACCCAAAGAAGCCTGTAACTTAGCCCCTTCCCTTGTAGGTGAAGAGCTAAAGGTGTGGTTCTGGGCACTGACAGCTGTCAGTGGCCTCTGCTGGGTGTTAGCCTTTATGGCTGCACTATCCTTGGCATGGTGGTCAGACCCCATGCCAAATAGCAAGTTAGGCCCCCTGACCCTCTTGGTCATGGTGGGGTTACTCCAGCTCTGGGTAACCTCTTTGGGTAAGCTAGGGGTGACCCTGGCTAAGATAAGATTAGCAGAGGTGGATACCTCTAACCCCAAAATAGAGAGAATGGGAGAAGACATTAAAAGCACAGACAAGAGGCAGTTCAGATTAGGTCCTATCACTGTGGAAGTGGGTCAGTTCCCCAGAGGGAATGACCTGGACAGGAGGATGTAAGGCAGTGTAGGCCCTGCAACAAACCAGCCTATTTCCTCTACTCTTCCTCGCCTGACAGACTAGGAAGACTCTCCCAGCTTTGGCTGAGTCTCCTGGCCTGTGGGCTGGGGGAGGGGGGCTTGTGTAAAGAAATGGCTCCCTGTTGCAGTTACCCCCCACTTTTTGCCTGATAATGATGCTGACTTGACTGAGAAGTGTGCTGGGACCCTGCTAACCAGGCCCCAGCACCAGTGTTCTTTCACCTAAAATGTACTTTTGATTCCACAATTGGCACACCCTGGCATCCAGGTAAGTCCCTTGTAACTGGTACCCCTGGTACCAAGGGCCCTGATGCCAGGGAAGGTCTCTAAGGGCTGCAGCATATCTTATGCCACCCTGGGGACCCCTCACTCAGCACAGACACTGCTTGCCAGCTTGTGTGTGCTGATGAGAACAAAACGAGTAAGTCGACATGGCACTCCCCTCAGGGTGCCATGCCAACCTCACATTGCCTATGCAGTATAGATAAGTCACCCCTCTAGTAGGCCTTACAGCCCTAAGGCAGGGTGCCCTATACCATAGGTGAGGGCACCAGTGCATGAGCACTATGCCCCTACAGTGTCTAAGCAAAACCTTAGACATTGTAAGTGCAGGGTAGCCATAAGAGTATATGGTCTGGGAGTCTGTCAAAAACAAACTCCACAGCTCCATAATGGCTACACTGAATTCTGGGAAGTTTAGTATCAAACTTCTCAGAATAATAAACCCACACTGATGCCAGTGTTGGATTTATTAAAAAATGCACACAGAGAGCATCTTAGAGATGCCCCCTGTATTTTACCCAATTGTTCAGTGCAGGACTGACTGGTCTGTGCCAGCCTGCTGCTGAGAGACGAGTTTCTGACCTCATGCGGTGAGAGCCTTTGTGCCCTCTGAGGACAGAAACAAAGCCTGCTCTGGGTGGAGGTGCTTCACACCCCCCCCCCTGCAGGAACTGTAACACCTAGCAGTGAGCTTCAAAGGCTCAAGCTTCGTGTTACAATGCCCCAGGGCACTCCAGCTAGTGGAGATGCCCGCCCCCTGGACACAGCCCCCACTTTTGGGGGCAAGTCCAGGAGAGATAATGAGAAAAACAAGGAGGAGTCACTGGCCAGTCAGGACAGCCCCTAAGGTGTCCTGAGCTGAGGTGACTCTGACTTTTAGAAATCCTCCATCTTGTAGAAGGAGGATTCCCCCAATAGGGATAGGAATGTGACCCCCTCCCCTTGGGAGGAGGCACAAAGAGGGTGTACCCACCCTCAGGGCTAGTAGCCATTGGCTACTAACCCCCCAGACCTAAACATGCCCTTAAATTTAGTATTTAAGGGCTTCCCTGAACCTAAGAATTTAGATTCCTGAAACTACAAGAAGAAGAGGACTGCTGAGCTGAAAAACCCCTGCAGAGGAAGAACAGAAGACACCAACTGCTTTGGCCCCAGTCCTACCGGCCTGTCTCCTGCCTTCCAAAGAAACCTGCTCCAGCGACGCTTTCCAAAGGACCAGCGACCTCTGAATCCTCAGAGGACTGCCCTGCTTCAAGAAAGACAAGAAACTCCCGAGGACAGCGGCCCTGCTCCAAAAAGACTGCAACTTTGTTTCGAAGGAGCAGATTTAAAGACCCCTGCAACTCCCCGCAAGAAGCGTGAGACTTGGAACACTGCACCCGGCGACCCCGACTCGACTGGTGGAGAACCAACACGTCAGGGAGGACCCTCCGGCGACTCCAAGACCGTGAGTAACCAAAGGTGTCCCCCCTGATCCCCCACAGCGACGCCTGCAGAGGGAATCCCCAGGCTCCCCCTGACCGCGACTGCCTGACTCTGAAATCCTGACGGCTGGAAAAGACCCTGCACCCGCAGCCCCCAGCACCTGAAGGAACGGAACTTCAGTGCAGGAGTGACGCCCAGGAGGCCCTCTCCCGTGCCCAGGTGGTGGCTACCCCGAGGAGCCCCCCCCCCTTGCCTGCCTGCATCGCTGAAGAGACCCCTTGGTCTCATTGAAAACCATTAAAAAACCCGACACGTGTTTGCATACTGCACCCGGCCGCCCCGCGCTGCTGAGGGTGTACTTTTTGTGCTGACTTGTGTCCCCCCCCCGGTGCCCTACAAAACCCCCCTGGTCTACCCTCCGAAGACGCGGGTACTTACCTGCTGGCAGACTGGAACCGGGGCACCCCCTTCTCCATTGAAGCCTATTTGTTTTGGGCACCTCTTTGACCTCTGCACCTGACCGGCCCTGAGCTGCTGGTGTGGTAACTTTGTGGTTGCTCTGATCCCCCAACGGTGGGCTACCTTGGACCCAAACCTGAGACTTGTAAGTGATTTACTTACCTGTTAAAACTAACAATAACTTACCTCCCCCAGGAACTGTGAAAATTGCACTGTGTCCACTTTTAAAACAGCTATTTGTGTTTTATGTGAAAAGTATATATGCTACTGTAATTATTCAAAGTTCCTAAAGTACGTACCTGCAATACCTTTCAAATGAGATATTACATGTAGAATTTGAACCTGTGGTTCTTAAAATAAACTAAGAAAAGATATTTTTCTATAACAAAACCTATTGGCTGGATTTGTCTCTGAGTGTGTGTTCCTCATTTATTGCCTGTGTGTATGTACAACAAATGCTTAACACTACTCCTTGGATAAGCCTACTGCTCGACCACACTACCACAAAATAGAGCATTAGTATTATCTCTTTTTGCCACTATCTTACCTCTAAGGGGAACCCTTGGACTCTGTGCATACTATTCCTTACTTTGAAATAGTGCATACAGAGCCAACTTCCTACATTGGTGGATCAGCGGTGGGGTACAAGACTTTGCATTTGCTGGACTACTCAGCCAATACCTGATCACACGACAAATTCCAAAAATTGTCATTAGAAATTGATTTTTGCAATTTGAACTATTTTTCTAAATTCTTAGAAGACCTGCTAGGGCCTTGTGTTATATCCTGTTTAGCATTTCTTTTAGAGTTTAAAAGTTTGTGAAAGTTTGAATTAGAACCTAGAACTAGTTTTAGATTCTTAAAAAGTATTCCAACTTTTAGAAGCATAATGTCTAGTACAGAGATGAATGTGGTGGAACTCGACACCACCCCTTACCTCCATCTTAAGATGAGGGAGCTAAGGTCACTCTGTAAAATAAAGAAAATAACAATGGGCCCCAGACCTTCCAAACTACAGCTCCAGGAGCTTTTGGCAGAGTTTGAAAGAGCCAACCCCTCTGAGGATGGCAACACAGAGGATGAAGATAGTGACTTGGAGGGCAATTCCCCCCCTCCAGTCCTACTTAGGGAGAACAGGGCTGCTCAAGCCCTGACTCCAAACATAATAGTCAGAGATGCTGTTTCCCTCACAGGAGAGACCAACATCTCTGAAATCACTGAGGATAGCCCCAGTGAAGAGGACATCCAATTAGCCAGGATGGCCAAGAGATTGGCTCTGGAAAGACAGATCCTAACCATAGAAAGGGAAAGCAAAGAGATGGGCCTAGGACCCATCAATGGTGGCAGCAACATAAATAGGGTCAGAGATTCTCCTGACATGTTGAAAATCCCTAAAGGGATTGTAACTAAATATGAAGGTGGTGATGACATCACCAAATGGTTCACAGCTTTTGAGAGGGCTTGTGTAACCAGAAAAGTAAGCAAATCTCACTGGGGTGCTCTCCTTTGGGAAATGTTCACTGGAAAGTGTAGGGATAGACTCCTCACACTCTCTGGAAAAGATGTAGAGTCCTATGACCTCATGAAGGGAACCCTGATTGAGGGCTTTGAATTCTCCACTGAGGAGTACAGGATTAGGTTCAGGGGGGCTCAAAAATCCTCGAGCCAGACCTGGGTTGATTTTGTTGACTACTCAGTGAAAACACTGGATGGTTGGGTAACTGGAAATGAAGTGCATGACTATGTTGGGCTTTATAATTTGTTTATGAAAGAACACATTTTAAGTAACTGCTTCAATGAAAAGTTGCATCAGTATCTGGTAGACCTAGGTCCAATTTCTCCCCAAGAATTGGGAAAGAAGGCAGACCACTGGGTCAAGACTAGGGTAACCAAAACTTCCACGGGGGGTGACCAAAAGAAAGGGGTTACAAAACCTCCTCAGGAGAAAGTGGGTGACACTAGAAATAAAGAAAAAGAGTCCTCTGTAGGCCCCCAAAAACCAGACCAGGTGGGGGGGGTCCCAAGACACAACCCAAAACAAAGGTGGGTACCAGGGTAAGAACTGGGATGCCACTAAGGCATGGTGCCAGAACTGTAGACAGACAGGGCACCACACCAAGGACACTTTTTGTCCCAAAAACAAACCCCCTAGCAAAATCTCCGGGGTAACCAGTGTAGCCATTGGGGATGACTCCTCAGATGAGGAGGTCTTCATAGCCTTCAACTGGAAAAAGGGCCCAACAGGTGAGTTGGAGATTCCAGAGGGAAGTAGACACTTCCACCACCTACTGGTGAATGGAATCCCAGCCACTGCCCTGAGAGACACTTGTGCCAGTCAAACTATTGTGCATGACAGGCTGGTGTTCTCAAACCAGTACATCCCAGGTGAGATGGCCAGAGTAAGAGTTAGCCCAGACAGGGTCACTGATAGGCCTGTGGCTTTTGTGCCCATATAAGTGGGTGGGACTTTTAGCTGGAGAAGGGTGGTAGTCAGTACAGACCTCCCCCTTGATTGTCTCCTTGGAAATGACTACCCAGAGGTTAGTCAGAGCCCAAGAGAGGAACTGGTCCAGTGCCAGTCCTCTCCCAAGGATTCTGGAGGTCCTGCCCCTGCAGTAACTGCAAGCAGGCCCCAGAAGAAAAAGAAAAGAAAACAGTGTAGGAAGGGTGGACAACCTTTAGCCAAGGTTCCAGCAAGCCAAGGAGATTCTGCTCCAGTAGGGGAGAACTCCAAAAGTGGCTCTGATAAAGTCCAACCTGACCCACAAGAAGTCCTGGCTAGTCAGGCAACTGTTAAGCCTGAGTGGGTGGCTCCTCAGCTAACAGAAGAAAGAGTGGAAGAAGGGTGTTTAGTACAAGATGTGGTAACCCCCCACTCTAATACAGCAGACAGGCACCCTGAACCCAAAGAAGCCTGTAACTTAGCCCCTTCCCTTGTAGGTGAAGAGCTAAAGGTGTGGTTCTGGGCACTGACAGCTGTCAGTGGCCTCTGCTGGGTGTTAGCCTTTATGGCTGCACTATCCTTGGCATGGTGGTCAGACCCCATGCCAAATAGCAAGTTAGGCCCCCTGACCCTGTTGGTCATGGTGGGGTTACTCCAGCTCTGGGTAACCTCTTTGGGTAAGCTAGGGGTGACCCTGGCTAAGATAAGATTAGCAGAGGTGGATACCTCTAACCCCAAAATAGAGAGAATGGGAGAAGACATTAAAAGCACAGACAAGAGGCAGTTCAGATTAGGTCCTATCACTGTGGAAGTGGGTCAGTTCCCCAGAGGGAATGACCTGGACAGGAGGATGTAAGGCAGTGTAGGCCCTGCAACAAACCAGCCTATTTCCTCTACTCTTCCTCGCCTGACAGACTAGGAAGACTCTCCCAGCTTTGGCTGAGTCTCCTGGCCTGTGGGCTGGGGGAGGGGGGCTTGTGTAAAGAAATGGCTCCCTGTTGCAGTTACCCCCCACTTTTTGCCTGATAATGATGCTGACTTGACTGAGAAGTGTGCTGGGACCCTGCTAACCAGGCCCCAGCACCAGTGTTCTTTCACCTAAAATGTACTTTTGATTCCACAATTGGCACACCCTGGCATCCAGGTAAGTCCCTTGTAACTGGTACCCCTGGTACCAAGGGCCCTGATGCCAGGGAAGGTCTCTAAGGGCTGCAGCATATCTTATGCCACCCTGGGGACCCCTCACTCAGCACAGACACACTGCTTGCCAGCTTGTGTGTGCTGATGAGAACAAAACGAGTAAGTCGACATGGCACTCCCCTCAGGGTGCCATGCCAACCTCACATTGCCTATGCAGTATAGATAAGTCACCCCTCTAGTAGGCCTTACAGCCCTAAGGCAGGGTGCCCTATACCATAGGTGAGGGCACCAGTGCATGAGCACTATGCCCCTACAGTGTCTAAGCAAAACCTTAGACATTGTAAGTGCAGGGTAGCCATAAGAGTATATGGTCTGGGAGTCTGTCAAAAACAAACTCCACAGCTCCATAATGGCTACTCTGAATACTGGGAAGTTTAGTATCAAACTTCTCAGAATAATAAACCCACACTGATGCCAGTGTTGGATTTATTAAAAAATGCACACAGAGAGCATCTTAGAGATGCCCCCTGTATTTTACCCAATTGTTCAGTGCAGGACTGACTGGTCTGTGCCAGCCTGCTGCTGAGAGACGAGTTTCTGACCTCATGCGGTGAGAGCCTTTGTGCCCTCTGAGGACAGAAACAAATCCTGCTCTGGATGGAGGTGCTTCACACCTCCCCCCTGCAGGAACTGTAACACCTAGCAGTGAGCTTCAAAGGCTCAAGCTTCGTGTTACAATGCCCCAGGGCACTCCAGCTAGTGGAGATGCCCGCCCCCTGGACACAGCCCCCACTTTTGGGGGCAAGTCCAGGAGAGATAATGAGAAAAACAAGGAGGAGTCACTGGCCAGTCAGGACAGCCCCTAAGGTGTCCTGAGCTGAGGTGACTCTGACTTTTAGAAATCCTCCATCTTGTAGAAGGAGGATTCCCCCAATAGGGATAGGAATGTGACCCCCTCCCCTTGGGAGGAGGCACAAAGAGGGTGTACCCACCCTCAGGGCTAGTAGCCATTGGCTACTAATCCCCCAGACCTAAACACGCCCTTAAATTTAGTATTTAAGGGCTTCCCTGAACCTAAGAATTTAGATTCCTGAAACTACAAGAAGAAGAGGACTGCTGAGCTGAAAAACCCCTGCAGAGGAAGAACAGAAGACACCAACTGCTTTGGCCCCAGTCCTACCGGCCTGTCTCCTGCCTTCCAAAGAAACCTGCTCCAGCGACGCTTTCCAAAGGACCAGCGACCTCTGAATCCTCAGAGGACTGCCCTGCTTCAAGAAAGACAAGAAACTCCCGAGGACAGCGGCCCTGCTCCAAAAAGACTGCAACTTTGTTTCAAAGGAGCAGATTTAAAGACCCCTGCAACTCCCTGCAAGAAGCGTGAGACTTGCAACACTGCACCCGGCGACCCCGACTCGACTGGTGGAGAACCAACACCTCAGGGAGGACCCTCCGGTGACTCCAAGACCGTGAGTAACCAAAGTTGTCCCCCCTGAGCCGCCACAGCGACGCCTGCAGAGGGAATCCCCAGGCTCCCCCTGACCGCGACTGCCTGACTCTGAAATCCCGACGGCTGGAAAAGACCCTGCACCTGCAGCCCCCAGCACCTGAAGGAACGGAACTTCAGTGCAGGAGTGACCCCCAGGAGGCCCTCTCCCGTGCCCAGGTGGTGGCTACCCCGAGGAGCCCCCCCCCTTGCCTGCATCGCTGAAGAGACCCCTTGGTCTCATTGAAAACCCGACGCGTGTTTGCACACTGCACCCGGCCGCCCCCGCGCTGCTGAGGGTGTACTATTTGTGCTGACTTGTGTCCCCCCCGGTGCCCTACAAAACCCCCCTGGTCTGCCCTCCGAAGACGCGGGTACTTACCTGCTGGTAGACTGGAACCGGGGCACCCCCTTCTCTCCATTGAAGCCTATGTGTTTTGGGCACCTCTTTGACCTCTGCACCTGACCGGCCCTGAGCTGCTGGTGTGGTAACTTTGGGGTTACTCTGAACCCCCAACGGTGGGCTACCTTGGACCCAAACCTGAGACTTGTAAGTGATTTACATACCTGTTACAACTAACAATAACTTACCTCCCCCAGGAACTGTGAAAATTGCACTGTGTCCACTTTTAAAACAGCTATTTGTGTTTTATGTGAAAAGTATATATGCTACTGTATTTATTCAAAGTTCCTAAAGTACTTACCTGCAATACCTTTCAAATGAGATATTACATGTAGAATTTGAACCTGTGGTTCTTAAAATAAACTAAGAAAATATATTTTTCTATAACAAAACCTATTGGCTGGATTTGTCTCTGAGTGTGTGTTCCTCATTTATTGCCTGTGTGTATGTACAACAAATGCTTAACACTACTCCTTGGATAAGCCTACTGCTCGACCACACTACCACAAAATAGAGCATTAGTATTATCTCTTTTTGCCACTATCTTACCTCTAAGGGAAACCCTTGGACTCTGTGCATACTATTCCTTACTTTGAAATAGTGCATACAGAGCCAACTTCCTACAATAGGCCTAAGGAGAGGCCCCGAGCGGTGGCCTGGGTGTACGGCCTCCACCTTAATATCTCGAGGGGTGGGCGACAAGGTGTCTGGATAGCCCAACAAACATCCTGCCTGCGAGGTGAGAGGAGCGGGGACCCGCAAACGAACTGCGGGAGGAGCTGTCCCCCACGCGGAATGGAGGGTCAGGTCCTGGGGCGAAGGGATGGCCTTGAGCAGCGGGCCCATGTGTGCGGCCTATGCCTCCCTGATTCAGGATCGGCAACGAGAGGCTGGGTGCCCGGACGGGCTAGCAGACACCTTGCCCTGAGGTGAGCAGAGCATGGGCTGACACAAGCACAGTGGTGGGGGGTGCAGGAGGTGGGGCCTATTGCCTGCACTGAATGGTGAAAGAGGTGCATAGACATTGGACCTAGGCCACCCTTTTCCTCACCCATGAAGGGTAACATGAACTTTTCTCTCTGCCCCCCTGACTCGTGAACTAGCAGAGGTGGGGGAAGGCCAAAGACTAGCACACCAAGAGGTTGCAGAGGGGCATTGGAGCCACGCCCTGGAACCTAATACCAATTAACAGCAATCCCTGATCCGCTTCACAATCCCTCTGTGGACCTGCACAACGAAAAAGAGTCGGGAGGTGCTATACGCTCCACACTACAAAGAGCTGCCGGACATACCAGTCTCTGCTACTCCTGCCGGATGGCCAATGACCTCGCCTCCCAGCCTAGCGCCCAAGAGACAAACTGGACGTAGTGCTGGAGGTGATTGAAAGCTTGCGTGTCTCTATGGAAAACAAGATCAGCTCCCTGGTGGTGGAATTCGACATCCTCCACGACCACCACAAAAAACTAGCAAAGTGGCTGGTATCGAGCGCAAACTAGCTGACCCCAACCCGCAGCAGAGGGCACCCACAAGACTTTACAAATGCTGCAGGAGCAAGTTAAATACCTGAATGCCCAGGCAAACAATTTAGAGGGCTGTTCACGGATAAGCAACCTGCGCGTTGTTTGCCTCCGTGACACCGCAGAAGGCAAAGATGCAGTGTCATACATGGAAGAATGGCTATGATCTTTCACCCCTCCTGGTATCTTGTCACCTTTCTAATCCATCAAATGGGCACTCGGAGGATCTGACCGATGGCCCCTGCCAGGCTTTCTTCAATGTCCTGTGGTTCCCAAACTTCTGCACTTCCGAGACAGACACCACTATCCGAGCAGCCAGGGCGGCAGGACCACTGATGGTAGACTCTGACAGTGCAGCCTCAGAGAGCTACATTCTAACACGTTAAGTGCAACCTGCAAGAACTCCATACTCAGTACTCACTGCTCTTCTCTGCCCGCTTGGGAGCAATCCTCAATGGGAAACCTTTCTTCACTGAACCAGAGGCGCCACGGGACTGGGCGAAGAGACATGAGGGCGACGGTGCAACCTGCCCCACTGCTAGCAAAGGACTAAAAGCTGTGCCTCAGCACTGATGAGCATGCCCACTCCCGGGGCTCCACACCGCTAGCAAAGGACTAAAAGCTGTGCCTCAGCACTGATGAGCATGCCCACGCCCGGGGCTCCACACCGCTAGCAAAGGACTAAAAGCTGTGCCTCAGCACTGATGAGCATGCCCACGCCCGGGGCTCCACACCGTCGAGAGTCTCCACGACCTCTCGATCTGGAATAGGTCATTCGGGAGCGGCAGTGAGCTTTGGAGGCTGCAGCATCTATACAAGCGGCCAATAGCAACATGGACTCCGACATCACCCTCAGGCGGTTAGGTAAGCCTTTTGGCTTGCAGGCCTGTGCCCCATCACCTAGTGACTTTTAACCTAGATAGCTTGCTCTGTTTTAAACCATTTATTTTATTATTTCTTTTAAGATGGCTGCTATTGTTTATAGTTAGAGAAATGTTTTGATTTGCATTATCAGTGGCACTCTATGTAGGCGTCACTATCAGCGTCATAATCAAGTGATGTATGTAGGTATTCACATCATGTCCCTTTCTCACTTACTTGTAGCGGGAACATAATGTACACTTATTGGAGATTGTTCACATAATTGCCGGCACAAGTCTGACTCCTTATCAATTGTTTGGGAACATACCTGCATGAGGGGTCCTAAATGAGCTGTATAAATACATCTCACACACACAAGGTTATCAGAGGAATTCCTTCCAGATGCCATCTACGCTGCACGTCACCTTGCTGCAGAACTCAGCCTTCGTGTCACCATGGAGTCTGACCTAGATGCCTCATAACAAGGTAACCAGAGTTGGGGGCTCCTCTCAAGGACATGGTACTGGCAGATTAGGTTTATCATACCTAGCTCTCATTAGGTTAGGAATTAGGTTCTCTATGCTAGGAATGCATGTTTATTGCAAGATGGTGGGGGGGTCTTTGTATACACGACTCTCATCTTCACAATCATGCCTCTTTTATTGTTCGTTATCCTAATCATTGCAGCTCATGCATTTTATGGTAGATTGCAGTCTTTTCAATACATCTATTGAAAACTTTCCTGCATCTCCTTCATTGCCTGTGTGTGATTGAGGCTTATTGCTAAAGTGAGAAAAGGGTAACATATGTTCCACCATGACTCCCCTGAGATGTTGCAACTTAAGAGTCCATGTATAAGGCTGCCAGAACTCACCTTTTACTGTCTGGGATTTTGGTGAGGTAGTGCTTGTGAGCCAGGAGGGTTGGACCGACAATTTTGACTTGTTGTAGGAGTGACTCCATCGCCTATAAACAAAAATGCTGTTATCCCTAAACCAGCAGTCTTGCTAAGGAGCGAGAGTCCAAATATGACATGGCACCACCAACTATGGTGGTTTGACACTAATTTACAGATATCGTGAGTATCTCAGTCTCACACACATCAGGAATCCTAAGTGCCATTAAACGGAGACGTTTGTGGTCTTATGGATAATCCTTCTCAGCTGAATAGGGAGCACCTAACCAGGCTGAAGGCTGTTCAAGCTTGAACTCTTAAAAGTATTTCTTCCCATTTGCTGTTCCATCTCTGCACCCATTATTCAACATGGCTAAAGCCATACACATTCCAGAAAATGTCAGAAACACATTAACACAACATCTAATAGCCCATGGCTTAACAGATGAGGGTGGGGATGTCATATTTATCGTGGAAGCTCATGAAGCTTACCAAACAAAAACATTCTATTCCTGGGTCACCTTTCCTGAAGAAGATGAAACAATATATACATTTCACACAAAAAAAGGCAAATTTACTGCAGCTGTACCGAGCATATCAGTATCTAGAG
The DNA here is from genome assembly GCF_031143425.1 of Pleurodeles waltl. Taxonomy (NCBI): domain Eukaryota; kingdom Metazoa; phylum Chordata; class Amphibia; order Caudata; family Salamandridae; genus Pleurodeles; species Pleurodeles waltl. The sequence continues at coordinate 1,148,974,626 of NC_090447.1, read as the reverse complement.
ATACCCCTTTCCTATCAAGCACATCAAAATTGGTTCAGTGGCACTGTACCACATGTAATACAACCCGTGAGATTAGGTCCACGTTTGCCACGTACAGGCCACATCCTGGTGTACAGGCACTGCAAATAGCTGATGTGCGCACACTTTACAATGAGCTAGTACAATTTTGCAGACGATTAGTACAATTTGCTATGTGGACCTTGAACACGGCCCCAGAACGGGCTGCATCAGCTGGTCACGGATTAACCCAAAAACGATAAATTCTATCATGGGCAAAGCGCCCACAGAGCGTGAGAAGATTCCGTTCTGGATAGCACAAAAAACTAACCAGCTGGAAGTAGTGTTTCCCCATATGGGAGCCCAAGATAAACATAGAATTCTCACAATGTGCTTGCCATTCGGAATGCTTCCCTCAGTGGACTGCTGCACCACATGGGGTACAATCTTTGCTGCAATTTACACTACCACGCATAGTACACCAACACTTGCCAATTTACAGGAAGTGGTGTTGAAACAAATTCAAAATTTGCACGAGGCTGCTCCAAGGGATGTAAATGGTGCGTAACTTCGACACAGTCTCCTCAGCAAAACTCAGTAACATTAAACGGGAAGCGGTAGAGTTGGTTATACGCCAGTGGCTCCGGGAGATTCCACAGCCGGAACAGGAGTGTCAACTAGCGAAAATGATTTCCGACACCTATACTAGTATAGGAAGGGACAGTTTGGGAGTCCAGATGAAGAAGCCTGAAATTCAGAGTACCACCCCTAAGGACGGTACTAAACAAGTATAAGACGTTTCTAAAAAGATGCTGGGATAAACAAAAACAAAATAAAGAAAGACAAAGTCAGAGAGCAGACTTTCCACATCTGAAAAGCTCCAAAAGAAGATATAATCTCAGAAATAGAGAAACTTTCAAGGCTCCTGACAGATATGCTGATTCATGTTCCTCTCGTTCCTTTCAGGACACACTGCATAGATGTAGTGAGCGAGTGGGCCTGACAACATGAAGCAGAAGAAAGGTTTACAGCGGTCTTCAGACAAGAAAGAAGACAAATCCCCACAACAAAATCCACAATTTAAAAAGAAAAAGGTGGCAGCAATTTCAATAAAACATGCCAGCAAACTTGAGAACATTGCTGAAGAACAAGACGTGGGCAGTGATCCTGCTAGACAACGCAGCAGAAGTCATATTATGTCACCAGAGTCTGAAAGATCATCTGGTTGCGACAGCAACTAACTAATTTCTTGCAGTCGAGACTGCGGACAGGCGGGTTCTCCCACCCGACAGGGTTTATGATTTAAACATCCAAATTGAGAGAGACAGAGTGCACTATTAGTATAATTTTTGGGATGAACTTAATTGTGATACCCTATGGGCAGAAAGAGACTGGCCACCCGAACATGTCCGTAAGCACCCACATGGGGAAGATGTAATTTTGCCTTCTTTCTCAGATCTTGTTCTGGAAGTGGTAAAAGAAGCCTAAGCTGTTAACTGGGCTATACCGCAACCACTTAGGGTGGGATAAGGGTTTCCCCTACCATGTGATACCTATCAGATCTTGTAAATATGGCACAGGGATTTTCGCCGTATAACGAAACAGCGTAAAAAAAATGACGCTAACACATCAGTAGATGGCGCTAGGGGGTCTTAAATATGCCCCATAGTGCGTAAAAAATATGAAACAACCTTGGACATTTTCAACGGTTTTTCCTGCCAAAACGAGCGCATGAAAGTTGGGACCTGAGTGCATTCTTATTTGGCACAAAAAATAAAACTGTTTTGCCGTTTGCCCCTGGGCTATAAGAACAACCCAGGGTTGTTCTCAGCCTGTGTAACATAAATATTGCATGATATTGATCCTAAGGCTTTGTCCTGATGTGGATGACATATGTCCCACAGATGATGACCTCAACATTCATCTTTGCAGGGTTGATCGGATCGTTCTTTGCTACAAATCATTTGTTACAAATGAGCCTTTGCTCAGTGTATTGTTCCGGGATACGAGCTATCAAACGAGGGCAAGAGCCTAGCCCCGCACTTTTTAGAAAAATGTGCTCAACTCCAGTCACCAAATACTATCAAGAAACTGCAGTCTACTTAGTTTCTTTAACTTTGGCAGAACTTGCATTCCAGATTATGCAGAACGCATCAAACCCCTCTGATTTAATTTGCCCAGATTTCTCAAGCACACACTGGACAGTAGAACACACAAACATCCTTAGAGGATGGCAGCAAGACATGCTAGAAGCAAATCACTTACACACACACACGACAACAAAACACATTTAGTCATCAGAATAATTGCTAGTGCCATTGGGTTCACTTATGTCACCTTTAATGAGGGCGACACTGTGCCCATAGCATATAAATCACATTTATATCCCAGTGCAGGAAAATGCTTTACACCCACAGTAGAAATTCTGACTGCTGCACAGATGGCTGTCATTAAGGAGAGGTCACTTGCTCGAGGGAAATGCATTATTGTTGTTTCCCCGGTGCTGGCCTTCGAGTCTGCCACCAAAGCAAGCGTTCCCAACGCTAAAGCATTGCATCCACGCTGGATTCAGTGAGCAACTTCCTAAAGGTATTTATTGTGCATGGCCCTCAGGGTACAATCACCTACATTCATTTTGGGCCCTGGTAATTATTACATTATTGGAGGTCCACTCTCAAAAGAATCTTGACGAATATAACTGTGAATGTCTTGCTTCCTACTAATTTGATTTTACACACTCTGGGTGCATTAATTGACACAAGACTTTATAGGTTGTGCACCACATCACTTATACTTTGTTAGTAACGATTTGGTGTGAGATATTGGGTGTTCTTCCCTTTTTTTTTTTGTGTTTGTCTTGGGTCACACTTTCTGAGATCTTTCATAGCTCATAGGGGCTATAATAATGAATTTTAAAAATTGAAAATAACTACATTATTATGTAATTTGTTGTAACTAATTTATTGTTTTTTCATTGTGATTGATCAGCCTTGAAAAAGTCCATTTGTGGATGAAACACGTGTCGGCTGAAGTGCTACTAGGCTGGAGTTCTTCTACGAGGGGGTTGGATTTTATATCATTTGACCCCTTCCTTTTGAACATTTGTAATTTGAGAGATCTGTATATTTATTATGTCTTATACGTTCATGTTGTTTCTGTCTTGTATTTTTATATTATGTCTGTTATAAGTGTATATGATTGTTTGTATTTTTATTCTCTATATTTATTTATTTTATAAAAAAAACTCTATTTCTATAGTAATATATGGTGTATTGTGGTTTAGATTAATGGAGGAATGAACACCTGTTTTTATTTCCTGTTTCCTTGACCAATCATTCCATTAATAGTGGATTAACTCATGTTATTTATTCAGATTTAAAATACTCAATTTTGACACAGGTTACATGTGCTTTATACTTCATATGGTGAGCTCCACTGTACTGCGCAGTGTAAGGCTGCCAGAACTCACCTTTTACTGTTTGGGTTTTTGGTGAGGTACTGCTTGTGAGCCAGGAGGGTTGGGCAGACAGTTGCGACTTGTGGTAGGAGTGACTCAGCCACCTACAAACAAAAGTGCTGTCATCCATAAACCAGCAGTCTCGCCTAGGAGCAAGAGTCCAACTATGACAACTTGCAGAGGTGCCAACATAGCACTTTAACAGGAGACACATCACACACAGGCAGAGTCCACTCACCTACTTCGTCTCTGGAAGGGCCAGGTATACTCGACAATCTTCTTTTATGTAAGGGGTGTGCTGATCTGGGTGTGAGTAGGGACTCCCTTCAAGGCCACCTATTGAGCCATAGACCTGGATGGTCGCTATCCATTTGTGGTGGGCACACTTGAGGGGTGATGCCTTTTTCTAGACATGATATATTCTGCCTTCCTGGACTGGCATTTGGGGGTATTCCCTGGCTGCTGACAGCATATTAAACACAACACTGGACAGGTACTATCCACTAATTCCTCACTCCCCCATGCACTCCAGTGCCAAGCACCTGGTTACACCGCTAGGCGTTGGTAGATATTTGGCATCAACACCATGCGTGGGACAGGGTGTATTCATTTTTTTTACCGCCCGCATGACCTCTATGTACAGCTCAACTGAACTGTTTGTTCTACAGAGTTTGCTACACATGTGCTACAAATCTGGGACAGACCCACTTGGACCACAACCCCCAATATGTGCAGGTTGGCTGGGACAAGACACCCTCTTCTATATCAACCTGGTGCTTTCACCCAGAGACTCTTGAGGACGCAGCAGTCTGTGCACCTCCTGCACGAAATACTTTGAAACAAATGTAGGCACTATGTCGTCCTGAATGGGACACGTTCACAGTCAATATCAGGGGACGTTACATGGATGCAGTTGCAGGTATGCAAAAACAGCTGGATCGGGACATCATAAAAGTTGAACAGGGATTTCTACGATTCGAGACACTGGCCGTCTCCTCGACAAGGGGGGGCAGACACCGGCTCTGCTTGGGCATGCCGGGAACACACCACTCAGAGCATCTGAGTTGCCTCAACTACGCTGCGCACTCAGCGCAGACTCATGCTGGTGCTGAGAAGTCAGGTGCTGTACTAGCCTGTTTAATCTTGCTGGAAAACTCACAACACCCTATTCTGCCCATTAAAGTGCCTTCAGCCATGGAGTCACATACACAAAGCGAGATACACATGGCCTTCACTGGCCATTACGAGGGCCTCTACACGTCAGTGACTGCTATCAAGGCTTTTCTGTCTGGGGTAACCCTACTGCAGGTCCCACCTGACCAAGCACTGGACCTCAATGTGGACATTACCCCCTTCAAGATCCACAAGGTCATACAATGCCCTACATCTGGAAATACTCTGGGCCCTGATGGGCACCCTCAAGAGTTTCACAAAACATACACCATGTTGCTGATTCCCCCCCCCTCCCCTCCACCAACTGATCCTGTGCAATGAAACTCTTTTGTGCTTCTGTTTCTCTCAATCTCATCAGGAGGCATTGATTATCTCCATACCCAAGTTGTGACGTGACCCCCAACCAACCTCGCCTCCTACCGACCACTGGTGATGTTAGATGCGGATGCTAAATTTTGGCAGGCCGGCTCGCTAAGGTGACCCCTACAGCTGGTTCACAAGGATCAGAACAGCTTTGTCCCTGGGTGTAGCATATCTCTGAATCTATGCTGCCTCTTCAGGGTACAGGAGCAGGCACCAAGCCGTTGGCCTCAGGTGGCCTGCCTGATGCTGGATCTGGAAAAGGCCTTTGACTTCTTGGAGTGGAGCTACTTATTTGCTGTCGTAGCTAGATTTGGTCTGGGGCCCAAATGCTTGGTCTCCTCAAAATCCTATGAACTGTGCCTCTGGCCCGTTTTAAGACGGGCTGATTATATCTGATCCCATCGTTATAGGCCGCAGCACCCGTCAGGGCTGCCCACTTCCCGCCTCTTCCTTTTTTTGCTGGTTATGAAACCACTGGCGCATACATTGAAGACACAAGGACAAGAATGAGGAATCTTGCTGGGAGACGGGGTGCACGCAGCCTCGCTGTATGCGTGATATTTCCGTACCCCTGCCAGAGATTGAGCACCTGCTTGCCGCTGCCTCAGGCCTACAGGTCACCTGCTTAAGTCTTGTCTCTTACCGCTGTCAGACTGGGCAGTGGACCCTGCCCTTCAGCTGGGCGAGCAGCTAATACAATGGCAACCAGACATGATTTGCTATCTCGGTATCCGGATCTATTAAGACATGGAAACACTGGCAAATGGCAGTGTGCATTGGGTGGTGTCCTCCCTGTGTGGACAAATCTTTCTGGACATTGCTCCCACTATCAGTGGTGGGCATTGCATTGTCCAAGACTGTGTTGCTCCCTCGCTAACTGTATTACTTTGTCAACACCACGATCTACCTATGCTAGTCCTTCATCACATTGGAGCACCTGCTCAGCAGCCTCATCTGGCATGGCAAGTGCTGCAGCGTGGCACTATTGAAATTGAGCTTGCTGGCGAACAGGCGTGAGCTGGGGGCACCTAACTTCGAGCACTGTTACCTTGCTGCCTAATTGCTGTGGATGTCACGTTGGCTTGCTGAGCGGGACTTAGTGACTTTTTCATTTCCTCTGTGGACATTGGAACGTCTGCTACACTTTTTTCACCCTCTTAAATTTGTGCTCCCATTCCACCTATGAGTCCTCTATCCGTGGTGATACGTTGCTCCCTTACTCCCACTACTGGGCACACCCAGGGGACAGGCGCATCTCATGGAATTGGCAGCCACCCCTTGGTATGAAGCGGGCCTCTACTCCTTGGACGATTTCTACTCGGATGCTGTGCTTGTTCCATTTGCAGATCTGAGTGACCAGACAGGTCTCCTCAAGACAACTCCTCACGTACAACTCCATCATACACACCTTACGAACATGATAGGGACAGCTACATTCTGAACTGAGCATGCACCGGATGCTCCAAAACGTACTTCGTCCAAGCAGAGGACGCCATTTGATAATGTAGTTCACTAAGGCGCTCCGTGTGCGGACTTGTCCTTTTCTCCCAGCACTATGAGACAGGTGGAGCAAGAACCTAGCCAGAGTGATCAGCAACAAAGAATGGGACACCACTTGGCTTGTCCTACTGCTGTTTCCCGGAATGCATGTTTTAAATTGATACAATTCTTAACTCTACACAGGGCGTACCTCACCCCTGTACAGATCAAAGGTTTATTCCATCGTACTGATGCATCCTGCCCCCTATGCTTGCACAAGGACGCAGACTTCATGCATATGCTGTGGCCCTGTCTTATGTTAACTACCTACTGGTCGTTTGTCACTGATCATCTCTCCAGCATCACTGGGGTTGCCACACTACACGCCTCGGGTGCATGCACACTAGGCCTATTACCACGCCCTCAAAAGAACAGAATGGTCACCCGGTTCATGGACCTGGCACTACTATTTGCTAAACAGGGAATTACGTGGGCATGGAAGTTGCAGAGTCCGCCCGGCCGCTCATCTGGACCCTGTTGATGCAGGAGTGAGCAACGGTGGAGGACATCGCCCTCTAAGCTGATGACTAGCAGGAACTCCCTGATATCACATAAGTGGGATGCCTTGCTAGACCGCTTAGAGGTGACACACCAACCCCAGGCTCGCTCGCGCTAGTCCAGCTGTCCACCGTCCTGGATCAGGGAACCCAAGATTTCCCCTCACCCCCCCTCCCGCCCCAAGATCCAGATATGCCACTTGCCCTGGATATCTCGTTGCACACCTGACACCAAGACAGACTCACCTCCTCTCTTCCCCCATATCCCCCCCCACCCTTTGTTCCCCCATTCTCATGTCGCCAAATTTAGCCCACACCATAGTCGCTCTGCTAGTGCGACCTCCTACCCTGCCATGGTCAGACATACGTGCGTGCCGAAGAGTCAGGCGTCTTTTGGACACCACAGGCCATATTTATACTTTTTGACGCAAAACTGCGCTAACGCAGTTTTGCGTACATTTTTTTTTAACGCGGGCTAACCCCATTCCAACGCACCAGCCGGGCGTCATATTTATGGAATGACGGTAGCCGGCGCTGCTGCCTGGTGAGCGTAAAAAAAAATGACGCGAACCAGGCAGCGCTGGCGTAGGGAATAATGGGGGTTGTGCGTCAAAAAATGGTGCAAGTCAGGTTAGAGTCAAAAATGTGGACGCTAACCTGACTCGCGTCATTTTATGACGCACAACCACCATGGAAATGACTCCTGTCTTAGCAAAGACAGGAGTCATGCCCCACTGCCCAATGGCCATGCCCAGGGGACTTCTGCCCCCTGGGCATGGCCATTGGGCACAGTGGCATGTAGGGGGGCCCAAGTTAGGCCCCCCTATGCCCCTTAAAATGTTTTAAAAAAATACTTACCTGTACTTACCTGAGATGGGTCCCCCCCCATCCATGGGTGTCCTCCAGGGGTTGGCGAGGGTGGCAGGGGGTGTCCCTGGGGGCATGGGAGGGCACCTCTGGGCTCCTTCCGAGCCCACAGATCCCTTAACGCCTGCCCTGACCAGGCGTTAAAAAAGGACGCAAATGCGGCTGCACGTCATTTTTTAAGGCCTTAGAGTCATTTTTAGCATGGAAACGCCTACCCTGCATCTCATTAACGCAAGGTAGGTGTCCACGCTAAAAAATTACGCAAACTCCAAGAATTTTGACGCTAGACGGGTCTAGCGTCAAAGTATAAATATGGAATTAGCTTTGCGTCGGATTTGCGTAAAAAAAAAACGGCGCAAACAGAGTATAAATATGCCCCCACATGTTTATCAGCACATTACCCTCAGTTAGATCCCCTACCTTTCTACCTACGTGACAGTGTACCTATACCTGACTGCATCACTATCACTCCTTTTCTGCTGTGGAAATGCTACATCCTGCATAATAACGACTCGCACCTGTTATTAACTCGTATATTTTGTGCATTCCTACTTCAATGGATAGATTTACAAAATCACAATACAAAAAGAACAGCACTTAGACCGCTTAATTGATGGCTTGCTTGCAGAGACAGAAGATGCCTGGAAAATAGATTTAAGAATAATATGCTTCTACTCAGTTGTATATGTTAAATGTGTGAATAGAAGACAATGAGCAGTTCTGCATATGTCTGCTAACAGGATAATGCCAATTTGAAAACTGACCTTAACTTAAAATGTCCAATTATTGCCTTGCCTTTTTCTTTTGAATGACGAAGTACGAATTTATTTATTTCGGCCAATCGTGACCATAAAAGACACACAGCAATAGTTAATTGTTGCAAAAAATATACATGTACATAGATATAGACTCAAAACATTTGTTAAAATCATCAAATACTCAAACTGGAGAATAAAACTATCATAAAAAAACATTAAAATCATCCATTGATTCTTGTGATTAATAATACAAACATCTCGGAAGGCCTCCAGCAGTTAAGCCCACATAACGCATAATACATCTGAGCATGAAGCCTATCATAAGTGATCAGAAATAATCAGCACTGATTAATTTATGGAGAACCAAGGCTGCAGCAGCTTATGGACTCTCAAGCTCTGGTCTATGCTGATGGGCATGGAAAAATTAAGCTAGAGTGACCCATCCCTCAGGTCATCTCTACTAAGGGCCTTAAGTGCTGTACGGCAGATAAGTCAGGCAGCAAAAATATATTTGGAGATAGCTGGTACTATACTGGAGATGGCTCACTTTTACAATCCCTAGAGGCACTAGCACGCCCAGAAAAGTGATGCATTTTGGCATAAAGGCACTATCCACTTTTTCCTTGCAACTATGCATTTAGGGCAGAAGAAAAGGAAGTGTTCATCTGTTTCTTCACTGATCAAGCAAAGTTTACACTTGGTATCACCAGGACCATTCGGAAGCCGCCGGGCGATAAAAGCATCCACAGGTAATGTGCCGTATCTAAACTGTAAAAACAAAGAACGGACACTGGCAGGTCTGATCAGATCCATAAAAGGTTCAGCAACTGGAACCTGCTTAATGGACAAAAATCACTTGTCAGCCGGACCTTTGCACTCATCTGGAGAGCTCGGGCATTAACCCTCTTCCAAAACATCTGCTTAATGAGAAAAGGTGCATTGGCTGTGATTGCTTCGAGATTATCCCAAAACTGGGGGAAACCTAGTTCTACCCAAATTGATTTCATTTCCACGCAGCCAGCTGACCTTCAAGACATCTGGGTGCCTCAGTATATCCTTAATGCCCTCCCTATAAGGTTCCAATTCAGTTTTCTTCCAGAGGCGAATCCAATAAAGCAGGGGCTTCAGGGCTGCGTGGTCTGAGATAGTAAACAGCCCAAGATCTAATCATAAATGTACCAAAGAGTGCCCTTGCCCAATCCAGTAATGCTTCTTAAGAATTATTTTCCTTAACTAAAAGGGTGATCTGGTTGCTAGAACCCCACAGTTCCACGCCATTCCGCGCAGTTCCCCTAACCTGTGCCTTATACATTTCCCATTACAGGGTTTAATAAGGGGGGTAGCTTACAGTAGTTTTGGCCTTCCGGACTTTCTACATATACACACATATACACACACACACACACACACACACACACACACACACACACACACACACACACACACACACACACACACACACACTCCCCCCAGATTATATGAAAGCTTTTACTGATATGCCCAGGTTACCTACTAGAGTCCATTAATCTTACCCTCAAATAATCAGTCTCAGTGATTCTTTCTAAATTGTCAAAATTAATCAAAATTCTGACATTCACCTTTTTCTTCCTGGGGCTGCAAACCATCAATTTTGTTTTCCCTGCGTTAAGCTCGAGCCCATAGTCTTTACGGATCAAACAAAAATTGACGACTAAATTCCGGAGTTCCCTTCGCAATATCGTCAGGATGAGGTTATCGTCTGCATAAAACAGCCCCAGTATTTTCTGGCCATCCAAACAAGAAAAATCATTGACACAATTGGTTAGGTACTCAATGCAGTTGTTGATGTATAAAAGGAAGATGGTGGTGGGGCCAAAACACAGCCTTGCTGCACCCCCTCGCGACTTTAACTGGTTCTGATAGTACGCCATTATTACCACATCTGATTAGTGCGTATGTGCCTTCATGTAGGCAGATGATTAAATTAAGCAATTCAGGAGGTACGCCCATTCTCTTCAAGATGCCCCACAGCTTGCCTCTTTGAACCAGGCCAAAAGCTGCTTGGAGATCAGTAAAAGCAACATATAAATTCCCTCTACTAATGTCCACTGTCTTCCATCTGTTTGTTACAAATCTCAGAACTTGAACCACTGCACTAACTGCAATTCTGAATCCAGCCTGCAAATGTGAGATGGCCCCGTTCTCTTCAATCCACTCAACCAGCCGCTCCAGAATCTGTTTAGCAAAGATCTTTTGGAGGTTATCAATCACACAAAAATTGGCAGGATTACTAGGGTTGCCCTTTTTAAAAAGAGGGACAACTTTTGCCTCCTTCCAGGTATGGGGAATGGATGCACCAGAAGCAACTGCACTACATGTTAATATACAGCACCCGAATATCGGGATTAGACTTGTAAAGGTTGCCCGGTGTTTTGTCGAGTCCAGGGGCTCCCATTTAGGAGAATTTACAGCCACCGAAGTTTCTGGCAGGGTGAACTCAAGCACCGGATTGCTCGCCTCACAGAAAACACTCGCCTCTCCAAGACCAAACTCTTCTCCCCCAGAATAAAGTGAACCAAAGAGATCAACTCATTCAACAGGTAGAATTGACAACCTTATCAGAGTCTGGAACATCCCGCAATCGCTTGATACCACTTCCAAAACCTTCCAGCGGTCATTACATCTCGCTGCTTCCAAAAGTGCTTCCCAGCGATGCTCCTCCCAATATCTCCGAGCCTGGGACAACTCCAGTCTATAGCTTGTTCTAGATTGCTTAATCAACCATCTGTTCCCCCCACTTTGAAAGCCCTCAAAAGTTTGTATTTGGCTTCACTGAAAGATTTGGTGTACCACCCACCAGTTTGCTTAGGCCCAGTCTTGCCTGTGAGATCTTTAATAAATTATAATCATATAATTTTAAATGCTCAACTACCATGTTCTCGTGATCAAGCCCATGGTGGAGTATAAATTCCATGTGAATTACCAGCAGTTGATACAGGGTCACAGTGATACATGGGGAGGAATCAACCACCTTCCACTTAACATTCTGTTTGTTAGTCGTCACTGTGAGATGTTGAACACAATCCCTGGGGTCAGAGGCCTCAATGGCGGGGGATCAGGTTTTTAACAGAATCAGTGGATCATGATCACTTTGTGTGCTCCACAACCACTATATCTTGCATATGCATATGGCCCCACAATCGAATTTCCAGTAACAGATAGTCAAGACTGCTCCTACACATCCCACGTCTGAAGGTTGAGTCTGAATTGGGGTCTGAGCAAGAGCGACCATTACAAGCCCGAAGGCTGTGTGCTTAAGTGATGTCAACGGCCTGTAGTGCAGCCCTGGTCATTCTACACTTATTGGACAAGGCTAATTTCAGGTTTCCCCCCATAGGCAGTCCTCTTCCCAGTAAAGCTCCTGGGCCAGTGGAAGGGTTCAAAAGTGGTGCTGAAATCTCCTGCAATCAACACATAATAAGCTCTAGCGCATCTGGTAAATATATTGCAGAGATTAATCAACAGAAGTGGATGCTCTTTATAGGAAGATAAATTAAACCCCGAATATCAGCACAACCCAGGTCCATTTCTTTAGCTTTGCACTTAAGGATTCCACTAAGCCAAATTAGTAGCCCCACCCCCAAGGGCCTGCTAGAGGGCACCCTACCCTCAGATACCCAAAAACTCTTGTAGCATGGTCTATACGTGGAAGGGACAGTTCATTAAACTCCATCTCAGGGCAATAATCACAAAATTCGAGTGGGCCTACAACTGAACCCATCACCTCTATGGAGGAAGGGTTCAGTGGAGGGCATGGTGAGCTCTGGTTCTCTCGGCCTTTGAGTCAATCTACGTCAGACAATGGAGATAAAACCCTCCGATGGACAGTTATGTGGAGGAATAAATCGCCTACTTGGCCTCTGGTGCTTGGGGAGGTACCTGGTCGTGGGTAAAAAAAAAAAATTGCAAGTCGCACAGAGAAAGACCTGTGTGTCAGACCAGACTTACAGAAATTAGAGAAAACCTTATTAAAAGTCAAGGGGGAAAATCACAATTTATCACAACACAATCCCCCTCACATTGTTTGCACAGCAAGCCAACCTCACACTAATAATGCAGGCGCCAAGAAATATGGAAATTTAGCATTTATCTGTAACCAATGTAGGACCTTGTTTTTAGGATCAGTAAATGATTCCAAATAATTTGACTGGAGGATAGGGACATTTGTGATGATTGCCACCAGGGGACTAGCCTCCGGCGGAGGATGAAGTAATTCACGCCCACTTTTGCTGTTATCTGATCTCTAGCTATTAGCAGCCCTTTGGCCTCCGGTACTCCCCTGATCAGTCCCTCCACCTCTTGGCCCATTGTGAGCTGAACTGATCAGTAGGCACTGCTCTTTGACTAACCCAGAGGGAACAGCCCCATGCACATTTGTGGCAAATCTGGGATTGCAATACTGTGGTTAGCTCTACACTGAGTCTCCAAACACACGGATGTTCTGTTGGAAAAAAGAAGAAACTCCAATCTGCTCCCAGCCGAAGTAGAGCTAATCGGGGACTGCATCTGAGGGAGAGGAGTTTTAGACAGTGAGTCATTGGTGAGCAATCGTACAACTTTCTTCAAGTTCTCCTCAATACCTCTTAGGTAATTTTCCAATTGGACATAATCTCTTTGCTATCACCTCCTCTAGCTGCTGTTAAAAGTTCAGATGAGCGGACTGAAACCCCCCCGAGCCTCTTCGCCCCTCCTTTCTATTACCAGGCTTATAAGTTCTACTGTGCATGCATGCTTGCTGTTTGGGGGTTTGTCACTGTTAATTTTTCCTTTGGAGGCCGAGTTCCCAAGTGTGCCCGCTGTGGGGTTGATTAGGTCCAAAGGGGTAACGGGCAGAGAAGGGTCTGGGGAGTTAAGACCCAACCTCTCCTATCACCCGTCACAACCTGCTGCTGTCCCAACCTTGAGGTAGTTTGGGGGTAAAGGCACGGGGGCAGGGCGGCAGAAGAGAGCTCACCAAGGAGGCCACAGTAGAAAGCCGTCGTTCAGGCGACTCAATCTTCCTTTCTTAAGCTCCAACAGTACTCTGTAAAAAGCCATCATATATACTGTTCCCTTTAGGATTAACATGAGCCGCTGCTGCTTTCCGTTTCCCCATATTTCACCAGGATGTCAAGGAGGGGAGCAAAATAAATCTCAGACTCCACCCAAATATCTCCACTTCCCAACGCCAAATGAAAGGCAACAAAATGGTATATAGTTAATAAACAGGGCATCACTTACTAGCCTTACTAAGTGTGCCAGGAAACTGTGAGCATTAGATGTGTGTCGCAGCCAAGCCTCTTCCAGGTGATGACAGGCCGACTGCCCCTTGATTTGCACCCCCTGGTGCTCGCGGCGTCTGTCTCGGCTGTGGGCAGAGATGGAAGATGAAGTTTGAGCAAGGCCTCCCCTGCAGTTAGTAAAGTGTGTCCCGCGCAGTGGGGCCAACTGGCCCTTGATACGCGCCTCCTGGCGCCTGCGGCGTCCATCCCAGCCACAGGCAGAGATGAGATGAAGTTTGAGCAAGGCCTCCTGTGCAGGTTGTAAAGTGACTTTGAAGGACTTCCTCTGAGCAGGGCCTACACCAAGTCACATGTATGTTTTGCCTTAACCCCTATGATTTTATCGGTTTGAAATCCACACGCCTCTTTTGAAAAATGACAACTTCTGCTTGAAAATGTATACCCCTGCATTTTAACACCACCTTATCTGTTCTGGCTCATTTATTATTACAAACCATTGCATAAAACCCAGATACCCCAGCCCCACTAAAAATCACAGCTAACTCCAATTAATTTAATCTACCACATTGAAGCTGAGGTAAGTGTATAGCGTTTTAAGTGCATAAAACTAATCCCAAGAACCAACAATAAACTAAAACCACCCACCAACTTTGGCTTCTGGGACAGGGTGCTGCCCAGCATAAAGCACTACACCTCCTTGTATGGGGTTGTAAGCGATATATAAATGCGATTACAATACAAATACAATATATAACCTACAGTGATAGCAATACCATAATCACCACCTGGCCAGTTTATTGTAGTTCACACAGACCGCATAAAAATCCCCTTACTGCTTGGCACCCTTACATTCACATAAGACAAAACTGCGAAGTGGCATGCCCATCAGCCGTATTGTACTAGTCCACAGCAAACAAAGTACCCATCACCAACTGAACCTTATCAGGCATTGAATAACAAGACATCTGCCACATACTGCTGGCCAACTGAGGTTTTTAATTTCGTTCACCAGTCCCACAACTGGTATCCCAGTGCAGTAACCAGGTAGACTATGAACATTAGAAATACCACAGAGGGATCTGCAGAGTTGCCAGCTTACTAAAAACTATAAACTGCATGCCTAGCCCTCACACGTGTTCATTCATCATACTGCTAAACGCTGCATCCCATAACATAACTGCACCTCAGTTGCCCTCACACACAACACAGAAACACTTTCCATACAGGATCAAAAGAAAGAAACTTTCAACCACAGAGTATATAGTGCTACTCATGTAGGCAAGCGCGTCACACCCCATGTAGACGTAGGAAGCGGTATATTACAATACAAAGATACTGATCCTTCAAAATGCTTTTCTTACAGGGAGTATAAAGGAAATTAATCGCATGGCCTCAGCATGTAAAACGCAAAACTACTTCCTGGTGGAGGCCAGAGCGAAATACACGTGCTTTTGTATTTCATAAATATTTTGGAGGAACCGTCTCTTAGTATTCAATCAATAAAATCAAACAATCATTTTAGATCCTCTGCCACAACTGAGGAAAATAGATTAGCCAAATCTTATGTAAACTCATCACACAGACATCTTGGTGTTCGCTGTTTGAACAACCTCTTGGTATAGATCAGAAAGGAAACTTGTAATGAAAAATGAAATTAAAAAACCCATAAGAATCACCACTTAAGTTACTTTCATAACAAGTAATGGATGACCGACGCTAAGAGACAACTTTGTGGTAAAAGCATATTGACTGTAATAACAAATGAGATTAGCCGCTCTGTGGACGGTTTCCTGTATATTTTAATTATTACTTAATGTAGGGCCTTCTCCCTCCCTAGGGGAAACACACCCATACCATTAGCACCTGTGCCCTTTTAAGTTCTGCAAGTACTATTCAGTTTGATCAGATAATGCTCAAGAACATTTTCCCGATGTTGTAACAAACATTCGTATTTTTTTCATGCTTGTAATTTTCCTGAATGTATAAAAGGAAAGGGGGAAGATTCAGCATGCTAATGCACTCACAATATAATCTGAAGTTGCTCTCACACACAGCATTTCAGTCGACCTTCCTTTTTGAAAAGTAACCACATTAGCTACTCTGTGGCCCTAAGAACGCGCAATCACTTGTTCCAGTTGTATGTGTGTTCTATATACCAACACCTTAAGTGTCACTAGACCTGCTTATTCTCTCCATACTGCATTTATGGGTAAAAAAACAAAAGTAGTATTGGCCAAACCATCTGATTTAACTGTAGCAGAAAATGTATTTTGCTAGCCCAAGCAGTTTTTCTTGAATGTACGGTTTGATGGTATATATGACCAAGTGGTGTCTTATGGGAGAGACGCACGTTCCAAATTTGAATGTCACGGAGAGATCTCCAAGTACAGCAATATAGTTTAAAACCTTTTTATATTTCCATGGGTGAGGCCAAAAATGTGTGTCTCTGCTGTATTTATCTTAACCCCGCCCCAAAAATCTTCTTCCAACTCCTTCAAGAGCCTTTAACAGACATCACTAAGTTCACCCTACTTCATCTAACTAGTTCTGACTGTAGGTCAACAGACTACATTTCTATTCATCGACAGGGTATAGAAAATATTCAAATTAACCATTCCTTGTAGGTAAAAAAAAAAAAAAAATTCACCAGAAACACCTGGTAAAGAGGGGCGCCGGGACATGCCAGCTCCAGCCACGCTCAAGTTAATGTAGTATAGGAATAGAATACTACTGACACCAAGTTATATTGGCTGATAGGTAACTCACAAAAGGTACAATCCTTGCTATAGAAGGTCAGTATATTTTAAAGAGAAGCAGCCTGCAAGAGAAGGAAAACATATTTTCCATGTGAACTTAATGCATGTAATGTTTTTCTCCACTTCTAGACTCAAGGACTAGAAGATTATGGTGGCCAGGATTGCTACATTGTTAAGGATTCTGTCAAGTGGGTACAGTGAAATGAAGCTGACTGCAAGAGAAAGTCATTATTTTGTACCTTTATACAGCAGTGTAATGTTACTGTATGCAAGATCACACTGCCCACGAACGCAATGCAGATAATAGATTTCTTCAATCAGATGCGGGGGCTAGCAGAAGAGACCGCCTCAGATGACATGCCATTGCAATATCTACAAAGTGTGTGTTGCAATCATTTTTTTCCTCTGCAGGATCAGCTTTACCTTACTGGAAAGGCGAACACATACAGAGATTTCCAAAGAGACAGTGCTGAATGGAAAAGGAAAAAAAAAAAAAAAGCTCTGCCCACAGAATCAGCATTACCAGAAAGGCACCCGATTCACTAGGATACACCTCGAGAATCACCATCACCATCGAAGGAAGAGTGCAGTTACAGTAAAGATTTCTTCAAGTATTGTGTTCCTTGAAGGACAGGCTCGTTCTGGAGACTTTCTGAAGGGAAGTAAGTCACTCGCCTTGGACAAATGAATAATTCCTTACAGAACAATACAATCTAAGGTGGCATTGTTCACAGGTGATTATTACGTAGAGCTTCTTTCATCACAGAGGAATCATTCAGGCATCTCACTGAATGACAGCACATAACTGCAAGGTGCGCTTCACGGGTGGCACATTCAGTGCCTACAGGTACCGCAGCCTGTGGCAAGCCGAAGGAGGGCTTGTTCAAAGAGACTGATCCGATGTTCACAGCACACCCGAGTAGATTATTTACAGTTCATGATGGTAACAACAGTCCGAAGTGGCAACACAGACGCTGTCCTCTGTGCGGCATTAAACTGGTCACCACCGCCATTAAGACATGGTTTGTATAGTATATTTATTGTATAGTGAACAGTTTTCACCAAGATCACTCGACTCCAACAACCAGCACCAAATACCAATTTAGCAAAGGGAAGTTCAGAAGGAAGGTTCCAACATGGATCAGGGAACACTGCACAACAATGTAACGGAAAAGCCATCTCAAGTCTCGATATGCAAGTTTCTCCAATCCCTGGTACGGACCTTAGGCACTTGGTCGTTATACCTCAAATTTTAAATTGTGGCTTCACCCCTGCCAAGGACAGTTTGATGCTCATTTACAGCCTTGTTAATACCTACAGGAGTGCTATAATATTCTTGAATAAGGTTTTCTTAAACAAAATTCTCAAGATACAAAAACTTCAGAACTATGCAGATCAGTGGTTACAGTCTGATTCAGAAGTCCACATAAATCCCTAATCATGCCCTCTCACCCACCCACTGATTGACAGATATACAGCAAAATCAGATTAAATGTATGTGCAACGATAAGGCACTGTACTTTTCCTACTTGATTTCAAAGATACATTTTCAAGCTATCATTATGCTGTACATTCAATGATCTTCTATGGAGCTGTCATTTTGGGAAGAAGTACTTGGTGACCTTGTTTTGATCCATTCAGGCCACAACTTCCAGGCATAATCTTCCAGAGGTCCTCTGCAAGGGATCAGACCGATATAGAGTTCAATGTGAATTAAAGGCCCGGCTTTTTATTTTAAAAAAGTATGATCATTGTTCAAGTGATCAGCTACCGCAAGTAGCCTCTGGAAAGTCAAGTGGTCCTATAAAACAGTACCACATAGTAGAATGATGTAATTGCAGAGAACCAGTCTCACTAGAAGGTTGCAGTTTATGAGACCTTATGGATTAAGGCGTTTTAATACAAATAGCACTAAACGGTTCAAAATCAGTATTTATTAGGATGGATTTGTCTTTTCTTTGATGTTAAATCAGTTCCACTAGCTTTAAAATTAATTTCATGTCTAAGCCATGTATAAATGTTTGGTAAGAATCATCTTTGCATGGGACTGACAAAGTTCTAAATGTCAAATTCTGTACTTCGATTGTAAGAAAAGGGCACCCTACAGAGTATATTTCTGCCTTTAAAAAAAATAAAAAAAGCCATTGATGATTTTGGGAGCAGTATAAACTACATGGTTTACAATAATAAATTAAACTTAGTTAAATCCTCATTGAGGTGAAAGTTTGTCAAATCCTAAAATGTGCAAGCTGTGGTACTTAGATCCTTAACTTTCCACAGACCCAACTATTCCTCAGTTTGCAATTACCTGCAAGAGGTCAGTGATGGTACCATCTCTGATCACATCTACAATGTGATTATTACTTTGTAATTATGTTTGATGCGTTCAATGTTACACATACTGCAGAACAACTGCTATAAAGCTCAAGGGACAATATACTGCCAATCACAATAAAACACGGGAAGGTAAAAGGTGGTGGTGAGGTCTGAAAGAAGTATAAACTCCTGGAACTGTAAAATTATAGTAAAGCAAACTTGGGGAGAGTGCAGCAATAATTAGAACAGTAGAGAAGAACACTTATGGAAAAGTTTGTTTTATTTACAATATATATTTCATTCATTTTACAAAAAAATTAAGTTTCTTCTGTCAATTGTATCGATATGTGAAAAAGTAATTTCAACAATAAATGTTTCATATTACCTTTATAGTTGCTTTGTAGAAGGATGGAATTCGATAGCGGAACACTAACACATTCAATCATTGACTTTATTACTATGCCATAGTATAAAAGTCACTTAACAGAATTCAAGAACGTTTTTTTTCATTTAAAAAAATATATCTACAAATAAACCTGGGAGTATCAAACAGAAAATATACAACAGTAGCCGCTTCAACAGCTGCTAGAAGCTAGATTGTTAAAAACAACACGCAACACTGTCAAAGAGCTGCCCACACAGTGTGCGATCAGATTTTTAATTTTGCAAGCCTACCTTTTTACTTAATACTGTGTTTATCACCACCACGTTATTAAAGCTATTTAGGTTTGTTAAAACATGTTAACGTCTCAAGTTGAATATTCATAAACCTTTGTTCAGCTAAGTGCAGAGACAACCTTGCAAATTAAGTAACACTGTCAGATGAGTACATGCCATATTGTAACTCAAATTTAAGGCTCAACAAGAAGTCTGAATCCGATTTTTTTTTTTTTTTTTTTTAAACCAACTCGTTGTTGACTCCTAAAATGTAAGCTGTAAGTAGATTCTGCAGTTTTTGTTCAGTGGTTTCTAATCTGAGTCGCTGCTGCTGCTTGAAGAATCTGTTGACATAACTTCAACGTCGTCTTCGTTCTCCTTGTTATGCCCTGGTGGATCCAACAGGAAGTCGTTGCTGTGACTCGGAGGCAGCATATTCATGGACATATCACTTGACTGCCACGGATACTGCGGAGCCAGTACATCTTAAAGAAAGCACACACACGTTAGTTTGTTTTAATTCCGACGATGCGGTAAGGTTGACTTTATTACAATAAAAATTGCTCACTGGCACATATTACTAACGGGTAGGAGATTACCTTAAAAATGCAGCAACATGATACGGACAGGAAAAGTGATGACTATACTCTAGACCTTGCACTCTTTCACAGCTGCTTAGGAACGAAGAACAAACACTACAATTTTTGGAGGTCTGTAGCTTGTGTTCATGTGCCAACAGAGCCCAACATATGAGCGGTATCACCCAATGTGGGGAACAATTTATATTGTGTAACTGCAAATGTCATTCGCAACGTAGATTCTGTAGTGAAACAGAAGAGGACAACTAACTCATATACAGTGAGTTTAAGTGGCATGAACACATGGCTATAAAATGTGGAATCTCAATGTGAAATCATGCAGTAGTAAATTAGTTATCTGTAAAGTTCTCAGAGGTCCCCACATCAACCTTATTTACCATAATGGGGAAAGGCCGCAGTAGTCAAACAGGCTTACATTACTAATATTCCCAAACAGTACAAATACATATTAATTCATTAGCACTAAAACATCTAAATAAAATGTTTACGTAAATATCAATAATCCCGCAAAGCGGATAAAACGTTGTCCAACTTATAACATTTGGAGTGGATTCCCACTTTGTGCTTTGTCACATCAGCCCTCAGAACAAACAATCTTTGTTGCTCTACATGTATAGGTTTTGGTCAGTGCTTCCCTATATATGTAAACCATTGCCACATGAAAAGGATGTTTATTTCATAAACTCAGATTTGAATGAAAAAAAGGGGAGGGAGCACACAGCCTGCCATACCAGCACACAATTCGCCAAGGTGCATTGTAGTAGATGATAACACCCACTTTAGCAGAAAGGTTTTAGTAGTCACCATTGTTGGTGCAGCCAGTGCCGTGGATCTCTAGAGGTGTTTCAGCACTGCTGTCCTTCAGTACAGGGTCCCAAGTGAACACTGGAGGCACTAACAATGCTGATCAGCCTTCTCAGGTTTCTATACCACTCCCAGAGCACAGGAGCATCCTAGAGCTCCTTTGTCCAATAACTCGCAGCCATTCAAAAAAGGGGAGAGGGAGCACTCTGCCTGGCACACCAGCACACAATCTGACCAGGTGAGTTATCATTCACTACATTTACCACAATCCATTTGTGCAAACATCAAGCTCTCACTTAGCCTCGGTAATGCTGATGAAGAGACTTCACCAGCCAACGGCATTTAAACCAAAAGAAGGTCCTCATTTTCACTGACCAAGGACCAGAAACCCCCTTCCCACTATACCCCCAAAACAATCTTCACCCAGTAACGCGTGAAATGGAATCCTACACAGCCTGGTAACCCCATTCTGATCTGTGCAGCCTTTCTCACCACTCCCTCTTTTTGATGTTTCACTCAGTCTTGGTCCAGTGACAGACAGCCCTGACATTCTAACCCAGCCATCCAATCAGCTTAGCTGTTTGGTAATAATTTCTTCAGTTAACTTGTACATTCACTCTAAAGACAAATCTCCATTTTTAGAGTTTAGTATCTTAGTCACTAAGGTGTGGTTGCTCTTGTGAAAAAGTGGAAAATCTCTGCGGAACCTCAATGTCTCTAAGGTGATATGACTGGTGTAGAGATTGTTCAAGTATTTACATTGGTGTGCTTAGCTGCCTTACTGGTTGGCATAAACCAATCATAAATCACAAGCAGTCCTCAAATTCTGAATGTTTGGTCTTTTCAAGATAGACATCTGGAGCTCTAAAAACATCAACATTATGTAAAGTTTCCTCAAATGTGCTAGCATGAGATGTAAGAAGTACAATAAATCTGATCTCCCTATTAAGAAGAAACTGCTAGAACAAAGGAAGGTACCACCTGAAAGACCATCATGTCCATGTAAACAATTAATTTATTCTTAGAAGAAAATGGAAGTTTTCCTTTGATCTGCACAGCGTTTTATTACTAAAGTCACATGAAGAAGTGGTTCAAAATACGTGTGCATCAGACGTCGGGAATATACTTAAATTCCTTGAGGAGCTAGGCCATTCAAGAAAGGTTAAAGCATCCAAGTTAAAAAGGAAATGTCATTAGAAGTATTTAAACAGACCACAGTAGCTAATGGATAACAATAGTGATCAGTAGTATTCAAATAGGTATTAAAGGACAAAATACTAATGGAAGCTATGAGAAGAACCTCCCCTGCCCAGTAGCAGAACCAATCTCAGTTTGATTTTGTATTGCTTCCTGGTCTATTCTTTTTACTAAGAATCATATTCAGGTTCCGCAATGGAAGGGAGGGTTGAAGAATCAGCACTCTCCGTCCTACCTCATCCATGTACTTGGTCTGAGATTAGAACCTGCAAAATCAGGCAAAATACTCCTCTAACAGGAGTATTAATGTGTAATATTATAAAAGAGACCAAAATGGGGCAATATGTATCACCCTGGAGTTGAGTCACTGTTCAATGAATTAAGAGAATTAGAGAGAAAGCAGGAAGTAATGTTCCCCAACCCTGAAGAAAAGCATTTGGGCAACATCTGCATCAGGGAAATTGTCTGGAACTATGAAAAGTTATTCTTCGATGCCTTATTCTTTCTATACAGTGATTTTAAAATCAAAGTACGGGATTGAGGTCTTCTTTGAGCGATATGGGGCTTCTGGTTCAAGTCTCAAACCACCAGCAAAACACAAAGCCTTATCCCAAGAAGAGGTAAGGGGGCAAAAAAAAGGATTCCTTTAATTCCTAAAAGGATCTCAACCAGGCACAGAGGAGTGGTCAACTTAGACATTGCCATGGGATGATGTACCATCATGACCCAACTTGACAAAAGTGCTACAGAATACTACAGTTGACAAAATGAGCACACCCCTCCTGAATCCAAAATTTTATTAACTAAAGGAGCCAGCTGCTACAGTTCAGATTAAAGTCAAACAAATGGAGGACAGAGCCCAATCAACTTCCATGAAGGTCAACTGACTCCAGTCAGAAGTCGCCAATCTAGAAAAGGAGGTTAAAAGCCAGAGTGATACATTGCTGAAGCAGCTTGAGAACAAGCAGAGGGTCACAAACACTGGGATTCTAGTAGCCTGGAGGGGAAAAATTAAGACAACGATGTTACCGACCAAACAATCCTAAACTGAGAACAATGAAGGTCCCAGGATAGTTAAAATCCTGAAAAAGTATCAGTAATTGAAAGTAAAGAGTCACAAGAGAAACCAAGGGAAAATATTAGAGTGAGTACAAGTAAACAGTTTTCAGTCCAGGAGCACCTGGCATATTTTCTTACCTGGAAGTCTGCCTGCTGCAAGCGCATCTCCTGGTAGGTGTCCGTTAACTCCATTTGTGGGGAGGTTGCTCATTGTTCCGAGCAAGCCACTCCTCATCTCCAGATCTGTAGGATAGGGTCTGCGAGGATCACCTAAAAACAAAATAATATTTGTCTCAAAGGGAGGTATCTTTTTATATTCCACTCATGTTCCATCATGCCAAAGAATACACATTTCTGGCCTTTAATAAATTAAACACAGGTAGAAATAACACAAAGTCAAGCAGATTTCAAAGCATGAAAAAGGTGGAAAGAACGTCTACATTACGTCCAGCTGTCAGTCATCACAATATGCTTGGAGATCTGTAGTTCAATAAATTATGTGCCAAAACAGTCACAAATCCATCACTTTTTTTGTACATTCCCCCACAAATGATACATGCCCCAGGTCCATTTAGGTTAATGAACTCAACTGGAACCACATTAATGTGAATGAATTCACCTACCCACAACACAATCTAGCAATGAAGACTACACTTGGCTAAGGGCAATTACGTAGCTATGTAGATGTATACATACATGTTGAAAGAAAAATGACTATGTACAATTTTCAAATGTACATGGTCAGAGTACGAGAAAATGTAACCGAATGATACTGATCCAGTTTGCTACAGAAATTATAAATATTACATTTTATACATAGAACTACAGCCACAACATGAACTCAAAATAAAAAATAAAAACACGTTACAAAACAATGTTTTCTATTATCTAGGCAGAATATGTAAGCAGGAACTGGAAGCTGACAATGATTTAAATTAAAAAAAAAAAAAAAAAAGTGGCTGTATTTCAACTTCTATTCCAATTCAGAACAGGTTTATCTGCATCAGTCATTGCCCTAAATCATGTGGCCATCAAGATTTTCATGGGCGACCTGGAAATATCAGCCTCTTAAAATTACTCCTGGATTAAACTAGTGGTAGGATTAGAAGTGGTGGGAAAAATACTATTACAATCTGTACAAACAATTTTAACTTGTCGTTTAAAATATGGGAAGATCATTGTGGCAGCAAGGCCAATGATGCAATTTTAGATGTTGCAGTGTTGCCATCAATGGTGTCAGAGAATGCTGCCATACACAGCCTGTGGACCTGCACCCAACCACTCCCCCATGTGCCATCAGTCCCCCCCCCCCCCCCCCCAAAGCTGTGTGCCGCATGAATTTGGATGCAGGGCCTGGCCCCGCCCAAAAGGTGCCCAAACACCTGCAGGTGGGCACCCTTATATGATGTTATAACATAAAGGGTTCAAAACACAAGGGGGGGGGGGGGGGGGGGGGAAAAGGAGAATTGGGCGGTCCAGTGTACGTTCTCCCAATAGTATGCAAATATAAAGTGGTACACTGTTCCGAATAAGAGGAAAGAAAAGGAGTCCTGAAATTCAGGAGCAATGGTCCTCACACACCTTGGTTGGTGTCATGCTTCATCATCGGACAGCTCCTCGTCAGACCGGCGCTGCAATGTCTGACGGGCACCCCCCGAGGGGGGGCTCTTTGCCGGAGATCTTTTTATATATTCGATGATGCCGTGGGACCTAATATGGATCTGAGAAAAGAACAAATCCACAAGAGAGAGAAAGATAAGGATAAAATTGGCTCAAATCCCTCACTCAATGATTTATTGTTTGCTATTGGGAGATGGTCAAAAATAAAAAAATGTAGGGAGTGGAAACAGAGGTAATGCTCGGACACTCACACAAAACATTTAAGAAACGAGGATGGTGGAAATAATCCACTCCTCATTAGTATGCGGTCGACATGTTTCGCGTCTGTGATGGTCCAACAGGATCCAGTGACGCTTCTTCAGGACCTACTAAATCAAGAAATCACTCTCAAAATATCAATATACCTATACTCCTGCTGACTATCGTACACAGTCAAGGCGTCATCAGTCACTTACTGAGGTCAAGCCGGACTGGCTTCTCTTTCCTACTAGTCACCCCTCTTTACTGAAAGAACAGGTTCCATGGGATCACGTTGGCCTCTTGCCTGGCTTACCGAAAATTTTTCAAGTAGCCGAAGTCCTCCGTAGCACCTACCCTGGGGTTCGCGGTCCCGGATGTGATCGTAGCCCAGGGACCGGCGAGTTTAAATATAACGCGTAATAGGCGCGTATGTCTCACTAGGCTCACTATTAGTGGCCATTTACCATTTTAAGTTCGTGTCGGCCATCTTAAAATGGTAAATGGCCACTAATAGTGAGCCTAGTGAGACATATGCGCCTATTACGCGTTATATTTAAACTCGCCGGTCCCTGGGCTACGATCACATCCGGGACCGCGAACCCCAGGGTAGGTGCTACGGAGGACTTCGGCTACTTGAAAAATTTTCGGTAAGCCAGGCAAGAGGCCAACGTGATCCCATGGAACCTGTTCTTTCAGTAAAGAGGGGTGACTAGTAGGAAAGAGAAGCCAGTCCGGCTTGACCTCAGTAAGTGACTGATGACGCCTTGACTGTGTACGATAGTCAGCAGGAGTATAGGTATATTGATATTTTGAGAGTGATTTCTTGATTTAGTAGGTCCTGAAGAAGCGTCACTGGATCCTGTTGGACCATCACAGACGCGAAACATGTCGACCGCATACTAATGAGGAGTGGATTATTTCCACCATCCTCGTTTCTTAAATGTTTTGTGTGAGTGTCCGAGCATTACCTCTGTTTCCACTCCCTACATTTTTTTATTTTTGACCATCTCCCAATAGCAAACAATAAATCATTGAGTGAGGGATTTGAGCCAATTTTATCCTTATCTTTCTCTCTCTTGTGGATTTGTTCTTTTCTCAGATCCATATTAGGTCCCACGGCATCATCGAATATATAAAAAGATCTCCGGCAAAGAGCCCCCCCTCGGGGGGTGCCCGTCAGACATTGCAGCGCCGGTCTGACGAGGAGCTGTCCGATGATGAAGCATGACACCAACCAAGGTGTGTGAGGACCATTGCTCCTGAATTTCAGGACTCCTTTTCTTTCCTCTTATTCGGAACAGTGTACCACTTTATATTTGCATAACATAAAGGGTGTCATTTTAAGGCTGACTAACAGACTCACCAAAACTTAAGCATTTAAAATGCAATGTGTCTTGCATTTGCTTGAGTTAGAGCTCTCTCCCTGCAGAACTTTAGTACCTTTAAACAAGGGGAGGGCTGGGCAGGGATGGGGTTCCATAAATAATAAATAAACGAGCGCAATCGTGCTGTGTAAAACCTTGAATTCACCAAGGAACGCTAGGGTAAACAATAGAATTAAACTGATAGTCATGCAAAGTGCTCGATTACTGTCCAGCAAGATCGTGCTGCATAGCAAATAAAAAGAAAAGGTAGTCCAGAAACCATGCAGAAAACATGGAGCCTCGTATGTTTTCAGTGGTTGGCTGGTGTGCTCAAGGAGGGCTAAACACCAGAAAAGTAAAGACATATGCATGCCTTTCACTAATTAAATCAAGTGACTTAAAAGGCAAGCCCATGAGCCAGCGAAAGTGATGGGCATGACATGGGCAAGGTTAAAAGCCTACAGAGAGATTGCAACAGGCCAGAGCGCTTGCATGCTCAACCCTAAAAATACTGATTAAAAAAATAAATAAAAAAAGTTTCTCCAAAACAAGGCTGAGCATGAAATATCAATGTAGAGAAGCCTAGTTATTAGGAGAATGATGTGGTTGACTCTTTCGAAAGCCATGGATAGATTGTGTAAATTGATTGCCCCAACACCATCCACTTTCACCTCCAGTCTTAAATCATCTGGAGTTGCAGTAATGACTTATCTGCTACTACGAGTTAGACTGAAATCTGTCTGAACTGTTCTGCACAGTGCTCATCTTTATGAAAGGTTGGCGTTATACAATAGCCATCTGCTCAACAGGTGGAGTTTAGATTGGCTCATAGTTTATGAAACCTTCTAGAAAAGAATGTGAATTTTCAAGCAGAAGTGTCACCAATTCTAATCTAAGAGTCTCTGGGACCCTCCCACAGGTTACAGAGAGGTTGATACATTTTTTAAATAGACTTTCCACAGCAGGGGACAGGGAGTAGCCAGGTCTTTTATTTTTTAATTACATATTCTGTGCAATCAACCCGAAAGTGTTGGAGCACTATGAGTACCAGTTACATTACACATGAACCCTCATGTTTTTTGTGTTTCATGTGCTTATTTAAGCGATTTGCCCAGAATCGCAGGAAGCTGAGCCTGCACCAAGCCTCAAATCCGAAATTCCGGGTCCAAATTCGGCAGCTCTGGTAGTTAGCCAAATCCCCTCCAATTGCTGAACAGATCTCTTAAGTAAATATTTGTGTAACATGGCAGGTCCTGAAATAGCCACGATAGCTGTGTGCGAGGACTTGTTTGTAGTAAAAGGAAATCAAATTTGTATTTGCTTTCTGTTCATACAGGACAGGCAGAACGACATTCCGTGGGCATTAAATCATATCAAAATTGAAGTTAAAATGAGGTTATTTTCATTCATGGATTTCTAAACAAAAAATATGTTCTAACCAAGCTGTTTGCAGAGAGGGTGCGTAATGAGAATGCTATACACAAACCATGCAGAGGGAAGGCGTTTGTACTGTAAAGCATTTTCCAATTCCCATATTTCACTTTCGATTACCTTGATTGACCAATCTTCCAAGCAGATGGTCTGAACTGAGGAACGCATGATATGGACAATGTGAGAAGGCCAAATGGAAACCATTCATTTAAACTGACACCTGTCACCTCCAGTAGCTAGTAAGAGAGGGCAAACGGCAATAAGTCCTGATTATTATTAGGCAGAGATGAAAAGAAATCAACTGCTATATGACTACGCATGTGAAGAAGATGGCTAGTGTGCAGCGTGTGCTGAAGCGGACCTGCAGTTTGTGGTGCGCTATGACTTTAAATTTTATATTTCCAGTCGCCGAAATGATGTCAGTAAATATATGCTATGCACTGGAATACTACTGAATTAATTGAGGCACATTGACTCAGATGCATATTTATATATCTGCAATGAGAGGGCGTTTTCTGTTTATTGATGCAAACGAAGATCTATAGGAAATGAAGTTGTAAAAATGAGTCATTTGTAGCACGTGAGATGTCGGATTTATTGTACATTGCATGCATCAGTCTCTTGCACAGTAGTCACTCAAAGTCGATGCCAACCCTCCACCTGGTGGCCTTGCAGAATGACGCAGTACTCCGCATACAGTTGACTCAAGTCAATGCCCTTAGTTACAGGGTCGGCGGGGCCTTGCTCATTGTCCTGACAGCCACAGAGTTTGCATTATAGCAGGTTTATGCCTCGGAAGTAATTAAGACTGGCATCTACTGACCGGCTGATAAATGCCATCACAGGCGTGGACTGCCCAGGAGCAGGCTCTGTGAAGGAGAGTGCCTGTGGAAGGATTGTTCGTAGGTCTCAGCGCATTACGTTGAGGATATCACGTGTCCTTATATTGTGGAATTCACGCATAGTACTACCACATTGTAGGAAAGTACCATCTTGCCTGGCATGTTACCCCCATTTTTCACTGTATATATGTTGTTTTAGTTGTATGTGTCACTGGGACCCTGGTAACCCAGGGCCCCAGTGCTCATAAGTGTGCCTGAATGTGTTACCTGTGTAGTGACTAACTGTCTCACTGAGGCTCTGCTAATCAGAACCTCAGTGGTTATGCTCTCTCATTTCTTTCCAAATTGTCACTAACAGGCTAGTGACCATTTTTACCAATTTACATTGGCTTACTGGAACACCCTTATAATTCCCTAGTATATGGTACTGAGGTACCCAGGGTATTGGGGTTCCAGGAGATCCCTATGGGCTGCAGCATTTCTTTTGCCACCCATAGGGAGCTCTGACAATTCTTACACAGGCCTGCCACTGCAGCCTGAGTGAAATAACGTCCACGTTATTTCACAGCCATTTTACACTGCACTTAAGTAACTTATAAGTCACCTATATGTCTAACCTTTACCTGGTAAAGGTTAGGTGCAAAGTTACTTAGTGTGTGGGCACCCTGGCACTAGCCAAGGTGCCCCCACATTGTTCAGAGCCAATTCCCTGAACTTTGTGAGTGCGGGGACACCATTACACGCGTGCACTACATATAGGTCACTACCTATATGTAGCTTCACAATGGTAACTCCGAATATGGCCATGTAACATGTCTATGATCATGGAATTGCCCCCTCTATGCCATCCTGGCATAGTTGGCACAATCCCATGATCCCAGTGGTCTGTAGCACAGACCCTGGTACTGCCAAACTGCCCTTCCTGGGGTTTTCACTGCAGCTGCTGCTGCTGCCAACCCCTCAGACAGGCAGCTGCCCTCCTGGGGTCCAGCCAGGCCTGGCCCAGGATGGCAGAACAAAGAACTTCCTCTGAGAGAGGGTGTGACACCCTCTCCCTTTGGAAAATGGTGTGAAGGCAGGGGAGGAGTAGCCTCCCCCAGCCTCGGGAAATGCTTTGTTGGGCACAGAGGTGCCCAATTCTGCATAAGCCAGTCTACACCGGTTCAGGGGACCCCTTAGCCCTGCTCTGGCGCGAAACTGGACAAAGGAAAGGGGAGTGACCACTCCCCTGACCTGCACCTCCCCTGGGAGGTGTCCAGAGCTCCTCCAGTGTGCTCCAGACCTCTGCCATCTTGGAAACAGAGGTGCTGCTGGCACACTGGACTGCTCTGAGTGGCCAGTGCCACCAGGTGACGTCAGAGACTCCTGCTGATAGGCTCCTTCAGGTGTTAGTAGCCTATCCTCTCTCCTAGGTAGCCAAACCCTCTTTTCTGGCTATTTAGGGTCTCTGTCTCTGGGGAAACTTCAGATAACGAATGCAAGAGCTCATCCGAGTTCCTCTGCATCTCCCTCCTCACCTTCTGATAAGGAATCGACTGCTGACCGCGCTGGAAGCCTGCAAACCTGCAACATAGTAGCAAAGACGACTACTGCAACTCTGTAACGCTGATCCTGCCGCCTTCTCGACTGTTTTCCTGCTTGTGCATGCTGTGGGGGTAGCCTGCCTCCTCTCTGCACCAGAAGCTCCGAAGAAATCTCCCGTGGGTCGACGGAATCTTCCCCCTGCAACCGCAGGCACCAAAAAGCTGCATTACCGGTCCCTTGGGTCTCCTCTCAGCACGACGAGCGAGGTCCCTCGAATCCAGCGACTCTGTCCAAGTGACCCCCACAGTCCAGTGACTCTTCAGTCCAAGTTTGGTGGAGGTAAGTCCTTGCCTCACCTCGCTGGGCTGCATTGCTGGGAACCGCGACTTTGCAGCTACTCCGGCCCCTGTGCACTTCCGGCGGAAATCCTTTGTGCACAGCCAAGCCTGGGTCCACGGCACTCTAACCTGCATTGCACGACTTTCTAAGTTGGTCTCCGGCGACGTGGGACTCCTTTGTGCAACTTCGGCGAGCACCGTTTCACGCATCCTCGTAGTGCCTGTTTCTGGCACTTCTCCGGGTGCTACCTGCTTCAGTGAGGGCTCTTTGTCTTGCTCGACGTCCCCTCTCTCTTCAGGTCCAATTTGCGACCTCCTGGGCCCCAGCAGCGTCCAAAAACGCCAAACGCACGATTTGCAGCTAGCAAGGCTTGTTGGCGTTCTTTCGGCGGGAAAACACTTCTGCACGACTCTCCACGGCGAGAGGGATCCGTCCACCAAAGGGGAAGTCTCTAGCCCTTTTCGTTCCTGCAGAAACCTCAGCTTCTTCTGTCCAGTAGAAGCTTCTTTGCACCCGCAGCTGGCATTTCCTGGGCATCTGCCCATCTCCGACTTGCTTGTGACTTTTGGACTTGGTCCCCTTGTTCCACAGGTACCCTAGATTGGAAATCCACAGTTGTTGCATTGCTGGTTTGTGTCTTTCCTGCATTATTCCTCTAACACGACTTTTGTCCTTAGGGGAACTTTAGTGCACTTTGCACTCACTTTTCAGGGTCTTGGGGAGGGTTATTTTTCTAACTCTCACTATTTTCTAATAGTCCCAGCGACCCTCTACAAGGTCACATAGGTTTGGGGTCCATTCGTGGTTCGCATTCCACTTCTGGAGTATATGGTTTGTGTTGCCCCTATCCCTATGTTTCCCCATTGCATCCTATTGTAACTATACATTGTTTGCACTGTTTTCTAAGACTATACTGCATATTTTTGCTATTGTGTATATATATCTTGTGTATATTTCCTATCCTCTCACTGAGGGTACACTCTAAGATACTTTGGCATATTGTCATAAAAATAAAGTACCTTTATTTTTAGTATAACTGTGTATTGTGTTTTCTTATGATATTGTGCATATGACACTAAGTGGTACTGTAGTAGCTTCACACGTCTCCTAGTTCAGCCTAAGCTGCTCTGCTAAGCTACCATTATCTATCAGCCTAAGCTGCTAGACACCCTATACACTAATAAGGGATAACTGGGCCTGGTGCAAGGTGCAAGTACCCCTTGGTACTCACTACAAGCCAGTCCAGCCTCCTACACACATGATAAAGGCGTTGCATTTATAAAAAAAGTCGATTTAAAGCGACATGCCATGAGCAGGAGTGTGAAGGAGCACACGAAAAGAAACAGAAGTTCGCTCACAGTCAAACTTATCAGCAGTTATGCAATTATCCATGTAACCTGCAAAAGTGCAATTATCTACCTAACAGGGTCGATGTCATGCAAAGTGCTTGACTACTGTCGGACGAGATCATGCTGCTTAGGAAATTAAACTACTGAAAACATACAAGGCTTTTTCATTTACTGGTGCTGTCGAGGAGGGCTAAACACCAGAAAAGGCATGACGTATGCATGCCTTTCACTGATTAAATCAAGCGATTTTTTAAAGGCAAGCCCACAAACCAATGAAAGTAATGGGTATGACATGTGCATGGTTAAAAGCCCACAGAGAGATCATCACAGGGGCCAGAGCGCTTACCCCTAAAAAGTGGACCTATTAGCTTTATGAAGGGAGCAGCATATTACCATTTATAAAGCAGGGCTATTATCTTTGACACAAAATCACCAGTAATTATGATCCAATCTACATTATATAAATTCATGCATTGCAATATTTAATAACGGATTATAAAAAATAATTAATAAAAGGCTAAAAAAAAAAAAAAAAAAGCCACATATCACACATGTCCGAGTTTTTCTTTTAACTTTTCTCAGGACATGAAGTGCAGCCACAGAACCCAAAACAAAGGAGCACTTCAATCCAGCTGAGCGGCATGCTGCTCCAGCTTCAAGTGCTTTTAAAAAATATGGTAGGCTCTCCTGTGGCCATCTTATGGCTTGGAAGATGTACCTTTATGTTCCTGGAGAGCTGCTGCACTCACTGCAACCCCGCACAACACACAAAATAAAAAAATAAAATAATAATAAAAACCTGCTACAGACACCACCAACAGGCTTCTAAAATATGTTTAAAAAGCCCTTGCAGGCCATTATGGGGTGCTCCTTACAAGGCGCAGTATATCAAAAATAAGCGGCTCTTGCTGCTCATGTATTATTAATTTCTTCATTTTTATAATCTATTTTTTGGGTGTCCCCCAAGTCGTTTCATTTTGATTGGCAGCTGTGGGGGGAGCTCCTGAGCCATTTCTCCCCCCTTTAAGCAGCCCAATAGACCACAAAGGAGCTGTGTGTGCAGAGGCCCACCCAAGACATTCCACAGAGAAGTTTTAAAAATGTTAAGAGAGATGGGAGAGGACCTAGAGAAAATATGTGCAAATAATAGACGCAAGACTTTTATTATATGGGGCGGTGATTTTAATGTCCATCTCTGTAAGGAACTCACGGGAAAGGTGTGCGGTTGGGACACCGAAGATACTGGCTCAAGGCCTCATTTTTCACATACTATCCAAGGAGATGCAATGAATTCAGTGGCCCAAAAACACAACCTGTCTTTTGTAAATGATTTACATTTTAAAGAACCATTGTTTAAACCAACTTTTAACGGAAGGGGCACTGACACGGTGATCGATTATGTCTTAATGCCAACCCATTTTGCACATTATTTTATTAACCATACAATTCATGATATCGCAATAAGCAATCACTTCCCTCAGAGTCTGGAACTCTCATTAACCTCCGTCATACAGGCTAAAGATGGAAAGGCCATGACGGTAAATGACTTTGTATTAGCCCCGGGTAATGGATATACACTGAGATGGTCTCAGATAGATTCACAGGTCTTACTAAAACACCTATTATGTGAACACAATCAAGCGTTCCTAGACTGCGTTAGTGAGGACACGGCTCCAGGAAAATGCTTAAGTGCTTTTCTGCAGATAACGCAAGGCGTGAAAGAAGCCCTCACTATTAGGCCGGGAAAGGCAGGGGAAAAAAAAAAGGGAAAGCGGCTGGTTTGACCAGGATTGCACGAAAGCTCACACGAGATTAAAAAAAAGCCCTAAGCGCCCCTACAAGATGCCCGACTGAAATACGTATCTGTAAACAGGCATACAAGACAGCCATAAAAAAGAGGAAATCTGCCCTGAGAGAAAACTTATGGGAAAACCTACACAAAGCTAGCCTTGCGAAAGATAACATCCTCTTCTGGAAAATAATAAATACTCCTGTGCTAGGCAATAGAGATACCCCTAGAATGGAAATTGCAATTTCCGAAGAGGACTGGATCATGTATTTCTCTAAGATATATTGTCAACCTAGTGACAGAGATCTTTAAAGGCTCCAGATTCCCAGGAAGGCCCACGTCTAGCTGTAATACCTCCGTTTAGCTTAGAGGAGGTAGTGGAAGCCATAAATATAAGTAAAGTGGGGAAAGCACCGGGCCCCGATGGCGTCCCAATAGATTTATACAAAGTAAATGCGCATCTATGGGGCCCTCTATTGACACAGGTATTGAGGGCCTTTTGTACACAAGGCCCTCCATCGACGTGGCGAGATTCTATTATCATCCCTATATACAAAAAAGGCGACCGCCTTAATCCAGCTTGCTATAGGCCAATCTCCCTGCTTGACACATCAGCTAAACTAGTGGGGAGAATAATTTTAAACAGACTTCAAATATGGGCAGAAGGAAACGACATCTTATCTCCAGTGCAGTATGGCTTCCGCACAGGACTAGGTACAGTGGAACAGGGCCTGAATTTAAGTATTTTAGTGGGGAAGTATACAAAGATCAGAGAGGGCAATCTGTACCTAGCCTTCATAGATTTATCCTCAGCATTTGACTGCGTTTTACATGAGAAGTTATGGGACATTTTAACAAGCATGGGGGTCGAATCAACAATAGTTCATTTTATACGGGACTTGTATACAGGGTGTAGAGCAAGAGTAAGGTATGGGATGAGAGGGGAATGTACTAGGCCTTTTGGTATACATAGAGGGGTGCGCCAAGGCTGTGTTCTCGCTCCACTCGTTTTCATTATATATAAACAACTTAGAATGTGAATTGACAAGCAAATGTAAAGACCTTCCCCAAATAGGTAATTGTGCTGTCCCCGCACTCCTTTACGCAGACGATGCAGTACTTATGGCTAGGACACCGTTAGCCCTTCAAAAACTCCTAACCACTTGCATAATCTTCATGACAGATTTGGGACTTAGTCAACCGTTCAAAAACTTTTATAATGAACTGTGGCAGGAAACTGGGTAAGACCTATTACACTACTATCCATGAGGACAAGGTGGAGATAGCTTGTACTTTCTCATATTTGGGTATAATGTTTGATAAACAGGGTACTTGGGCACACTGTGTGAAAACAAAAAAAGATCAGATCATTAAAACAACGGCGGCCTTGAAGATTTTTTTTAAAAGGCTGGGGGGGGGGGGGGGGGGGGGGGGGGGGGGGTGATGGGGGGGTGGGGGTGGGAGGATTACCCCGCCGAATATGGTAAAGATCTATAAAGCGAAGTGCATCTCGGCTGCTATGTATGGAGCAGGTATTTGGGGGTATACCAATTGTAATTCGATTCAGACAGTGGAGAATGATTTCCTCAGATA
This sequence comes from Pleurodeles waltl, assembly GCF_031143425.1. Taxonomy (NCBI): domain Eukaryota; kingdom Metazoa; phylum Chordata; class Amphibia; order Caudata; family Salamandridae; genus Pleurodeles; species Pleurodeles waltl. Next base: position 1,148,939,235 of record NC_090447.1, on the reverse strand, counting down.
CTTGCTAATGGTACCAAATAGCACTTCATCATACATTAGCCATGCAGAATTAGGGGTCCCCTTTGTAGTTGACTTGATAAAGATACAGCCATTATTACTATGGCACAAAGTGTGGACCTCCAAGCATACTGGACTAAACAAGGCCATTCTATCTGATTGTATGAGGCTAAACACTCGCTCAGAGTCCCCTGGTTGAGATACATTATGACCTTATTTGGAAATATGGGTTGCAAAGACTATTACTTAAACCCACAATCACTGGAAAAAAATAACCAGGAGAGAACTGAGGGCCTTGACATTGAAGCACCTGGAAGAACAGAGACGGGAAGCTGAATCAAAAAAAAAAAAAACTAGTGTCATGTCTAATCAACTAATCTTGTCTACGGACACGGTGCAGCCTTATCTAGCAAGTGTGATAAACCCTCGACATCGATTTGTCCTTACAAGATTACGTTTAGATACTTTCCATCGTTTAGTAACCTTTCCGACCATGAATGACTGGAGTACAACCCTAATAGCATGCCTCTAATGTGAAGGCAGACCAATCTACAATGCACGTGGTCCTCTTCTGTAAATTCTATGATAAACAAAGAAAATGTATTTTATTGCCTTTTTTTAAGATCGACTAATTTGCGTCAGTGTCGTGATGCGTGTTTTAGTTTACAGATTTTATCCTCTATTGAAATGTGTGGAATTTTGGCAAATTTTCTATGTGTAGTACTGACTGTAAGGAAGTCTATGGGCGCATTGGCCTAATTTTATTGGAATGTCAGGAATTTTTGGCAAATTCCTTACTATTTAGAATTAATTGTAAGGAAATTCATGGGTGTATTGGCTTAAATTTATCAAGGTTTTAAATATTTGTATTTGGATAAATTAAGGATGTGTACTATAACTTTTTTCTATTATTATTTATTTTATTATTATTATTTTTTATCTATTTATCGTGTGTTACTATTTGATACTTTTATGACTTGCTGAAAGTCGAATAAAGTCTGTTTGGTGATGATGATGACATTCCACAGCATTTTCCAGGTTGAGGGTGCAGGGGGAGCGCCCCTGCCAGCACCCATCCTGGCATTGCTGACACCCTACAGATGCAGCTTTTCTTTTGTTCCTGCTAGGTGAAAGCACTTCTATGTCTCCCTGCCCACAAGAGAGTGGGCAGGGAGAAGCTTGAGTTGGCAGCTTATTATACTCATCTGCCACTGCTTTTGCGTCCCAAAGGATGAGGTCCCTGGGAAATTGTTACTGAGCTTGCCCCAGAGGACAGGGTCTCAAAGTTCATAGTCTGGCTCAGGGAGAGGGGCTACGTGCCCTCCCCACCTTTTCTTATTATGGAGAGGATGCCGAGTTTGGAACCTGGGGAACAAGGTTAGAGTCTGAGCGGCGGCTCCACATCCTACGATTCTGTGAAAATCACTTAATTCCACCCTGTACTTACAAAAAAATGAATGCGTCCTTGTGTAATTTAACTGGTGATCATGTAAAGTGCTCCAATAGCTTCAGATCGTGTCCGCGCTATTTAAAAACTGTAAAAATTAAAGATAAATATAATTAATTAAAATACTCACCCCAGGCATGGGTTCCCTGGGGCTTTAACAAAGCTCAAGAAATAAAAGAAAAGGGGGTGGGAGCAGGGTTGGAGGGGACACGTTCCCGTCCACATTATTAAATTTCCAGTCCCAGGGGATGGACTTGGGAAGGGTGGAACACACCCTCTCTATTTTTAACTTGGCCTCAGGAAATGGAGTTCCTGGGACATCAAGGATTCTGGAGGGGGGTGGAAAATAAGCAGAGGGGGCCAACATCCCCTCTGCTTATCAAATGAATTTACTCTCCTTGAGGTCAGGTCCAAAGGGCCTCAAGGAGGCTCAGGGAGAGGGAGAACAACCGCCCCTACCACTTTTTTTTTTTTTTTTTATATGAGCTGGCTATTAATTTTGCAGCCAATTCTCCTCTACTTTGCTCAAAACTATTTTAAAAGATTATGTTTTTGGTCCCAGAAGTGTCCCTCTAGGACCACCCCACCAGGACTAAGGTGAAAGGGTATCCCAACACTGCCCCCTTAAACCCTTTTTCTCAGGACAGTGGACTAAGTCCCCAAATCATAAATTGGCTGCCTCCACATCTCCAGCCAATCAGACCAAATCTTTTAAACTGTTGGATCTGCAGATCCTCTGCAGAGTGAAATACCTTTGTTTTTTAAACCTTAGTTTCTCGAAAACTAATGAACAGATTTACACCAAATGTTCTGTTGTGTAATATCTGGTGTAACCCAGCTCCGCTGTTTTAGCTGTAGTTCAGTTCAGTTGTACTCCTCCCTTCCCCCCCCAAATGGATCACCCTGACACTTTCCAAGAAGGAGCTGAGGTGGATAAAAAACAGTGCCAAAGTTATTAGCAAAACCAAAGATGCTTTTCCTATGGAAATATTATCCTGACTATAAATACCCAGTGGTAATCGCCACTGGGATTTAGATATGGATAAGACCATTAGCAGTCTAACATTTGGCTTTTACAATGTCTATCACTCTTCTTGGTAGATTGTCTCAGATATGCCACATGCTGTTTTGCTAGTTCCCCTTCCATAGCCTTGTACCCACCACCAAATCCAGATCCCCTCTAATTACAAGAAAGAGTACAAATATCAGAGAAACTTTAGGCTGGTAGGGAGTTTAAACTACCAAAAGACTATTTTGAAATTATGAAATGCCTTCACCCACACAAGATGGCATGCTTCACCATCGACCCACTCCTCGCTCTGAACACAAAACGGTCCTTGTACAGACCGCCTTTCCTGCCTAACCAAAGGTGGGTACTGTGTTACCGCTAATTATGTACTCCTGAAAGATACAAGGATAAAAATGTGCATTGGTTGCCAATTTAACTCCCACTCTTTACAAAATTAAAAAACAGACAGATTAACCATATCTGGAATGGCAGTAAAAATGATTACAAGAAAACACTTGTTTATGAAAAAGGTTATGGGATAGCATATAGACAGGAGAAACATCTGAATTATTTGATGTGGCTGTTCAATGATATCCCAGTGATTTGGGTGAGTGCTATGAACTGTGTTCTGTCTAGGGTACTGGACAGAATATCGCTAAAGCTGGGTTCCATGTACACTCTTACTAAGCAACTACTGAACCAGGCAAGGAAATTAAACTTAGTGGACTTATGAAGAGACGTATAAAGTAACAGTCCAAGACATCAGGTGTACTCCATATATTCTTTCCCCACATAGCATAGAGAGGGAAAAATCAAATGAAGTATCAAACTCCTGTGTAATGAACTTCTGGACCCTGTTACAGTGAGACTGTTGAACTCTTGACTGAACTATTGTTACTGTGACCTATTCAGCCTTTGACTATGCACACATCTGCAGGTGCTCCTCTCTGCCTGCCTCGGACCGAAGGGTTCAGCAGGTGTAGGACTGCTTGGAATGTGGTTTAATCAGATAAGACGAATAGCAGGCTCAAGGGTCTCTCAAGGGTTACAGGAAAATGCCAGAGCCCATCTCTGTTACTCTTTTTCCTAACATAGGTTTGATTTATGCTCGGACTGTCTTCTTGAACATTCCTGCCCATCATATGTAACCTGCAAAAAGTGTATAAATACATGCTCAACGAAGCACTCTGTGTGATGCTCTAAGACCTATGCTGAGTGTATTACACCACATTGTACAATGCAATAAACTTATGACGCTTTTTAACAGACACTTTGCCTGTAGATGATTGGCTAGTGCTCAGGTTGAACCGGCGAGATTCTGATTACACTCAGGGTCAGTTCCATGACAATTTACTAGTGTCAGAAGTAGGATTGCCTGGTGCACTGTCTGTGGGGGCTGCCGTGACGGGAACAGACAAAGGCCGGTAAGTCCACAGTTCTATCCTACCCACCGGGGACAGTGGTAATCAGCAGGCCAGAAGGGTCCAGGTAATGTGTATGAGGACCAGGGATTAAGAGTGGCAAGATAGTAGGGTCCTACCCTGTTACAAGGGATCCGCTTGAGCCCTCTTCAGGTGAAAGGCACAGGGTCACCCCTTGTTGCCTGTCCCTCTCAAGACTGTCCAGACCTGGGAAGGACAGGAAACTAGTGCTGCGTGTGATTATCGATGTAAGTGTTTTTTCCTCTTCTTAGTGTATGTGGCGTGTGACTATGTGCATGTGTTCTTTCCTGAATGCACGATCTTGACTCTAGGTACCAGGTTGACCGCCGCACCAATCGCAGTGTCAATGTGCTGTAGTTGAAAGCAAGGGTCTCTGTGTGTCCAGCTTTATTTACATGCAAACACCTTTCCATCTCTCTGCTCTGTGACACTGTCTCTGCTTATTTTGTTTCCTTTTCCCATTTCGGCGGCATGGATGGCGATCCCCTTTGTGATTCAACACCTATAGCGCCTATCTACGTGACTGCCCTTGGTGCACTGGAAAGTAAAGAGTGGGTGTTTTAAAAGAGGGGCAGAACAGAGGGTAAAATAACGGAGAAAAGTTTTCTTGTACTCCAGAATACTGCTCCATTAGACAACACAGCGCTCATCTTTGAAAATGAGCATTTCCACCTTTCTCAGGCCAAAGCTAGGGATGGTGATGGCTGTAACAGCTTCACTGTCTAGCAACAACAATAACATTGACTTTGGCTCTTGTTCCCATGACACTGTGGGGTTTGTGTTCTTGTTACAGACTTATAACGTTATTTTCACATCCAAAACCTCTCTACTCAGGGCCTTTTTGGGGAAACACGTTTGACCCCACCAAACAGAAATCCAGATTCCGAGAACCGGTTCTCCTCTCCACACATGGCCAACTTATTCTGCCAATGATTCTCCATCATACTAGAGAAAACAACTTTTTCAGACCCTATGTTAGAATGCCCCCACCCTTTCATTTCAGGCAAGATATTTTCCACTTCAGATGTGCCTTTAGGCATTGCTAAGACCACACCTTGAGTAAGAAGGACCTGCTAATCCGACTCCTAGATGTCCCTGAACAGCTGTGGCATTTGTCAGATGTGAATCTGAACGTTTTCTCTGGGTGGCCCATGAATTTTCTGGGGAACACTCATGCTTTCATCCCTTCAGAATGATTCTGTGCAATCCATTTGGTATTGATCCTAAATTGACAGAATTGAGAGCTGATCCTATTCCAAATCTCACAGGCGGCCTTCTCTTTGGAGAGATTTCTAGCAAGTCTAGCTCTAAATGAGTCTTAATCATTACCTCCCCAGTTCAACATGCGGACAGTTTTTTCAACATCCCCTTATTTCCTCAAACGATGATGTTTGGGGGTGATAGTCCAGCTGCAACAGGGATCAGTTTTCCAGCCATCGTACTTTACACACACTATAACTCCTCCTATATTTTACCTTCAACCTGTTTGCCAGAGCCCATGACAGTCCTGTGCAGGTGATCAATCAAGCCAACCTCTGCCAAACCAAGGTAGGTGCATCTCCTCCATCTTTCTTTCCTCTTCCTCCCATTGGGGATAATATTGCCGAATTCTACACACACACTGGTGCAAAATACCTTCCGCCCTTTGGATCCTACAGACCGCCTCCTCCTACCACAGACTTTTAGGATCCTCCCACCGCCCCTTCCTCTTCCCTCAGCAGAATCTCCCATGGTAGAACAAGAAGTTGCAGATGTGGTTCACAAGGTGCAACCCCCTTGCTCGCATCTTTCATAAGTTCAATTTTCCTGACTCACATGGGACCGCGGTGAGTCTGGGGCAGAGGGGTGTTTAGTGGTTTATCTCATTATCTATCTAGACACCATCCTGGTAAAGCACCAATTGCCAGTTACTTTTTCCCCTTCACAACCTCGGCTTTTTCATACATTTTGAGAAGTCTTCTGCCCAGGTAGAAGACTGTGGTTCAGAACAGACCGTCTCTTGTGGGCTCAAATTTCCCAGAAAGTAAATATGCCTCAATAGGGAACTAAGGTCGACTGTGGCAGCATGTTCCTTACCTCAGACAATCCCTAGGACTTGATCAGCTTTTTGCTACCTCGATCCAAGGCATTTTTTTGCAGTCCCTCTTCACTATTGACCTTTTAAATGTTTGACTCCCACCTTGTTCACAGGATCTCAGACCACATCTCGTTAAGATACTGAATCCTGTGCACAACTTAAGTGGTGGCTGCTCATCATGAAGCCTGGAATAGCAATCCCATCTTTGGTTCTTCCCCAGATTTGATCATCAACTCAGACACCAGTTGATCGGTCTGGGATGCCAAATCTGGCACTTTGACTGGAGGCTTTCGTTCAACTTCAGAGAAAGTGCTTCGCTTTAATGCTCTACAGCTCCTCACTGGCACCTTCGTTATCAAAAGTCTCATCAACCACAGATCTCTTCAGCAATCTCTGAGAACACTGGCTCCACAACAACCTCTAAGACACAATAGAGTAAATTCCCCCCTCCTACTCCATTGCAGACTGCTTCTCCAGACATCTCTAGTAATTATCCAATTGGATGCTGGACCAAAATATTTTTCACTGTCTCACCCTTCTGGGTCTTCTAGACAGCCCTCTTAGCTTCCCATCTGAACTCTCAAGCTTCCAGACTTTTTGAGTTGGCACCAGGACCTAGAAGCTTCAGTGACAGATGCCTTCCTTCAGAACTGGTCCCCATTTTATCCTTATGGCTCACACCATTTGCCCTTCATCCCAGGTGTAAGGAAATAGACTTCTGTAGATTTACCCCTCGTCATACTCCACTCCACCCACCCCCATTTTGAGTTCTAGATACTTAAGTAATGAGCCTGCTAATTAGGACTCAGTGCATATGTGCTGACCCTCAAGTAGTGTATGGCTTATACCCAATTGGCATAAATGATCATACTTATAGGTACCCAAGACCTGTAAGTTAGAATGTTCCCTCAGGGATTGCAACACTTGCTGTGCCACCTTGAGTGGGACAAGGTGAAACATGGCTCCCAGTCTGCCACTGAAGACTGGAAGAAATTCACAACAGTTAGCAGGCAAGGGACGAATTCAATCCTAATTTCTAATACCCAATATTAACTCTTGGTTACAGGGGGTAAATTATTTGCCCTTATTTATTTAATCAATTCACAGCAATGCGGCATCAGACTCATTGGAGAGAAATCTGTCTCTATCTCTATACACAAGTCTACATACAAATATTTACATCTGACATATAAAACATAAATACATGTTCATAAAGCATTCTCATATAACAAAAATCATGACAATGATACAAACAAATAATACAAAAAATACAAAAAAAGGTGTGCCCGTCTTAAAAGCTTGAACAAATAGTCACTATAACACAATTCACAATGTGATCTAATATCAAATGGTAACCAAGGAACTTACACCCAGCTGAACAATACCTAGATGTTTTTTTGGATAGGTATTGTGTAGTGTTCACCCATTTATGCGTCTCAATACATTATAATTCCAAGCCCTTGATTCCATTAAAGAGATGTCGACGTGTTTCGGCCTAGCACTCAAGGCCTCTTCAGGACTGTCAGGGGGCACTGGCAACACTTTAACGCTATGATTAATATCCAACCTTCCGAATTAATGTCCTCTTCCTTTGTTGGTTCTACTCCTAATTAGTCGTGCTACTCGATTTTAGCTATATCCAAGGAAATGTTGGGGTTTCTATTATAGCCCACTCTGTCCACGTTCGGAAGCCTCGCGGAACGCGTCGTGTCTCCTGTCTTCAAGAATTTCTGGTACTTCTTTTCTTCACTCCAGCTCCTTCTTCCCTTTTAGAAGCCCCCATATACCAGTCTTTGCACTACCCTGGCTTAGTTTCAGATACAATTTCTCTGCCGGAGCTATGGCCTCCAGAGGCTCTGCTTGCTGCTTCAAAGCTAGAGGATTTTCTTAGGGATACAAATGGTCTCTGGGAGCGAACTGGAGTATCTTGTACATTAAACCACTTGTGAATAAGTCAGCCTAAGTCCTCTGTAGGCACTGTACTGTCTCATTGTCCTTTAATAAAATAGGGATTTTCCTAGCTTCAGTAAAGAGAAAATCTGAGATTTAATTAAAGACAGTGAGGCAAGTAAAGTATCCCTCCAGGAATGCCCTGCGATTCCTCTTCTGTTTGAGTTTCAATCCTGTAATTCACCTAAAACAAACAGGATGCTATTGCCTACATTTTATTTGTTAATGTCTAAGATGGTTTTGGTTATTCTCAATACTAGTTTATGGTCTGTTGGTTGAGTGCCATTTGTCGTTTCACTTACTTTATGATACTGTGAGATCAGAATGCCTTCACATGATGGCTTCTTAATGTTGCTGCTAGTATTAGATTTTGAGCGACATTTGCTATTTGTGTTCTAAATTAACTCTTCATGTGACTTATAATGGTCAGATTGGTCTCTTTAACAATGATATGTGTAAAATATTAATATAGACTGAATGTTTTAAACAGCTGGAGTATTGGTGGGTAAATTGCGGGTATACAGCTGCCCTTATTGATGTGTGCACAGCATAGAAATGCTTATTTCTAAGCTGGTGTTTGTGTTATTTTGATCTTAAGCCCTTAAAGCAGGGAGAAACTGGTATCACAGAGATAGATACAGCTATCGCGCCGTCCTCCCACCGCCACTCATTTGACAACATTTAAAAAAAACATGTTTCAATGTAAAACGAAATTATGATTTTGGGTGCGTGTGCAGAGGCATTTTTATTATACAAGTTGTACCTTTTTATGTAGTAATTCTTTCTAATGTGACAAAGACTGTTTTAGAACATTTAATTATCGAATGAATAATACTTTTGTATTGCGCCTGAGAGGTTAAAATAATGTCTCACAAGTGACTCAGGAAAAAAACATGCAATACACACTCCTCAGAAAAGATACTCATAAGCCACGTCTGTGCATTCAAAACCACATATTTGGATGTGCAGTGTGTGCTTTTTCAGCAGAATGGGTCACAATGCATTTGCCCATGACTCCTAGGTGTTGGAAAAGCTGGGCATCATACCTCTCTTATCACCTTTGAAAATATGTCCCAAACAACAGACATTTATTAATTTCTAATATTTGTAAAGCACATCTGTGACCATGACTGGTATCCTGGCACTGAAGTGACTAACTGAAGAACAAAGGGGAAAGGAGGAAAAAGGTCAGCAACATCAAAGAAAAGCCAGGTCCGAGACAAGGTCTAATTAGGAAACAGCTAAGTCCTCAGAGCTTTTCGAAATTCCAGCAGCTCAGACTCCGCTCTCAGAGTAGCTGGCAGCAAATTCTGCAGTTGAGCGACTTTAAAAGAGAAAGCTCAACCCCATCCCCATTACAAGCTCTTCAGAATTTAAAAGGCTACACCAAGTTGGCCGTAGCAGAGCACAGCATTCTAGCTGGAACATATCTTTGCAGTTTGCTCTGAATACCCCTTCAAAGCAAACTGCAAAGAAATGCTCCTTTGCAGTTTGCTTTGAAGGGGTACTGGGCCCTTCCCCTGTAGTGCCTTAAACACCAGGCACATTGCTTTAAGAAAACACATCTGGTCTATGGGGAGCCAGTGCAACTCCTTAAGAGCACTAGATGTTGAGGATCTACGGGGTCTATTTAGTTCTAATTTAGCGGCACCCGACTGAACTCAGGAGTTTAACCATAAAATCTGGTGCACCCAAAAGGATGGCATTACAATAGTCGAAACGGCAGAGTATGATACTTCTGGTGATTGAAGACCTGGCTTGTATCGGTAGTACTGAAAATATCTTTGAGACCGCGCAGTACGGCAAAGCAACAACCTGCCACTTTAGTCACATGCTTCTCCAAAAAGAGATGGGCAAACATAACTTCCAAATTTCGCACAGCTTCCGAGGAACTCATCTCAATTTCCGTAGGAAGAGGCCAGAAGTTTGAGGGTAGTGGAATTGAACCCTTGCCTGGGGCACAAAGAAATTCTGTTTTCTCCCCATTTAGTTCTGAAGAGTTAGCATCCATCCATCCATTCCACAATATTAAGCATGCAGGATTGAAAGGAGGAAATCGCATCCTGTTGTTTAAGTGACAAGATCAATTGTCTCATCAGCTTAATTTATAACCAAAATGCTGTGGGTTTTCATTAAAGTGATTATAGGCTTCATGTAAACATTAAATAGGATTGGACTTAATGGCGACCCTTGTGGTACCCCTTGTTAAAGCCTTCTAAATTCCAAGAAATACGGGGGCAAGGTACCACCTGCCTCCGTTCCTGTAAATAAGAGCGCATCCATCTTAGTACCATACCACTTAAGCCACAGGACTCTATCCTTGTTGGAAGAGTCTCATGGTTAATTTATCAAACGCCACAGACAGGTCAAACACCAATGACAGCCTGATCATTATCTTCTCTCCTACATAGCTCGTCCATTGCACTTAGAAGGGCTGTCTCAGTACCATGACTGGGCCTAAAGCAGAATTGTTCTGCCTCCAAAATAGAGTGATCTTCCAAATAGCGTGACAGAACGCCAACGTACCGCTCCAGAATCCTCACTGGGAAGAGAAGGAGAGACACAGGCCTAAAATTACTCAAAATGGCAGGATCTGCTGAAGTTTTTTTCCAATAGAGAAGAGACCATAGCCTTTTCCCAAATTCTAGGAACCTCTTCTGTTCTTGGCAATAAATTACAAAGTGCCCTCAATGGCGGAAAAAGCTCTTCAGCCCATTTCTTCCACTGTCTGGAAAGCAGCAGGTCTAAAGGGAATCCTGACATAGTGGTCATGGCAATATTAAGGAAGTTTTCCTCTGAGATTGGTTCAAAACAGTCCAGTTGACAATCCGTTCTTACTACCATCTTTTTCTACTGTTGCAATGCCATATCCTCAGCACAGGAAATGATGGCAAAGAAGGTACCTCACAAACAAGATTTTTCCTTGTCCGATTTAGAAGCAATATCCTCTATAATTTATGCAATCTTACTCTCACATAACTCTGCAAAGGGACAATATTATTATTATTCAAGCATTGGGGCTTGGATATCTCATGTAGTGTATTAAACCTCTTTTTTGCACTGTTGGGTGCTGTTAGAATAGAATTGGTGTACTATTCTGCCCTCACCTCCCTTTTCTCCTTTTTATATTTGCTCAAAGCTGTCTTCAGCTCTAGCTTATCCACACCTGTGTAACCTTTCCATTTTCTTTTAATTTGCATACAAATCAGTGTAGCAGCCTGTAACGACTCATTGAACCATGGTGCAGTAGGTCACTTCCTGGGTGTTAGTTGGGCAAAGGGAATACATTCATCCAATTTAATAGTGATTTCGTCATTAAATGTTTTACAGGTAATCTCAATAGAATCCTTAGAATCAAGTGTTTGAAAAATCAAACCCTGTTGAGCTTTCACTAATTTCTGCGAGGCTCAGTTGAGTGACTGAGCTAGATGCCTTCAGCAGATGACCGGGTTCATGCATAAATAGGTGGAAGGAAATTAATTAGTCCAACACAATGGAGAAATATTATTAACCGTGATTACATTTTCAGTAGCAAAAATAAGATCCAGTGTACAACCACCTTGATGAGTAGGACCGTGGACAAATTGTTAGAGACCTGCAATCTCACTCACAGTTCACAGCTCTTTTCCCAAGACAGATCGTTCCTCATCAGTCCAAAGGTTAAAATCACTTAACATAACAAAGTTGGCATGCGCCAGGGCCAAGTCGGATATGACCTCTGTAAAAAGAATGGAGGCGCGGGAATCGGTGAGTCAGGGGGGCCTGTAGCCTAGTGCCCTGGCAAAAACACTACCTCTCTTTGATCTAAGAAAGAAGGCCGATTACTGCTATACTCTCCGTATTATCCACCATTGTCACAAAAGTCTCACCTGTGATAGAGAAGGACTACTCCCTCTCCCTTTTTGGTCCAACGTGGTTTATGTATAGCTTTAAAGCCTACTGGACAGGCCTTATCTAAATCTGCCACAGATTCTGTGGTGGTCCAGGTCTCTGTAATAAACAAATAATCTAATTCTTCTGACTCCAATAGCAGGCTAATTTCTGTAGAGTGTTTTACCAGAGATCTAGCGTTGACTAGACCACATTTGAGAAAGGCATGTCTAATGCTTACTTCAAGGGAATCTGGGGAGTCTTGCTTCCCACTTTTTTTTTTACAAATGATAGTTTATCCATGTTGACTAAATCAGCCTTACTGACTCAATAGGTTTTGCTCATTGTACGTTTCAAGCAACTTCTCAGGTGCCTGTGACATAGGTTTTGTTTCATCATTTTGAAAAGAAAAATCAGATTGCTTTGTATTGGCAAGCACTTCTAAAGCCCACAACCCTGATCTTATATCACTAATGTTAAAGAAAGAAGGGTAGTCAAGCATGATCTTACTCAATCTTACCACATGATCCTTAGTGTAAGTGATCTTGGTATCTATGGCATTACAGGCAGCATGGGTTGCACTGAGTGTGACCGGAACGTGGAGGGGCGCAGACGGGCTTGCCTTTGGCGCGCCATCAGTGTGGTAGTGCCAGCCCTCCTTTTTATTTCTTTCCCCAACGACTAAACTGTTAACCAAAATGGCAGTCCCACTCCAATAGGTGTAGACACAGACAACTGTGCAAAGACATTGTGTGCAAGTGCCACTTTCGAAGGTGAAGTACAGATGGGGTTCCTGGTACCATCAGAGTGATGCTCATCCTACATGCAATGCTGATAGCAGGGCAGCTTTGGTAATAGAAGTAAAATTTCAACAACCTCCATAATGCCTCAATCAAAACAGGACGGCCATTTGCCATTAGCGTTCATTTGTGGGTTCAAGTAAAACACAACTGAATAGCCCTTCCAATGCATTCTGGTCAAAGTGATCCATCTTTACAGGTAGCAATTCTTCATGTGAACATAGCTTGATAAGGATTAATTTCTTCAATGTTTCATTTTCTTAACCTCAAAACACAAGTTTCACTCTTAAGGAAGTCTTTAGTGAAGCATAGCAAGTACAAAGTGCTGAACTTGTTTGCAGCATAGTAGTTAAGGACCAGTACCTTCTTAACCATTTATCAAACAGCATGTTACTGGAAGGGTCATCATGGTCCTCTTACCTCCTTTTTAAGGCAGTCTTGAAATACAGACATTGAGAGGCAAGTGTCACTTTGAGGTGAAGACTACAAAACAATCTTAACACCAAGAATCTATTCTCAACCCCCCCCCCCTTTCATGCCTTACAAAGGAAGAAATAAGCAGTTTTTTGTGCTCAACTTAAAGAACATTCCTGGTTTGCACTACCACCAGAATCCATTAATGTTTTGTGAAGCAATCCACCAATACTTTAAACAGAATGTTGTAGTAAGAGTATGAACGTTACCTGGTACCCATGTTAGAGGAGCACACACAGCGTTGCTTGCACTAATTCGATGAGCATATTTGATTAGTTCTTCAGAAGAAATAGCCCCTGGGGGAAGAAAAAAAAAGATTAAACATTTTTATACAGAAAAGGTATCTACTATAAGGCTCAAGTGATTTATTGTGAATCGAATGCCTTATCCCGTAAGGTAATTAACACCATGAATGCTTTATGTTCAATTAACAGACTGCATTTAGTATTAATGCATTTCAGAAGTCTTCAGATCTATTAAATCAAGAATTTCCCTCTATATCTTTGCCACTTCAGCTGGTCTCATCCAAGATGCAGAGGCAAGACTGATTTTGCCAAATGAGATATCCCACAATATGAAAAGTGCTTCCTATAGGTGCGTATCGTACATTTACAACCATCTTCAACTACCACCTGGAGAAAGTGTCAAACAAATCTAAAACAAGTGGGGAACCTAATTCATGATCAGGCCAAATTACTTGGCAACAGGATCATGGGGGGCCATCAGTCTTGGACGGAAGCTAGAGAGGTGAACTAGTTTGGGAAATGTTCAGCAGTTTGTGCAGCAAATAAAAGCAAGCCAAGAGCTTCTCGAAGATTAGAAGAGGTGAAGCCCAATCACTGGTCCTCTTAAACTGTCACCTGTATTCACATACAACATGACAGAAAAGTTGGAAAGCTAGGTATATTATTTTATTAAAGAGAAGCTTTGAGATGACATTGTTCGGCGAGTGGAAGAATGAGTTTTAATGAAGTCAAAACAAGGACATGCCTTTTTGGCATTTAGATCCATCTGCTCTCTCGACACAAATCTTACTTTATATGCTAAGTGCAGATTTACTCATAATATAAACCAATAAGTAGCATGCCCACAAGGCCAAGAAAATTGCTTTTGTAAACAACTGTCTTTCCTCCTTAGCGCCTACAAAGTCAACGCCCCTGTACCCATTAAGCTGGGGGAAAAAAAAAAAAATGTATTTCAAAACTAAAATATAAAAATGTAATTGCAGGTAGCTGCCAATACATTAAAAATTCAGAAGTAGAATACTGCAAGCATCTCAAAATCTGTACTCATTTTAGGGATGCTAGAATTACAAAAATAAAACTGCAAGCACATGATCGAGATCTATGATGCACAAAAAAGCAAAAGGTGGCAACATTTTAGCAGAGTTCCCAGCCTGGATCCCACATCTGTAAACAAAGACTAAGCATCAAAAGTACAATTACTGCATAGCCATTGAACAATTAAATATAGCTTTCCTGAAAAAAAGTATTAATTTCATCTGACTAAGAAGGAATCATGATAATAGTGAATGAAAATTTTAAACACCATTTTCCATCGTTCCCACTGGCAAAACAAACAAGGTAAACTAGTTAGGCCTTTAGCTCAGAAAATGATAGCATTATTGCACTTTACCAGTAGGGTAAAGTTTTGTACCACTGTAAAATAAGAGGTCTTGCACTTTGGCAGAGTGAGCTGTAACAAAAACTTCAAAAAATGTAGAACATGGTTGCTCTTCAAAGCAAGCATGCCCGTTCAAACATCTGCTGTACTTTTATTTAGCAACACATTAAAAATGATAAATGAGTGGCCACTCAGTTTACATGACATTTTTTGCTGCAGTGATATAGCGGTTGGGTTGCCCAACTAAAAAGCAGCTACAGGAGGGGCCTTAGGGCGGACACACTGTGCACTGAGCGCCCGGCTCAACGAGCTTGGAGTCTGGCAGCCACCACAAGAAGCTGTGCGGCAGTAATCAGCAGCCCCACAGAAGTGGTAGGCTCACCCGGCTTGTGCTGCAAGGCTTGGTGCAGCACACCGGGTCAGTGAGGTGCGGCCCATGAGTAAGGCCCAACAAGAGGAGTTTGGGGTCCATTTCCTGAGCAGTATATGGCAGAAGATCAGAGGGTAGTGCCCAGCGGTACCTCTGATGGTGTTTTCTGAGTGATGGCCAGCTTGGGAGCACCCTGGGGGGCCCGTTTGTCTGTTGGGGGAGACAGGCTTGCTCAAGGTGTTTAAAGGGGTGTGGTTCGGCACCTGGGTGCAGATACAGTTGATACAGCTCCTGTGGCTTGAGCTTGGAAGGCGAGCCGGGACCGGCAGTGACTTTGTTGGCTTAGTCTTCGCGCTTCCTGACCTGGGGATGCCCTGGGGGCCCTGTTTGCCTGTGAAAAGTGAGGGAGGCTTGATTTCAGTGATTTGCAGGGTGCAGTTCAGCACCCAGGAGCCTTGAGATGGTAAATATGGGGCCTAAGGTCTGGATGAAGGGCTGAGCCCGATGGGGTCTTGTGCGTACCTGCGAAAATGTTCACTCACTCCCCCCCGAACCATGTTGGTGCTTTGAAGGGGCATCAGGGAGAGTTTGGGGCGTGGATCAACGACCAGCAATGGACTGGAAAACGAAGCCTGCTACCCAATATGGCTACCAAGTGGCAGGTTGCTATTGGCACCTTAGAGGTGGCACGGACGACTAAGGACCTGGTCAGCTGTGAATGAGGACTGTGGGGACCACTCCCCACTACCCCTTGGCTGAAGGCCAAACCTGGGCCCCTGAGGAGTGAACTGACCAGCGGTTTCCTGAGAGGAGGCCTGTGGTGGGTTTGGGGATGGTCAAATTGAGATTGAAAGACCCTGGCATGGCCACAGGCAGTGGCCCCATCAGAGGGCCCACTGCCTGGGACTCGTAAGAGACAGGTTTCTCCTGCAGTACAGAGGACATTGGACAAGATTCTGGAGGGCAAGGTCAAGGAGACAGCTGTGACTGTTTGGGAGCTCCGGCCAGCGCATAAGTCCCTACAGTAACAAATGGCAGATTTCACAAAGGAGACGAAGATCCTGGAAACTAGAGTGGAGGACTCCGAGGGTCACAATCAGCCCAACAATATGTGGAGCATGGAGCTGCTCAAGGGTCCAGAAGGCAGCAATATGGTTGCCTATTTGGAAAACTGGATTAAAACCCAGGTGGCCCCTGCTGAACTTAGTTCATTCTTTGCCCTCAAACGTACAGCCACCGACAGCAGTGGTGGCCAATATGCTACATCATCATGACTAAAACGCTGCTCAGAAGGCATTTACAGGCAGTCCCTTCCGAATTGATATTGCGACCATGTTCTTGGAGTTCACCGCGACAATGCAGGCTAAAAGAGCATCCTCCTTGGAGGTTGACAGTAGTTTAAACAGGAGCTGCGGGAGGCGGGACTGAGGTACACCCTCTTGTCCCCTGCTAAGCTGCAGGTTTTGTTGGAAGAAAAACACCCACATCTTCCTGAACCACGCAGATGCTTGAGAGTGTCTGGATCATTACCGGGCAGAGGGATCACACAGTGGCTGGACGGTGCGAACTTGGCTGAACTGAGAAAACTCCTTAGGTCGTGTGCCTAACCAGGGATCACTACTGGCCCAGTTTTTGCAGCAGGTGCCTGGTAAGGGGATGAGAGATGGCCCACTCCTGGCCACAGCGCTCTGCTACTGGGGTCGATGTGTCTGGTTGACACTGAGAAGTCCGTTGTATACCTCCCACACACACACTCCCACTGATGGGGCTTCCACATGGGGACCCTCCCACGGCTTTCTCGGCAGCATTGCTGGTGACTTGGATGGAAGAGGGGCTGGTGACAGTGGCAGCCTGTTACGAGGCCTCCACACTGATGCCTTTGGATGTACTTATTGAGGTGCATGGCTTACCCCCCTGACAGTTCCTTACATACAAGGCATTATCTCAGACCTTGCGGCACTCTGGAAGGCAGGAGTGGACAATCCCCATATGCATATCTTGCATTTCTTGTCGTCTTTTGGAGTGGGTAGACATCTCGTGAAATGGCTTTATAGCACCCTCAATAGGATGGTACGGAAGTCTTTGGTTAGCCTTAGATGGAAATGGTGTGGAGTAAATGGAAGGGACATTTCAAACCAGGAATGGGAAAGGATACTGGCTTACCCGAAGAGTCATGTGGAATATTCGTTTTAAAGTCATTCAGTTTAATGACTTTCATCAGACCTACCTCACCCCAAAGAAACTCACTGCAATATATGGAGGAGGGAGGTGGAGAAGGGGGGGAAATACTAAATGCTGCCCCTGTTCTGTGCTGGCAGTGGCAACATTTTGTCACATGACCTGAACCTTCGCTCATGCGGGGGAATTTTGGGCCTCTGTGGTGCAGAGGTTGAATGTGATGCTCAGCAGCACTATGCCGTGCACCTTGGGAGTATGCTTATTGGGATCCTTCCTCATACAAAACCCAAGAAAGTGGGGAATCATTTTCTAGATTTAGCACATATACTGGCCAGTAGGCAGATTGCTATAACGTGGAAGTCAGCAGCTGGTCCAGTGGTATCTTGGTGGGAGGCCACTGTCAGGGGACGAGCCCGCGCAGAGGACCAAGCACTCCGCAGGGTGGAGGTTCGGGGGTTGTAGAGTAGAGCGATAGTGCCTCTTTGGGCAGAAGTGGTGGATGTATTTGAGCATCCCGAAAGCAAGAGCAGCTCACCCTCTGGTAGCTCAGGGTCTGGAGATGAAGATGGAGTGGCTTGCTAGAGAAGGCTTGTTAATATCGTAGAAGCTTTAGGAAGTGATTGCCACTGAAATTGGCTGCCTGCAATTGTGACTGGACGTGCCCTGGTTGTGCTGCTGCCTAGTACAGTGGATGTGAATGAGCCCCAGTTTGCATACCTATACTCTGAAATGGGGCGACTCCCCGGCTCCTGTCACCTGACCTCCCACCTGTTAGATGTGCTTTATGCTAGCCCACCTGGAACCTCCTGTTCGAAATTGTTTATTTTGATCCTTTGTTTTCAGTATGTCTATCTTTCTACTCTCATATTAAAGAAATCTGTGCTGAACTTAATCTCTTTATACACCCAGTTGACAGGAGAACAGGGTGGGAAAGTGAACACTAGTTTGTATATAGTCTGATTTGGAACTCAGCGGCAGGCCTTATATTGTACCCCTCTCTGTGGGCATGATGGATAGGACAATGTTTTATTATTATGGTCAGTGAATGTTTAACACTGCGAACATTGCAATAAAAATACTTTAGAGTTGAACATTTGTTTAGGAATTGAAACAGAAGACACTGACCTTTTCTTGCCTTATCTATTGATTTTAGTTTCTCCTTCGCTTGGTATACAGCTGTTGCCTAGTAACAAAAAAATCTTTAATTAGTATAGATGTGTTTAATTATTAGTAATGCGAACTGTCAATTTACCACTTCATAACTACTGTAGCAACAATACAAAAACAATGATGAATTGGTCTTCCAAATACAATGCTCATGCCTTGTTCTCAAAATGTAAAATTACCTAATGTTTGTTAGGACTTTTGTCCAAGTCAGTGAGAAATGATCTACGAGCAACAGTAAGCACTGAACTCCAACTATGGCAGCATATCAACAGCCCTTTTACCTTCCCTTAACACTACCACAAAAAGTTGATATTTCAAATGTATGACAACATGGAAGAAGTGACCAACTATTGAAACAATATAGAGGGATCTATGGTGGACTAAGCAAGAAAAGTCAGATAATAAATCTTGTAGCTGAAATTTCTCCATGTTACCCAACCAGGAATCAGACTCTGGTTGGAAATGCACAGTCTAACTATTCCTTGTCTTCTACTGTCATCTGGTTTACCATTTGGTCTCACATAACGATGAAAGAATTTAATTCCACAGCCATTGGGTCTCACACAGTGCAGACACTAAATATCATTTATCCTAATTTCTCCAAATACAGCTTGATAGTTGGCGTGTTGGCTGCCCTTGTTATAGATAACTATGTTGTGATTTTCATGTCACAGTCGGACTATCAAACATCAGAAAATACCCCCAACCCCTTCACCCCTACTCCCCCTCACCCCCAAAACTCCCTGCCATCCAACCCCCTCAACCCTACCAAACCTCCACACCCTCTCCAACCCCCATCCCTCACCCACTCCAACTCCAACTCCCTCCCCCAACTCCCTAACCCCACCACCGAACCCCCAACATCCATTCCAGACCCCCTCACCCCATTGCGGGCACCCATCTGAAGCTAGGCTTGGAATCTCCCTGAAATCCATCTATCTAGCCACTTATTAAGTACCAGGAAATCAATAGGGTTTTTACTCTAGGGTGCTCAATTATATATGCTCTCATGGCACCAAGTAGAGAGGCAGTAGATTTACAAAACATTCTGGCGGTTTGGCAAACAATAACATGGTATGCAAAAACTGTTTAGAACTGGGTCCCTCAGATGGGACCAACCCAAAAATGAACAGGCCCCAAACTTCGAACAGCTAGAATTCCTGTATTTGACAAACGGAATCAAAATATGATCCTTTTAACGGCAAAGGATAATTACCAATTCTCAAAGAGTTTCCCAAAGTAAAAAGAGTTCAGTCTCCTCTGAGGAACGGCACCAAGTGTTTGCCCTCTCCTCCCAGAAAATATCAGAGACCATCCTTTAGCTTCTCAAAACAGCAACTATTGCTTCCTCCATCAACAAGAAAACCAAAAGGTCCTGAGATCCCTGCAGCAGAACTTGAAGGTTTCTTGGGTTGCCCCAAACAGATCCACTAGTAACACTGTATGACATTTGACTAGCCAAACTGTGCCTAAAGCTCCAACACGAAGTGAATTTAAGACCTGATGTACTAAAAAAAAAAAAAAAAAAAAAAAAAAGTCACAAAAAGTAGCTTCAAATTGCACATTGACATTTATACGACCAGTCTCAGATTTTACTACTCCATCTATGTTCTAACATGTTGCATCACAAAATCTCAAATTACGGTGGCCTGTGTGGGGTCTAAAGAGTGTGGTTGGTTGGGGAGGTGAGATGGGGGTGTGGGTGGATGACACCAGTATTTGTTTTTAAGGCATCTGCATGAAGGATATTTAAGGGTTTAGACCACTGTCCATTTTAGTCCATTTACATTTCTTTCTGCTCTAGTTTGTCTTCAGCTAGTTTTCCTGTTGGCACAGCAGTTTTCAGTGTAAGTCAACATGCAGAATGTGACACTCCATTCTTCTTGGTCCATTCTGGCAGGTCCCCCATTAGGCGGGCAAAGTGGAAGAATTTAAAAAAAATATTATTCAAGAGTCTGTGATACTAACTGGAGTACAGAAAGGAGGTTGGGACTGTTGTTACACATCTAGGTGTAGAGACCCAGGACGTTGTGGAAAACTTGTCATAGTTGACCCAGTAAGAAGGTCAGGGCTCAATGAGAAGGGCACTCAGAAAAACTCTTCTGCACTACCTTAGAGGTTTACTTTTTGGTCACAGCATTCAAAGTGAGAATGAGTCAGCTGAAGAATACATCACAGTGGTCAAGAGTTGACAGCTTTCTGCAAATTTAGAGGGCTACACAAGTAACACATTAGAAACCAGTTTCTCTTGAAATGCAAAAGTCACAGAATTCATAAAGAGCTTTGGATCAAGACAGGAGTTTCCAGTAGAAAAGGTTAGATCAACAGCAAAAATGAAAGAGCACACAAAGTTTTATGTGGATGAACTGAGGGAAGAAATTGGTGAAGGCTGAAGCGAGTTCTATTATAAGCCTATGGTGAAGCTTAGGGATCAGTGCTATTGATGTGACCAGGTGGCTCATGTGGCCAGCAGAAAGGAGTGTCTGGCTTAGTGTGCAGTATGAAGCATGTGGATGCACAGGCCGCTTCTTGAAATGCTGCAGAAACAAACATAGATGGAAAGCTGAAACATTTTGGAGTGAAGGAGACTCACAAGGATATAGTTTAGTAAATGAGTGAAACAAATCCAGGCAATTCCACAGATGTTGTGTTGGTGGACAAACTGTTAAGCAAGATGTTCAACTCTTGCTCTAGTCTAAGTTATTCAGAGGTTGTGTACAGACTTTTTCATTTTGGAGCTAACTTTGGGGTTCAATTGAGTACAGGAAGAGTAATTTGGATAAAGTGTCAAAGATGATAACAATTTGGATAAAGTGTCAAAGATGATAACATTTTGGATTGTCACTGTTAAAAGGATCTGGGTGTTTTCCCTTGCTCCTAATGGTCAAACACAAGTGACTGTGTGACAAATAGTGGAAGGTTGTGAAGATTTTGGCAGTAGGTTTACGGATATTTTCAGTAGGAAATTAGAATGTGTAAAGAATGTTGTTCACCACATAATACTAAAAGCTGGATCCATTCCCTTAATTTCTAGAGTTAGAAGGATGCCTTTGAGCATTCAGGATGCAGTGTGCAGATAAGTTGGAGAAACTGGAGTTGGTTGGTATGATCTTACCTGTTTAGGTTACTAAATAGTTGGTTCAGGTTGATTTGCCTAGGAAGGATAGTGCGCCAATACACCTCTGCGGGGGATCTCAGGACCCTGAATAAGAGGTTGTTATTCATAAGTTTACTGTGCCAAAAATCATTGAAATGTGGTCAACATTAGCCAATGCAAGGTATTTCACTATCTTTGATCTGGCATCCGCCTACCATCACATTAGAATACATCCTGATTCTCAAGATCTCATTGCTTTTGCAACACTCATGGGGGATGTACAAGTTTGTGAGGATGCCTTTTCTGCTTGTTTCAGTCACCTCAGTTTTCCAGAGTCATGTTTTCGGTCTTGGGAAATATTAAGGTGTGCACTGCTTCTAGGATGAAGATCTTGTATTTGACCCGAACAGACGTAAGCACAGTGAGCGCGCTTGAAAAACTTAAGAAGGTGATGAAGACTGATACTAAACATGGACAAGTATTTCTTTGGCAAAGAGAAAATATTGTAGCAAGCTCATACTGTGATGAAGCAAGTTATGAAATTCAAGCAGGATTTAGTAGACCCCCATTTGTTGTTTATGCACTTTGAGCAACGGAGAGGAGATAATTTGTCTCTTGGCACAGTTGAATTTTAACGTTGTTTTCTGCATAGCTTAACAGGGAAGATCAATAAGATATGGAGTTGTTTGTGCATCAAAGATTGTTTGTGAAGCAAGGAGTACATGATTGAATTTGAAATGGTTAAATCTGACCAGAGAGGTACCCGATATAAAGGCCATTTCTCCAGAAAGAGGCAAAGGTAGTTATGGATGACAGCATTAAAGGGTTGGGTGCAGTGTTGTTGCAAGTGGATGTGGGTGAGAAAAGCACTACTACATATGCCTTACAGTGTGCAGAAGTCAATTATTCTGTAATGAAGAAGGAAGCATTGCCGGTCTGCTGAGCCACCCAGAAATTTAGTGTTTTTCTTTAAGATACTGTTTTCTCCTTTTGGACAGATCATAAACCTTTGAGAGAGTTTTTTCTTCCGTGAAAGGTTTGGTTTGGTCTCATCCAGGATCAGGAAGTAGGTGGTGGAGTTGCAGGTATACACATTCAATACATAACACACTACTGGAGTCCGAAATAGTGCTACTTATCAAATTAGGTAGAGAGGAGTTTAATGAGGGTGTTTATGAAGAGAATACAGTTTGGCTGGAGGTGTTAGCCTTTTACCTGAAGACACAATCTCAGACTAGGCATACAAAATGAGGTTGCTCAGAACAAGGGTTTGGTCTCTTGCTTCCACTATACTAGGGACAGATGGAAGAGGTTCTTCAGTCATGTTGGCAGTCAAAGAAGAAATTGTCCGTGGACGGTCTAGTCTTAGGAGGCAGTAGACTGGTGGCTCCTTGTAGTTCACACATTAAGAGTGATACAGCCCATAAGGGGCACTTGGGAGTAGTAAAGACAGAGGAGAAAATTCAATCTATTATAGGAGGTCTGGTCTCATTTTGGAGGTTGAAAGGAGAACAAAATAAACACCATGAAAAAGGGTGCTCCATTCACTGCTCAAATGATGAATGCGCGGTACTAGTGCAACTATAAGAAAAAATGTGCAGCCACTACAGCAAAAGAAAACAAATGTGTCTGTCTAATATTTATTTGTGAATTAGTCCAAGCCCTGCATATCAAAACGTGATTCTGCAGCTAGCTTTTTTTTTTATTATCAAGCAATGGTAGATGCCAAGTTATCAACTTACTTCAGAAAAGCAATCTGTTTACGGACATTTGTCTACAGATGCTATTATACAACACCATGTTTGTCCAAAGCACCTTCATGTTACTTGATGAGGAAAAGCTCCTGGCTTTTGTGAGCCTGCCCTTGGGAGCTCAACTTTATTCTCTTAAGGCTCGATTCAAAGTGCGCATCTGTGCCTTTCGGGCTTTAAATAAATCCTGCATCTGGAAAGGTAAAGTTCTTTTTATATATAGTATTGCATTCCTAAACAATTGTTTTCCAAAGTTTTGTCTCATATCAGCACCAATGTTCTGTGGTACCACAGAAAGAGGATGGAACAGTTTAGTACCTCTGAATAGGGATGCACTGGCAGACTCCTCCTGTTTAGAAGGATCACACTTTGAACATAAAAATTGATATTTCACAAATTCTTTCTCCTTCCTAAAAATAAATCTCACTTTTGTTAAAAAGAGTAAATACAATAGGCACTTGTGCTCAACTTACCAGCATGTGCTCTGCATCTTTCAATTGTTTCTGCAGCTGCTGAATGTCACTGTCCCTCTTCTCCACTTCTTTGTGTAAGAGCTGCATCTCCTCGTGCACTTTTCCTTGCTCAAAAGCCAACTTCATTAACTCTTGAAACTCTCCATCTCTTTGAATAAGTAAATCCAGGATCTGTCGTACAACAAACTATGGTTAATCAACATAATATCTGGATTGGTTTCTTACACAAACCAAACATCTGGGTTGAAAAAGTTCTCCAGAATGAAATCGTTCCACAACACCTAACCTTCCAGTAAAAATAATTATATATTTATAAACGGATCTATATAACTACCAACTTAATTTTAAAAAAAAGTAAGAGGATTTGTGCAATCTAGGAATTCATTTAAAAGGTTCAAACAACTTTAAAAAAGTTTAATACATTCCACTCCATTCTAGGTACATCATGATGTGTATGCCACTACTTTTCATAAAATATCTTTGTGGTTTCTCCAATTATTCCTTTAAAGATAATGCCACCAGTGATCATAATAGTAAATAATTGCAGATATAATTAGAATACTGCATAATGCACTACGTAATTGCAACACACCATTAGGACAATATTCACGTCCTGCCTTTTAACCACATGCACAATTATTCAGATTGCTCGAACATTCTGAAACTCCAACATTTAATAATGGATCTTTTTTTACATTAGTACAAATACACTCCCAGTCTCAATACTTCCTAACCAACTATGTAATTCAACACTTCATCCATCCCAACTACTTACACCCTCTCCTACGTTTTTGTTTCAACAACCAATTTCACAATTTCTAGGACCTAGAAATGGTATCAAACATTTAACAATTCATTGTTCCTTCAAGGACATGGTACCACTCAAGAGTTGTATGTTGGCTCCCTTTACAATTTTTCATTTTACTAAAGCAACAGCAGGTTATATTTAACAAACATCTTTTTAGATGCATGCACAAATCAACCTCTTG
Organism: Pleurodeles waltl; assembly: GCF_031143425.1. Lineage (NCBI taxonomy): Eukaryota > Metazoa > Chordata > Amphibia > Caudata > Salamandridae > Pleurodeles > Pleurodeles waltl. The sequence goes on along the minus strand of NC_090447.1, from coordinate 1,148,914,521 downwards.
AACACAAACCCACCGAGCGGTTTCTCGTGCAATTCAATGTTTTGACTGATGGGGCACATTAATGGGCATATCACAGAAGACAACCCTCTACCCCTAACTCCCCCAACATGGGCAAAACATCTCATGTAGTGTATAAATACAACAGTGTGTACACATCATAGGGGTTACATCTCTTTTTTGAATGTGTAGTAGTGCTAGAATGGTGGCGACAAGCATTTCACAATCCCCACTCAACGTTGTAAACATTATTTTATCAACTAATGCTAGCTTCCGTTTGCATGAAGGAACAAACCGTGCTAAACTACGAGGGATTGTGGTCCATCATATTCAAATGCACATTACAAAAGTACCTGGTTCTCCTCCCCAGACTGTGGCAATTTCTGGTTTCTGGAAAGCGCCAACATCTCAATGAGTTCTCTAAAATATAATGTCCATGCTATATATTAGTAAAGTGATTTAAAACAATATGAAAATATTAGGCAAACAATTCTGTTCAGAAAGGTTCTTGTGCACAGAAGCACATAAGTACACTAATCCAAATGTAACATTTGCAAAATAGCCCCTCATTTGTCCATACTTCACCTCCTCAAAAAACAAAAACAAAAAAATCACTTTTTTGGACCGTAAACACTCTTTCACTGGCCCCAAGTTATTGGATCATCTAATTCAGGTAGGCATACGCACATCAAAAAATGAAGTCGTCAGCTACTTCCTTTTGTTACAGTGAGCAATACAAACCTGGTTTAAAAAAAAAAAAAAGTAAACCAGCTGTGTGCCCGAACAAAAATTGGTAGGCAACTAGTTTGCATCATGGGTGGACAAACTCAGACACTCATGGTTCATATATTAAGCAGCAATGAGGTGGCTACAAACACCCAATATTTTGAGATCTTAAGGGTTATTTTCTACATTCAGCATACCATACAATATTTGCTTTGTTATTTACATAGCAAAGACTAAGCAAGATTACTAAGTAGCACTTAAAACAGACATTGACAGTCACAGGAAACGAACCCATAAGTTTAAAGAAATGTTTCTGAAAAGAGAGTAAATTAGGGTCGAGGCTGATGTCAGCCGATAGGTGGTTCCATAGTATTGCACTGTAGGCTTAAAAAAAAATGTACAAAAAAAAAAAAAGGTAGGTTCAGTGTTTTGGATCTTTTGTAATTATGGGTTTCTAGTAATAGGTTTGCTTTATTTCGCGTCTTTGTATTTCCTCTTGTAATGTGGAGCTGGTCATTCAAGTTGCTGGGTAAACCGAGAAGAGGAACTCTGGGTAATACAAGCCATTTTGAAGTGTATTCTGGCTTCAAGCCAAAATAGTTCAACCTAATGGGAGCGATATAGTCCGATGTCTTAGTGACTTTCACACTTGACAAGCAGTAAGGAGAATCCCTTTGTAGATGGCAAGACTGATTTTGGAAGGCAACTAGCAGTGCATTCCTGCCACCTAGATGTGATATTACCAATGCTTGCACATTAATTCTGGTACCACGGAAAGAAACAGGTTGATTGATATTACCAATGTGGTCTTAAAACGAGGCAGGTTTATTAAGGATGGAGAAGGGCTGAATCTTGTTTTAACTTTTGATCAATTATGAAGCCAAGAGACAAGACAGTAGAGGGCTCGAGTGTGGCTAAGATGCCATGGACAGACATTTTGATCCCAGTTTGGAACCCCGCCCTTACATGGTCCTTGGCCTACAAAACGATCAACTTTAGTTTTAACATGTTCAATTAGATGATCCATTATATTTGCTTATTCACAATGATTTTCAGAGTATATATTATGCCAGATGGATCAGATAATGTGAGGAATTAATTGGTATTGTTTGTGACCGAGTGGTTCAATGTAAGCATATAAATTAATGGAGGAAAGCACAGAACCCTGTGGTGCACTGCAAATTAGTAGGTATGTGGCTGAAATGAAGGACTATTTTCAGGTTTCACTTGACAGCGCATAGCTATCACTTGCAAGACATTTTGTTTACTTACACGGGGCTTATAGCCTGTCTATTGCGTACCATTGGTTAGCTTCAATGTCAGTCTTATTTGCTGACTCTTGTTTGGTCAACGTGTGCTGGCTTCACTTTCTGTTTTTCCACCATGCCTGGAGCATACAGGGACGTGGAATTCCTATTGCCCGGTGCCCAGGACATATTGTTTGGGGTCAAGGGTAACAGGTTTTCTAGTTTGTTTTGTCCTTGGACACGTAGGCCCAACCCCCTGCAGCACAAACCCTTTGGCTGCCAGCAGAGAACGGAACTGTCTGCAGTTGAGGTAACGTGTGTCTGTATGTTAATGCTGTTTGAACTTACATTTATGGTTCATTAATTAAAAGCCTTCATTATTAGGGTGAGTGCTGTATATAAATGTTTTAAGATCACACTGCACTACTAACAGTGGTTCCAGAAAAAAAAAAAGTGTACGCAGGTTTGAGAAGTTCAACAATATGAGTCTGCGTATAATGCTCCCAGAACGCTTTCTGATTAAATGCAAATGTTGGCAGAAGCTTGTGAGCTAGAGTGATGATTCTTTGCTTTCAAAATAAAATGTTCAGAAAAAATGCAAGCAGGAAAAAAAAAAAAAACACAAAAAAAAACACACACACACACACACACACACACACACACACTTTTGCTAGTATGACATTTTAGGTGCTATTTCTTTGAAGAGTCATTTAGTAATATGTGTTGATGGAAGCTAGTATTTCCAAAAAATATTCCTAATGGAAAATCACTGTAACCATTGTCATCAAGATTATGAGAAGCATGAAAATAGACAAGCAGTGGCAAAGCCAACCAATCCTACATTTTTTTTGTGAGTTATTTGGTTTCACCAATGCATGTCTTGTTTTGACATAGCTTTTGTAACACTTAAATGTTGTGGGAGCTGCCAGGCCCTCACTATGGTAAACTCTGGCAAAAAAAAAGCTTTGGTCTCAAAAAGCACACATTGCAACCAGTGGAGTAACAAAGGCCCCGCAGCCCCCTTCCGGTGAGTCCCTCAGCACAGCACCTGCCCTGAGTGAGTCTGGAGGAGAGGTCCTCCTTAATCTCTGAAGGGGAGACACCTGCAGTTTGCTACGTCACTGATTGCCACAGTGGTTTCTGGCACTGAACAAAACTGCTTTGTGTACCAATATGCTCCTTGTGGAAGAGAAGAATGCAATTGCTGATAGTAAGCCAGACGATAGTGAGAAATAGAAGTTTAATAAAAACAAAATGTCTTTGTTAACCCCAGACCTAATTAGGGACCCAATCTTAAAGAAAATCACAAAAGTGCACCCATGGTATATGTCTTGATTAGTGGCTTTCATGAAAATTCACAAGAACTTACAGAAGTAGACCACAAAATCCTACTACTAGAAAATGTTTGTGAACTGTATTTTAGCACAAGCAAATATGCATGTGTAGATTTGCTCATGTGAAAATCTATTGAGAGTTTACAAGCCCACTTTCCCTCCAACCACTTTTTCCCAACCCTGGAAGAACTTCTACTTCTGCCCTTGTCAGGAGTACATTTCCAACCTCTCTCATTATGGGAAAAGATTAGAGAAGAGTTGGTGAAAATCCTTAAAACATTCAAGTTAGTAGGTTTGCAGACTCAAAGGCATGCCAGCCCTAAAACGATTGCTTATTGCTTCCTCCAGCCCCTGTATGTAGATCTGCTGAAAGTTGGCAAAATAAGGAAATTGCTTTAGTAGGGATTGAAATTGAAAGTATATAAGCCTAACTATAGTAGTAGCCCTAGCATAATCAGAGAGGCTATTATCAGAGCACTGACATAATGAGATGGCTGCCATATTTTGTCACCGCACTGTAGGGCACCAATGGGACAAGTAGATTTAAGAAGCAACCTGTCCCATGGACAAGTAGATATTTATTAAATTCCACACCCCTGAACACAGACCAAGTACAGCCTCCTATTTTTTTGGGAGTGTCCTTTCTCCAATTCCGCTCTGTTTCTGCAGCATTTTATTTATTTATTTATTTTAAGTTCTATACGTTGTTAGGTTGACTTGCTCCTGGTTTTGCTCTGCCCTGTTGCTATCTCCCCCTTGTTTCCAGTGCTCATTCGTGTTTGTTTCATCCCCTCCCCTTCTATTCTCTGGTGCAGCATAACACTACCAGCAGCCCACAGGTTGCTAGCATAACTTTTTAACAATGATTTTAAAATACATTAATGGCTTTGGACAAATCATTTAGTGTGTGACAAAGTGCATATTTGGTACATTTAATGATTTATAGGATGCTTTCGACATAATTAAACTGTGTTATGCAAAAAAAAAAAAAAAAAACACAGGATGTGATTTGGTTTATGTTTGCACAATTACAGGTTGGATAGAACATTCTAGTATAAAAATAACATTGTACATAGCTCATTTGGCTGCACCACTAGGACTTCTCCCCATAGCTAAAAGTGTACAGTATGACAAAGATCATAACGTTTCTTACTATACTGTGAGAATTATGGAGCATTACATGGTGCAGTGGTACGTCCTTAGTATGTAATACACCGACAAAACCGTCTGGGTCCACTCAGGTTCATTTGTAAAACCTCTTGTTCAATCCTGGGTAGCTGGGGCTTAGAGTAGCAAGGCATAAGCAAATGAACTAGTGTAAAGCATTTAGAAGCACCAAACAACAACAAAATAAAGTCCTACAACATGAAAGAAATCAGACACTAATTTATAAAAATAGGCAATATTTTATGATTTTATTTTTATTTTATTTATTTTTTTTAGACACCATGCTGAGGAAAAATCCAATGGAGGGTTCTGGACATATATTTTTAAGTAAAACGTAAAACCAAAACCTTAGCTCATAGCACAAACAAGCATTGGTAATTGTAAAGTATGAAAACTTTTGAAAAGCTTGAAAGCGCTGTCTGACTACTCTGGTCTGGGTTAGGTGACCATTCCGTCAGGGAGAAGGTCAGGGGAGCAATAATGAGTAATTGGACAGTTACCTGGTGACCAAAGCAGTCTCAAGTCCGGTCCCACACTTTACATAAAAAAGTGCCATAGATTTCAGTGGAGCGGTCCTAATGCAGAGCTTACAAGATGATAAAAGATGTGCTGAGTGGTGTGCAGGTGACAGGGATGTTTCGGAGGTTGTAACTCGGTCCACTGGTAAGGTGGGGTCACTTTGGCCACAGGGGTTGGAGTTCCTTAAAGTCCTCTTAGTGCCAGCAGAAGCCCAGAAGCAGATGGGCTACTGATCTCTGGTCACATCAGATCCAGCGATATTCTTTAGAGAGAACTAGTGTCTGTCTTTGGCAACCAATTAACATTCTGGCAACTCTTCCAAGTCTGTCAGACAAAGATGAACTTTTGAATCTGGAATGGAGGTCTTCTAGGCTGCAGGTCAGTGGTCAACGGTGATTGCTTGTGAATGGCTACTGACTGGCCAGGACGGGCAACTTCAGCTTTTATGGCCCTGGTGCTCTAAACAGGGGGTCAAATGATTGACCCTTGCAATCACTACTTTGGTCTGGGGCTCAAGAGCAACTTTTTCATGAGCCAGGCACCACAGGCACAATCCTCTCTTTGCTATCCCAAGGAGAGGCAGTTAAAGTCCAGCGGTTCACAGAGCCTCTCTTGCCAGGTCCAGGGGTCAGCAAGGCAGTCCTTCAGTCCTCTCTCTAGCCCAGAAATGATCTGGAGTTCAAAGTGCCAGATGTATGCCCACTGCACTATTCTGCCCACTCTCAAGATGTCGGACCCCTTCCTTGCTGTTAGGAGCTTGGTAGCTCACCCTAGAGGTATGGCTATATTTGGGCTACACCGCAACAGGAAGGAGAAAAATAAAATAAAAACTGTTTGGCAACTCAACAGTTTTTCCCTCTCTGTTACCGCCTCCAGCTCAATCACCAGAACAAAGGGGCAGACCTACTCTAGTGTGATCACTATTTGTCCACCCAAGGCAGCTTCCCCTTTGAGGCTCTGCTTTTGCTCACCTTTTGTGGCTTCCTCCAGGGGGAAGGAAACACCTCCTCTGTGGCAGGCCTCTATTGCTCCTGAGCCTCGCAGTTGCTCACACTACTCCCAGAAGGATATCTAGTGGCCAGTAACTGTGAAAGGTTGCCGGTTAAACTGGGCAACAGAGTGCAGCTTTCTAAAAGTTGTTTTTCCTTAAAAGTGACATTTAATATGACTTGGTCATCGAGTCATGTTTAATGCCACTATTAATTTGATACCTTGAAGTACCTATTTTAGAAGTCCCATTCAAAAGTTAGCAGGACTGAGATCTCATCCAGTAACTCTGTACTAGCCAATGGAGCTACTAGCTTTGACAAAGTAAGAGAACAATTTGGACATTTTACTGTTAGGACATATAACAGTATGCGCCCCACCTAATAATTTACAGCTTCCTGCCTTAACGCTCGATATATCTTCTTAGGAGAGAAATATATTGTTAAGGGAAGTTGGTGCTTTGTTATTGGTTTAAATGGTCACGTTAACTAGCAGTGTTAAAACTGCTCTTCCAGGCTGCAGTGGCAGGCTGGGAGCCATTTTGTACTTTGTCACACACAGGGTGGCACAATCACTGCTTCAGCCCTGGATGGACAATAACTTACATTCCCTCTGTATCGTCGTTACCATATACTAGGGACTTAGCAGTAAGTCACGTTATGCTAATTGGGGGTAGCGAGGTCAACATATATTTTTTAAGATGGTTAGAACACTAGCACTGAGGTCTGGTTAACTGGCTTCATTGCACTCTCGGTCAAAAGCCTAGTAGCATTGGTTCCAAACTTTGGGGTTGGTCATGCAAAGAGAGTAATTTTCTTACATAAACATTAACAGGCCATAGCATAACATGCACCGACAGGCCATAGCATTTTATACAATGCTGGGTCATACTACATTATACAATGACAAGCCATACCAAAATTTACAATAACATACCATACAATGACAAATCATACCACGGCAGGCCATACAAGAACTTTTTTTCCTGCCAAGCAACTGTGCTGCTATACAACATGGCTAAAATAAAAAAATTGACAAAGCCAATAGACCTCAAATAGCCAAGACCTATTGGCATTGCCAATGCTTGTTACAAAGCGTGATCTTGATTTTAAGTATGACCAGAACCATGTCAGAATGTGGCCTTTCACCCTATTCTGCGAAAAGGGATTAAAAGACGTAGGGATGAGTAGTCAATTGTGTTGAATGATGCCAATTAGTCCAATACCACCACAAACCAGATACCCCATTCATTTAGTAATTAAAGAGTGTCTTCGGAGGTGTGCTGTTTTGATCTAACATAAGACAAAGTCCAAACTGGAAATTTTCATTAAGTTACTGGCCAAAATATGAGAGAAGTTTAATCAGACAACTTCTTCTAAGGTCTTTCCAGGGAATGAAAGCCTTAAGGTCTTACATTTTCGAAGTCAAAAAGATATGTTTTTAAGAGAAGGGTGATCTTCCCAAGTTATACAAAGGGTACTTGCTTTTTACCACTGGGGAATGGAGAATTAGGGTGGCTTTAACCTGGGCCTATGATTTATTCAGATGTAATGGAATGCAGTAATCAGCACATGGTGAGGGTTTTAATGAACTAAGATTTGTAAGAGGAACTTTAATGATTAACATTTTGGAATGTTTATTTTTCGTATGGACAAATGAGAAGATGAATCAGTGCCTTTTCAAAGTGACATACTCATGTGGAGTCCTTTCACAAAATAAGTTGGCAAAGTTTGTTGCTATTGTACTATAACTTGAGATTATCCACTTCAGAAGTTGGTTAATGCCAAGTCTGATAGTTTGAGGGGGCGTGGTCAACAGCCGAAGATGGCAGCCATATAATCGGAAGGCTCCTAGGCCTGGGGCTGACTATCCTCATATATCCGACATTGACGGGGACAATCCACCTACAGAGGAGCACCCTGAATACTGATTACAACAGGAGAGATGAGATTGGACTTCTGATACCGGCCCCCCAGCATGCCACCAGGGAAGACGCCAACCTCGATGGGCCTGCCTGCGCCCTGACTGGACTCAAGATCAACAGGCTGGTGATGGTGAAACCGAGCCAAGGCACCGCAGCAGTCTGGTACCAGCCCTAGGCGCTACCACCTATGCCAAAGTTTTGCTCGCTGCGGAAGAACTCTTCCGAGCGTCCCTGGAGGGATGCTGGCCCCGGAAAAAAAGGAGCGAGAAAATGACAGCTGTAGTTATGGGGCTGGCCGGGGACTGAACATTGACCCTGTACGCTGCCGTGGATTAGAGCTCTCACCTGCGGGAAATGAAATGTGGAGCTGAGACAGCACCTCCAAGAGGAACAATAGATGATGCTTCACCTGCACCGCCGCGGTGAGCCTGAGTGACCGGCGTGGTGGAGGGAGGAGCGCAGAGCGGCAAGAGGGAGGCAAGAGGCCTCTGCGAGCTGGGAAGGAGTGACAGTGGGACTCAAAAGCGATGATCAGGAACCTCCTGGAGGCTTCCTGTAAGAGACGGACAGCATGCTGTGGCAGAGAGCTCGCTGGGACCTATGCGAGCTACAGAATGAGGAGTTGCCAACACGTGAAAAATCCCTGGTGAAGCCAGAACTCGCGACAAAGTACGATTTATGTCCCTGGGATGAACATACCTGTTGTGGACACAGTGACTAGAAGGCACTGTCCCATATTATCTCAATGCTCTCATCATAGTGCAGAACAGCTCCAGTGAGCACCTATCCTTCTGGAATTATGAAACTAGTCTGAGCCCTCCCTTGCTCAGACAGTCTTTGGATGTCATACATGTGCTGGTAATAATTAAAAGGGACTGGTGAAGGGTAGATTTACTGCCATCCTTACCCCAAGCGAAAGATTTTATCCTACAACCAAGAAGACTACCCTCTGTGACAATACCACTGAGTGGTGGATGAGGCATTTGATTATCCCCCTCTCAGCCCAGTGTGTCACTTGATTAACACAGGTGGATCTCACTGGGACCAACTTTGGAGAATCCCCTCATGTGAAGCTTACCCCACAGAACTGCTATATGCTTGAACTAATTAACACTTTTCCTACTTGGACACTGGACAGTGCTGAGGCCACATTCAAACCAACCCTGACCAGGCCGGTCCTACAAGCAAACAGTCCATTAATACATTCCATGGCCACTTTAACTAAAACCACAGATTCTTCAGCAAAATAGGTCACACAAGAGGAAAATCTACTGACCCTTAAGATCATACTAGATCTCAGTCCACCCCCTCAGAAGGCTCCTCCATGTTGGCAACAGGGGACCGTATACCCCCCCACAAGTGTGGGTCCTCTGCAGGACAAGTTGGATTTCATCTTGTAGGAAATACGCACTTCCAGAGTGGTCACAGTACCACGCATAGGAACAATTACTACTGATCTCAGCCTCCTCAGACATGACCACAAATGGACAGAGTTAAAAATAATGAGACTACCCATACCACCATTGTACCCTGGCAATCAGAATGCACCTCCATTGTCGTGCAACTCCAACAATAAATTAACATCTTACAGGACTACGAAAAGGATGCTGGAGGAAGGGCATGCCAAAATAATGTTCGGATTATCGGACTGCTGAGGGGAATTGAAGGCCCCAGTGCCACACAGTACATTGAGGACTGGCAGGGAACGACAATGGCGCCGTCTGGTCTATCAGAGCTGTTTGCAGTACAAAGGGCACTTCTCCCTACTAAATCACCACAGAGACTGGTAGTGGCCTGGATCCTGAATTACAGCAATTGAGATGCCTTTCTCAGCAGTGTGCAAGAAGCTGCGCCTATTCTGGTGGACAACTTCAGAAAATCACTGTTTCCAGACTACATGATCTCAGTCCAGAGTCAGAGGCCCTCTTTCCAAGCAGTGAAAAGTCAGCTACGCATGGTGGGCTTCTCCTATGCCCTGATGTTCACAGCTAGACTGAAGGAGCTCCATGAACAAAGGAGTAACTTTGTTTGAAGTACCGAAAGAAGTATGGGACTGGTTGGAACAACATTTTCCAGATTTGCGTAGACCTGGACATTTGCAGTCCCCACTGCCTAAGACGCAGTGACTGTCTCGTATGAGATGAAGCTGACTGGACCAGCAGTTGTGGGGAGCGTGGCCCTAGCGCTGCAACAGGTTTTGGAGGGTCAGAAACCTGAGCTCATTTCAGCGACTTCCCTAAAGGATAATCAATCATCTGCCAGCACTGCCTCCTCATCAAGCAGTATTTCCAACCCTGATTTGGAGGGCAGCATGGCGCTGTTCCCTTCAATTACTCCACAAACAGCCATGGAACTACTGGGATAGAGACTTTGTAAAAACCACAACCATGGAAGCTCCTCGATTGCTGGGGTGGGGGAAGTTTCACCTTCTTGAAGACTGCAAGACATGGCACCCTAATGAGAGAACTCCCACATGCAGGACTGCAAGGATGCCTTACACGCAGAGAAACAAATGCACGAGTAATTTACTTCCTTTGCTACTAGGCTGTTATTGTGTTGACCCCCCACTACTGACCAGCATACACTAGGTGCCCTCTTCCACCCCACCCCCCCTTATCAAGATATGTTTAGCTTTTTTTTGGATACAGAGCCTTGGGCGAACCTTAGCACCCCACAGGTGAGCGCATGAATTGTTATGTTTGCACTTTTTTTTTTAAACCGGTTTGGTTGAACAAGTATCCCTCGCTGGACCTTGTACTGAGGATTAATAAGGTTTAACTGAATGTGACATTGACCCAGCTGATGTATTGCATATTATGCTACTCTCTGCTGGCACATATATGATGTCTTGTACTTTCACATGTTAAGCAGAAATGTCTGTTACACCCCACTATAACATACTCACCTGAAATGTCTGGGGTATGGGATCCAAACAAATGATATAGGATACTTGCCCAACTACAATGGCAACAAACTTGCATAGTATACCTACAGGATGCTCACCACACCACTTATAAAGCCCTGAAGTTGTGCCAAAAAATGGAGGTCAAATGTTCCATACCACGTACTGTGCCTTTGCGTGAGAAGTTGGGGTGAGGGTCTGCTCCAAGGGTCCCGTTTATGGCCCAACATACTCGAATTGAGGTGCATGGCCGCTAAACCCGTCTCTGGTTACTCTGGATGGGATGCCTATGGTGCTGGGAAGGATATATGCCCGGTCATATTACGAGCCCACTTGTCCTCTGTCCTAGTGGACTGGACGCATATCCCTTGATCCTCGGGTGGAAACTTTAACGCAGTCCTTGACATGGACCTACACCGCTCACGACCCTCAGGGTACCAGTTCAATCAAACAAGCTAAAGCTTCACAGCACCGGGTACAGAGTTGGAAATTATCAGATGTCTGGAGTAACCGTAACGAAGGCATGCACAAACTTTTTATTTTCCTCTCCCCGGAATGCTATACATTTGCGACTCAACTGAATTCTATGCAACACCTCACCCCAAACCCACATTACAAATGCAACGTACCCAAGGAAAACCTTATTCGATCATACCCCATTAGAGGTGACACTGCTCTGGGGCCGTGAGCCAACACACATACCCACATGGTGCCAACCACAGCTCTTGGAGGATGGAGCATTCCGAGACACCCTGACTACTGCAATAGCTACTCACTTTGCAGAAAATTCTATTCGGCATCCTCTCCATTAGTGGAGTGGGAGGCGTTCAAAGTGGTGATAGGAGGGGCATCTATAGGCTCAATGGTGGTTGGCTGTCAGACAGTCTCCTCGGGCTTGCTTGCGTCAAGGACAGCTTGGGCCCTCTAAGGGGGCAGCAGCAGTGGACGAGTGGTGTTCCTTGGAGTTACAAGCAGCCAGAATCGATCATGCAGAGCTCCCCAAGCATCTGCGTCTCAGAATATAGAGCATACGTGCAACTCAAATACTTAGAGAGTCAGCCCTATCCACTCCTATCCTCCATATTATCACCCCACAGACGACCAACTTCAATACAGAGCTCGGAATAAATACAGCATTCTATGATTTTTAAGCAGACCTGTACTCGCCCCCCCTGCCCCCGCTCCCCCAAGCCACCCCTCCACCTGGCTCCCTTGTGATCCACTCTTTCTTAAAAGGACTGCCACTGATACAAGCCACGGTCAGAGAGACCATCGGAGCCCCACCGACTACTGGTGGGATCTGCAAAGCCATTGAAGACCTTGCACACAATAAAACTCCGGGAACGGATGGTCTCCCTGAATTTCACACTACTTACACTAATCGACTGATCCTACAATTGGAATGGTTATATAAGACCTCCTTGGGTACACCACTTACTACCAGACAGGCCTTGGTAACCTCTACATTGAAACCCAGTAAAGCCCCAACAGATATGCCCCCCTTTAGAATAGGGTCAATCCTAAGAACCAAGCACAAGATCTTGAGTAAGATCCTTGCACGCAGGCTCCTACCCCGCTCCATAAAATTATAAATATGGACCAATGTGGATTTGTCCCCAACTGTAACACCCCCCTAATATATGTCGGCTACACCACATCATGGATACCGCTCGAGGTCATTATCCATGGGCCGGATGTCTCTCCTTAGACCTCCGTCAGGCTTCTGTTGCATTGGATTGGGACTACATGTTTGCAACCTGTGGCAGACTTGGGATCCCTACAAATTACATACAGGGGTAAAACCGTTATATACCTCTCCCACAGTAAGGGCACGAACCACTGCATACATTTTGGATTCCTACCCCATATTTTGCTGCACAAAGCAAGTTTGCCCACTGTTATTATTTGTAATTCTGGAATTGCTAGTGCAGCGAATTAGGCAGGAAGCTCCTGATTGGAGGATACCTACAGGGCCTGTGATGCATGTCATATCAGTACTTGCTGATAATATGATCCTGTATTCAAGGGATCTCCACATTAACCTAATTGCTGTGGTTCAGATATTTTCTGATTATGTGACACTGTCAAACCTTCACATCAATGCTGATAAGTCATGTGCTTTGTCATTCGGGGATACATATGCAGGACCAACCGTACCTTCTGGAGATGCAACCATACAAGGAGCACCCACTACAGGTTTGTAGAATGCTAATAGAGCTAACCTAGGGGAACCTACAAAGGGCGATTACATCCTTTAGATCACAAATTAATTTCTGGATCACACTACCATTATCGGTAGCAGGCTGGCTGGCACTAGCTAAAATGGTGATGTGCTTTTTTTTTTTTTTAATTATTTTATGAACTCTCCTGACAGACCTTGTGTGGGTAATGGTAGAAGGGTTAGCCTCCCCAAATTACAGTTGCCCTCTGACAGGGGAGGGATGGGTGCTCCAGACTTCAAATTCAGTTTCCTAGCAGGTCAGTTACAGTGGCTCACCTACTGGCTAGCAGCACGCAACCTCCAAGAAACTGTCTACACAAAGGCTATGTGAGACCAAGGCAAGCAACACACCATGATCTGCCCTGGCTCTGACATGCCCCCCTCAGCCCCTCGATTGCTACTAGTCACTCTCACATACTGGAAAGTGGCCATATGATACACTGCATCAACAACACCGTATGCACCAAACATACCCCTATTGATACGCTGGTATAGCTACAATGAGAAGACTGTACTCCAGGAAGCTGGGTGGAGTCATGACAGTTGGAGCATGATTTGGAGAAAACAACCTAATAAGCTATACAGATTTTATTAACACCCACTGCTTACCAGTCTCCTTATTTCTATCACACGCTAGTATTACATGATACGTCAAACAACACTAAGATCCTAATGGTGCGCAACCACCTACACAAGAGTTTTTACAGCTAACGCATACCATGGTAGATACCTGATCAGACGGCTGTATTGAGGTTTCCAAGAGCACCTATCGATCTCATTAACACCTCCACGAGTCAAATGGGAGGAGGATCTGGGCCAGGAGCTTCAAGACAAAGGAACAGGCCTTTCTCCTTGAATTCCCCATTACCATTACTGGAATTCTTTAAAGCTCAAGATTCTAATGGCAAATGAACTTTTAGCACACGGACACACCCTAGCATACACAACATTACTGTACTCCTGGAGCGCTGACTGTCACACCTCAGGGGGAACGAACCATATTGTTTAATACTGGAACTATCTATACACCATGATGCTCCTGGACCTCAGAGATATAACTGGATACTACTAAGTCTATTTTACATGATGCATACATTTTACAGAGGTGTGCACATAGGGGAGATGTCTAGTTCAAGGAGGGTGGGGGTAATAAAAACCTTCAGATTATAGTTCACAACAGACATACTTTAATGATGTCACATATGGTGATGTGCTACATCTCTTACGGCATCAATCCTACTTCTAAGATTGTATATCTTATGTTGTGATTATTATGTCTGATGCTACGGATAATTGATTTGATATCTTAGCCTCGCCTAAATGTGAGGAAATGTCTTTACCTTTATATTACCAGAATGCTGGAAAATCAATAAAGTTTGTTAAAAAAAAAAAAAGTCTGATAATTTGAAAGTGTTTTTGGATTCTTTGAATCCTTGTAATGTTTGCTTTTATTATTTGGCCTACGTTAGTAGAACTTGATATTTGTATCTTCGTTGCTCTTTCAGAGCATATAGTGCATCAGGAGTTTGATGTTTTCTCCATGCGCTTTCAATGTGATAAACATTATTGTAATGCTAGTATTAGTGGACTTTACAGCTACGATTAGAGACTTAATATTACAATGACGGGTCTTCCAAGAGACCTCAGACTAAATTAACAGCTCATACTTGGGTAAGCAACGTAGGGAAGGGGTTGGGGGGGGGGGGGAGTGGAGTTCAGATTCAATACCAGCCCTGCGCCGACTCAATCACCAGCAGCATGAGCTCTGCTTAACAGACCAACAGGAAACTCTCCAGTATCAGAGGTCTTGAAGATGTAAAATATGAGGAAACCAGTCTGATTGAGGTAAAAATAAACTATACATGTAGAAACTGGATATGGCATGCCACAACTTTGATAAGGATTAGCATTTATCAGATCAGTTAAGTTACAGCATAAATGACAAAGTAAGCAGAGCATTCATTTTTATAGAAAAAATGTTTACCCCTTGAAATAGTTTGCTAACCTTCCCACCTAAATGCTATTCCAACATAACTTTTTGTAACCATTTTTTCACATATACTTTTACTAGATAATGTGCAGTAACTGACAGGGGAGGGACAAGAATTGTGCAGTCTCATCATTTAATGTTATCTTTATGGATGTAATGCACCTACAGCATGTACGCCATTCATCCATTAATAGCGCATAAAACCAAACTGAGAATTAAAGTCAAGGAGATGGAGACATCCTAAATGCAGGGTGGTGAATTCCTGGTGCTTCTTAAGTTGACTGTAGACTCCAAGAGGGCATGGTATCGCTGGCCCCAAGGAATAAGAGACTGTGAGGAAGAAGCGGTTGTCAACTCAACTACTGCCTTTACAAGAGGGTTCTGGTTTTAAAAAGTACAACTTACATGAGAACTGTCTGAACTGAGGCATAAATATTAGCCTTTTGAATCTGCAAGTGAGCTATCATAGCCGTTACAGACACCCTGCAACCGCTTGTTTGACCCAAACTCCAATGACCAGTGTGGGACACAAGTCTTGTCGGAGGCTGTCTGTTTCCTCAGCCCTATGGCCAGGCTTTTGTTAATCCAGACATGTCCACAGCATTGTGCCTCACCAACATGGGTACCTCTTGCTAGGTTTCTGTCACCCCAGCCGTGTTCGAGGCAGTCATCCTTCCGGGACTCAGTAATTAAATTAAAAAACAAAAACAATAATTAGTATTACATGCTTTGCTCATGTTGTGATAAAGTGTCACAAACTGACAAATGCAAAACATGCTATACGTATGTGGTGACTTGGCAGTTCTGAATCTGGCCTTAATGAAGACCCTAGAATGATTCAGCACATCACCTTCAAGAGGGGCTTTGGCGTCTTACATATGGCATAGAAAAAAAAAACACACACACACACAAATTACCATGGTCACCGTTCAAATGGTGCACGATAAAAAAAAAATAAAAAAAAACACACACCTTCTGAGGGAACTGTTACGCTTTCCCGAAGGATAGATCCAATTATAAGCGCCAGTTAAGCCCGTAGTTGGCGAAACAATTTCCATTTCAAAGTTTTCGTCAGACAAGCTGAAACCTAAGTGAAAGCCGGTTATGAAATTGTCAGAAACCCATTTGACCTTAAAGATTTTAATAGATATTCAGCACCTTAGTGACCAACGAGAGCCCCAGCACATTGCCTCCAGATTTAGTCAATGTGCTGGGACGGTACGAGAATTTGCACTGGACAAAAGATGTGTGAATAGTTTGGTAACACCAGGATATTTTGACTGCAGTCAACCTCTGGAGCAGAGAACACAGGTGAGGTGAAGTATTAGAAACCGTATCACACTAAGTGCTGCTCGCCAAGGACACCATACTCAAGCGAGGGAAAACGAATGAGCAGGGTGAAGGAGAAGGAGAAAACAAATCTTACATTTGTTCTCATTCAACCCCTTTCAGCGATCCATTTAGCCCCAAAAAGACGACTGATCCGCGACAGAGTAAATTTTGCAGCCAGACAGCACACAACTAACACATCGACTCGAAAGAAAAAACAAACGCATAAGACATTGCCAAACAACGGGATAAATAGTTTTGCGTCGTACAATGAAGGGAAAATACAATTTGACTACATATGATGTTACTGTGTTTAAATATAAGTGGTATTATCTACACTGGGTGCAATTAAAATATACACTAAAACTATTGTGGCCAAATTATAAAGTTAAAAAGAGTAAAACGCATGTTAATTATATCAAATATTACACTACGTAGTTGAATTATTTCTCTGTATGCGTAAACGTTAAGGTATGTTTATTAAGCAGGGGCAAACCATACATCAGACAAAGCCTACTTTACAGTGAGTGCATCTCATGGCAGACAATGAAAATGCTTGCATAGAAGGGGAGCCATACATTCATCTCTGAACTTGAGACAACAGTTGTGACTCACCTACACAGCACCTCCAGATCATCCAGCGTGGACAACAGCCTCTCCTTCGTACTGCCCTTTTCTGATCCACCCAGCAGTAAAGCAGCCATGGCTGTCTTGTGTTTGTGCAACTCCCTCCAACGCCGCCATTGAGGAAGAAAGCGGACTTGAATCAGGCTAGCCAATAAAGACAGAAAGTAGAGACGAAGACGCGTCTGTAAATCGCTACTGTGCGGCGCCGCCATCTTGGAGTGAATAATCTTTCCGAGATTGAGAATGACTTGATAATAAATAAAACTGTTGTTTAATTAGAAATATGTTCTAGTGCATGTAGTGTGTATTTATTCCAGTAGGCACAAGTAGGATTGATACCTCCCCTAGAGAAAAATGCTGGCTCTTTGCTCACTTTTTAAGTTTTGGGTATGATACTTAAAAATAACTTTATAGAAAATCTGATGTAGTCGTTTTAAACACAGCCTTTCTGCACTTTGATTTTAACTTTGGGATCATTACGGTATCTACAGCACATTTTAAAATACTTTCTTCTTGGATTTACTCTTTAAAGTATGTTTTACCTTTTGCAGTTTTATACAGCACAAGCTCCACCAGCAAGTATTGGAGTAATGTACATGAGCACCAGTTACATTACACAAGGACACATTCTTGTTTTTGTAGGCAATAGCAGCTATTCCAAATTTCCCAGGTCCATGTGTGATGTACTGACCCATTCCATTTTTTTTCTTTGAATTCTGGGACTCGTAGTCTTGTTTATTACATTATAAAACAGGACTTCAAGTCCCAGAATTCAAAGGAACAAACCTGGAGTGGAGCGGCACATGAAGCATGGACCTCGGAAACTTGTCATCTATGCAATAGGGAGATTACGTGTTTTGACCAGAATCGCAGGATGCTGAGAAGAGACTAGAGTGTTGTAATGAGATTCCAAAAGCAAGGTGGAAAAAGGTTTTGTTTATTCTTAGTAAAGTTCCCAGCAACGGAGAGGCTGGTTGACAGGAGCAAGCATAGAGAAGCAACTGACTCGTAAATCAAACAATGCATTCCAAATAGAATACAAAGGAATGATCTCGTGCACAGACGCACGCACGAGGAAATAAAACAAAAGGAAATGAAACAAATGTGGATAAATATAACATTCCTATGAACTGTTTAAAACATGCCTACTTTACAAACTACTACATATCTCCTCTCTTCAATATTATAATAAACATAATTAATTAATAAATAACTTAGCACAAAACAAAATGAGCATATTTTTTGGGTAGTACAGATACTCTTTTAGGAAGATCTACACTATCATTGTTGACTCTTTCATGGACATAATCTTTGACTTGTACATTATCCTGCTGATTGACATTTAGCACAATAGGCACAAAAGTGGAATCAATAATCTCAAAGTCCTCATTGCAATCAATAGGAGTCTCCTCATTACCCACAATACCAGGTGTCAACTGAGATCTTTCTGTGTTACTGTCACGTTCAAAATCTGAAAGAGAAAAGTATTGCGATTTATCCATACAAATGTTCTTCATCACCCCTGAGGACAAATCCATATATGAATTAGGATCATGGTTTTCAGTACTATTAGTGACTTTAGCAACTCTGCTTAGACTCCACCATGAATCATTATTCAACTTGACTGAGGTTTTTCCCACACATACAACCTTGAATGCTTTTGAAAACTTTGACTCACCCTTTCTCACTCGATAAGGAAGTTTGATCCTGACAAAATCCCCAATTTTCACCTTAGTATTATCAATATTATTTTTGTCTAATTCTCCCTTATTTTTCTTCTCAACTTTTCTTTTAGCCTCAAAATACATTTTTCTAAGTTCAGTAATGGGTAATTCTTTTCTCAACCAAGAAGGGGATAAAGTGGTGCGTGGAACACGCCCTTTGAGCATGGAAAATGGTGAAAACCCAGTTGTCAAATTGGGGGACGAATGATATGCCCAAATCTTTTCTTCAACAAATTCTTTGACATTAAACCTATTGATTATGGCCGATTGTACAGCCTCCACAATAACCCTATTAAATCTTTCCACAAGGCCATTCATATTTGGAGCATAAAGCGAAGTTTTTAAATGCAAAATATTATTGACTTTCATTAATTCCTGAAACTTAAAGGATGTGAACTGTTTACCATTGTCGGTGACAATGCTAGATGGTAACCCCTCCTTAAAAAACATTCTTTTAAAAATCTTATAACACTGTCAGTGGTGGGTTGGACAATCCATTTGACCTCTGCCCATTTAGAAAAGTAATCAATAAGTACAATGATATACATCTTGCACCTAGCTAGATTATCATATGGTCCCAAAATATCCAATGCTACTTTGTTCCATGGTCTTGATGGAAACTCAGATTTAACAGGTACACATTTACTGGTGACAAGAGTCTTATCAGAATTAGAGCAAATGACACATTGTTTGACAAATCCTGAAATTTGCCTATCCATATAAGGCCACCAAAACATTTCTCTTATTTTATTTTTAGTTAAGGTTTCCCCTAAGTGTCCTGCGTGAGCTAACTTAATAATATTGGGGCGAAGCGCCTTAGGGGGAATCACACAATCATCTTTAAAGATTAAATCCCCTGATACTGAAATTGAATTTCTGACCTTCCAACATATCTGCATAGATGGTGACAACACCTTTTCACGAGGCCATTCTGTGTTACAAAATTTTTGAATGTTTTGTAATTCTTCATCCTCACTACAACTCTTACACCAGGCATCCTTGGAAAACACATCCTTACATAGGGGTAAAATATCATCTATAGTAGCAACCACACATTCTTCTAATGTCTCAGGAAACAATTTAACAGAATTGTCAGGTAATCTGGATAGACAGTCAGCCACACAATTGAGAATTCCTTGAATATGTACTGCTCTGAAATTATACTCATATATTTTTGATAAAATCCTGACTAGACGAGAAGATTCTCTACCAGTACCGTTACTGTTTAGCAATGCTAATAAGGGTTTGTGATCTGTTTTAATGGTAAATTCTCTGCCCCACAAATAAGTTTTAAAATGTTCCACTGCCCATGTGCATGCTAAAGCTTCTCTCTCAATAGTTGAATACTTAGATTCAGAAACTGAAAGAGGTCTTGAAGCGAAAGCCACAGTATTTTCTGTGACATGATTTTTCTGAGTAAGTATTGCCCCTAACCCTTCAGAGCTGGCATCAACGTAAACAGCACAACATAAATTTTGATTGAACTGAGACAATGGTGCCGCCTCAATAATGCTTTTTTTAAGTTTATCATACGCCTCCTGATGTTCACTCAACCATGTAAATTTGACTCCTTTCTTAAATAAATTTCTTAAAGGTAACGCTATTTGGGAAAAATGAAACACAAACCGAGAGTAAAATTCACACAAGCCCAGGTAAGATCTTAATTGATCTTTATCAGAGGGTATACCCATCTCTTTTATAGCTTGTAACAAACAAGCTTTAGGAGCTATACCCTTCGAAGATATGGTGTGTCCTAAATACTCTACCTCCTGCGTTAAAAATTTACATTTTTCCATTTGTAGTGTCATCCCTTTTTCTTGTAAAACTGACAGTACTTTTGACAATCTCATATTATGAGAATCAATGGTATCAGCAAAAATTAGGATGTCGTCTTGAAAAGCCATAACTCCATCCATGTTTGTAAATAGCCTATGCATAAGCTTTTGGAATACAGATGCAGCGGATGCCAACCCAAACGGCATGCGGGTATATCTGAAAGCCCCTTCTGGAGTTATAAATGTAGTTAAATGTCTGCATTCCTCATCAAGAGTAATCTGATGATATGCTGATTTGAGATCAAGAGATGTAAAGAATTTTGCTCCACCCAAAAGTGCAAAAAGTTCTTGAATCTTTGGTAGAGGATGGCAATCAACAATAATTTGTTTATTTAATGATCTCAAATCTGCACATAATCTCAAAGACCCACTCTTTTTTTTAACTAAAACTATGGGAGAAACCCATTCAGAGGAGTCTACTGGTTCAATGACACCATCCTTAAGTAATTGATCAAGCAAAATACTAAGTTCTTTCCTGACACTAAGTGGAACATCTCTCAACTTGTGTCTGACTGGTAATGCTCCCACTTTCAGTTTAATGTTATGTGTGAATCCTTTAACAGTACCCAATTCTTTTCTAAAGACATTTTTGTACTCTGAAATAATCACTTCAATACCTTGCTGTATGGTCATGCAATACACCGGAACATCAGCAGATGGATCCAAAACCATTCCAAGATTACCTTGATGTCTCCATCCCAAAACATGCTGTCCTTTGTCAACTACATAAATTTTACCTAAAATATTGTGATCATGACAAGAAATAGAAGCTACAAAGTAACCTAAAATATTAATTATTGTCTGACTGTAACCATAAGCCTTAATGTCATTGCTCTCCAATTTCCGTCCAGACCGGTTTTTGTTGAAAAATGCCTCAGATATGATAGAAAAAGGTGATCCAGAATCCACTAGCATTATAGTTGAGAATCCATCAATGATAACTTCGCACTTTGGAGGACGATATATCTGGTTGTCAATATCAGTGTTAAAAATATTATGTTGCTTAGACTTATCTTCTGTAATCATCAAGACTACGCTTTCAACATCTTGGATACAATGTTCAGTCTCTAATTGTTTTCCAACAATCAAATTGACATTCCTTTGAGATCTGCAAACTGTCGAAAAATGTCCAGTTTTACCACATTTGAAACACTCTTTAAATAAGGCAGGACAGGTTGATTTGTTGGTATGCAAATTTGATCCACATCGCATACATTTTAATTTGTTTAGATTATTTTTGTTGTACCCTTTGCTGTACTTATTTTTGTTGACATTGCGTATGGCAGCTACTTCAAGATGATTATCTTTGTCATCATTTAATGTCTTACACGATCGTATTGACCTTTCAATACCTTTAACAACTTCTATTACTTCTTTGAGTGATGGATTTTTGTGTCTCAGAAGTTGTTCTTGAATTTTTTTGTTATAACAGTGCATAATAACTTGATCCCGAATATATTGATCAGTAATGACACCAAAATCACAAGTTGAAGCCAAAATGCGAAGAGCAGCCACATATCCTTCAACATATTCTGTGGAAAATTGGTGCCGTGAATAAAAGTTAAAACGTTCTGTAACTACATTTGGTTCAACTGTGAAATGTAATTGTAATCTGTCCAAAGCTTCAGAAAAAAACATCATAATCATTTATATCAGTTCCTTCAGGTGGTTTATGTGGAGGTAAATGATCAAATATTTCCTGAGCTTCTGTGCCAATAACGTTTAATAGAAGCCCTTTTTTTCTAGTCGCAGAAAACGAATTTCCATCAATGGCAATCATAAAATTATTAAATAAACCATGCCATTTGCTCCACTTCATGGGTACATCCCCTGGATTTTGTTGTAGTGGCGGAGGTGGATTACAACACTGTTGCATTGTTAAATACAAATAAATGTATATAACTATATATATATATATATATTTAAATAATCAAATCAGAAACAAAACAAAAAAAATAGGAGCTGGTACTCAGTTTTTGACAGATTAATAATGAAATTAGGTTGCTGGCATGTTGAGCAAAACAAAACTCAAGTCAGGTTATGTGTGACTAATTTGAAGAATACAATGAAAAGAAAACAAAATGGGGTCACATAAGTTAAGTTCCAGCTGAAGACTGGCTGTTAAATAGGTGCTGCCAGGGCTCCGAATTTGAAATGTAAACAGTAGCTTAGAAGGAAAGCTAGAAGCGGAGAACAGCCTTAATTGCTGACCCAGGCTGAGCAAGTCAATAAATCAGGGAGATAGCAGGCACTGCTGGGAACACTCGTCGCCAAAATGTTGTAATGAGATTCCAAAAGCAAGGTGGAAAAAGGTTTTGTTTATTCTTAGTAAAGTTCCCAGCAACGGAGAGGCTGGTTGACAGGAGCAAGCATAGAGAAGCAACTGACTCGTAAATCAAACAATGCATTCCAAATAGAATACAAAGGAATGATCTCGTGCACAGATGCACGCACGAGGAAATAAAACAAAAGGAAATGAAACAAACGTGGATAAATATAACATTCCTATGAACTGTTTAAAACATGCCTACTTTACAAACTACTACATAGAGCCTGGCTTCCCAAGTCAGCTTTAAGGTCAGTAAACCTGGTTGTTAGGCCACATCCTCTCAATGGAGTAATTAGGGGGAAAATACTAGTTTTAGGTGATATTTAAAATATTAGTACCGGACAGGGCATTAAAAGAGCAGTCATGCAGGTATGAAAAAACAGCCAAGAGGCAACTCGAAACACAACTGATTCATCAAATGAATACAGAAAAAGATATATACAGCCTTCTCAAACTTTTATGTCACAAATACTATTCTTCATTGCATCTGGATGCATCCATGCCAAGTTTCCAAGGTCCATGTTTGATGTGATGCTCCAGTCCAGATTATACCTTTGACTTCAGGGACTTGCAGTCTTGGTTATTCCATTCTAAAACAGGACTACAATTCCCGTAAATCAACTAAAAAAACAAGACTGGAGCTGCACATCATGCCAAACATAGGAAAATTGGTTGCTATGTAGATGGGGGAGATATATATAAAACAGTTATTTTTTTCTGTCTACATTCTATAATGTATGTCTCTACTCAGAAGTAGAAGGGATAGAAGAGAGAAACGTCATTAAATTCCCCATTTTACATTAATGTTGAAAGACTAAGGGGGTCATTACAACATTGTCGGTAAAAGCCGCTTACCGCCGTGCAGAAGACCGCCAGCACACCGCCGCGGCCGTGGAATTCCGCCACAGCTATTACGACTCGAAATCCGACAAAATCCAGACACCCACACAAGTCCGCCACACCGAAGGTCAGTGATAAACTGGCGATAACAAAACCTCCACTGTGATGCCAACAGAAATACGCCCACACTATCACGACCCACGAATCCACGTGGCGGTCTTTCAACCGCGGTATTCCATTGGCGGTACACACCGCCGCGCTCAAAATACACACACATTTACAAAACACAGCCACATTGGACAATTCGAAATACACACACCTGATACACATACACACACCACTCCCACACACCCAATACAATATAAAACACACACCCACATCACCCACAAACCCTTGCGACCACTATTACAGAGAGAAGGCCAGAGAGAGACACCACCATCCACAAACTAGCAGCCACAGGCACACAACACCATCACCCACACAACTTCCACGCACCTCACACAACACACCACTACTTATCAGCACACTTATCACCACATACACCACCCCACACATCACCTACACCACCCCATGGCACAGCAAAGACACCCCAGGTTCTCGGAGGAGGAGCTCAGGGTCATGGTGGAGGAAATAGTCCGGGTAGAGCCACAGCTATTTGGAGCACAGGTGCAGCACACCTCAATTGCAAGGAAGATGGAGCTATGGCGAAGAATAGTCGACAGGGTCAACGCAGTGGGACAGCACCCAAGAAATCACGACGACATCAGGAAGAGGTGGAACGACCTACGGGGGAAGGTGTGTTCCGTGGTCTCCAGACACCACATCGCGGTACAGCAGACTGGCGGCGGACCACCACCTCCTCCCCCACAACTAACAACCTGGGAGGAGCAGGTCTTAGAGATTCTGCATCCTGTGGGCCTCGCAGGAGTCGGTGGAGGAATGGACTCTGGTAAGTCAAATCTTAACTATCATATCCCCCACCCTACCTGCATGCTATCACAGACCCCCACCCCCACCCTCGCCCCCTCCCCTATCACTCCAACACCTCACAAATGTACTAATAACACAAACCACACATCCCAACACCAAGCCCTGCATGACACAACAAAGCATGGACACCCATCACTAAAGCATGCCCACTGCATATACCTATAACACCCCCCTCAACCATCATCACACAAGCCCCCACACAGGAATGCTAGCACTGGGATACACGGTCACCAAACCATTGCACACCATGACACACACAGATGCAATAATCATGCTTTTACACCCCTGCAGGACCACTACCCAACATCACCAGACAGGAGGGTCCAGGCATCTCCACCCCACCCACAGAAGAGGCCCACAGTGATGACAGCAGCTTTGTCCAACTGGATCCAGATGACCAGCCCGGACCATCGTGGGCCTCGGGACAGTCGGTTCCCCACACCCAGTCACAGGCCACCACAGACCTTCCACCCTCTGGTAACACCAGCAAAGCACCCACCCAGCGGGCCCATACCTCCGTACCCAGGACACGTCAATCAGCTGTGTGTCCACCACTACAGGGAATCCAGGATAACCCACCACCCCAACAACAACAGGGACCTGGGGGCAGTGGCAGTGGGCACACGGTCCAGGGGACGGAGGCCCAGGAACACAGGGGAACTGGGAGGGCTGCTGGGCAACAGGGGGCGGACAGGCCTAGGGAACCCACTCTCCACGAGGCCCTCTCCTCCATCATGGGAGCATACCACCACTCCCAGGAGACAATGGCAACAGTACTGGCCAAGTTTCAGGAGACCCAGCGCATGCAGGAGGAACAGTATTTGGGGTTCAGGGAGGAACTCAGAACCATCAGCTCTGCCCTGGGCACCATCGTAGGGGTGCTGAAGGAAATACTCAACACCAGGAGGGACACTGTGGCACTACAAGGGGCCCCTGACACTACCCTGGACGATGAACTGCCCACCACCTCCGCTGGCGCTAGTGGACAGGAGGCACTGCCACAGGACCACCACACCAGCACCCCACCCCCTGCAGACGGAGAACCACCCCGCAAGCGGTCCCTGAGATCCAGGAACAAGCCAGAGCACGATGCCAAGACCCCCGCCAAGAAGTGAGACCACCCTGATTGTCATCCCACTGTCCCACTTTGTCACCCTGTCCATATTTAAACTGCCCTAGCTCCACTTCCTATGCCCATATGGGCAATGCACCTGTGAGACTAATAGACTGGACTCTGCCATGGACATTCCTCCACCATCACCCCTCACCATGTTACAACCCCCCTCCAATATTTAGCACTTCAATAAACACCCTTGAAACACAAAACAATCTGGAGTCAGTCTGTGATTTCGAAAATGTGTATTAGCAATGACAGTGACAAAATGCGTTTTCAAATGTAATGTCAACATACCTATGTCACACATCTCAAGTTCATGAGGAATCTAAGCAGATGACACACGTTGGAAACCACACCTGTGAAACCGTAAGGGAAATGTACAACTCAGTTACCATATAGTGGTTGAAATCGACAGACAGGATAGAGGTAGAAGTGTGAAAGTACTTGTAGTAAACAGGAATATGTTCTCACCTGTCTGTCACTGGAAATATTGCTGGATAACTGAGTCCCTGTTGTCAATGTCTTCTTCCTCTGCTTCCTCCTCATCACTGTCCACAGGCTCCACAGCTGCCACACCACCGTCATCTGGACCATCCTCCTGCAGAAAAGGCACCTGGTGTCGCAAAGCCAAGTTGTGAAGCACACAGCAGGCCACGATGATCTGGCACATCTTCTTTGGTGAGTAGAATAGGGATCCACCTGTCATATGCAGGCACCTGAACCTGGCCTTCAGGAGGCCGAAGGTGCGTTCGATCACCCTCCTAGTCCGCCCATGGGCCTCATTGTAGCGTTCCTCTGCCCTGGGATTCCTCACTGGGTCAGTAGCCATGACAGGTTGGGGTAACCAGAGTCCCCTAATAGCCACACCTGGTGCCTCTGGAGTTGACCCATCACATAAGGGATGCTGCTGTTCTGCAGGATGTAGGTGTCATGCACTGAGCCAGGGAACATAGCATTTACCTGGGAGATGTACTGGTCTGCCAAACATACCATCTGTACATTCATCGAATGATAACTCTTCCGGTTTCTGTACACCTGTTCACTCCTGTGGGGGGGGACCAGAGCTACATGGGTCCCATCAATGGCACCGATTATGTTGGGGATATGTCCAAGGGCATAGAAGTCACCTTTAACTGTAGGCAAATCCTCCACCTGAGAGAAAATGATGTAGCTCCGCGTGTGTTTCAGCAGGGCAGACAACACTCTGGACAACACGTTGGAAAACATAGGATGGGACATCCCTGATGCCATGGCCACTGTTGTTTGAAATGACCCACTTCCAAGGAAATGGAGCACTGACAGTGGAGAAGTGTGGCTCAATGGTTAGAGCGGCAGACCCTGATGCAGAATCTGGCCCGGGACCAGGGTTCAATTCCCTCCTCAGCGGGTCTTGAGCTCAATTTCCTCGGACCCGATAATTCTCGCATCGGTGCCTAATCTAATTCATTGGTCCCACTCTGTAACTCTGGGCAATAGCTTGCTTAATCTCCACAACGGCCCCAACAGCGCTGGGATGCCTGGCTTCACCTTGGAGGTTGCCCAGGAGTGGGCACCTCACAGGGAAAAGCCAGGAGGGGTTCCACAGCGGTATGTGTACAGCGCCTTGAGACCCTAACGGGTGAGTAGTGTGCTATAAAAGTACGAAGTTTACAGTTTTACAGTTCACTTGAGGGGGGATCCCTGTGGGATGGCGGATTGCTGACATCAGGTCTGGCTCCAACTGGGCACACAGTTCCTGGATTGTGGCACGGTCAAACCTGTAGGTGATGATCAAATGTCTTTCCTCCATTGTCGACAGGTCCACCAGCGGTCGGTACACCAGAGGATTCCGCCATCTCCTCACATGTCCCAGCAGACGATGCCTAGGAATGACAACAGCGACCACAGAATCAAACAACTCAGAGGTATGTACCCACAGTCTACACAGAACACCATTCATACACAAAATGTGGCCTGTATTTGTGTTGTGCGACAAGGCCTAGGTCTGTGTGACGCAGTTGGTAATTAGGGCATGTGGGCCCCTGAAATGGCGGGTGCCTGACCTCTAAAGTGGGACAATGGGATGTGAGGTAACTGCGCTGGCGTTGTACACCGTCGCGGTAGGCGGATCGAAGACCGCGGCGTAATGCTGCATTGGTTAACATTGGACCCTATGGGTCCCAGGAGCCAATGACGAAGTACGCCGGCGGTGATGGTACGCACCACCGCGGACGTGACCGCCATTTTCTATATGTTCAATCCATCGATACCTGATCTTCGACAGGAGAGGACCTACACTGCAAGTGCTGCTGTGACCTCGGTCTGGAAGAGACAATGGCTCGTGAGTCTGGGGAAAGGGCCCCTGCCTTCACTGCAGAGGAGTTGGAGAAGCTCGTGGACGGGGTCCTCCCCCAGTACACGCTACTCTACGGTCCTCCAGACCAACAGGTACGTACACAGGGAGCACGTTGTAAGGGCTATGCCTGTGTGGAGAGGGCTGGTTGTAAGAATGAAGGGGGCACAGTTCAGCGTGCATGATGGACTGTGAATGCATGTGTCACATGGCAAGGGTAGGGATGTGGGCCACTCACTTAGACGGTGCAGTTGTTAATGACTTCTCTTCTACCCCTGTACATGTCATGTAGGTCAGCGCCCACCAGAAGAAGGATATTTGGCGTGCCATCGCCAAGGACGTCCGGACCCTGAGGGTCCACCACAGACGGAGCACCCACTGCCGGAAAAGATGGGAGGACATTCGTCGCTGGAGCAAGAAGACGGCGGAGGCTCAGCTGAGAATGGCCTCCCAACGTGGGAGGGGTGCCCGTCGAACCATGACCCCACTGATGTTCCGGATCCTGGCGGTGGCCTACCCTGAGTTGGATGGGCACTTGAGGGCATCACAGCAGACACAAGGGGGTGAGTACAACATCATTCAGCGGACTTTGCGCGCAGTGAAGGTGTCTGGGTGGGGGAGGAGGGCTGTGGGTATCCCTAGGCCAGGGCGAGTTCCGTAGGCTAGGCCCCTCCGTAATGCAGGCCATGTGCCACCCCACCCCACCTCTGTAGAGTGCCAAGTACAGGTATTCATGCCACTGTGTCATCTATGTGTGCAGATGTCGACCATAGCCATGTAGGCCATATCCCAGGAATTGCATCTGTAGAGCCCAACAGCGCGACATAGTGCAGGAGGCTGCTGTGTTTGTATTGTCCGCCAACGGTAGTGGTAAGCCATGCACTCAACCTGTCTTTCTTCTGTCGTCCCCCACCTTTTTGTGGTCTCCCTGTTCTTGTGTGCATCAGCATCATCAGGCGGAGGTACAGTGGCCCCGGAGCACGAGGGAGCTGCATCCCACATGGCCATGGAGGCCCACACCACGGACTCAGAATACACCAGTGGGACGGAGGGCGAGGGGAGCACCACGGCGGTCACAGGATCTGCAACCAGCGACACAGGCTCATCCTCCGATGGGAGCTCCCTTGTGGTGGTGGCAAAATCTGTGCCCCCCACTTCTACAGGTACAGCCGCCACCCCCCCTACCAGCACCGCCCTCCCAGCAGCCCCTCAGCCTTCGCCCCGTGCCCGCTCACCCAGGAGGGTGGGCATCACCTTCGCCCCAGGCACCTCAGCCCCTGCCCCTGTCACCTCTGCTGCCCTCAGTGAGGAGGCCATTGACCTCCTCAGGTCCCTCACTGTTGGGCAGTCTACCATTTTGAATGCCATCAAGGGTGTAGAAAGGGAATTGCAACACACTAATGCATTCCTGGAGGGCATTCATTCTGGTCAGGCTGCGCTTCATCGAACCCTGCAAACTCTGGCCTCAGCACTGATGGCAGCCATTGTCCCTGTGTCTAGCCTCCCCCCTCCAACTTCCTCCACCCCGACCCAATCCCCTGTACCTCAGCCTATCCCAAGCACACCTACAGACCAGCATGCACACACGTCAACACACAAGGGAAGCTCAGGCAAACATAAGCACCACACATCCCACAGGCACTCACGCAAGCATCACACACATACAGACACACCAACATCCACTGCCTCCACTGTGTCCCCCTCCTCGTCGTCTCCCTCCTCCCTCCCAGTCTCGTCTCCACTCACACCTGCATGCACTACCACTACAGCCACTACGTCCCGCACCAGCACACCCACCACCACACCCCGCTCACGTGCACTCACCACCCCCACTACCATTCATACGTCCCCTGTGTCCTCTCCCAGTGTGTCTGTGACGCCCCTTCCGAAGATACGCAGGCACACACCCACCCAACAGCCATCCACCTCACGACAGCCTCCAGCCCATGCACCTGCACCCAAATCCACAAAACTTACACCTCCTACAACCACCACCTCTTCCTCCACTCCCAAACCCCCTTCATCTACCCGTCCCAGTGTCTCCCAAAAACTTTTCCTGGCCACCCTTAACCTATTCCTCCCCCCTCCAACTCATAGGTCCCGTACTAGCACCTCAGCCAAAAAATCTCCCGGACCAGTGGTGCCTGTTGTTACAGGTATGTGGAGTGCACCGGCCACCAGGACAGCCAGTGTGGCACGGAGCCACAGCACAGCCAGTCCCCCCCCTGTGAAGCACCAGAAGTTGGACAGTGCCCGGCAGGAGAGGGGGAAGACTCCAGCCAGCTAAGCCGCTCACAAGGGTCCCGGGGGGAGTGTCGACTCAGCTGTGACTCCTCCCAAGGTGGGCAAGGGGCAGAAGAAATCTCCAAAGTCTGGGAGGAGCAGCACGGCAGAGAGGACCGCCATCATCCCCGCTGCCCAGGAGGCCACCGCCAGCCCCATCGTCACTGGCCAGGAAGCCACCGCCAGAGTCATTGCCCAGGAGGCCAGCCCCATCGTCACTGGCCAGGAGGCCAGCGCCAGAGTCACGGCCCAGGAGGCCAGCCCCATCATCACTGGCCAGGAGACCACCGCCAGAGTCACTGCCCAGGAGGCCAGCCCCATCGTCACTGGCCAGGAGGCCACCGCCAGCCCCAGAGTCACTGGCCAGGAGGGCCCCACAAGCCACAGCCCAGCTGACCCATGAAGGACCGCCAGCCACAGTCCTGCTGGGCAATGAAGGACCGCCTTGGCAAGCACCTCTGAACATGGCAAGCACGCTGAACAGGCCAGGGACCGCTGAACAGGGCAAAGACCGCCATGGAATGCACCGCTGAACAGGTCTGACACTGGCAACGCAAGCACCGCTGAACAGGGCAAGCACCGCTGAACAGGGCAAGGACCCCTGAACAGGGCAAGGACCGCCAAGTCAAGCACCACTGAACAGGGCAAGCACCGCTGAACAGGGCAAGGACCGCCAACTCAAGCACCGCTGAACAGGGCAAGGACCGCCAGCTCAAGCACCGCTGAACAGGGCAAGCACCGCTGAACAGGGCAAGGACCGCCAACTCAAGCACCGCTGAACAGGGCAAGCACCGCTGAACAGGGCAAGGACCGCTGAACAGGGCAAGCACCGCTGAACAGGGCAAGGACCGCCAACTCAAGCACCGTTAGCCCATGAGCGGCAGGGGCAGTGACGCAAAAGGGACTGTCACGGGGTGAGTGCTGCACTCTGGGCACCAGTCCCCTCCAGAACCAGTGGAGACTTGCATCCACTCCGTCTGTCCTGCACAGGATGAAGCACTCTGGGCACCAGTCCCCCTCCAGAACCAGTGGAGACTTGCATCCACTCTGTCTGTCCTGCACAGGATGAAGCACTCTGGGCACCAGTCCCCCTCCAGAACCAGTGGAGACAGGCATCCACTTGAGAGACTGTGGTTTTGCACTCCCCAGGATGGTACAGTGGGCAAGCCACCCACTGTAGAGACTTGAGAGACTGTGGCTTTGCACTCCCCAGGATGGTACAGTGGGCAACCCACCCACTGTAGAGACTTGAGAGACTGTGGCTTTGCACTCCCCAGGATGGTACAGTGGGCAACCCACCCACTGTAGAGACTTGAGAGACTGTGGCTTTGCACTCCCCAGGATGGTACAGTGGGCAAACCACCCACTGTAGAGACTTGAAAGACTGTGGCTTTGCACTCCCCAGGATACATCAATGGGCATGGAGCCCCCTCGTGGATCTGGCGTGGTGCACTCATCCGGCTGAGGTGCCCCCCCTTCCCTTCCCCCTGAGGTGCCTGTTGTATTTCAATCTGATGCCCCTGCAGTGTTCTCTCCGTTTTGATCAGGTATCTTGTGTGGGCCTCGCCCATGCATTTTGGGCCCAGTGGTCAACGGACAATGAATGGTGCATTACCTGCACTACTAATAGTGGTGTATTTTTTGTTTAATGTGTATATATATATATGTATATTTATTTGGTTACTGTATTTTGATATATTACAATGGTTCAACTCATTTCCTTTTGTCTTTGCATTCTTCCGGGGGGGTTGTGGGGTGTTACTGTAAAGTATAGATATGCATTGGTGTGTGTGTTGTAGTGGGTGAGGGTCGGGGTGGGGGTTGGGATGTTGGTTGTGTGTGTCCCTGTGTTTTTGCCTCCCCCCTCCCCTATGTCGTAGGTGCAGTACTCACCGTGGTCCTCGCCGCTGGCGTTGATGATCCTCGTATAGGAGCAGGAAGACTATCGCTGGCAGAATATGGAGTTCTGGCTCCATGGTGTCGTCGTTCCTCGTGGAGTGTGTAGAGGTGAGTGTTTTCCCTTTGAAATGGCTGTTTCTGCCGTGTTTTCATCCGCGGTGAATCCGCCCCGGAAAAGGTGGCGGATTGGTAGGTTGTGATACTGTGGGCGGTACATTGTCCTCCGCCTGTCTGTTGGCGGTGACCGCCGCGCTGTTTGTCTGTACCGCCATGGCGGTCGGAGTGTTAAAGTGGCTGTCTTTGTTGGCGGTTTCCGCCACGGTCATAATTCAAAGATTTTTACCGCCGGCCTGTTGGCGGTTTTACCGCCGCTTTAACACCGTCCGCCAGGGTTGTAATGACCACCTAAATGTATTAGATTCTTGCTAATAAAGCAGTAGGTCTTAGTTAGCATGAGTCGAGGCCTAGCTGCCCGACTCTCATATTAAATGTATTTTTCTATTGTTCAGTGTACTGACTTGCTAAAGGACATGAACTCTTGTTTTTTCAAAAGTTAGAAGCTGAATGTAACTGTAGTGGATCCGTTCTCATGAAATTCACCCTGCCTACAGTAACATTTTTTTAACCAAATGCAACAGTGTAGATTAACAAGGTCGCCTAAACAATGGAGCCACTGACCTAAGATGTGCAAAGAACCCCAAGACGATGAAATCATACCAGACACACCACCCGCTAAAGACGTCAATCATAAGCACCAATAAAATATGTGGGAAATGTTGTGGGGTGACAAATTTGATGACAATGTGATTTTAATTGGCTATAGGGGTGCAACCCTTTGACCAATTAGATTTTAGGGGAATGTACAATGAAAAAGGGATAAAACCCCTTGACTCGGAAATAAGTTAGTTAGGGAGATGCTGATGCGATTTGATATGATCCAGAGACTTTGCTGATTTTACTTAGAACCATCCTTGTCCTTAAATTACCCATTTACACTTTACCTCCTTATGAGGGAAGTGCCCCTTTTCCCGTGAGCTGAGTTCCTGACTGATGGCGAATTAACTGATGTCCTGAAGATGAAGACAGAACCTGAGTGCTGACCCAAACTTGGAGGGTAACTATATGACAATGAAATTTTAATTGTCTGTTTGCTTTCCTTTCTAGGTACCAACTGCTTTTCTTTTGACAGGAGCCATAGTTAGATGTTTTCCAAATTGGTGTTACAAAATTGTTTTGCATGAAGCCCAACATGCTAATGCTAATTAGAGGTTAGGTGAGGGGTTCACTAAGACTGACGTAAACGGACAAATGACTGAATCTATGCTTTGTTGAACCATGCCCTGATATACTCTGCTAATGATAGCTTATGTTCATGCCGTGCTATATTCTAATGTTTGTGATTCTTGCCTTGTTGAAATCTTATCAGAGTTGCCATATTGTGACTATGCTATTTTGTTTCTTGGTTTTGAGACTAATAAATTTACTAGTAGTTTTGTAAACAATAGGGAATAAAATCATTAAATTCATACTAAATTGGTGTGGTTATTCATGACTGCAAGTTCATGGTGGTGTCCTGAGTTTGATTAATGTCTTTGACTAAAGTGAAATGCATTCTTATAATAAATATTGATGACATTATTGAAGTATTAATTGACATGTTGATTAGCTATCTCGTCCTAAGGTGACTCTCAACAGGGTCAAAAGATTCATTGGCCTAAAACGAGTCCCAATGTGTAATAATTTATCATAAAGGGACGCGTTAACAGTTCTGGTAGCAGAGCAACGGTTTAGGCCCTTTGGGGCCCTATGACGGAGAATTATTGTTTAGATTGTTTTTCTGAGATAATGCAAATTAGAGGTATGATGCCATGACTTTCCCCATGACTTTCCCGGGATCTCAGAACCTGCCTCAGTAAGTTGGGAATGTTCTTGGCGTTTTAGCATGTGTGGTATAGAATTTGCGCTTGCTCAGCTTATGCATTTTGCAGGTTATTTGTGAAGTTGTGTGTGTTTAGGCCAGGTAATGTTGTTTTAGTAGGAGTGGGCGTACTCCGCAGTATGAGAGTAGGGAAGTCAGAGTACTTCATATGAGTGTGGCGCTTTGTGATCGAA
The DNA here is from genome assembly GCF_031143425.1 of Pleurodeles waltl. Classification (NCBI taxonomy): domain Eukaryota; kingdom Metazoa; phylum Chordata; class Amphibia; order Caudata; family Salamandridae; genus Pleurodeles; species Pleurodeles waltl. The sequence goes on along the minus strand of NC_090447.1, from coordinate 1,148,880,090 downwards.
AATTATCCACGTGGTTGGTTGGTAATGTACGGACCCGGCATGGTCTAAGACTCCGGAGTATATTGACAAGCGTAGGAGACACTTGGGTTTATGTTGTAATTTGTGCGGTTTAATAGGTCAATCGGGCGTGGTTGACAAGTCGAGTTTGAGTCAAATTGTCTGTATGAAACCTTCGATGGAGATTTGGCAAGTTCTATAGTGCACTTGAACAAACCATTGACAAGTCGAGAGTAGGATTTGCGGGTCGAATTCTGCTTGCGTATGCGGGAACTGAGAAGGAGAGAGTAGCGGCCGAGGCTTCAAGTGAAATCTCTGTAAAGTTCTGAAGCAATTGTATATCCTTCCTGTAGTAAACCGGCAAATTTGAATTGTTGTTGTTGTTAAAGATGCTTGCATTAATTTTGCATTAGTTTGGTGTGAATCCAGTGTAAGGAGGACAAGCCGCAAGACTTTGTCAGCTACAGTGTGTGTGACGTCAGTGGTGCTGCGCTGGGATAGGTCAGTTGCCAAGAGGGTTCGTGCATGGATTGGCAGCCGTCCGTGAGAGGCAATAGGTTGAGAAGAGGTGGGTGAAGAGTGTCCTGGGAATTAAAGTCACTTTCTGATCAGATTCAAAACAAAAATAAAGACACAAAAATGAATTTTCTTAAAGCTTTGAGGAGTGCTCTGAAAGGAGACGCATATATTATGGCGAGTGAGGGTGGCCTGAGGGTACTCCAGCTTATATAGTAATGGAGGAAAAGGGAGTTGCGCCTTGCCTGTGGATGAAGCAGTGGCGCAAATTAACAGAGAAGGAGGGATGTTTGGCGTTTCTGGAGCACGGAACGTTCAATACAAGAATTTTAGAAAACTTGAGGTGGATGTTAAGTGTGCAGAAACCACCTCCGAGACCAGCTCAGTATGAGGCATTAGCAGTCTGGGATTTAATGGCCATACGACAAAGACATCAAAAATTTGAGAGGAGGATGAAAAAGGCAGAGAAGACTTTAGCTGAGGCTAGATGGGACAACAAGAGCAAAATGTGGAGAAGGGGAATAATTGACGGACTCAAATTGTTTCCAGCAATAACACAGGAAGATGAGACACAGGGAAAGAAAGCCACTTGTAAAACAGTTTAGGGCTCTAATAAGCCAAAAGATACCAAGAGGTCTTGGATAGACGTAGATGACTCAGATGATGAAGAGTTTCTTAATCAATTGCTACATGATTGCCTGCCACCTTATGCAATAAATGACAATGCCCCGAGCACTAGTGCATGTCCTGAGAACCAGACACAGAGTAAGGAAGTTACAAATACAGTGCAGACTAGTGATACAGGTTTGATACAGAATGGTGTCAGTGTACCCACTGCGCCAGACATGCAGATACAGATGCAACCTCTGCCACCGATACAGAGGATTTATCCAGACGTCCCAGTACTAGAGACTACTAAGAGTCTGATGGTGCCGCCTGATCCGATATATACAAAATCGAGGTTAGTGCAGATTGAGCCAACTCCCAGTTGCTGCCCTAGCCGCAGCAACAGCTGATCCCGGGTTATAGTCCAGCGGCAGGACCTCCGTTTGTACCTGCACCAGCTACAGTGAGTCAAGCTCTGGGAGTCACTGCTCCACGGGGTTTGGAACCAGGACAGACACCAGCTGCCATATCACTACCAACTACAGTTGGTCCCCCGGTACCATTGTATGCACAGGGTAAGCCTGGGATGTGTGATCAGGGAGTGATGACCCAAGAGGCAATAAGAGGAGGGTCCATAGGCACTCCCCAATTAATGGCACCGAGAGAGCAATCAGCTGAAGGACCCAGGTCCTTGATAGACCTTAGTCCGATCGAAGCACCTTTAGAGGCAATGAGGCAAGCAGGGTTAGGTGTGCTGACCCCACAGACAATAAGTACAAACTCGTCACAGTCGCCAATGATGCATGCAGGGAATATTTCACTGCAAGGTTTTTCTGTGCAACAATTGAATGACTGGTTAGAAAAGACCTATGCTTCACAAAATACTGTGGTAACTGCAGAGAAGCCAGAAAGGGAAGAATACCTACATTTTGTGAGACTGGGAGTAGAAGCTGCAGAATTAGTAGAAGGGACAATGGGGGTAAACCGATTAGAGTCATACACAGAAGCAGAATTGAGGTACCTGTGCCCCAAATCACTAAAGAAGTGGGCAAAGTGCTTCAGAGGTTGGCGAACCTGGCAGATAAATACAATATAGACATTGAGAATACTAAACATTTGAAAAGAAGCTACAGATTAGACTTTGAATCTAAAGATTTTGAGCACATGAGATCTACCGGAATGAAAGCGCATCTTAAAGAGATACTACACAGTGCGCAGATCTGGGGTGCACTAGAAAAATGGGAAGGCAGATGGGCAAAGAAAAGAGATAAGGAGAAAGGTGATAGTCTGGAATCAAATCAAGCTAAAGCTTCACCAGATATGGGATCAGCAAAAATGTTACCTATGAGAGAAACAGCTGGAGGGGTTCTAGTCCATGTACCGTGGTCTAGGGGAGATATTTTGTCATTTACAAATGCTTATCCCAGGTTGAGGGAGAAACCAATAGAGTGGTATCAGCAGACAGACAGGTTTGTGAAGCTTGCGAAGTGTCTCTGGGAGGACTTGAATACTCTGTTTGAAATTATTATTCCACCTGACCTATGGCTTGAGTGCAAAAGGGGTGTGGACTGGCCAAAGCAAGAACCAGCAAAGGATAAGGTGACTGGAGCACCATCTGAGGAGGTGATGAAGTACTATCATAAAGTGATTGAGTTCTTGAAGCAGAAAGTGCCGCCGAAAGTGACTGATTGGCAGAAAATCGACCGGACCGCACAGGAGGTCAAAGAGTCTATCCATGCTTATTATGAGAGATTATTGAAAGCGTTCAGGCATTACAGTGTCACTGAGACTATTGAGCCGAAAGACATGAACCATCTTCTGTTTAGATTTGTTGAAGGACTGAGACCAGAGGTTAGGCAGATGATTAAGAATCATTTGATCTGTTGCCAGGCAAAGCCGATTGATGAGGTATTGCAGTATGCGAAATACTGCAGTGACGAGATTGAGTTGAAGCAGAGAAAGTTGAAGGAGAAAGTGATGATGATGCAGATTAAGGCAGCGCAGGCAGGTATGCAGGGAAATGGAATTCAGCAGATGGTACAGCAACAACCGCAAGGGAATGGCATGTTTCAGGCACAGCCTAGAGGCCGAGGTCGGGGTTTTGTGAATCACGGTCCAGATTTGAATACTGTGGTGGTTCAAAATGATGCTCAGGGGATGAAAAAGATGTCACCATGTCACGCGTGCGGGGGCGTGGGGCATTGGAAGCAGGAATGCCCAAGTGTGGTGCATGATGGTGTCGTTCAACAAAGCACTGATGTTGGTACATTTCAAAATATGAGGGGTCCAAAATCGAGAGGTCAAAATCAGAACTTCCAGAATAACATGGTTCAGATGCAGGGGTTACAGCCCATGCAGCAAATACAAATGCTGCGTGTTCAATCAGCACAAATGCAGCAGGTACAACAGCAGGTTCCAATGGTACCTAGACAGCAAATGCAACTACCATTAGCTCCAATGGGACAGCAACAGGTGATGCTTCCTCAACAGGTCACAGGCCAAATGATGAGTCAAAATAACACAGTGCAGCAATTCCCATTGCGTGGTGAGGATGGAATAAATGATGAATGGTCGGATGACAGTTCTGACTGTGAGGAGTGCAGGCTTGCAGCGTCCCTAGAAGTAGATCAGAGGGGACCCTATGTAGAGGGAAAGGTGATGGGCCACAAGGTTTCGTTCTTGGTTGACACAGGAGCTACACGCTCTACAGTCAGAAGCGCAGAGGTTCTGAAATTGCCACTTTCAGGGCGTACCATAAGAGTGGTAGGAGTAGCCAATCAGTATTTGACAAACCCGATCACAGACACAGTTCAAGTTGAGATTGGAAACTTTCAGGAACTGCATAAGTTTGTAGTCTGCGATTCTAGTCCTGTGTCCCTACTTGGAAGAGACTGAGGGGGTCATTCTGACCCTGGCGGTAAAAGGCAGTTATCGCCGGACAGAAGACCGCCATAACACTGCCGCGGCCGCGGTAACCCGCCAGGGTCATTCTGACCCACAACTGCCAAACCGCCAAAAACCCGACCTCCACTGAAGGCCGCCACATTAGCGGTCAGCGATAAACTGGAGATGACCAAACCTCCACCGTCACGCCAACAGAAATACGCCCATGCCATTACGACCCACGAATCCACGCGGCGGTCTTTCAACCGCGGTATCCCATTGGCGGTACACACCGCTGCACTCAAAATACACACACATCTACAAAACACTGCCACATTGGACAATTACAAATACACACACCTGATACACATACAAACACCACTCCCACACAATCAATACGATATAAAACACACACCCACATCACCCACAAACCCCCACAAATTGAAATTCAGAGACAAGGCGCAATACACAGAGAGAGACCACAGGGAACGCAAACCACAACACACACAGGAACCCAACATCATCCCCCACACTACATCTACGCACAAAACACCACACACCACTACACTCATCACCACAAACACCACCCCACACCTCATCCACACCACCCCATGGCACCCCAAAGACACCCCAGGTTCTCGGACCAAGAACTCAGGGTCATGGTGGAGGAAATAATTAGGGTAGAGCCCCAGCTCTTCGGCACACAGGTGCAGCACACCACAATAGCCAGGAAGGCGGAGCTATGGCAAAGGATCGTCGACAGGGTCAATGCTGTGGGACAGCATCCCAGAAATCGGGAAGACATCCGAAAGCGCTGGAACGACCTACGGGGGAAGGTGCGGACGATGGTGTCAAGACACAACATCGCTGTGCAGAAGACTGGTGGCGGACCCCCACCCACTCCACCCGAATTCACAGCATGGGAGCAAGAGGTCTTGAACATCCTGCATCCTGAGGGCCTCGCTGGAGTAGGCGGAGGAATGGACTCTGGTAAGTCTAATCTCAACTACTTCACCCCCCCCAACCACCAGCATGCCAACCCACACCCCCACCCTCACCCCCAACCCCCCAGCACATATCCTCCCTGCTAATGTCTCACCAGCACAACCCACCCAAACCAACACCAACCCCTGAATGCCAACACAAACCATGGACACCCATCACCTAAGCATGACCACTGCACATACCCATCCCCCCCCAAACCACCCTCACAACTCCTCCCACAAGGGAATGCCAGCACTGGGGGACAAGGGCACCCACAAATCGCACACCATGGCACACACAGAAGCAATAACCATACTCTTTTACCCCTGCAGGGCCCGAACGCCAACACACCGGCCCGGAGGGTCCAGAAATGTCCATCCCACCCCCAGAACAGGCCCCCAGTGATGACAGCAGCTCTGTCGACCTAGAACCTGATGACCAGCCCGGACCATCGGGGACCTCTAGACAGTCGGTTCCCCTCAGGCAGCCACAGGCCACAGCAGACCTACCCCCCTATGGAAACCCCAGCACAGCACCCACCCAGCGGGCCCATGCCTCTGTCTCCAGGACAGGTCAAGCAGCGGTGTGTCTACCACTACAGGGCACCCAGGGCAACCCACCACCCCAACAACAACAGGGATCTGGGGGCAGTGGTAGTGGGCATACCGTCCAGGGGACAGAGGCCCAGGAACAAAGGGGAACTGGGAGGGCTGCTGTGCGACAGAGGGAGGACAGGCCTAGGGAACCCACTGTCCAAGAGGCCCTCACCACCATCATGGGACCGTACCACCACTCCCAAGAGACAATGGCGACGGTCCTGGCCAGGTTCCAGGAGATCCAGGCCATGCAGGAGGGCCAGTACATGGGGTTCCGGGAAGAACTGCGCAGCATCAGTTCCGCAATGGGTACAATCGTGGTGGCACTCAACCAGATTGTCACCACATTGCGGGACCATGTGGCCCCCCAAAGGGCCCCTGCCACTAGCATGGAGGAAGAACAGCCCACCACCTCCGCCGGCGCTAGTGGTCAGGAGGCCCCGACACAACAGCAACGGGCCACCCGGACCCCACCCCCTGCAGAACATGAACCACCCCGCAAGAAAGGCCTGAGATCTAGGAAGAAGACAGAGTAGGATGTCAAGACCCCCGCCATGCACGGATCCCCCCGGATGTCATCCCACTGTCCCACTTGTTCACCCTGTCCAACCTTGAACTGCCTCTGCTCCACCTTCCACAGGCATATGGACAATGCACCTGTGCGAACAAGAGTCTGGACTCTGCCATGGACATGCCTCCACCATCACCCATCACCCTTTTTGAACTATACACCAATTTTTGCACTTCAATAAACACAATTATTGCACAAAAACCATCTGGAGTCTGCTATTTATTTTTTTAAACCAAATGTATTCGATATAACCAACCAAAAATGTCCAATTACATTGTGATGACAACATACCAGTGTCACACAGCGGTAGTCCATGGGGAAATAAACCAGAGGGCACTCCGTGGGGACCAGATCACTGAAATAGGAAGGCAAATTCACAACTAAGTTACCATACATTGGGGTGAAAGGTCAGACAGTAGAGAGCCAGTACTGTTACAGATATAATAAAATGCAGGAGTAGATTCTTAACTGTGTGTTACTGGAAATACTGCAGTATCACTCTGTCCCTGTTGTCTGTGTCGTCCTCTTTGTCTTCCTCCTCTTCACTCTCCGCAGGCTCCACAGCGGCCACAACACCACCATCTGGACCATCCTCCTGCAGGAAAGGCACCTGGCGTCGCAAAGCCAGGTTGTGAAGCATGCAGCAGGCCACGATGATATGACACACCTTCTTTGGTGAGTACATTAGGGATCCACCTGTCATATGCAGGCACCTAAACCTGGCCTTCAGGAGGCCGAAGGTCCGCTCGATCACCCTCTTTGTACGCCCATGGGCCTCATTGTACCGTTCCTCTGCCCTTGACCTGGGATTACTCACTGGGGTCAATAGCCAAGGCAGGTTGGGGTAACCAGAGTCACCAATTAGCCACACACGCTGTCTCTGTAGCTGTTCCATCACATAAGGGATGCTGCTATTTCGCATGACGTACGCGTCATGCACTGACCCTGGGAACTTGGCATTTAAATGGGAGATGTACTGGTCAGCCAAACAGACCACCTGGACATTCATCGAATGATAACTTTTTCGGTTCCTGTACACCTGTTCATTGTCTTTTGGGGGGACCAAAGCCACATGGGTACCATCAATGGCACCAATGATATTGGGAATGTGTCCAAGGGAATAGAAATCACCCTTCACTGTAGGCAAGTCACCCACCTCAGGGAAAATGATGTAGCTCCGCATGTATTTCATCAGGGCAGACAACACTCTGGACAATACCCTTGAAAACATAGGCTGAGACATCCCAGATGAAATGGCCACTGTAGTTTGTACTGACAGCACCTGCAATAGAGGCGGAATCCCTGTGGGTTGGCGGATGGGTGACATCAGGTCTGGCTCCAGCTGGGCACACAGTTCCTGTATAGTGGCACTGTTGAGTCTGTAGGTGAGTATGACATGTCGTTCTTCCATTGTCGACAGGTCCACCAGCGGTCTGTACACGGGAACATTCCTCCGTCTCCTCGCAAGTCCCAGCGGACGGTGCCTAGGAAGGACAACATGGAGCACAGAGTCAATCAACCCACAGGTAAGTTCCCACAGCCTGCACAGTACACAAATCTCTCTGGATTGAATGGCTTGTATGAGTGTCGATGCAAGGCCTAGCCATGTGTGACGCAGTAGGAATTAAGCCATGTGGGCCCTTGAAATGGCGGCTGCCTGACCTGTGAAGTGTGACAATGTGAAGTGAGGTCATTGCGCTGGCGTGGCACGCCGTGGCGGTAGGCGGTCGAAGACCGCGGCGCAAAGCAGCATTGGTTAACATTGAACACTATGGGTTTCAGGAGCCAATGACGATGTGCGCCGGCGGTTGCGGTACGCACCGCCGCGGGCGTGACCGCCATTTTCTCTCTGCTTAATCACACGAGACATGAGCATCCACAGGAGAGGACCTATACTGCAAGTGCTGCTGTGACCTCGGTCTGGAAGTGACAATGGCTGCTGCGACTGGGGAAAGGGCCCCCGCCTTCAGTTCCGAAGAGTTGGAGAAGCTTGTGGACGGGGTCCTCCCCAGTATGCGCTACTCTACGGTCCTCCAGACCAACAGGTGAGTACACGGGGGCCAATGCATAGTGGGCAATGCCTGTGATGAGTGGGGTGGATGTACGATGGAGGGGAGGGGAGCGAATTACGAATGCATGGCACGACAGATGAGAGCATGTGCCACATGGCAAGTTTGGGGAGGGGGGGCCACTCACATCGAGCATGCAGAAAAGTGATGATGTTTCTTTTCCCCCCCTGTACATGTCACATAGGTCAGCGCCCATCAGAAGATCGATATTTGGCGTGCCATCGCCAAGGACGTCCGGGCCCTGGGGGTCCACAACAGACGGGACACCCACTGCCGCAAGAGGTGGGAGGACATCCGCCGCGGGAGCAGGAAGACCGCCGAGGCTCTGCTGGGGATGGCCTCCCAACCTAGGAGGGGTGCCAGTCGTACCTTGACCCCCCTGATGTCCTGGATCCTGGCGGTGGCCTACCCCGATTTAGATGAGCGCTTGAGGACATCACAGCAGACACAAGAGGGTGAGTACCAGCACATTCAGCTATATTTGCGCGCAGTGGAGGTGCCTGGGTGGGGGAGGAGGGCTGTGGGTATCCATAGGCCAGGGCGATTTCTGTAGGCTAGGCCCCTCCGTGAGGTATGGTCCTGTGCCCCCGCCCCCCACCTCTGTAGGGTGCTTAGTAACGCTATTCATGGACCTGTGTATTCTGTGTGGGCAGTTGTCGCCCATAGGCTTGTAGGGCATGTCCCAGTGAATGAGTAGTGTACCCCAAGTGCGCAGCGTAGTGCAGGGGGCTTCTGTGTCTGTCCTCTCCGCCAACGGTGTCCCCAATGCATGCACTCAACTTGTCTTTATTTCTCCACCCCCCTCCCATTTTCTTTGTTTTTCTGTGAATGTGTGCATTAGCATCATCAGGCGGAGGAGAAGTGGCATCGGCGCAAGAGGGAGCTGCATCTCACATGGCCCCGGAGGGCCATGCAACAGACTCAGACATGACCAGTGAGACGGAGGGCGAGGGGGGCTCCACCACGGGGACCCGTGCAGACGTCAGTGACACCGACACGTCCTCGGATGGGAGCTCCCTTGCGGTGGCGGCAACATCCGTGCCCACCGATACTACAGGTACAGCCGCCACCCAGCGCACCAGCTCCGCCCTCCCAGCAGCCCCTCGGCCTTCGGCCCGTGCCCGCACGGCCAGGAAGGCGGCCATCTCCTTCGCCCCAGGCACCTCAGGCCCTGCCCCAGTCACCCCTGCTGCCCTCAGTGAGGAGGTCATTGACCTCCTGAGGACCATCATTGTTGGGCAGTCTACCCTTTTGAATGCCATCCAGGGTGTGGAGAGGGAGGTGCATCAAAGCAATGCATACCTGGAGGGCCTTCATTCGGGTCAGGCTGCCCAGCAGCGATCGTTCAACGCTCTGGCCTCAGCACTGACGGCAGCGATTGTCCCTGTCTCCAGCCTCCCTCTTCTAACTCCCTCCACCCAGTCCCACTCCCCTGTTCCTCTGCCTATCCCATCCACACCTACAGACCAGCCTGCACACACCTCAACACCCAAGGGAACCTCATCCAGACATAAGCACCACAGAACACACAAGCATTCACACAAGCAACATACAGATGCAGACATGCCAACAGCCACTACCTCCTCTGTGTCCCCCACCTCCTCGTCTCCCTCCTCCCTCCCTGTGACGTCTACACTCACACCTGCATGCACACCACCATCAGCCAGTACACCCATCACCAGCACACCCTCCAGACCAGTCCGCACACGTGCAGTCACCACCCCCACTGCCATGTACACGTCCCCTGTGTCCTCTCCCAGTGTGTCTGTCACCCCCGCTTCCAAACCACACAAACGCAGGCAGGCACCCAACCAACAGCCATCCACCTCACGTCAGCCTCCAGCCCAAGCACCTGCACCCAAAGACACCAGACTTGACTCTCCTACAACCACATCCTCTTCCTCCACTCCCATACCCACTCCAGCTACCCTTCCCATTGCTCCTAAAAAACTATTCCTCTCTAAACTGGACCTCTTTTCTTCACCTGACCCACCCCCTCCATCTCGTAAGAGTTCCAAAAACACCTCAGCCACCACCAGCCCAGCAACTCCCAAGAACGTCGTGCCTGGTTTTTGGAGTCCGCCCTTTCCTTGGGCAGGGACATCGGCCAGCAGCAAAGGCACAGCCAGCCCCCCCCCTGGGAAGAGGAGCAAAAAACTGAAGAGCATGCCCGACAGGCCTGATACGCCTGCCCCCAAGGAGGGTAGCCTTGCACCGTCACCTGCCACATTGGGTAAGGGAGCCAAGGGCCATGGAGAGTCTGCCAAGGAGGGCAAGGGCAGCAAAGCGCAAAAGGCAGGGAGCAGCCGACCTGGCCATGAGGGCCCCACCAGCCCCATTCCGGGGGTATCGGAGGAGACCCAGGGACCCAGGACTCCATCACAGGAGGGCCCCGCAACGGAAAGGTCCGATGCTGACTGAGCGGGAAGTATTGGCCAGGTGTGGTTCACTCGAAACACAAGACAGGCACCGCTGAACAGGGCCCGCCGTGAGAAGCACCGCTGAACAGGGGCCCGCCGTGAGAAGCACCGCTGAACAGGGCCCCGCCAAGACAGGCACCGCTGAACAGGGCCCGCCGTGAGAAGCACCGCTGAACAGGGGCCCGCCGTGAGAAGCACCGCTGAACAGGGCACCGCCGTGAGAAGCACCGCTGAACAGGGCCTGCCGTGAGAAGCACCGCTGAAAAGGGGCCCGCCGTGTGAAGCACCGCTGAACAGGGCCCCGCCGTGAGGAGCACCGCTGAATAGGGCCCGCCGTGAGAAGCACCGCTGAACAGGGGCCCGCCGTGTGAAGCACCGCTGAACAGGGCCCCGCCGTGAGGAGCACCGCTGAACAGGGCCCCGCCGTGAGGAGCACCGCTGAACAGGGCCCGCCGTGAGAAGCACTGCTGAACAGGGCCCTCCTGTCAAGCACCGCTCCGCTGGGCCCTCATCTCAAGCACCGCTCCGCTGGGCCCTCATCTCAAGCACCGCTCCGCTGGGCCCTCCTGTCAAGCACCGCTCCGCTGGGCCCTCATCTCAAGCACCGCTCTGCTGGGCCCTCCTGTCAAGCACCGCTGGCCCATTGGCAGGCCCGGTTCTGTGTCGGGCAGGGCTTCACGAGGCACTCTGCCCACCATGCCTCCTCCATGACCAGTGGACTCTGTAATCCACCTGATGGACTGTGGCTTTGCACCCCCCAGGATGGCACAGTGGGCAATCCACCCACTGTAGAGACTTGAGAGACTGTGGCTTTGCACTCCCCAGGATGGCACAGTGGGCAATCCACCCACTGTAGAGACTTGAGAGACTGTGGCTTTGCACTCCCCAGGATGGCACAGTGGGCATGGAGGCCCTTCGTGGATCTGGCGTCGTGGACTCATGTGGCTGAGGTGCCCCCCCTTCCCTTCCCCCTGAGGTGCCAGTATTTTATTTTTGTGATGCCCCAGCAGTGTTCTCTCCAATGGACTCGATCTCGTGTGTGGGCTTTGCCCATGTGTTGCTGCACATTGGCCCACGGACATTTGAACTTTGCAAAACTGTGCCGGACTTTTGCTACTTGTATATATATAGTTCTAGATGTGTAATAATTCTTTATATATTGCTAAGTTCACTATACTTAATTATTGCTATAATATAGTTCTATTTTTACAATCATTGCCTTTTGTCTTTGCATTTTTGTTTGGGGGGTTTGGGGGTGTCACTCTGACTTTTTAATCTGCATTGGTGTGTAGGTATTTCGGTGGGGGTGAGGGTGGGGGTGGGTGTGTGGCGTATGTGTGTGCCCGTAACCTTTCCTCCTCCCCCCTCCCCTGTGTCGTAGGTGCAGTACTCACCGTTGTCGTCTGCGGCGACGTTCGTGATCCTGGAAGAAGAGCAGGAAGGCAATGGCTGGGAGGATGTGGAGTTCCGGTTCCATGCTGTCCCGATTCCGCGTGGAGTGTGTCGAGGTGAGCGTTTTCCATTGGAAATGTCTGTTTCCGCCGTGTTTTTGTCGGCGGGGCTCCCGCCCCGGAAAAGGTGGCGGATTGGTGAGTCGTGATAGGGTGGGCGGTACATTGTCTGCCGCCTGGCTGTTGGCGGTGACCGCCGCGCTGTTTGTTTGTGCCGCCGTGGCGGTCGGAGTGTTAAAGCGGCGGCCTGTGTTGGCGGTTCCCGCCAGGGTCAGAATTCCATTTTTTGGACCGCCAGCCTGTTGGCGGGTTGGCCGCCGCTTTAACACTGACCGCCAGGGTCGGAATGACCCCCTTATTGTGCAAAACGAAATGTTCGATTATCTGTTCTAATGAAGGGATTGAGGTGCAGACAAACAGTGATGATGAGGGGGATGATGGGCAGTTTTCAGAGTTGGAGACAGAGACCGTAAATGAGGAATACCCTTTGATAACCTTATTCCCAATGCTTACAGTGGCAGACTTACCAGCCGAGTTGCAGGGAACAGTGACAGAGAAGGTGTGGGACATGACAGGAAAAGAAGTGGGACTGATAAAAGGAGTAGAACCAGTTAGAGTACAGGTAACACCCAATGCAGTGTTTCCCCAGGTGCCGCAGTACCACATGGCACAAGATGTTCTTTGTAAAGCAAGGAGTTCTGAAAAAAGTGATGAGCAGCCCATGTAATTCACCAATAATGGGTCTGAAAAAGCCTTGTGGGAAGGTCCGAATTGTGCAGGATTTGAGGAAAATAAATGATATTGTGGTAAAGTGTTGCCCCATAGTGCCAAATCCAGCAGTAATCATGTTTCAGGTTCCGTGTGATGCAGAGTGGTTCACAGTAGTGGACCTGTCACAGGCATTCTTTTCGGTGCCTCTTCATGAGGACAGTCAATTTCTCTTCAGTTTCAAGTTCCTGGACAAGGTGCACAGTTTGTGCAGAATTCCTCAAGGGTTTTCGGAGTCACCATCCATCTTCAATCAGATATTGAAGAAGGACTTAGTCATTGGAACTGCCTTTCAGTTCGACTCTAGTGCAGTACATTGATGATTTGTTGATTGCGTCCAGAACAAAAGACGACTGCAGGTATGACACAATTGCTTTACTGAACCATTTGGGAAAGAATGGATATAAAGTGTCTCCAAAGAAGCTGCAGTACTGTCAAAAAGAGGTGAAGTACTTAGGGCACTTGATTGAGAAAGGGTCCAGGAGAATATCAAAAGAAAGGGTGACAGCCATACTGCAGATGAATCCACCGACAACAAAGAGAGATGTCAGAATGTTTTTGGGAATGGTGGGCTACTGTCACCAGTGGATTCCCAACTTCTCGATTATCTACAAGCCATTGATAAAACTAACAGGCAAGGAAGTTAAGGATGACCCGAGTACCATAATTCTGTCCGAAGAAGAGCTTGAGGCATTCATGGAATTGAGAGAGTGCATGTGCAGGGCGCCAGCTTTGGGTATGCCTGATTACACGAAGCCTTTTCTACTGTTTTGTCATGAACGTGATGCTTCTTCTTTGTCTGTCTTAACACAGGTCCATGGAGGTGCAAACCACCCAGTAGCATATTTTTCAGCTACTCTGGACCCAGTTGCAGCTGCCTTACCAGGTTGTTTGCACGCAGTTGCAGCAGTTGGTCAGAGCCTCACACAATGTGAAGGCATAGTGATGGGACATCCCTTGACAGTAATGGTTCCACATTCAGTTGAAATTCTGTTGACCCGAACTAAGACTCAGCACATGACAAATGCTAGGCTAACAAGATATGAGACCATTATACTGGGGTCTCCTAATGTTTCTCTCAAAAGGTGTACAATATTGAACCCAGCAACTCTACTTCCTATTGAAAATGCTGAGATTAGTAATACAGAGGAAGTGGAGCATGATTGTCTTGAGGTAACAGAATTAATTGCCCTTACTAAGGCATGCCACGCAGCTGTAAACCTGAAAGTCACTATCTATACTGATAGCAGATACGGATTTGGAATTGTACATGATTTTGGCCAATTATGGTCACAGAGGGGTTTCATGACCTCTTCTGGGTCACCAGTGAAAAATGGCAAACAAATGAAGGATTTGTTGCATGCGATTCAGTTACCTCTTGAAACTGCCGTGGTGAAATGCAATGCTCATGTCAAATCCCAAGACTTTGTGTCAAAGGGAAACGGCTATGCCGATCAAGTCGCAAGGTTTTGTGCATTAAACTGTATATCGTTCAAGGAACAGTGGGAACTATTACCTGAAACTGAAAATGAAACATGCCTGAACTTTGCATTAAGAGTGGTTGATACATTAGATGAGCTAAAATCACAACAGGGCCGTGCTAGCAGAGAGGAAAAACGCTCCTGGCAGAGAATGCAATGTGTACAGAGGGCTGACGACTTGTGGGTTTCACAGGAGGGGAAGTTGGTTTTGCCAAACAGTCTTTTGTCATGGTTTGCAAGGCTTTACCATGGTCAGGCTCACCTTGGAAGAGATGCAATGATCAGATTATTCAAAATTGATTGGTTCAATCCAAAATTCAGACAAGCTGCTGAAGTTACCTGTCACAGGTGCATCATCTGTCAACAGATGAATGCAGGAAAAGTGACTGTGGTAACTTTGATCCACAGGGAGAGCTGTAGGTCCGTTTAGCAAGATGCAGATGGATTTCATTGAAATGCCTGTGTGTGGAGGCTTGAGGTATGTGTTGGTGACTGTGTGCGTTTTCAGTCATTGGATTGAAGCATACCCTACACGTAGGAATGACAGTCTCACAGTAGCAAAGGTGTTGCTTAGGTAATTAATACCACGGTTCGGATTTCCAGTCTCTTTAGAATCAGATAGGGGCAGACACTTCGACAATGAGGTGATTTAGCTCTTGTGTGCTGCCTTGGACATTGAGCAGAAGCTGCATTGTAGCTACCGCCCTGAAGCATCAGGATTAGTGGAACAGGTGAATGGTACCTTGAAGTCGAGAATGGCAAAAATGTGCTCAGCTACCAATATGAAGTGGCTAGATGCATTGCCCTTAGTGCTGATGTCAATGAGAAACACACCCGATAAGAAGACAGGACTATCCCCCCATGAAATATTGATGGGCAGAGCTATGAGGTTGCCCGCAGTACGTGCAAATGCTCTTGTGAATAACACGGATGATATGGTGTTGGACTACTGCAAGGGTCTGGCTGATGTGGTCCGCTCTTTTTCCGACCAGGTGGAGGCTAACACATTGCCACCGATCAGTGATTCAGGTCACACCCTGCAAGCCGCTGACTGGGTGGTTGTCAAGAAACACATGAGGAAGTCGTGTTTGGAGCCACGTTGGAAGGGGCCATATCAAGTAATACTGACAACAACCACTGCTGTGAAATGTGCAGCCGTTCCAAACTGGATATATGCCAGTCACACAAAGAAGGTAACATGTCCGACTGATGAGGAACTTGAAGTTTCCGACTCAGCAATTCCAGAAAAGGAAGTCTCAAGGCCAGAGAATATTCAAAGGGGAACTGAGACTGAAGGCGAGCCCACTGAGGACGGCTTAGTCCCTCAAACAGTAAACGAGTTCGAGAGAGGTGACAAGGAGCCTATCTCAGTAGAGGCAGCAGGAGAACTAAGTCAAGGAGAGGTTCTCCCAGAAGTAGACGGATACGGGTTAGAACTTGAGCCCGTTACAGACCCTGAAGACGAGGAGGAAGGAGCAGAGGGAGGCCAAAGAACATCAACTCCTCCTGAGACACTTGCAGGTCCGTCAAGAGAAAACACCATAGCACAAGAGGAGGGTGCTGTTCAGCGTGCTGAAAAGCCAAGCAGGAAGAAAACGCATAAAGGTGATAACTGGCCAAAGAAACAAGTTGCAAGAGAAAAGGTCGTCCCAGGTGACACAATTGAGGAAGAAATTGATACAACCAGAAGGGAGGATCTTAGTGAAGGAGAGTTGCAAAGCGACCGCAGACTGAAAAGAAAAAGAGTCACGAACAGAAGGTACACAGGTCCTGAATGGACATATGCGACGACATCTGAATGGCAAAAAGAATTCTTAGCATTCTGTTTTGATCGAGAGGTACCAGGCCAATATTACAGCACCTGAAATCAATCAGAGAAAGAGACTGTGTTAAAATTGAAATTGAAAGCTGAAAAGCTGAGAAAAGAGACTGAAAAATTACCGGATGTGACACTGATAACCTAAATTGACACTGAAACCCGATTATGACAAGCTGCTAACCTGATTTGACAAAAGGGTCCTGGGGTGAGTGGAAAGCTGTAAATACTCGCAGAAAGAAAGAGAGACTTTGAAAAAAAATAAAAAAATAAAAGAGCTTTAAAATCGTCCTCAAAGTTGATTGTTTGTCTTATGTATTCTGCTATCTGATTCTTTACAGATCATGGCTTACACTAGAGGTAGTAGCAAGAAGGGTAAAGTGTGTGGTTGGTTGAGTATTATATACTAGGTATTGTGTGTGCAATAATAATTATAGGTGTGATTGTGGGAATGCCTTGGTTGGATAAAAGGGTGACTAACAATGCTTCAAAACCTGAGACTGCTACACTAACACTGTGGGAAAAGTTTGAGCAGGATACAAAACACTTGCTTGAGGGAACTAATTCAAAAGGGGAACTTTCCACTAATGTTTTCTATTGCTTGCTGAATGAGTATATTGATACAATGGATGCAAGAAACTGTTACGTGTGCACAAAGATTCCTTCATCAGTACAAGAAGGGGTCACTTATCAAATTATGCCTCTAACCTACGGGATAAGCTGTAGTTTGCTACTAACAAGATTCTATGACCAGGAACATGTGCAATATTTTTATTCAAATCTAGAAGTAGTGTTTTCTTTTGTGCCTGTGATTGAGTTTCTGAACAAGTTAGCTAAAGAGCATAGCATAAAGTTAGTTAGAGGTTTCTTTGAGCCGACACTAACCTTTGGCACAGCCTATGCGCATCGCAATAATTTGACCTGTCTACTAACCCCTGTAGAGAAAAGCTTCTTAGATCACACTGATGATAGACGCAAAGCACTGAAGGAAAGATTAGAAAAGGGGTTAGAAAAACGGACATATGCAAATGATTATGCTTACACCGCAAAAAAAACGCAGGGCAAATTAGCTATAGATGCATTACATGAAGGAAGGCTTTGTATATATAGGCCGAAATCTGATCATGACACTTTATTTGTGGGAACGAGTGAATGCAGGCATGTGTTTTTGTTTCAGAGTAAGTGCACATTTATGTTAAATGGACAAGATCCAGCGATCCCTGGGATCTATTACATATGTGGACTTAATGCTTATTACCGTCTCCCTAAGGGATGGTATGGGACATGTTATTTGGGAATAGTTTTCCCAAAGATTTACCAGATTGATGACTTAAAGCAAATACCTAAAATGTCTGAATTGCAACATGCTAGACAAAAGAGAGAGACAGCGGCTACTGTCGTTGGTGACATATTTGGAGCCATAATTCCTTCACTGGGGGTTATCTTGAACGCCATAAAGATTCAAAAGTTGTCTACTATTGTGGATAACATGCTGACGAATTTCACAGGAGCTATACTCCTGGTGGATACTGAACTTGCTGCGGAAAGAGCTATGACTCTTCAAAATCGGCTTGCTTTAGACATTCTTTTAGCAAAGAGCGGCGGAGTCTGTAAGATGTTTAACGAGCATCATTGTTGCTCGTTCATTCCTGATAATAGTAAAATGATTAGAGGTATGCTTACTAACCTAACTAGAGATAGTGCAGATTTGAAGGAGCTGAAGGAACCTGGAGTTTGGGAGAAAGTTGGAAAGGGAATTGCCAGAGTAGGGAGTTGGTTTAGCAATATTTGGAATGGGGTACTTGCAAAAATATTAGGAGGTCTATTAATTGTCCTGATTTGTTTATTGGGTTTATGGGGAGCATGCAAAATCAATGAAAGAATCAAAAGAAATTTAACAAAACGAAGCAAAAGAAATGAAGAGAATGAAAGGGAGAAAATGTTTAATGAAATTTGGGAAAGTTCACACAAAGGACAAGATGTTGAAATGCGCATTATGCGCAAAGTGAAAAATTTAAAGTGAAAGGTCAAAAGGGAAAAGTTTGTGTGATGACTAGGGTCATCAGAGGAGGGACTGAGAGAGCGTAGTTCATATAATCAATAATTAACATGAAATGTTTATGAACTAATGTAAATGATGCCGCATAGAAACTGTATTAACATGTTTTGCTAAAACGTGACCTTGAAATGTGACCACGGGGAGTGGCCGCCAATGTATACGGGGACTAATGAAACTGAATAATAATGGTGAAATGTTTATTAAAATTGTGATTTTACATTAATGTTGAAAGACTAAGGGGGTCATTCTGACCCTGGCGGTCCGAGACCGCCAGGGCTATAATGACTGAAAGCACCGCCAACAGGCTGGCGGTGCTTTCTTCCCTATTCTGACCGCGGTGGTAAAGCCGCGGTCGCACCACCAGGGCCGGCGGTTTTCCGCCGTTTCTGCCCCGGCGGCGATAATCCGCCAGGCAGCGCTGCCCTGGGGATTATGACCCCCTTACCGCCAGCCTGTTTCTGGCGGTTTTCACCGCCAGGAAGAGGCTGGCAGTAAGGGGTGTCCTGGGGCCCCTGGGGGCCCCTGCACTGCCACTGGCCACTGGGCATGGGCATGGGCAGTGCAGGAGCCCCTAACAGCGCCCCGGCCAGCTTTTCACTGTCTGCATAGCAGACAGTGAAAAGCGCAACGGGTGCAACTGCACCCGTCGCACGGCCGCAACACCGCCGGCTCCATTCGGAGCCGGCTCCTGTGTTGCGGCCTCATTCCCGCTGGCCCGGCGGGCGCAAACTTGGTTTGCGCCCGCCGGCCCAGCGGGAATGTCGGAATGGGGGCCGCATGAGTGCGGCCACATTGGCGGCCGCATGGCGGTTTCCGCCTGGCGGGCGGCGGTAGCCGCCCGCCAAGGTCGGAATGACCCCCTAAATGTATTAGATTCTTGCTAATAAAGCAGTAGGTCTTAGTTAGCATGAGTCAAGGCCTAGCTGCCTGACTCTCATATTAAAGGTATTTTTCTATCGTGCAGTGTGCTGACTTGCTAAAGGACATGAACTCTTGTTTTTTCAAAAGTTAGAAGCTGAATGTAACTGTAGTGGGTCCGTTCTCATGAAATTAACCCTGCCTATAGTAATTTTCTTTAACCAAATGCAGTGTAGATTAACAAGGTTGCCTAAACCGGTACGGACAATGGAGCCACTGACCGACGATGTGCAAAGGACCCCAAGACGATGAAATCATACCACCCGCTAAAGATGTCAATCATAAGCACCAATAAAATACATGGGAAATGTTGTGGGGTGACAAATTTGATGACTTAATGTGATTTTAATTGGTTATAGATAGGGGGTGCAACCCTTTGATAATTAGATTTTAGGGGAATGTACAATGAAAAAGGGATAAAACCCCTTGACACACGGAAATTAGTTAGTTAGTTAGGGAGATGCTGATGCGATTTGATATGATCCAGAGACTTTGTCACTTTGCCTGGTGACTTTGCTGATTTTACTTAGAACCATCCTTGTCCTTAAATTACCCGTTTACACTTTACCTCTTTATGAGGGAAGTTCCCCTTTTCCCGTGAGCTGAGTTCCTGACTGATGGCGAATTAACTGATGTCCTGAAGACGAAGACAGAACCTGAGTGCTGACACAAACGTGGAGGGTAACTATATGACAATGAAATTGTAATTGTCTGTTTGCTTTCCTTTCTAGGTACCAACTGCTTTTCTTTTGACAGGAGCCATAGTTAGATGTTTTCCAAATTGGTGTTACGAAATTGTTTTGCATGAAGCCCAACATGCTAATGCTAATTAGAGGTTAGGTGAGGGGTTCACTAAGACTGACGTAAACGGACAAATGACTGAATCTATGCTTTGTTGAACCATGCGCTGATATACTCTGCTAATGATAGCTTATGTTCACGTCGTGCTATATTCTAATGTTTGTGATTCTTGCCTTGTTGAAATCTTATCAGAGTTGCCATATTGTGACTATGCTATTATGTTTCTTGGTTTTGAGACTAATACATTTACTAGTAGTTTTGTTAACAATAGGGAATAAAATCACTAAATTCATACTAAATTGGTGTGGTTATTAATGACTGCCAGGTCATGGTGGTGTCCTGAGTTTGATTAATGTCTTTGACTAAAGTGAAATGCATTATTATAATTAATATTGATGACATTATTGACATATTAATTGACATGTTGATTAGCTATCTCATCCTAAGGTGTCTCTCAACAGGGTCAAAAGATTCATTGGCCTAAAACGAGTCCCAATGTGTAATAATTTATCATAAAGGGATGCGTTAACAACCTTATCTAGCCAGGCTTCACCCATGGGCCATGGCTTAGGGCTGCCAAGTTTTTAATGTCATATGTGTGACATTACTATGTTTGCATAGTGATTAGGTGTGACCTTTGCAGGTCTTATATGGGACACTTTGAGTGACATTTTAACAAGATGGCCAAGTGAATGAATTGGGCCTATGATTTATTGTTAATTACATAAACAATACTATTTTGACACTGCTGAGAGCTCTACGTAGGTACAGATCCAAATCGTCCAGCCATGCTATGTAGTCTCTTTTACAACACTTTGAAATAAGCTCTCACCACCATCTCTGACAGGTACTTTCTCTCATGCACAGCACTCACGCTCTCTTCTCAAACCCAACTCAGTTCCTTCTACTCTATTCCTGTTTAGGTGATCTCTCCTGTCACTTCTCAAAATAATCTCTTTTCCTTTCTCCGGGCATTCCTTCCCTGATGTACTCTCTCCTCCATACCTCCTCAAATACTCTTTGTCATCACCCCTAAACTATGCATACCTTGCAGGTTATGTCTTTGCTGTCTCAATAGCCCCCTCATGTATGTTTCATCTGCCTTCAGTAGGTACTTCTTCCCCCTTTCCTCAAGGCCCTTCCTTACCCATCAGTTGTCCTTCTTCACAATATCCACCTCAGGAGCCTGCTTTCTCCCAGGTACTTTCCCCCCACTATGTTACCCTTGCTGCATCCTTCTAATACCTCCTGAATCATCCCCCATTCAGTGTATTTTGTTTCCTCAAGTACCTACCAACACAGACAATCTTGGTCAGTCTTGGCTTTTTAGCTGGAGCACTTTCTGTGCAGAGATTTTTAAGCCCACAACTAACTTTGGTAGAAGTGAAACTACAAGTCCCAGAACACATCACACTCTTACCTAAAAAGCCAGAACTTGCTGGCAGTGGCACACTTGGCAAAGGGCTACTTGTCACCATAAATCAGTTCCTCACAAAGGCTGTCTACTCAGTGCTGGACCCATGGTCTTAACTTCTGTCTTGTCTCATCTGAGCAGAACATTACATTATTAAAGGCTTTTCTGAAATGCATTCTGTAGTGCCATAATAATCACATTTTCCCTTTTATATATCCTCCATCTTGAATTATACACATATTGGTTATTTAGATATCAATTTTGAAATTTATAATACCCATTTAATATTCACTGTAACATGATGTATCAAGTCTGCTTGAATATATTCATGCTCTTTCATAATAATCAAATTATCTGTTTTTGTGATTGTTTTAAATAATGAACACAGTTTATTGGAAGTTGATAATTTCACTTGTTTCTTGTTTTTAAACAATGTCATGGGTTAATTCTAGTACGTTGTTCGGGCGCATATATTTTAGTCTAGCTTAGGCCTGCGGCCAGTGCCCTTTTATCCCAGATATACGCTCTAATTTTATTTATTTGTTTTATTCATTGCAGTTTAGCTTGCTTTTCAGGGGGGATGTTTTATTTTTCTAATCAGCTGTGATTCTGCAAAGGTGTTGTTATTATTTTTGTGCACAACTTTTCACCATGTACTTCTGCCCAAGGCGGACAAGAACAGTACATGATAATCCAGCTAGTATTGTAGCCACAAGAGTACGTAAATGGTCAACACAGGCACCTGCTCACATCTGGCCTATTTCACAGAACATAAACATGTTTCTTATAAAAACATCATACAGTCCAGGGAAAGGAAGGGAGGTCATGCCGGCTGGGATACCTATCCATGCTGTATGCCCTTTCATTGCTGGCCTCACACCTGTCTCTGCAACCAGCCAAGGAGACAGGGGCAAACCCCTGTTCTCAGGTAATTAGGGTGGGTGTTTCTCTCATTGACTAAGTACAGACAGTTTGAGCTGTCACCATTATGCTCTCCATAGAAGTTAGGAGTTATATAGGATTGCTTTGTACATGTTTTTCCAATATGCTTTTATTTGTTTGTTTTTGTCACTGATCATAGCAATCCTAATCTTGATATGTCTCATTGCCTTAATAATTGCAGCTCATATATTTTATCGTAGATTGCAGTGTTTTCAATACATGTATTGAAAACCATCCTGAATCCTTTCTTTGGCCTGTGTGTGTGTATGAGAACTTTGCTAATGAGGGAAAGGTGTGAGATTTTTCGACCACAACTTCCCTGGGAGGTCAACAAGTGTCATGCATCAGGTTGCCACAAATAACCTTTGCTTTCTAGGTTTGGTGAGGTGCTGCTAGCTAGCTGAAAGGGATGGGCCGACAGCTGCCAAGACGGTGTGGGAATGACTCAGTCACCCATAAGCAGTGGTGTTGCCACCCCAAATCCAGCGGTTTTGTTCCAATGACAAGAATCCTTTGACAACAGAGGATATATATAGTTCCTCACAATGTAAGTAAGGGAAAGAGTACCAAGGCCTTTTCTTTATTTGTTTATTCTGAAAGGTTAAACAATGGTCAGATATGTTGTATAAACTAAGAAGAGGGCATGAGTAGAGAGCGAGGGAGAGCGAGAGAGAGAGAGGAGCTTCATACCTGAGACTCGATGCAGAGGCCATACTGAACCATATCACAATCCTTTGCTGAAGGCTACCAGGAGGCATATTTAGCCTTCACTCAGAGGGCTTATCAGTCTTCCTGCTGGTGCAGATGAGACTAGCCAATGCTGCTATTTTACTGAACATTGGCTCTCTTATTCAGGCGACTTATGCAAGTGTGAACCATTTTGGTGCTAAGATTAGTTTTATATATAAGATTTGTACCAATGTTACAATATTATTTGCTATTCATGCTTCTGGTGAATTGTGTTGCTAATATATTGTTTAATTTCATAATAGTTACTATTCCTATTATGCGCCCTAGGATAGGGTTTTGATTTTAAAAATACGTCTTTAAAATGTATCCCTGGTTTGCTAGAGTTCTTGAGTGTGCCTTTCCATGGTGAAAAGGATTTGAGTTCCACTAAGTAATTGTGTGATATCTCATATGATCAATTGTTACCAGAAATGCATTTCACAAAAATGTGTTCAGTGGGTTGTGGGATGATTGCCGTCAAGTTGGCCGTCAAGTTGGCTTTCTGTCTTGGGTTGGCACATTGACATAGTCTTTAGTGCCAAGGGGATTAGAAATCAAATGAAAATCCAGAACACGTATCATTTGATCCTCTCACCCATTGAGTAATTCTGGATGACACATTCAGGATACTAACCTATTAGTATTATTGAAGGAGTCCAAAGTAATATCGGTTACCTCCTTAAGTACAGATAGGTGCTTCCTCTCTGCAATAGGTTTGTCAGGCACTTGACTTATAAAAGGTTATTCTCAGTTTTGATTTCCGTTTCTGAACCTCAAATTTGAATCTGTTTTATAATGGCACAACCTAATCTAATAGGGGTAAATTTCAGGGCACCAGTTACACAACATCTCTTTGCTAGGGGTTTCCCTAACACTGGAGATGGGTAGCATTTGTTGTAAATGTGCATGCTGTGTAAACTTCTGAAATATTTTACTCATGGGATTACTTTAATACTATAGATCCCAATATAGGAACCTTTTGCACTTACAGATTTGCTGTGATCCAGCTAGCTATGAACCCTATACCCCCATTAGGTTGTCAAGGACATCAAGCGTGGATTGGTACCCAATTACCTCAGGTATCTCGAAATATTAGAATGGGTCCCTTGAGCAAGGAAGGGGCAATAAGGCCTATATTAGCCTGTTATGTACCACATCCGATATAGCAAATCTGACAATTAGACACACACTAAACTAGGTAGTCACCATTTCTAGGTACCTCCGGCAGTATGTTTACCAGTCGACTGCTACAGGAGCATTTGTTCTCGGCCCTGCACAACAAGCAGATCCTGCGATGCAGGCAATTAGTCCAAAGGCTATTAGAGCCATTATGGGTAAAGCACCCATAAAACGAGATGGGATTTGTTAGAAATTGGGTTTCTGGTTGGAAGAAGTATGCTCCCTGCCCAAGCAGAAACCACTACCCTAGACAGGGTAAGTCAGATAAACACTGAAAGTTAACCTGTGCTCACCCTCTGGTAGTTTGGCACAGAGCAGTCAGGCTTAACCCAAGAGGCAAGTGTAAAGTGTTTGTGCAACACTTCAAATTCAAACAATAACACAGTGAAAACAACAAAAAAGACTGCACACAAGGTTAGAAAAAGAGATTATGGGCCTGGTTACAACTTTGGAGGAGGTGTTAATCCGTCCCAAATGTGACAGATATACCACCAGCCATATTACGAGTTCCATAGGATATAATGGACTCGTAATACGGCTGGTGGTATATCCGTGACATTTGGGACGGATTAACACCTTCCTCCAAAGTTGTAATCAGGCCTTATATTTTTATGGACAAAACAAGACTAAAGCAACAAAAATCCAATAGAAGTCAAGATATGAGTTTATAAAGAATAAAGAGGCAAGGAGTGTTTAGCAGCAATAAGTGCCTATTGGGATATCTGGTTGCAGTGGACTGGGACAAATTCAAGAGTTCAGGCCGCCCTCGATGGAGCGCAGGCCAGCTACAGGACCTATGCAGGGCCCGCTAAGCAACCGTCTCCTCATCCTTGTTGCAGCACGAGATGTGTCGATGATCATCATTCAGTTGTATGATAGAACAACGCCCCCCTTTACCAGGCATGCATTTACGACACAGTGTTTACCACGCATCTACTACTACCATGCAAGCCTTTACCATGCTTGTCACTACCACACACATTCATAGGAGTACACTGAAAGTACCATTACCATGCATGCATTTACCATGTATACCACTACCACAATAAAGTTTACCATGCACTTTATGTACGTATGAGAAAATGTAGGTGAATTCCAGAAATTATTGAAAAAATGATACATAGTTCATAATGTTATTAAGAACATGGTACTGAAATACTTGATTGAAATGAATTGTACGGTAAGCAAACACCTCTAAGTATAAAAAAAAAATTGCTCGGTGCATCTTCAAACAATATACCACATTAATTTATAATATGAGTAAAATCAACGTAACTTAATACTGCATAGCACAAAATAAACCCAACAAAAAACTACCACACAATCCACGCCAAAATAATGCAACACCACACAATTTATTAAAACATTATTAGAAAATGCCACAATATTACGGAATACAAATCAGCACTGTATTCATTTAAAAAAAAAAAATCCTAACCATAAATAATGAATAAGTGAGACATCTAAAGACAGTGCAAACAGTTAAGCAAACAGAATACAATTTTTGACATATATATGTTAGTCTTTCTTTTATTTCAACATATTGAATCTTCCATGTCCCCAATCAAGATAGTTGCCGCACGCTATAAGGAAGGTCAAAACACACTATTTTTCACAAACAAAATAAATAGTCAGATTTGAAACGTCCATAAAATACTTTTCAACACTTTTTTTATTATAAGTTATTGAATACCCTTACAAAATATATAAAAGCACCCATCTACCATTGTGTGTGCAATGGTACACTGACTTTTATCATGACCACACCCATCAGAGAGACGAGAAGGGAACTTCACTGTGACATCCCAATATTGCCATCTATCCACATAAGTAAGTACAACATTCACATTAAACATCCTCAGAACTTACTAGCAATATGCCAAGAACAAATTATTAGAATTTTTAAAAAACATTTCAGATAGTATCCGGAATATCTGCAATCCTTATTTTTGGTATATTTGCTGGTCTGCTATCAATGTAAGTTAGCATTCTATTTTTTAAAACACAAAAGTGAATAGACCTATTAATTACTTTAAAAAGTACAGAAGTGAGGAACGTTGTGGGAAAGTGAGTAGGGGACAAAAATACTATTAAAAAAGCAATGGATACCTTTCTCAGGAAATGGTGCTGGACAGTGACTAGGGGACAAAAATACTAAATCCACCTGGTACTTACCTCAGGGAAGGTGCTGGACACTAACAGGGGGGCAAAATTCCTATTCTACTCCGCTGGGTATTTATCTCAGGGAATCTGCTGAATACTGAAGGGGGGCAAAATTACTATTCTAACTCCTCCAGGTACTTACCTCAGGGAAGGCGCTGGACACTGACTGGGAGGCTAAATTACTATTCTGACTCCGCTGGGTACTTACCTCAGGGAAGGTGCTGGACACTGACTTGGAGACAAAATTACTATTCTATCTCCACCGGATGTTTTTACATAAGGGAAAGTGCTGGACACTGCTGGGGGGGAAATAACTATTCTAACTCCGCCAGGTACTTACCTCAGGGAAAGTGGTCGACACTGACTGGGGGCAAGATAACTAATAAAAACTGAAATAACATTTACTTTTTTCTTATCATTTTAACAGATATAACTACAAACAACATCACAGCAGTGTGAAAATTATATACATTTCTCCAAAAACAAATGACAAATTATACAATTATGTCTAGAAGAAATTTGGCATTCTGGATGTAAGTAAAATGAAAGAACATAGTAAAAACATAAAAGAGACAAAAAAATCCCCCAAAAATCCTCAAACTTTTTCTTTCTTTTTGCAGATACCAAGCCAAAACACATCTCCAACAACAGTCAAAGCAATATCAAGGAAAGAGATTGCACAAACAATTCCTTAAATTCAAAAGACTCAATCAACCAATCTCTAGGTACAGAAAAAAAATCACAATTCATTTCTCAGATAACTAACATTTTTTAAAGGAAAAGTTAATAAACAATGACATTTTTCATTTCAACAGGTCATCTAAATATGTTTTTCTCCAAAAAGTTTCAAAAATAACAATACATTATTTCTTTCTCTTAGCAGACAAAATGTCAATGGACAAAAGTAAAACAGTACAGTAAAAATACATTCATATACTCTTTTCTATTTCTTTATATTTACAGATCCTACAACTATGGATTCAGCTAGGAAAGCAAGCTACAACCAGTTCAGGTGGGGGAAGAGGCTCCTAAAATAAATTGGCTACATTTACTGTAAGGAAAGATTAACAGAGCCTAGGAGTCATTGGAGGTGTGCAGAATATTTCTCATCCCATTGCAAAAGCAGAGCGGTTACTCTGGGTCACACTGTGGAAAAGACCACAGAGCATAAACATTCTGCCTCTGCAATGGAGATTGAAGTAAGAGAAAATATACAACAGACACAATTACCAGCAACCACCTCCAATGAACCCTGGGGCTCATTTTTGAGGGAGGGAGCACAAAGCATCCCCATGCATGTTGCTTCTTCTATGCCTATAATACCAAGTTTGAGAATAATGGTCCAGATAACAAAATAGGTGAGTATCCACAAAGAATAACTTTACAAAGCTACTCAGATATCAGCGTCCCCTCGAACTCACTATAACTTTTACTAATGAACCTTTCCTTCCGTATGACAATAAAAAAAACCTAAAACCCATATTAATTTTCAGTACTATGCATAATTTGGTAGCCCTTGAGAATACTGAAATTTGGATGATGGATGGAACTTTTAAATCAAAACCCTACCTATTCACCCAAATCTAAACTATTCACAGCAATATTAGCAAATCCAACATCCCCTTAGTGTACAGCCTACTCCCTGATAAGCGATCCTCAACATACACCGAATTTTTATCAGTTATAAGATCTAAGGAGCCAATTACGAGTTTGTCTCCACCCCACCTTATTCCGATGTATGCAGGCTGAACCGCTGACCGCATCGACATATTGCCACCTACCAGCAGCCCGGTGGGCTGCAATGTTGGCGATGCATACAACCGCCGAGCCTATTACAAAAACACAGTTGTCATGGTGGCCCCCTTGTGGTGGTTAGCTGAGGCGGTTGACCGTCATGGTACACTCTCAGCAAAGCACCAGAACAGTGCCCATTGGAAGGATTAAAAAACAACACAGCTGACATCCATTGGCCAAGTAAACACACCTGCAAATCACACTATAAAACACACCCCATGCCAGACCATGATCCTTTGCCTCTCCACTGTACCACAGCAAGACAGAGACCACACATCATTAAAAAAAAAAAGTGAGATAAGGCAGCCCTTTTTTCCCATTCCATCTAACACCTTTCACACACTTCTCTTTTTTTCCCAATATCACTTGTCTTGTTTTGTTAGTCCTTGTCACCCACTTTGATTTACCGCCATGTCACGTTCTAAAAATCCACGTTTTTCTGAGGATGAGTTGAGAGTCATGGTATATAAAACCATAAGAGTAGAGCCACAGTTGTTTGGAGCCCAAGTCCAACATACCCCTCTCAGTAAGAAAATGGAAATGTGGCAAAAGATATTTGACAGAGTGAATGCTGTAGGCACCACCTTGTGCACAAAGGAGGATATTAGGAATAGGTAGAACAACCGGAGGGGGAAGGTTCATTTCCTGGCATGCAAGCAACACATGGAGACCCAGAAGACTGGTGGTGGTCCTCCCAGCTCCCCATTACAACTCTAACCCTGGGAGGAGTAGGTTGTGGCCACCCTGCATCCTGAGGGCTTCACAGGAATAGCTAGGGCAGCTGAGTCCGGTAAGTTACACCGCAAAAACTGTCACAAAACCTCAATGTCCTGTATGCTCACATCTCAGCTTTTGCCATTGTGTTGTCCATCTACTTTCCTAACATGCAATACCCAGAGTATCTGAGATGGAACTGTGTATTGTTGGACCTAACATCACAGCTACGATGGACCGCCACATGCTATAAATTGGAATGGCACCTGTAAGTATTTCAATATCACACTCCACTCCCGGTTGAAGCACTCAGTGATGATGGCACTCCTGGACTTGAGGACCTGGAGGACAGTTCTGGCACATGTTGGCAACCTTGTCAGATGGCAACAGTGAGTCTCACTGTGCCCACAAAGACACCGCTCACCCTTGTTGCGTCAACATCACAGGCAATAACGTGCACCCCCCAACCTGTGTACAGAGCAATGTTTAAACTATCTTGTGCCCCGAGTCCTGGATCCTAAGGTGCAACCCAACACTCCTCACACTGAGGGTCTAGGACCCAGTTGTAGAGGGCACTCAGTGCCAAGGGCACAGGCTCATGGGGGTAGGTTGAGTGGGAGGGATGCTCGGGTCAGCGGAGTGAGGCTACTGGGGCTGCTGACAACCAGGATACCATCAGCCACGTCGTGGGGGTCTGTCAGGAGTCCCAAGACGTGATGGGCCAGGTGTTAACTGAACTCCGGAAAATGAATGAGGTGCAGAGGAACATGATCCAAAAATTGGATGACCACAGTTCCAACATGGGCACCCTAACAGGGGTGCTGAGGGACATTCACACAACCCTGAGCAGTGTTTTTCCACCACCTTCCTCCCCTTCCTGTGGGCCAACTACCTCAAGCCCAGCTACCCTCACACACCCTTGCCTCTGCAGCAGCTGATTCCCCCCGCAAGCAGAGAAATCCATGCAAGAATTCAAAAGGCACGGGTGGCAAGTCACCCACCACTCTCAGCAAAAAACCTCTTCCTTAATGTCTGCCTTTGTGTGTCACACATACACTCTGTGGACTGATCCTGGACCACATTCCAGTACCAATGGGAGAAGTACTCTGGACTTTGGACTTCCAATGGTGTGGCATGTACTAAAATGATTTCATTCACCATGACTGACCCCTTCACTTTACATTTTTGTTTCAAATATATTTTCTGTAGTAGAACTCCATAGAGGTCCACATATAAAACCCAATACATACAAATAGTTATCTAAACACTTATAAGCATACTAAGACCATAAACCCCACCTAACAAACATCTAAACACATAAAAAACATAATTATTTCAGATCTAACCTTAAAACAAATTTCCTTCAGGAACCATCAGTGCAAATAACACCAAAAGGTAGGTAAATAGTTCTCAATAGGTTAAGTGCCAATTAAAAAATATATAACCACCACACCTGCCATAATTACCAGAAGAAATTAATGTCCAAAGAGAAAAACCTAAACACTATAAAAAGAAATTACAATTTATATAGCATATTTACATCCATTATAAACAAACCACTAACATTTAATTAGTAAAGTTTAAAAAAGCCCTTAAAGAAGTAAAAAAATGTAAAAGAACATTTCACTGGGGGAGCGTAAAGTAACTTCAAGAAATCAGAAGAGGAGGAAATAGACAAATCGGCCTCAACCACATCCTCTGGTGCTGCCAGAGTGCCGGGCAGACAAATAAAACATGCTTAAATTCCTGGATACCGTTATTGCACAAGTTACATACTGGGGAAGTGCCGTAGCATTTTGCCAACAGAGGATTCAAAGGGAGCATGCCATGCCTTAGCAAAAGCCAAAACCGCCGTACCCCATGAGGCAGATTCCAGGAAAAGTAAGGCTGTACTATTCTAATTGTGCAGACAATAGCCTCATGGAGATCCTTCTTTAAAGAGCAAGTTCCCCTATCGAAGCTAAAACTCAAGGCCCAAGTCACTTGTCTTTGGCGAACCTTTAATTGTTGGCTAGATATGGAGTGAATCAAAGGGGGTTTTAATTGCAACAGTGCTACAGCAATGGTGACATTTCCATAGAGAATTAATTTCTCTTTTAGGACCTCTGAAATTTCTTTCCATAACAAATACCTTAATGTATTATGTTCCCCTTAGCCAGACACGCACTACCCCAGCAAGACCCTGCAATGATTCACCTCTGACCAACCTCCTGAGCTCTTGGACCCCCGTCAACGACAACAACACCATCGAAATCATGAACACCATCCACTCCGGCTCTCCATCTGATCCCTGCCCTCACCACATCCCATCGCACCTCGACTATGGAAGATCATCAACAGCTCCTTTGAGTCTGCCACCTTCCTGGAGAGCTGGAAACACCCCGAGATCAACGCCCTCCTCAAAGAACTCAAGGCGCACCCAAAGGACCTCAAGAACGTCCAGCTTATAACCCTGCTCCCCTTCCCGGCAAAAGTCATCGAGAAGCCTGTCAACAGACAACTAACCCGCTTCCTCGAGGAGAACTGCACCCTGAACCCTTCCCAATCCGGATTCCAAATCAACCACAGTACAGAAACCACCCTCATCGCCGCCACTGACGACATCAGAACCATACTGGACAAAGGCAAAACCACAGCCCTCACCCTCCTGGACCTCTCGGCAGCGTTCGATACTGTCTGCCACCACATCCTTCGCACACGCCTTAGCAATGCAGGAATCCGTGACAGAGCCCTGGACTGGGTCACCTCCTTTCTCACCGGCAGAACCCAGAGAGTCCGCATCCCCCCATTCTGCTCGGAGGCCACCAAAATCATCTGGGGCGTACCCCAGGGCTCATCCCTCAGCCCGACCCTCTTCAATGTCTACATGGCCCACTCGCTAACATCGTTCAATCCCACAACCGCAACATCAACTCTTACCCCAACGACACCCAGCTGATCCTCTCCCTCACCAAGGACTCCGCCAAGACCAACCTCCACGAAGAAATGAAGGCCATCGCCAAATGGATGAAGAGCAGCTGCCTCAAACTCAATTCTGACAAGACGGAAGTCCTCATCTTTGGCTCCATCCCCTGCACATGGGATAACTCCTGGTGGCTTGCCACTCTCGGAGCCGCTGCGACTCCCACCGACCACGCACGCAACCTAGGATTCATCTTGAAATCCTCATTATCCATGGCCCAGCAAGTCAACGTCATCTCCTCCTCATGCTTCAACACCCTCCGCATACTCCGAAAGATCTACAAATGGATATGCACTGAAACTAGAAGAACAGTCACCCAAGCCCTCATAAGCAGCAAACTGGACTACGGCAATGCCTTCTACGCTGGAACCAAGGGCAAACTCCAGAAGGGGCTGTAATGCATCCAGAACGCCTCCGCCCGCCTCATCCTGGACATCCCCTGCCACTGCCACATCACAGACCACAAGAGAAACCTGCACTTGCTCCCAGTCACCAAGAGAATCACCTCACCCACACTCACAAAGCACTGCACAACACCGGGCCAGAATACCTCAACAGACGGCTCTCCTTCTACACCCTGACCTGGCATCTCTGCTCCGCTGCCCTCGCAACTGTCCCAAGCATCCGCACAACTACAACTGGCGGTAGATCATTCTCGCACCTTGCCGCCAAAACGTGGAACACTCTTCCCACCCACCTGAGCCAGACCAAAGACCTCCTTACCTTGAGGAAACTTCTCAAGACTCTTCTTCTACCCCCCACCCCTCCTCAGCGTTTTGAGACCCTCACGGGTGAGTAGTGCGCTTTACAAGTTCCTGATTGATTGATTGATATACTCTTCTTAGCCCAAATTCTAGTCTTAGGGCAGGCACTGAATTTCCTGCATGAAAAGGGAGCAAACCTTGGAGGGCTCTATCTTCCATCTTATTTAAGAAGTCCCATTTAGAGATTACAACCAGTTCAGTGCCACACAAAAGGGAAGCAGGTGTCTTGGCTCGGAAGACTGCCAATAAAAGGGCAAAATGCCTCCTCCCGGTGGCCCTCTTGAGCGAACCAAAGCCTTTAGCCTGAGATATGGCTTTAGACATATTGGTGGTCATTACAACATTGGCGGTATAAGGTGCTTACCGCGTGCAGAAGACCGCCAATACACCGCCGCGACCGCGGTAGACCGCCACACCTATTATGACACACATCACGGAATCCGCCGAAATTCAGACACCCACGCAACACCGCCACACCAAAGGTCAGCGATAAACTGGCGGTAACAAATCCTCCACCTCCACGCCAACAGAAACACGCCCATGCTATTACGACACCCGAATCCATGCGGCGGTCTTTCAACCGCAGTATTCCATTGGCGGTACACACCGCCGCGCTTAAAATACACACACATTTCCAAAACACTGCCACATTGGACAATTCGAAATACACACACCTGATACACATACACACACCACTCCCACACACCCAATACTATATAAAACACACACCCACATCACCCACAAACCCCTACAACCAGAAATTCTGAGAGAAGGCCAGAGAGACAGCACAGCTATTGACAACCCCAACACACAGAGGCACACAACACCATCACCCACACAACATCCACGCACAAAACACCACATACCACTACACTCATCCACACTCATCAACACATACACCACCCCACACATCACACATAACACCCCATGTCACGCCAAAGACACCCCCGCTTCTCTGAGGAGGAGCTCAGGGTCATGGTGGAGGAAATCCTACGGGTAGAGCCACAGCTATTTGGCTCACAGGTACAGCACACATCAATAGCCAGGAAGATGGAGCTATGGCGCAGAATAGTGGACAGGGTCAACGCAGTGGGACAGCACCCAAGAAATAGGGAGGACATCAGGAAGAGGTGGAACGACCTACGGGGGAAGGTGCTTTCAACGGTCTCCAGGCACAATATTGCGGTGCAGCGGACTGGCGGTGGACCCCCACCTCCTCCCCCACAACTAACAACATGGGAGGAGCAAGTCCTGACCATCTTGCATCCTGAGGGCCTCGGAGGAGTCGGTGAAGGATGGGACACTGGTAAGTCAAATCTTAACCATCACACCCCCCACCCTACCTGCATGCTATCACACACCCCCACCCTCACACCCTCCCCTATCACCCCAAATCCTCACCAATCTACCCATGACACCAAGCACCCATCCCAACACCAAGCCCTGCATGACACAACTAAGCATGGGCACCCCTCACTAAAGCATGCCCACTGCACATACCCAGAACACCCCCCAACCATCAAAACAAAAGCCCCCACAAAGGAATGCCTGCACTGGGGATCACGCACACCATTACACACACAGATGCAATAATCATGTGCCTATACCCCTGCAGGAACCCGAAGGAACGTCACCACACCAGAGGGTCCAGACAACACCACTCCACCCCCAGAAGAGGCCCACAGTGACGACAGCAGCTCTGCCCCACTGGATCCTGATGACCAGCCCGGACCATCGGGGGCCTCAGGACAGTCAGTTCCCCTTGCCCAGCCACAGCCCAACACCGAGCTGCCACCCTCTGGTAACACCAGCACAGCACCCACCCAGCGGGCCCAAACCTCCCTACCCAGGACAGGTCAATCAGCAGTGTGTCCACCACTACAGGGCACCCAGGGTAACCCACCATCCCAACAACAACAGGGACCTGGGGCAGTGGTAGTGGGCACACGGACCAGGGGACGGAGGCACAGGAACACCGGGGAACTGGGAGGGCTGCTGTGCGACAGAGGGAGGACAGGCCAAGGGAACCAACTCTCCACGAGGCCCTATCCTCCATCATGGGAGCATACCACCACTCCCAGGAGACGATGGCCACGGTCCTGGACAAGTGGCAGGAGACCCTGCGTCTGCAGGACGAACTGTATTTGGGGTTCAGGGAGGAGCTCAGGACCATCAGCTCCGTCCTGGGCACCATCGTAGGGGTGCTGACGGACATTCAAAAGACCTTGAGGGACACCGTGGCACTCCAAGGGGCCCCTGACACTAGCCAGGACGAGAACTGCCCACCACCTCCGCTGGCGCTAGTGGACAGGACGCCCTGCCACAGGACCAACACACCAGCACCCCATCCCCTGCAGACGGACAACCACCACGCAAGCGGTCCCTGAGATCCAGGAACAGGACAGAGCAAGATGGCAAGACCCCCGCCAGGAAATAAGACCACCCTGATTGTCCCCCCACTGTCCCACTTTGTCACCCTGTCCAGATAGCAACTGCCCCAGCTCCACTTCCAATGCCCAGATGGGCAGTGCACCTGTGAGACGAATAGACTGGACTCTGCCATGGACATTCCTCCACCATCACCATTTTACAACCTTCCTAGATTTTTTTTGCACTTAAATAAACACCCTTGAAAGCCAAAAAAACTTGATTCAGTCTATGATTTGGAACTTTGTATTATCAATTACAGTGTCATAATGGGTTACCCATTGTAAGGCTAGCATACCAATGTCACACATCACAAGCCCTTGATGGATGCAAGCAGTTGACACGTAGGTTACCACACTTGTGAAACTGAAATGGAAGGGTACAACTCAATTAACAAATAGTGAGTGAAATGTAGGTACAGGATAGAGGTAGACGTGTGAAAGTTAATGTAATGTTAAACCAGAAAATGTTCTCACCTGTGTGTCACTGGAAATATTGCTGTATGACTGACTCCCTGTTGTCGTTTCCTTCATCCTCAGCTTCATCCTCATCACTGTCCACTGGATCCACAGGCTCCACAGCTGCCACAACACCGTCATCTGGATCATCCTCCTGCAGAAAAGGCACCTGGCGTCGCAATGCCAAATTATGGAGCATGGAGCAGGCGATGATGATGTCGAACACCTTCTTCGGTGAGTAGTATAGGGATCCACCTGTCATATGGAGGCGCCTGAACCTGGCCTTAAGAAGGCCGAAGGTGCGTTTGATTACCCTCCTAGTCCGCCCATGGGCATCATTGTACCGTTCCTCTGCCCTGGTCCTGGGATTCCTCACTGGGGTCAATAGCCACGAAAGGTTGGGGTAACCAGAGTCCCCCAATAGCCATACCCGGTGCCTCTGGAGTTGACCCATCATATCAGGGATGCTGCTATTCCGCAGGATGTATGCGTCATGCACAGATCCAGGGAACATTGCATTTACCTGCGAGATGTACTGGTCTGCCAAACAGACCATCTGGACATTCATGGAATGATAACTCTTCCGGTTTCTGTACACCTGTTCACTCCTGCGGGGGGGACCAGAGCTACATGGGTCTCATCAATGGCACCTATGACGTTGGGGATATGTCAAAGGGCATAGAAGTCACCTTTCACTGTAGGCAAATCCTCAACCTCAGGGAAAATGATGTATCTCCTTACGTGTTTCAGCAGGGCAGACAACACTCTGGACAGCACGTTGGAAAACATAGGCTGGGACATCCCTGAAGCCATGGCCACTGTTGTCTGAAATGACCCACTTGCAAGGAAATGGAGCACTGACAGCACCTGCACGTCACGGGGGATTCCAATCGGATGGCGGATTGGTGACATCAGGTCTGGCTCCAACTGGGTACATAGTTCCTGGATTGTGGCACGGTCAAACCGGTAGGTGACGATGATATGTCTTTCTTCCATTGTCAACAGGTCCACCAGCGGTCGGTACACCGGAGGATTCCGCCATCTTCTCATATGTCCCAGCTGACGGTGCCTAAGAAGGACAACAGCGAAGAACCTGTCAATATTCCTCCAGGTATGTACCCACAGTTACACACAAGACTACACCAGACAAAAAAGCCTTCCTGTATGTGTGTTGAGTATAGGCCTAGCTATGCGTGACGCAGTAGTAAATGAAGGCATGTGGGCCCCTGAAATGGCGGCTGCCTGACCTCACAACTGGGACAATGGGATTGTGGGGTAACTGCGCTGGCGTTGCACACCGTCGCGGTAGGCGGTCGTAGACCGCGGCACAATGCTGCATTGGTTAACATTGGACCCTATGGGTCCCAGGAGCCAATGAACAGGTGCGCCGGCGATGATGATGCGCACCGCCGCGGACGTCACCGCCATTTTCTATCTGTTCACTCACTAGATACCTGACCTTCGACAGGAGAGGACCTACACTGCTAGTGCTGCTGTGACCTCGGTCTGGAAGCGACGATGGCTGCAGCGTCTGGGGAAAGGGCCCCTGCCTTCACTGCACAGGAGTTGGAGAAACTTGTGGATGGGGTCTTCCCCCAGTACACGCTACTCTACGGTCCTCCAGACCAACAGGTTAGTACACAGGGAGCACGTTGTATGGGCTAGGCCTGGGTGGAGAGGGCTGGGTGGAAGAGGGAAGGGGGCAGAGTACATAGAACACTTATGCATGGTAATGAATGGGCCACATGGCCAGAGTAGGGAGGGGGCCACTCACATTGACGGTGCAGTTGGTAATGACTGTTCCTCTTTCCTTGTGCATGTCATGTAGGTCAGCGCCCACCAGAAGAGGGACATTTGGCGTGCCATCGCCAAGGAGGTCCGGACCCTGGGGGCCCGCCAGAGACGGGGCACCCACTGCCGGAAGAGATGGGAGGACATCCGCCGCTGCAGCAAGAAGACGGCGGAGGTTCAGCTGGGGATGGCCTCCCAATGTGGGAGGGGTGCCCGTCGCACCATGACCCCCCTGATGTTCCGGATCCTGGCGGTGGCCTACCCGGAGTTGGATGGGCACTTGAGGACATCACAGCAGACACAAGGGGGTGAGTACAACCTCATTCAGCGGAGTTAGCCTGCAGTGGAGGGGTCTGGGTGGGGGAGGTGGGCTCTGGGTGTCCCTAGGCCAGGGCGAGTTAGGTAGGCAAGGCCCCTCCGTTATGTAGGCCATGTGGCACTCAACCCCACCTCAGCAGAGTGCCAAGTTGAGGTATAGTTGCCCCGGTGGCATCCATGTGCGCAGATTCCCACCATTGCCATGTCGGCCATGTCCCAGAAATTGCATGTGCAGAGGTCAGGAGAACGGCGTAATGCAGGGGGCTGCTGCGTCTGTCTTGTCCGCCAACGGTAGCGGCATGCCATGCACTAAAACTCTTTTTGTTCTGTCTCCCCCCCTTTTCCTGCTCTCCCTGTCCTTTTGTACATCAGCATCATCAGGCGGAGGTACAGTGGCACCGGAGCACGAGGGAGCTGCATCCCACATGGCCATGGAGGGCCTCACCACAGACTCTGAATGCACCAGTGGGATGGAGGGCGAGGGGAGCTTCACGTCGGCCACCGGATCACCAACCAGCGACACGGACTCGTCCGCCGATGGGAGCTCCCCTGTGGTGGCGGCACCACCTGTGCGCCCCACTTCTACAGGTACAGCCGCCACCCCCCCTACCAGCACCGCCCTCCCAGCAGCCCCTCAGCCTTCGCCCCGTGCCCGCTCACCCAGGAGGGTGGGCATCACCTTCACCCCAGGCACCTCAGGCCCTGCCCCTGTCACCCCTGCTGCCCTCAGTGAGGAGGCCATTGACCTCCTCAAGTCACTCACTGTTGGGCAGTCTACCATTGTGAATGCCATCCAGGGTGTAGAGAGGGAGTTGCAACATGGTAATGCATTCCTGGAGGGCATTCATTCTGGTCAGGCTGTCCTTCAGCGAACCCTTCAATCTCTGGCCTCAGCACTGATGGCAGCCATTGTCCCTGTGTCTAGCCTCCCCCCTCCAACTTCCTCCACCCAGACCCAATCTCATGTACCCCAGCCCATCCCAGGCACACCTACAGACCAGCATGCAGACAAGTCAACACACACAAGTAGCTCAAGCAAACATAGGCACCACACACACCACAGGCACTCACGCAAGACTCACCCACTTACAGACACAGCAACATCCACTGTCTCCACTGTGTCCCCCTCCTCCTCTTCTCCCTCCTCCCTCCCAGTCTCGTCTACACACACACCTGCATGCACCACATCTACAGGCACTAGGACTCGCACCAGGACACCCAGCACCACAAGCCGCTCACCTGCCCTCACCATCTCCACTACCATTTACACGTCCCTTGTGTCCTCTCCCAATGTGTCTGTGACACCCCCTCCCAAAGTACCCAAACGCCGCCAATCACTCACCCAACATCCATCCACCTCACGACAGCCTCCAATACCTGCACCTGCACCCAAAACAGCTAAAGTGACACCTCCTACAACCACCTCCTCTTCCTCCACTCCCAGACCCCCTCCAGCTACCCATCCCAGTGTTCGTCAGAAACTGTTCCCCTGTCAAATTGACCTTTTTGCCCCCCCCCTCCAATTCATCAGTCCCGTCGTAGCGCCTCAGCCAAAAAGCCTCCAGTACCAGTGGTGCGTGTTTCAGGTTTTTGGAGTGCACCAGCCACCAGGGCAGGCAGTAGGACCCAGAGCCAAGGCAGTGGCAGCCCACCGCCTGTAAAGGCTCAGAAAATGGAGAGTGGACGACGGGACCGTCTTAAGACTCCTGGTGGGACAACAAGTGACATGGGATCGAAGGCGATTGGTGAGTCAGCTGTAACTCCAACAAAGGTGTGGAAGGTCCAGAGGAAGTCTGCCCAGCCTGTTGTGAGTGTCACAGCGGAGAAGTGCGCCATCATATCCGGCGGTCCAGACACAACCGCCAGCACCGTCGTCACTGGTCCAGAGACCACCGCCAGAGTCACAGGCCAGGAGGGCCCAAGTATCGTCACTGGTCCAGAGACCACCGCCAGAGTCACAGGTCAGGAGGGCCCAAGTATCGTCACTGGTCCAGAGACCACCGCCAGAGTCACAGGCCAGGAGGGCCCAAGTATCGTCACTGGTCAGGAGACCACCGCCGGAGTCACAGCCCATGAGGGGCCAGGATGCCACAGCCCCGCTGGTCAATGATGGAACGTCATGCCACACACCAATGTCCGTATCAGAACCGCCATGGCAAAGCACCGCTGAACAGGGCAAAGACCGCCATGGCAAAGCACAGCTGAACAGGGCAAAGACCGCCATGGCAAAGCACCGCTGAACAGGGCAAAGACCACCATGGCAAAGCACCGCTGAACAGGGCAAAGACCGCCTAGTCAGGTATCTATTGTGGGCCTCACCCATGCTTTTTTGGACTGTTGGTGCACGGACATTGTTGTGTACATATCTGCACTACTTCTCGGATTGTATGTGTAAATAAGAGTGATTTTGAGATAGGTATATCTGTATATTTTTGTATGACATGTATATTGGCACATTACAATGTTTGCACGATTTTCGCATTGTCTTTGCATTCTTCCGGGGGGATTGTGGGTTGTTCTTGTGATTTTTGTGACTGCATTGGTGTGCATGTTGTGATATGCGAGGGTGGGGGTGTTTTCGTGGGTGTCCCCCTAACTTTTGCCTCCCCCATCCCTGTGTCGTAGGTGCAGTACTCACCAGTATCTTCTGCACCTACGTAGCTGTTGATCGGAAAGGAGCAGAAAAACAAGGGCAGGTAGGATTTGTAATTCGGGCTCCATGGTGTCCTCCTTCCTCGTGGGATGTGTTGAGGTGAGCGTTTTCCCATAGCAAAAGCTGTTACCGCCGTGTTTTTATCCGCGGTGCATCCGCCCCGGAAAAGGTGGCGGATTGGCGGGTTGTAATAGTGTGGGCGGTACATTGTCTCCCGCCTGTCTGTTGGTGGTAACCGCCGCGCTGCTTGTCTGTACCGCCGTGGTGGTCAGAGTGTTAAAGTGGCTGTCTTTGTTGGCGGTTTCCGCCAGGGTCATGATTCCCTTTTTTTGTCCGCCGGCCTGTTTGCGGTATTACCGCTCCTTTAACACCATCCGCAAGGGTTGTAATGGCCCCCATTATTTTTTATATGGACATTATCACTAGGGTTGTTGTGACAGATAAATCCAAATGGATACGTAAGTACGCAAATTAAGTTTACAGTTTTTCTCTTTTTATTTGTCTTTTCCAATAAATCATCTTTTCTTTTTTATATTTTCTCTATTTCTCCTTGTCTGCATGTCTGTATGCTATATTCTTCCTTTTGTTCTTCCTTGTTCCTTATTTTCTTTTTCAGGTTGGCGCCTCAGGGATCCAGAAGAAGATCCACCATGAGAGGGAGAGAAAATAAGAAGCCCGTTTTAAAAGGTACGTTTGTCTTTATGGTAGTGTGGCAGTGGGTATAGCGATAGGGATTAATGAGACACTGAGGTTGGTGATTGAATATGCGTGGTTTTATTTTAGAGTACAGGTGCCTTTGTAACAGTCTCTGGCGGTCATTACAACTTTGGCGGTAAAAGCCGCTTACCGCCGTGCAGAAGACCGCCAACACACCGCCGCGGCCGCGGAAATCCGCCACAGCTATTATGACCCAAAACACGGAATCCGCCAAAATTCAGACACCCACACAAGTCCTCCACACCAAAGGTCAGTGATAAACTGGCAAAAACAAAACCTCCACCGTCATGCCAACAGAAATACACCCACACCATCATGACCCACGAATCCACACGGCGGTCTTTCAACCGCGGTATTCCATTGGCGGTAAACACCGCCACGCTCAAAATACACACACATCTCCAAAACACAGCCACATTGGATAAATCGAAATACACACACCTGATACACATACACACACCACTCCCACACACCCAATACAATATAAAACACACATCACCCACAAACCCCTACGACCACAATTACTGAGAGAAGGCCAGAGAGAGACACCACCATCAACAATACTAGCATCCACAGGCACACAACACCATCACCCACATAACTTCTACGCACCTCACACTACACACCACTACATAT
The DNA here is from genome assembly GCF_031143425.1 of Pleurodeles waltl. Classification (NCBI taxonomy): domain Eukaryota; kingdom Metazoa; phylum Chordata; class Amphibia; order Caudata; family Salamandridae; genus Pleurodeles; species Pleurodeles waltl. The sequence goes on along the minus strand of NC_090447.1, from coordinate 1,148,838,493 downwards.
CAGCACACTTATCACCCCACACACCACCCCACACATCACCTACACCACCCCATGGCACGGCAAAGACACCCCAGGTTCTCGGAGGAGGAGCTCAGGGTCATGGTGGAAGAAATCATCCGGGTAGAGCCACAGCTATTCGGAGCACAGGTGCAGCACACCTCCATTGCAAGGAAGATGGAGCTATGGCGAAGAATAGTAGACAGGGTCAACGCAGTGGGACAGCACCCAAGAAATCGGGAGGACATCAGGAAGAGGTGGAACGACCTACGGGGGAAGGTGCGTTCCGTGGTCTCAAGACACCACCTTGCGGTTCAGCGGACTGGCGGCAGACCCCCACTTCCTCCCCCACAACTAACAACATGGGAGGAGCAGGTCTTGGCGATTCTGCATCCTGAGGGCCTCGCAGGAGTAGGTGGAGGAATGGACTCTGGTAAGTCAAATCTTAACTATTACATCCCCCACCCTACCTGCATGCCAGCACATACCCCCACCCTCACCCTCACTCCCATCACTCTAACTCCTCACAAATGTCCCAACATCACAAACCACACATCCTAACACCAAGCCCTGCATGCAACAACAAAGCATGGAGACCCATCACTAAAGCATGGCCACTGCACATACCCATACTCTCCCCTAAACCATCATCACACAAGGTCCCACACAGGAATGTAAGCACTGGGGTACACGGTCACCCACTCATTGCACACCATGCCACACACAGATGTAATAAACATCCTTTTATACCCCTGCAGGACCCCTACCCAACGTCACTGGACAGGAGGGTCCACACATGTCCACACCACCAACAGAAGAGGCCCACAGTGGTGACAGCACCTCTGTCCAACTGTATCTAGATGACCAGCCCGGCCCATCGGGGACCTCGGGACAGTCGGATCCCCTCACACTGGCACAGGCCATCACAGAGCTTCCCCCCTCTGGAAACACCAGCACAGCACCCACCCAGCGGGCCCATACCTCCGTCCCCAGGACACGTCAATCAGCAGTGTGTCCACCACTACACAGAACCCAGGCTAAACCACCACCCCAACAACAACAGGGACCTGGGGGCAGTGGTAGTGGGCACACGGTCCAGGGGACGGAGGCCCAGTAACACAGGGGAACTGGGAGGGCTGCTGTGCGACAGGGGGAGGACAGGCCAAGGGAACCCACTCTCCACGAGGCCCTCTCCTCCATCATGGGAGCCTACCACCACTCCCAGGAGACGATGGCAACGGTACTGTCCAAGTTTCAGGAGACCCAGCGCCTGCAGGAGGAACAGTATTTGGGCTTCAGGGAGGAACTCAGAGCCATCAATTCCACCCTGGACACCATCGTAGGGGTGCTGAAGGAAGTACTCAACACAAGGAGGGACACTGTGGCACTATAAGGGGCCCCTGATACTAGCCTGGATGATGAACTGCCCACCACCTCCGCCGGCGCTAGTGGACAGGAGGCACCGCCACAGGTCCACCACACCAGCACCCAACCCCCTGCAGAGGGAGAACCACCTCGCAAACTGTCCCTGAGATACAGGACAAAGACAGAGAACGATGCCAAGACCCCCGCCAAGAAATTAGACCACCCTGAATGTCATCCTTCTGTCCCACTTTGTCACACTGTCCATCCTTAAACTGCCCCAGCTCCACTTCCTATGCCCATTTGGGCAATGCACTTGTGAGACTAATAGACTGGACTCTGCCATGGACATTTCTCCGCCATCACCCCATTTTGCTACCCCCTCCAATATTGAGCACTAAAATAAACACCCTTAAAGCACAAAACAATCTGGAGTCAGTCTGTGATTTCGAAATAGTGTATTAGCAATTACTGTGGCAAAAAGCTCTTTCATTTGTAATGTCAACATACCTATGTCACACAGCTGCAGTCCATGATGAATCAAAGCAGAAGTCACACTGTGGGACACACAGCTGTGAAATCGTAAGGGAAAGTGACAACTCAGTGACCATACACTGGGTGAAAACGACAGACAGTAGAGAGGTAGTAGTGTTAAAGTACATGTAGTAGGCAGGTTTGTATTCTTACCTGTGTTTCACTGGAAATATTGCTGGATCACTGAGTCCCTGTTGTCCATGTCTTCTTCTTCTGCTTCCTCATCTTCATTGTCCACAGGCTCCACAGCTGCAACAACACCGCCATCTGGACCATCCTCCTGCAGAAAAGGCGACAGCAAAGGCTGCACCTATTTAGAGGTGAAACATTTAAAAGTAAATGAGTTCGTTTTTTGAGGAAACTACATTTATCATGATGCAATGGGGCAGATTATTTGCTAGGATATTAGGCAGGTGTGCTCCTAACTGTTTGTGACTCCTGCAGAAAAGGCACCTGTCGTTGCAAAGCCAGGTTGTGAAGCATACAGCAGGCCACGATGATCTGGCACACCTTCTTTGGTGAATAGAATAGGGATCCACCTGTCATATGGAGGCACCTGAACCTGGTCCGTTTGATCACCCTCCCAGTTCGCCCATGAGCCTCATTGTAGCGTTCCTCTGCCCTTGTCCTGGGATTCCTCACTGGGGTCAGTAGCCATGACAGGCTGGGGTAACCAGAGTCATATGCAAATGGCGAGGGACAACTGTTAGACACACATTAACCTGGAGGGATATCCCCAGACCCAGACAACCATTCCCACTGTCTTGCTTCCAGGTGCTCACCTAATAGCCACACACGGTGCCTCTGGAGTTGACCCATCACATAAGGGATGCTGCTATTCCGCAGGATGTAGGCGTTATGCACTGAGCCAGGGAACTTGGCTTTCACATGGGAGTTGTACTGGTCGGCCAAACACCCCATCTGTACATTCATCAAATTATAACTCTTCCGGTTTCTGTACACCTGTTCACTCCTGTGGGAGGGGGGGGATCAAAGCCACATGGGTTCCATCAATGGCACCTATGGTGTTGGGGATATGTCCCAGGGTATAGAAATCACCTTTCACTGTAGGCAAATCCTCCACCTGAGGGAAAACGATGTAGCTCTGCATGTGTTTCAGCAGGGCAGACAACACTCTGGACACCACGTTGGAAAACATAGGCTGGGACATCCCTGATGCTATGGCCACTGTTGTTTGAAATGACCCTCTTGCAAGGAAATGGAGCACTGACAGCACCTGCACTTGAGGGGGGATTCCTGTGGGATGGCGGATAGCTGACATCAGGTCTGGCTCCAGCTGGGTACACAGTTCCTGGATTGTGGCACAGTCAAGCCTGTATGTGATGATCACATGTCTTTCCTCCATTGTCAACAGGTCCACCAACGGTCGGTACACCGGAGGATGCCGCCATCTCCTCACATGTCCCAGCAGACGGTGCCTATGAAGGACAAAAGCGAGCACAGAGTCAAACAACTCAGAGGTACGTACCCACAGCTTACACAGAACACAAATCATAATCCAAAAAGTGGCCTGTATGTGTGTTGAGTCTAGGCCTAGGTATGTGAAAATGAAGCCATGTGGGCCCCTGAAATGGCGGCTGCCTGACCTGTAAAGTGGGACTGCGGCGCAATGCTGCATTGGTTAACATTGGACCCTATGGGTCCCAGGAGCCAATGACGATGTACGCTGGCGTTGACAGTACGCACCGCCGTGGACGTGACCGCCATTTTCTATCTGTTCAATCACTCGATACCTGATCTTCGACAGGAGAGGACCTACACTGCAAGTGCTCCTGTGACCTCGGTCTGGAAGAGACAATGGCTAGAGTGTCTGCGGAAAGGGCCCCTGCCTTCACATCGGAGGAGTTGGAGAAACTCCTCCGATGGGCATTACCTTCGCCCCAGGCACCTCAGGCCCTGCCCCAGTCACCCCTGCTGCCCTCCGTGAGGAGGCCATTGACCTCCTCAGGTCCCTCACTGTTGGGCAGTCTACCATTTTGAATGCCATCCAGGGTATAGAAAGGCAGTTGCAACAAACAAATGCATTCCTGGAGGGCATTCATTCTGGTCAGGCGGCCCTTCAGCGAGCTTTTCAGACTTTAGCCTCAGCACTGATGGCAGCCATTGTCCCTGTCTCTAGCCTCCCCCCTCCAACTTCCACCACCCAGACCCAAACCCCTGTACCCCAACCTATCCCAAGCACACCTTCAGACCAGCATGCACACATGTCAACACACAAGGGAAGCTCAGGCAAACATAAGCACCACACATCCCACAGGCACTCACGCAAGCATCACACACATGCAGACACACCAACATCCACTGCCTCCACTGTGTCCCCTCCTCCTCATCTCCCTCCTCCCTCCCAGTCTCGTCTCCACTCACACCTGCATGCACTACATCAACAGCTACTACTGCCATCACCAGCACACACACCACCACACCCCGCTCACGTGCAGTCACCACCCCCTCTACCATTCACACGTCCCCTGTGTCCTCTCCCAGTGTGTCTGTGACGCCCCCTCCCAAGATACACAAATGCAGGCACACACCCACCCAACAGCCATCCACCTCACGACAGCCTCCAGCGCATGCACCTTCACCCAAAGTCAGCAAATGAACACCTCCTACAACCACAACCTCTTCCTCCACTCCCAAACCCACTCCAGCTACCCGTCCCAGTGTCTCCCAAAAACGTTTCCTGTCCAACCTTGACCTCTTTCCCACACCTCCCCCACCCCGTCCGTCTCCTAGGTCCCGAACTAGCACCTCAGCCACAACATCTCTGGGACCAGTGGTGCCTGTAGTCACCGGAATCTGGAGTGCACCGGCCACCAGGGCAGCCAGTGTGGCACGGAGCCACAGCACAGACAGTCCACCACCTGTGAAGCATCAAAGGTTGGCCAGTGCCCGGCGGGAGAGGGGGAAGACTCCAGCCACTAAAGCCGCTCCCAGGGGTCCCGGTGGGAGTGTGGAGTCAGCTGCGACACCTTCCAAGGTGGGGAAGGGACACAAGAAACCAGGAAAGTCTGGGAAGAGCAGCATGGCGGAGGAGACCACCATCATCCCCGCTGCCCAGGAGGCCACAGCCGTCATCCCCGCTGGCCAGGAGGCCACAGCCATCATCCCCGCTGCCCAGAGGCCACAGCCATCATCCCCGCTGCCCAGGAGGCCACAGCCATCATCCCCGCTGCCCAGGAGGCCACCGCCATCATCCCCGTTGGGCCAGAGAGGGCCGTCAGCACAAGCCCCGCTGGGCTAGAGAGGACCGCCAGCACAAGCCCCTCTGGGCTAGAGAGGACCCACAGCACAAGCCTCGCTGGGCTAGAGAGGACCGCCAGCACAAGAACCGCTGGGCCAGAGAGGACCGCCAGCAGAAGCCCCGCTGGGCTAAGGAGAGGACCGCCAGCACAAGCCCCACTGGGACAGAGAGGACCGCCAGCACAAGCCCAGCTGGGCTGGAGAGGACTGCCAGCACAAGCCGCGCTGGGCTAGAGAGGACCGCCAGCACAAGTCCGGCTGGGCCAGAGAGGACCGCCAGCAGAAGCCCCGCTGGGCTAGAGAGGACCGTCAGCACAAGCCCCGCTGGGACAGCCAGAGAGGATCGTCAGCAGAAGCCCCGCTGGGCTAGAGAGGACCGCCAGCACAAGCCCCGCTGGGCCAGGGAGGACCACCAGCACAAGCCCCGCTGGGCTAGAGAGGACCGCCAGCACAAGCCCCGCTGGGACAGAGAGGACCGCCAGCAGAAGCCCCACTGGGACAGAGAGGACCGCCAGCACAAGCCCCACTGGGCCAGAGAGGACCGCCAGCAGAAGCCCCGCTGGGCTAGAGAGGACCGCCAGCACAAGCCCTGCTGGGACAGAGAGGACCGCCACAACTGAGTCACTGCAAAGGAGCCCGCCGCTCCAAGCACCGCTGAACAGGCACCGCCGCCTCAAGCACCGCTGAACAGGCCACCGCCACCTCAAGCACCGCTGAACAGGGCACCGCCGCCTCAAGCACCGCTGAACAGGGCACCGCCGCTCCAACACCGCTGAACAGGGCACCGTCACCACCTCAAGCACCGCTGAACAGGGCACTGCCGCCTCAAGCACTGCTGGCCCATGAGCACCAAGGGCACTGACGCTACTGAGTCGGTCATGGGCAGGATGAAGTACTCTGGGCACAAAGCCCCCTCCAGAACCAGTGGAGAGATACATCCACTACCTCTGTCCTTATCAGGATGAAGCACTCTGGGCACAAAGCCCCCTCCAGAACCAGTGGAGAGACACATCCACTACCTCTGTCCTTAGCAGGATGAAGCACTCTGGGCACAAAGTCCCGCCCGGAACCAGTGGAGAGACACATCCACTACCTCTGTCCTTAGCAGGATGAAGCACTCTGGGCACAAAGGGCCAGATGTAGCAAATTTTAAATTTGCGAGGTGCAAAGTGCGAGTCCATGCGACTCGCACTTTGCACCTCGCAAATTGGTATGCAGTACGGTGTCTCAGACACCGACTGCAACTCGCTATGGGGTCGCAATGACCCACCTCATGAATATTCATGAGGTGGGTCGCAAATTGCGGCCCCATAGCGAGTATAGGCACTCGCAAACATGGAGGCCTGCTGTCGTCAGCAGACCTCCATGTTCGTGACTGCTGTTAAATAAAGCAGTTTTTTTTTTTTTAAAGTGTAGCCCGTTTTCCTTACAGGAAAACGAGCTGCACTTTAAAAAAAACCGAAACCTTTAGTTTCGGTATTTTTTCAGGGCAGGGAGTGGTCCTTTCGACCACTCGCTGCCCTGAAAAAATATTTGAGGGTCCAGTCACAAACTGGAAGGGGTCCCATTGGGACCCCTTCCAATTTGCGAGTGGGTTACCATCCACTTGAAGTGGATGGTAACTGCGATGCCATTTACGACTGCGTACGCGGTCGCAAATGGTATTGCATACCACTCAGACTCGCAAATAGGAAGGGAACACCCCTTCCTATTTGCGAGTCGGAAATGCATATTGCGAGTCGGTACCGACTCGCAATATGCATTTCTGCATAGCAAAGAGGCATTTGCACCTCGCAAACGGCGATTTTCGCCGTTTGCGACGTGCAAATACTTTGCTACATCTGGCCCAAAGTCCCCTCCAGAACCAGTGGAGAGATACATCCACTACCTCTGTCCTTAGCAGGATGAAGTACTCTGGGCACAATGCCTCCTCCAGAACCAGTGGAGACTGTTATCCACTTGAGAGACTGTGGCTTTGCACTCCCCAGGATTGAACAGTGGGCAACCCACCCATTGTAGAGACTTGAGAGACTGTGGCTTTGCACTCCCCAGGATGGAACAGTGGGCAACCCACCCACTGTAGAGACTTGAGAGACTGTGGCTTTGCACATCCCAGGACTGAACAGTTGGCAACCCACCCACTGTAGAGACTTGAGAGACTGTGGCTTTGCACTCCCCAGGATTGAACAGTGGGCAACCCACCCACTGTAGAGACTTGAGAGACTGTGGCTTTGCACTCCCCAGGATGGAACAGTGGGCAACCCACCCACTGTATAGACTTGAGAGACTGTGGCTTTGCACTCCCCAGTATGGAACAGTGGGCAACCCACCAACTGTAGAGACTTGAGAGACTGTGGCTTTGCACTCCCCAGGATTGAACAGTGGGCATGTGGCCCTCTCGTGGATTTGGCGTTGTGCACTCAACCGGCTGAGGTGACCCCCCTTTCCCCCTGCTAAGGTGCCTGTTTTCTTGCTCTCTGATGCCCCTGCAGTGTTCTCCCCGTCATGGTCGGGGATCTTTTGTGGGCCTCGCCCATACCGTGTGGGCCCAGTGTTCCACGGACTTAATTGGAGCACTACCTGGACTACTATGCTTGGTGTATATTTTGTTTATGGTGTATATATATATTTTTGCCTACTTGATTTTAATATATTACAATGGTTCCACTAATTTCCTTTTGTCTTTGCATTCTTCCGGAGGGGTTGGGGGGTGTGACTATCATGTATTAATATGTATTAGTGTGTGTGTTGTAGTGGGTGAGGGTGGGGGCGGGGGTGTTGCGTGTGTGTGTCCCTGTTTTTTCCCTCCCCTCTCCCCTGTGTCGTAGGTGCAGTACTCACCGTGGTACTGGAGTTCCGGCTCCATGGTGTCTTAGTTCCTCGTGGGGTGTGTAGAGGTGAGCGTTTTCCCTTCGGAATCCTGTTTCTGCCGTGTTTTTATCCGCGGTGAATCCGCCCCGGAAAAGGTGGCGGATTGGCCTGTTGTGATACTGTGGGCGGTACTTTGTCTTCCGCCTGTCTGTTGGTGGTGACCGCCAAGCTGTTTGTTTGTACCGCCGTGGCGGTCGGAGTGTTAAAGTGGCTGTCTTTGTTGGCGGTTTCTGCCACGGTCGTAATTGCTATTTTTTTACCGCTGGCCTGTTGGCGGTCTTACCGCCGCTTTAACACCGACCGCCAGGGTTGTAATGACCACCTCTGTCTTTTCTCCTTATGTGTTGGTGACCTCTTTTTCTCTTCTTTCCCAGGGTTCCCGTTGGTTGGTGATATTTCTCCCGGCGATGGTGTTGTCAGGTCGACCGAAAAAAGAACGAAAGGTAGGTAAGTTGCACGTCTGGGTGGCTTGTTTGGATGATTTTAGTGAGGGAGATGGTGTAGAGGGAGAGAGAGAGAGAGAGATATATAGTGTGAATGGTGATGGTCTGGTGTAGGACTCCAGACCCGAGGGAAAAAAGAAAAGGATAGGTATAGTTGACAGGGTCCTGTCCCGTTTGCACCTCAGTGGAAACCAAAACTTCTTTCTTTCACTAATATAACTACCTCCACTCCGTGTTAAGTGATTAGTGCTCCCCCCTTTCTGGTGTTTTCTTTCCCAAGTATCCCTTCCCAACTTCCCTCTGCTCGAACTCTCCACCCTCCTCCCTTCCCACTATAGCACTTATTCTATTCTTCAGGCAGGACCGTACCTGCTGGAACCACGCCCCTCCAGGGACGTGGCAGAGCTGCTGCCTTTTGGGGCCTCCTTGCCCCTCCGTAGTATCGCCTCTGGGCCCCAAGAGCCTTTCGTTGTTGGGTTCTTCTCCCCCGATGTCTGGAATGCCTTTTCCGGCGTCCTCTCCTCTCTCCGTGTTCCCGTTGTCTCCCATCACGCTTTCGTCTTCCACTCCGGCGTCCTCCTCCTCCTCGTCTTCTTCCTCTTTCGGGCCCCGCGCGCGTTGTCCTACTTCTCTTTTCTTCCCTTTGGAAACCTGGATATCCGGGTTTCCTGCCTCTGTAATTTCCTCCTCCGCGGGACCCCCGGGACACTCACCGGACTGGGGATCGTCCTCGTACGTAGCCGGGGTTTCCGACACCTGGCTACAGGTAGGTATTAATTTTTCCTTTCTGGCTATTCTTTCTCTCTTTCTGTCTTCTTTCTTGTGTTTTTCCGTGCCTTGTTAGTTTCTAATTGAAACTCCTATTTTCTTTGTCTGAGGCCCTTTCACTCTAGTTTTTTGACTTCTTATGTCTTCTTTTATTTATCCTATTTCTTTCTTAGGTTAGTACCCCGCTTTCCTTTCACCCAGTGTCTTTTCTTATTTCAATGGTTTTATAAGGTCTTGTAAATAGAAAGGAAAAATAGTGAACCAAACAGATAGTGCTCCCCACTTTTGTGTTTTGTTGACCCTCCCTTCCCTTCCCCAGCTTGTGGCAGGTACCTGGTGGGGCCACGTTCCTCTTGGAACGTGTTCTACTCCTTTGCCTGGTCTCCCTCTCAGTCTTCGTCTTCCTCGTTTGTTTCTCCGACCTCCTCGTCCGTTTCTCCGACGTACTCGCCTCTTTCTCCGACCTCCTTGTCTCTTTCCCCGACCTCCTCGTCTCTTTCTCTGACTTCCTCGTCTCTTTCTCTGACCTCCTAGCCTCTTTCTCCGACCTCCTCGCCTCCCCAGCGACGTCCTGTTACTGCCTTCCTGATTGTTGAGGCCCCACCCCCTGCGCTGCGCAGCCGGCATGACGTAGAGGTTTGACCTCTACTCCGGCACTGATACCGCGTCCCAACCTTGATAATTTAACTTACACGGGGACTCGTTTTAGGCCAATGAATCTTTTGACCCTGATTGGAGACTTCCCAGGATGAGATATCTATTTATCATTGCAATTAATAGATCAATAACCTCATCAATATTCACAGTAACTAATGAATCAAACTAATCAATAACACTTAATAAGAATCAAACACACCATGACCTTTCAGCCATGAATAACCACAAAAAGTCTAGTAAGAGTTAGGATATTTATTCCCTATTAGTTACACTCTAATAGCATGTTTATTAGTCTCAATATCAGTAAGCACATCAAAACCACTACAATATGGCAACTTGAGTAAGACTTTATCAGAGCATAGATCATGAACATTAACACAAAGCATGACGTTAACATGAATCAACTTTAGAAGAGTACCATTAGCACGTTATTCAACAAAGCAAGAGTTCAGTCATTTGTCTATTTGCATCCAATATTAGTGAACTCCTTAACTAACCTCAAATTAGCATCAGCAGGTTGGGCTTCATGCAAAACAATGTAGCAACACGAATTTAGAAAACATCTAACTATGGACTCTATCAAAAAGAGCAGTTGGTACCTAGAAAGAAAAGGCAAACAGACAATTACAATTAATCATCAGATAGTTACCCATCCAAATGGTTCAGCATACAACATCAGTCTTCATCCTCAGGACATCAGTTGATTTGCCATTGGCCAGAAAACAGGACAGGCAAGTTCAGCAGGGCATAGCTATGAATAGGGCTCTTCCCTCATAAGGAGGAGAAGTAAACATTGGGCAGGAAATAGGGTGAGGATGGTTTAAGTATCAAACAGCTGAAGACAAAGTCTCTCAGAAGGGCAAGGATTGGCAAAGAATAATGGCTTCAAGAGTGGCAGGGTAAAGGTGAGTAATGGCTCATTTCTTCTTGCGCCCCGCCGTTATATCAAAGTTGTCGAACAAGTCTCTAATTTCCCATTGGGCAATATTTGGTGCATCGTTATCTCTGTCCAATGATCCATCACACACCTTACTAGAATTTTCACCTAAGACAGTTTTCACGTAGTTTATTGGCTCCTGTGATTGACGTCTTCATCGGGTAGAATGTCAGGTAAGAAAAGTTACACTTGTCACTCCAGTCAGTAGTTCCATTGTCTTCCCTAGTTCAGGCGACCTTCCACCTGTCGCAAATTACATTGTTGCATTCGGCAAGAATGTCTCCTTGAGCAAGTCGGGTCTCATGAGAAAGAATTTACTACGGCTACACACATATCTCTAGCTTCTGGAAAAGTACAGCTTCGTGTCCTTCAGGGAAACAGCACATTGCACGTTAGAAAAACACAGTTTAATATGAGACCAGGCAGCTAGGCCCAGACTCTTGCTAACTAAGGCCTAGTGATTAATTTAGCAGAACCTTAATACATAACTCTTAATGCCAATATAAAGTCATACATTAGTACATTGTTAACTCATTATTAGTCAGTTTCATTAATCATCGTATACATTGGTGGCCACTCCCCGTGGGCACATTTCAAATGCATTTATTATTTCTATATTAGAACATTTCTATACAGTTTCATTACACGTTATATTGCAAGCATTTCATGTTAATACTAATTATAAAAGTTGCACTCCAACAATCCCTCCTCTGATGACTGTTGTCATCACACAAACCCTGCACCTTTTCACAATTTCATTTTTCAAAATTCCCTCATCTCAATTTCTTCTCTCGACTTTGCCTTTCCATATTTTGCTCTGAACATTTTCTCTCTTTTCTTTTCTTCTCTCCTATTATTTTCCGCCATTTTCAATTTAATTCTTTTGCTAATTTTGCATGACAATCATAATCCACATAAGCAAGCCAGAACAATCAATATTCCCTGTATTATTTTTTCCAATATCCCATGCCAAATATTACTAAACCAGCTTCCCACTTTAGCAAGTCCCTTCCCAACCTTTTCCCAAACACCTGGTTCCTTCAAATCTGTACTATCTCTTGTTAGGTCAGTAAGCATACTTCTAATCTTGTTACTATTGTATGTAGGCACAACAATGTCGCTCATTAAGCATTTTACAAACTCTGCCATTTTTCGCTAAAAGAATGTCTAAAGCAAGCCTGTTTTGAAGAGTCATAGCCCTCTCCGCAGCAAGTTCAGTATCCATCAGGAGTATAGCCCCTGTGAAATTTGTCAGCATGTTATCCACAATAGTAGACAACTTTCGAATCTTAATCGAATTTAAGATAACTCCCATTGAAGGAATTATCGCCCCAAATATTTCTCCTACTACACCAGCAGCAGTCTCTCTCCTTTGTCTAGTACGATGTAATTCAGACAATTTCGGAAACTTTTTCAAGTCCTCCAACTGATATATCTTTGGGAAAACTATCCCCAAATAACATGTCCCATACCATCCTTTTGGAAGACGGTAATAAGCATTAAGTCCACAAATATAATAGATCCCAGGGATCGCTGGATCCTGTCTATTTAACTTGAACGTCCACTTACTCTGAAACAAAAACATATGCTTACATTCACTCATTCCCACAAACACATTGTTATAATATGACTTTGGTCGCTTTATGCAAAGCTTACCTGAGTGTAGTGCATCTAAAGCTAATTTTCCCTGTTCTCTAACTGCACTATAACTCTCACTACTAATAAAATATCATTGCTGTAATCCTTTCTCCAATTTCCCTTTCAAAGCCCTTCTTCTATCTTCATGTCAAGTTATTGCGGTGTGCATAAGATGTACTAATGGTTAATGTCGCTTCTAAGAACCCCTTAACCAGTTTTATCCTATAGTATTTAGCTACACTATTCAAATCCTCTATGATAGGCACATAAGAAAACACAAAATCATGGTTTGAATAAAAATACTGGATCTCCTCTTGGTTACAGAATCGTGTTAGTAACAGACTACAGCTTATCCCATAAGTTAAAGGCAAACTATGATAGGTAACTTCCTCTTGTACCGAAACAGGAATCTCCGTACATATATTACAAGCCTTCGCATCCATAGTATCAACATACTCACTCAGCAAGCAATAGAAAACATTAGTAGATAGTTCCCCTTTTACGTTAGTTCCCTCATGCAAACATTTTGTGTCCTGCTCAAACCTCTCCCAAGCTGTTAGTGTAGCGGTGGTCTCAGGAATTGTAGCATTGTTATTCTCACTCTTATCCACCAATGGCATTCCCACAATCAGAACTATGATGAATATCACACATACGACACCCAAACCAACACCCAAATATTTACAACGCCTACTTCCCCTATTATAATCTCTAGTGTTAGCCATGATCTGTAAAGAATCAGAAAGTGAAGTAATATTAGTTCAAACAACAACTAACAGAGGATAGTTGAAACTTATTATCATTTTTCTTTTCAGCAAAGCTAAGCAAAGTCTTTCTTTAGCAAGTATTTACAACTTTCTCATTCACTCCCAGGATCCTTGTCAATTCAGGTTAGCAGCTTGTCAAAATCGGTTCTCAAAAGTCAATTCAGGTTAACAGGGTCACATCCGGTAATTTATCAGTCTCTTCCTCAACTTTCTTTAATTCGATTTCTCATTAACACAGTCTCTTTTTCTGTGGCCAGACTCAGGTACCAAAGTACTGACCTGGGACTTCTCGATCAAAACAGAATTCCAAAAACTCTTGTTGCCACTCAGCTGACGTTGCATATGCCCATTTGGGACCTGCGTACCTTCTATTTGCTACTCTCTTTCTTTTCAACTTGTGATCACCTTGCAACTCTCCTTCGCTCAGGTCTTCTTTCCTTGTGGTATCGACCTCTTCCTCTATTGTATCATCAACAACCACTTTCCCTTTTGTCACTTGCAATTCTGGCCACTTATCTCCTCTCAGTGTCTCTCTGGTCTTTGACCTTCCTTTTAGCAACTCGTTGCTCTCCTCTGACTCTATGGTATTTTCTCCTGATGGACCTGCAATTTGCTCAGGAGGAGTCTGGACACTCTGACTCTCTTCCACCTCAACTCCTTCGTCTTCTGGGTCTGTCAGGGGCTCAACTTCAATACCGCATCCGTCTGCTTCTGGGAGGACCTCTCTCTGGGTCGGACCTCCTGGCGCCTCTGTTGAGTTAGGCTCACCGCCACCCCTCTGGGTCTCGTTTGTTATTGGAGTGACCAAGCTGTCCTCAACAGGCTCTCCTTCTGTCTCAGTTCCCCTTTGATTACTCTCCGGCCCTGAGACTTCCTTTTCTGCTGTTGTTATTTTCGACAATTCAATTTCCTCATCAGTTGGACACGTCACCTTTTTCATATGACTGGCATGAATCCAATTTGGAATTCCCGCACACTTCACAGCAGTAGTAGTTGTCAATATTACTTGGTATGGCCCCTATCAACGTGGCTCCAAACACGACATCCTAACGTGTTTCTTGATGACAACCCAATCACCAGCTTTCAGGCTGTGACCTGGATCACTTATCGGTGGCAGTGTGGTGGCCTCCACCTGGTGAGAGAAAGGGCGGAACACATCAGCCAGACCCTTGCAGTAGTCCAACACCATATCATCCGTGATATTCACAAGAGCATTTGCAGGCACTGCGGGCAGTCTCATGGCTCGACCCATGAGAATTTCATCAGGAGACAGTCCTGTTTTTTTGTTAGGCGTATTTCTCATTGACATTAGCACCAAAGGCAATGTATCAGGCCATTTCAAATTTGTAGCTGCACACATTTTTGCCATTCTCGACTTCAGGGTACCATTCATCTGCGCCACTAGTCCTGATGCTTCAGGGCGGTAACTACAATGCAACTTCTGTTCAACGTTCCATGCTGCGCACAATAGCTTCACCACCTTGTTGTTGAAGTGACTTCCTCTATCTGATTCTAAAGAGATCGGAAACCCGAAACGTGGTATCAGTTCCCTAAGCAGCAGCTTCGCTACTGTGAGGCTGTCATTCCTACGGGTAGGGTATGCTTCAATCCAGTGACTAAAGATACACACAATCACCAACACGTACCTCAAACCTCCACACACAGGCATCTCAATAAAATCCAATTGCATTCTGCTAAATGGACCTCCTTCTCTGCCAATGTGGCTCAGATTCACCACTGTCCCTTTCCCTGCATTCATCTGCTGACAGATGATACACCTGTGACAGATCACTTCTGTGGCTTGTCTGTATTTCGGGTTAAACCAGTCAATTTTGAACAACCTAATCATGGCATCTCTCCCAATATGTGCTTGACCATGATAAAACCTTGCAAACTCTGATAGAAGACTGTTCGGCAAAACCATTTTCCCCTCGTCTGAAACCCACAAATCATCTAGTCTTTGTACACATTGCATCTTAAGCCAAGAACGCTTCTCATCTCTGCTGGCACGTCCCTGCAACAATTTAAATTCCTCTAATGTGTCAACCACCCTCAAAGCGTAACCTGTGCATGTCTCATTTTCTGTTTCAGGTAACAATTCCCACTGATCTTTAAATGATATACAGTTCAATGCGCAAAACCTTGCAACTTGATCCGCATATCTATTTCCCATTGAAACAAAGTCTTGTGATTTCACATGAGCGCTGCATTTTACCACAGCAATTTCATGAGGTAACTGAATCGCGTGCAACAACTCCTTAATCCTTTCACCATTTTTCACTGGAGAACAAGAAGAGGTCAAGAAACCTCTCTGTGACCATAGCTGGCCAAAATCATGGACAATTCCAAATCCGTATCTGCTGTCAGTATAGATAGTTACCCTCAATTCGGCAGCGGCATGGCATGCCATGGTAAGAGCAACCAATTCTGCCACTTAAGCAGAGTATACTCTTTCAAGCCAAGATGCTTCTAGTATACCAGTTATTGTACACACAGCGTATCCGGCTCTCAGCACTCCTACAGAGTCCCTCAAACATGAGCTATCAACAAAGATAATGTAGTCATTTTCTTCCAATTGGGTATCTTTAATGTCAGGTCTCGGTTTGGTGCACATTTCTGTTACCTCAAGACAATCATGTTCTACCTCATCAGCATTCTCAACTTCTGTATTTTCATTTGGAAGCAAAGTTGCCGGGTTCAGCACTGTACATCTTTTCAAAGTTACATTTGGTGACCCCAATATAATTGTTTCATATTTCGTCAGTCTTGCATTTGTCATGTGCTGCGTCTTGGTATGGGTTAACAAAATCTCAACTGAGTGTGGGACCATTACTATTAAAGGATGTCCCATCACTATGCCTTCACATTGTGTAAAGCTTTGACCAACTGCTGCTACCGCACGCAGACAACCCGGTAAGGCTGCTGCAACAGGGTCCAAAGTAGCTGAAAAACATGCTACAGGTCGGTGTGCACCTCCATGGACCTGTGTCAAGACAGACAAGGAACAAGCATCACGTTCATGACAAAACAGGACAAAAGGCTTTGTGTAATCAGGCCTACCTAAAGCTGGAGCCCTACACATACACTCTCTTAACTCAGTGAATGCCTTAATTTCCTTCTCTGACAAAGTTATAACATCTGGCCCATCTTTAACAGTCAGTCTCACCAATGGCTTGGAGATGACTGAGAAATTCGGGATCCACTGACAACAGTAGCCCACCATTCCCAGAAACATCCTAACATCTCTCCGTGTCGTTGGGGGATTCGTTTGCAATAAGGCGGTCACTCTCTCCTTGGATATTTTCCTCGACCCCTTCTCAATTAGATGACCTAAGTATTTCACCTCTTGCTGAGAGTATTGCAGCTTCTTTGGGGACACTTTATGCCCATTCTTTCCTAAGTGGTTCAGTAAGGCAATAGTATCGTACTTGCAATCATCTCTCGTTTTGGATGCAATCAACAAATCATCAATGTACTGCACTAGAGTCGATTGAAAAGGCAATTCCAATGACTCCAAATCCTTCTTCAGTATCTGATTGAAGATGGAAGGTGATTCCGAAAACCCTTGAGGAATTCAACACCAACTGTAAACCTTGTCCAAGAATTTGAAACTGATGAGAAATTGGCTGTCCTCATGAAGAGGCACAGAAAAGAATGCTTGGGACAAATCTACAACTGTGAACCATTCCGCATCACATGGGACCTGGCACATTATTACAGCTGGATTTGGCACTACTGGGCAACATTTTACCACTATGTCGTTAATCTTTCTCAAGTCTTGGACAATTCTAACTTTCCCACAAGTCTTTCTCAGTCCCATCATTGGTGAATTACATGGACTGCTCATCACTTCCTTCAGAACTCCTTGCTTCACAAAGTCTGCAATTATCTGCGTTACCTGTATAAGGACATCTTGTGTCATATGGTACTGCAGTACTTGGGGAAACACAGCATTAGGCTTCATGCTGACTTTAACTAGTTCTACTCCTTTTATCAATCCCACTTCCTTTCCTGTCAAGTCCCACACTTTCCCTTTGACTCTCCCCTGCAAATCTGCTCACTGTGAACATTGGGAAGCTTATCAAGGGGTACTCCTCATCTGTTGTCTCCATCTCTGGCTCTGAGATCTGTCCATCGTCCCCTTCATCATCACTGTTCGTCTGAACCTCAATTCCATCATTGGAACAAGTAATAGAACATCTCGTCTTGCACAGTATGTCTCTTCCCAGTAGGGACACAGGACTTGAATCACAGACTACAAACCTGTGCAATCCAATGAATGTACCAATCTCTACCTGGACCGGATCTGTGAATCGGGTTAGTCAGGAGCTGGTTTGCCACTCCGAATACTTTTATTGTACGTCCCGAAAGAGGCAACCTCGGAACTTCTCCTCTTCTGACTGTAGAGCGTGTAGCTCCTATGTCAACCAAGAATGAGACCTTGTGACCCATTACCTTCCCTTGCACATAGGGTCCTCTCTGATCTACTTCTAAGGACGCTGCAAGCCTACACTCCTCACTGTCTGAGCTCTCATCCGACCATTCATCGTTTATTCCATTCTCACCACGCAATGGGAACTGTTGTACTGCATTATTTTGACTCATTCCTTGACCTCTGACCTGTTGAGGAAGCATCACTTGTTGCTGTCCCATTGGCGCTAAGGGCAACTGCATTTGCTGTCTAGGTACCACAGGAATCTGCTGTTGCACTTGCTGCATCTGCACTGGTTGTACACATGGCATCTGCACTTGTTGCATGGGTTGAAGACCCTGCATCTGAACCATGTTATTTTGGAAGTTCGGATTTGGACCCCTCATTCTTGGTCCTTTAACATTTTGGAATGCATTAACATCATTGCTTTGCTGAACAACACCCTCCTGCACCATCATCGGGCATTCCCGCTTCCAATGTCCGACGCCCCCGCAAGCATGACAAGGTAACACCTTCTTCATCCCCTGCACATCATTTTGAACTACTACAGTATTCAGATCTGGACCACGGTTCACAAAACCTCCTCGACCTCTGCCTCTCACTTGCGTCTGAAACATCCCGTTTCCCTGCACCATCTGCTGTAGACCATTTCCCAGCATCCCTGCTTGTGCTGCCTTAATTTGCATCACCATCACCTTCTCCTTCAACTTTCTCTGCTTCAATTCAATTTCATCACTACATTATTTTGCATACTGCAACACCTCATCAATCGGTTTCGCTTGCCAACAGATCAAATGATTCTTAATCATCTGACTAATCTCAGGTCTCAGCCCTTCAACAAACCTGAACACTAGGTGATTCATGTCCTTCGGCTCTATAACCTCTGTACCACCGTCGTGCTTGAACGCCTTCAACAGCCTCTCATAGTAGGCATGTATCGACTCTTTGGCCTCCTGCACCGTTCGATCAATCTTTTGCTAATCAATATTTTGCGGCGACACCTTGTGCTTTAAGAATTCAATCACCTTATAGTAGTACCTCATCACCTCAGGAGCCGGTGCTCCTGTGGCTCTGTCCCTTGCCGGTTCTGCTGTCGGCCAATCCACACTCCTCTTACACTCAAGCCACAAGTCAGCTGGAACTATGATCTCAAAGAAAGTATTCAGGTCTTCCCAAAGACACTTCGCAAGCTTCACAAACCTGTCCGTCTGCTGGTACGACTCTACTGGCTTCTCCCTCAGCCTGGGGAAGTCATTTGTGAAAGACAAGATATCACCACTAGACCACGGTACATGGACTAGAACCCCTCCTGTAGTTTCTCTCCTGGGTAACATCTTTATTGTACTGGTATCCGGTGCTGGTTTCACCTGCTGCTGCTCCGAGCATTCACTTTTCCTTTTATCTCTTTTCTTTGCCCATCTGCCTTCCCACTTTTCTAATGCTCCCCAAACTTGTGCACTCTGCAGTTTTTCTTTAAGGTGTGCCTTCATCCCAGTCGACCTCATGCGATCAAAATCCTTAGGCTCGAAGTCTAACCGGTAACTCCTTTTCAGATGTTTTGTGTTGTCTAGGTCTATGTCGTATTTATCTGCCAGGTTCGCCAACCTCTGGTGCACCTTGCTCACTTTGGTTATCTTTGGGCACAGATACCTAAATTCTGCTTCAGTATATGATTCTAGCCTGTTCACTCCCATGCTTCCTTTGACCAGCTCAGCTGCTTCCACGCCCAACCTCACAAAATTTAGATACTCTTCTCTTTCTGAACGCTCTGCTGTCGCAGGAGTAGTATGTGGTGAATTTAACTTGTCTAACCATTCGTTCAGCTGTTGCGCAGTTAGACCTTGCAACGGGATATTTCCAGCCTGCATCATTGGTGTTTGTGGCACATTCGCACTTGAGATCTGCGGGGTCAGCCGTCCCAAACCTGATTGTCTCATGGTATCTGGAGGAACCCCGATCGGACTGAAGTCTAACAAGGATCTAGATCTCTCTATTGTCTTTTCCACTGGAGTCATCCCTTGTGGGCTCCCTACGAACCCTCCTCTTGTCATCTCTTGGGTCATTATTCCCTGATCACATACACTAGGCTTTGCCGGTGCATACAATGGTACTGGCGGACCAACTGTAATAGGTAAGGATATGGCGGCTGCCTACTTCCCAAACCCTGTGGAGCATTGGCTCCCATATTCTGATTCATTATTGGTGCTGTGGCTGACTTCGGTCCTGTGACCAAAGTGCAGTTCGGTATCAATTGTTGCTGTGCCCAGGGTAGTAAAAGTGGAGTTGGCTCAGTTTGTATCTGCTTTGGTCTCGTGTATGCCAGATCTGTCGGCACCATCAAACTCATAGTAGTTTCCAGTACTGGGACATCAGGGTAGAGCCTCTGAACCGATGGTGGCTGTAACTGTGTCTGCATCTCTGGGGCAGCAGACACACTGACACTATTCTGTATCGGAGCTGGTGTTGCAACAGTGTTTTCCTGTACCTGGTTTGTTGTCCCCTGTGTTTGCGTCACATTTACAGGACCTGCACTAGTACTTGGTCTATTGTCATCTATGGCATATGGTGGTAGTCGATCATGTAAAAACTGATTTAGGAACTCATCATCATCTGAGTCATCTGCATCTGCCCAGGACTTCTTAGTCTCTTTCCCTTTGCTAGAGCCCTTGTCATTCTTACAAGTGGCTTTCCTTCCTTGGGTTCCGCCTTCTTGAGTTATTGCTGGGAACATCCTAACTCCGTCTATTATTTCCCTTCTCCACATCCTGTGCTCGGTATCCCACCTAGCCTCCGCTAACGTCTTTTCTGCTTTCCTCATTCTCCTCTCAAACCTTTGCTGCCGATGTCGTATTGCCATCAGTTCCCATATTGCTAATGCCTCAAATGTGCTGGCCTCGGAGGTGGCTTTTGCTTATTTAACGCCTTCTGCAAATTCTCTAAAATCATTATATTGAACGTTCCGTGCTCTGGAAACGCTAAACACCCGTCTTTCTCTGTCATTTTGCACCACTGCTTTAGCCAAAGACATGGCGCGACTCCCCTCTCCTCCATTGCGGAGTAAGCCGGTGTATCCTCTGGCGGTGTAGGCTCCCCTACACTCACGGTAATATACACATCTCCCATCAAAGCGCTCTTTAAAGCCTTGAAAAACTTAATTTTTGCGTCTTTTATTTGGTTTACAATCGAATCAGGAAGTGACTTTAATTCCCAGAACTCTCTTCGCCCACCTTCTCAACCAATTGCCTCTCACGGACGGCTGCTAATCTGTGCGTGACCCTTATCACTAACCGACCTATCCCAATGCGGATCCAATGATGTCACTCGCACACGCACTGCGGCTGACAAAGTCTTGCGGCTTGTTTTCCTCACTCTCGATTCACACAAAACTCATGCAATATATTGCGAGCACTAATAAACTCTCAAATTTGCTGGTTTCTTACAGGGAGGATAACACAATTGCTTCAGAACTTTACAGAGATTTCACTTTAAGCATCGGCTGCTACTCTCTCCTTCTCAGATCCCGCACTCGCAAGCAAAATTTGACCCGCAAATTCTACTCTGCACTTTAGAACTCACCAAATCTCCATCGAAGTTTCCATTCACTCACTTTGACTCAAACGCGACTCATCAACCAAGCCCGATTGACCTATTAAACCGCGCAAATTACAACATAAACCAAGTGTCTCATACACTTATCAATATACTCCGGAGTCTTTGACCACACAGGGTCCGTACATCACCTACAACCATGTGGACAATTTTTTAGCACAAAGCGCCGCACTCACATAAAGTTCGCCGACTTCCCTACTCTCATACTGCGGAGTACGCACACTCCTACTAAAACATCACCTGGCCTATAATCCTCACAAACCTCACAATTCACCTGCGGTATGCATAAGCTGTGCAAGCGCAAATCCTACTTCACTCACTCTATCACTAGAACGCCAAGAACATACCCAACTCACTTCGGCAAGCTTGGAGATTTCGGGAAAGTCATTTGGGACTTAGGGGCACATCATCTCTCCAATTTGCATTATTCCAAAAACAATTTTCAATCAATGGTCCCTCGTCCTAGGGCCCCAAAGGGCTTAGAACCGTCCTCTGCTACCAGAACTGATAACGCGTCCCAACCTTGATAATTTAAATTACACGGGGACTAGTTTTAGGCCAATGAATCTTTTGACCCTGATTGGAGACTTCCCAGGACGAGATATCTATTTATCATTGCAATTAATAGATCAATAACCTCATCAATATTCACAGTAACTAATGAATCAAACTAATCAATAACACTCAATAAGAATCAAACACACCATGACCTTTCAGCCATGAATAACCACACAAATATAGTAAGAGTTAGGATATTTATTCCCTATTAGTTACACTCTAATAGCATGTTTATTAGTCTCAATATCAGTAAGCACATCAAAACCACTACAATATGGCAACTTGAGTAAGACTTTATCAGAGCATAGATCATGAACATTAACACAAAGCACAACGTTAACATGAATCAACTTTAGCAGAGTACCATTAGCACGTTATTCAACAAAGCAAGAGTTCAGTCATTTGCCTATTTGCATCCAGTATTAGTGAACTCCTTAACTAACCTCACATTAGCATCAGCATGTTGGGCTTCATGCAAAACAATTTAGCAACACAAATTTAGAAAACATCTAGCTATAGACTCTATCAAAAAGAGCAGTTGGTACCTAGAAAGAAAAGGCAAACAGACAATATCAATTAATCATCAGATAGTTACCCAGCCAAATGGGTCAGCGTACGTCAGTCTTCGTCCTCAGGACATCAGTCGATTCGCCATCGGCCAGAAAACAGGACAGGCAAGTTCAGCAGGGCATAGCTATGAATAGGGCTCTTCCCTCATAAGGAGGAGAAGTAAGCATTAGGCAGGGAATAGGGTGAGGATTGTTTAAGTATCAAACAGCTAAAGACAAAGGTGGTCATTACAACCCTGGCGGATGGTGTTAAAGCGGTGGTAAGACCACTAACAGGCCGGCGGCAAAAAAAAAATTGAATTACCACTGTGGCGGACCCCACCAACAAAGACAGCCACTTTAACACTCCGACCACCACGGCGGTACAAACAAACAGTTTGGCGGTCACCGCCAACAGACAGGCGGAGGACAATGTACCGCCCACAGTATCACAACCTACCAATCCGCCACCTTTTTTCGGGGCGGATTCACCGTGGACAAAAACACGGCGATAACAGGACTTCGAAGGGAAAACGCTCACCTCTATACACCCCACGAGGAAGCAGAACGCCATGGAACCAGAGCTGCAGATCCTGCCAGCCCTTATCTTCTTGCTCCTCTACCAGGAGCACGAACGGCGGCGGCGAAGACCATGGTGAGTACTGCACCTACGACACAGGGGGGAGGGGAGGGAAAAAACAGGGACCCACACATGCAACAAGCAAACTCCCCCATCCCCACCCTCACCCACCACAACACACACACCAATACAGCATGATACATTACAGGTTCATCCCCCAAACCCCCTGGAAGAATGCAAAGAGAAAAGAAAATGTGTGTAACCATTGTAATATATTAAAATCCAGTACACAAAAATATATATACACACCATAAACAAATATATTCATCAACAATAGTAGTCCAGTTGGGCTCCATTGAAGTCCGTGGAACACTGGGCCCACACGGTATGGGAAAGGCCCACACATGATCCCCGACCATGATGGAGAGAACACTGCAGGGGCATCAGATACCAATAAAACAGGCACCTCAGGGGGAGGGAAAGGGAGGTCACCTCAGCCGCTTGAGTGCACGACATCAAATCCACGAGGGGGCCACATGCCCACTGTTCCATCCTGGGGAGTGCAAAGCCACAGTCTCTCAAGTCTTTACAGTGGGTGGATGCCCACTGTTCCATCCTGGGGAGTGCAAAGCCAAAGTCTCACAAGTCTATACAGTGGGTGGTTTGACCACTGTTCCATCCTGGGGAGTGCAAGCCACAGTCTCTCAAGTCTATACAGTGGGTGATTTGCCCACTGTTCCATCCCGGGGAGTGCAAAGCCATGGTCTCTCAAGTCTGTACAGTGGGTGGTTTGCCCACTGTTCCATCCTGGGGAGTGCAAAGCCCGGTCTCTCAAGTCTATACAGTGGGTGGTTTGCCCACTGTTCCATCCTGGGGAGTGCAAAGCCACAGTCTCTCAAGTCTATACAGTGGGTGGTTTGCCCACTGTTCCATCCTGGGGAGTGGGCAGTCTCTCAAGTGGATAACAGTCTCCACTGGTTCTGGAGGGGGCCTTGTGCCCAGAGTGCTTCATCCTGCCAAGGACAGAGATAGTGGATGTCAATCTCCACTGGTTCTGGAGGG
The DNA here is from genome assembly GCF_031143425.1 of Pleurodeles waltl. Classification (NCBI taxonomy): domain Eukaryota; kingdom Metazoa; phylum Chordata; class Amphibia; order Caudata; family Salamandridae; genus Pleurodeles; species Pleurodeles waltl. Next base: position 1,148,814,469 of record NC_090447.1, on the reverse strand, counting down.
GGCCTTGTGCCCAGAGTGCTTCATCCTGCCAAGGACAGAGGTAGTGTATGTCAATCTCCACTGGTTCTGGAGGGGGCCTTGTGCCCAGAGTGCTTCATCCTGCTTGTGGTGGCCTCAGTAGCGTCAGAGCTTTTGGCGCTCATGGGCCTTCCCTTGGCAGCGGTGCTTGAGGCGGCGGTGCCCTGTTCAGCGGTGATTGTAGCAGTGGTGCCCTGTTCAGCGGTGCTTGTAGCGGCGGGCTCCTTTGCAGTGACTCAGCTGCTGGCGGTCCTCTCCAGCCCAGCGGTGCTTGTGCTGGTGGTCCTCTCTGGCCCAGTGGGGCTTGTGCTGGTGATCCTCTCTAGCCTAGCGGGGCTTGTGCTGGCGGTCCTCTCTGGCCCAGTGGGGCTTGTGCTGGCGGTCCTCTCTAGCCCAGCGGGGCTTGTGCTGGCGGTCCTCTCTGGCCCAGTGGGGCTCGTGCTGGCGGTCCTCTCTGGCCCAGCGGGGCTTGTGCTGGCAGTCCTCTCTAGCCCAGCAGGGCTCGTGCTGGCGGTCCTCTCTGGCCCAGCGGGGCTTGTGCTGGCAGTCCTCTCTAGCCCAGCGGGGCTTGTGCTGGCGGTGGCCTCCTAGGCAGCGGGGATGATGGCGGTGGCCTCTTGGGCAGCAGGGCAGGTGCTGGCGGTAGCCTCCTGGGCAGTGGGGATGATGGCGGTGGCCTCTTGGGCAGCAGGGCAGGTGCTGGCGGTGGCCTCTTGGACAGCGGGGATAATGGCGGTGGCCTCCTGGCTAGCAGGGCAGGTGCAGGCGGTGGCCTCCTGGACAGCGGGGATGATGGCGGTGGCCTCCTGGGCAGCGGGGATGATGGCGGTCTTCTCCGCCGTGCTTGCTGGGTTTCTTGTGGCCCTTTCCCACCTTGGAAGGTGTCGCAGCTGACTCCACACTCCCACCTGTACCCCTGGGAGCGGCTTTGGTGGCTGGAGTCTTCCCCCTCTCCTGCCGGGCACTGGCCAACTTTTGATGCGAGACAGGTGGGGGACTGACCGCGCTGTGGCTCCGTGCCACACTGGCTGCCCTGGTGGCCGGTGCACTCCAGATTCCGGTGACTACAGGCACCACTGGTCCCGGAGATGTTGTGGCTGAGGTGCTAGGTTGGGACCTGGAGAGTCGGGCCCTGGGAGAGGGACGGGGTGGGGGAGGTGTGGGGAAGAGGTCAAGGTTGGCAGGAAAAGCTTTTTGGAGACACTGGGACGGGTAGCTGGAGGGGGTTTGGGAGTGGAGGAAGAGGTTGTGGTTGTAGGAGGTGTACGTTTGGTGACTTTGGGTGAAAGTGCATGAGGTGAGGTGGATGGCTGTTGGGTGGGTGTGTGCCTGCGTTTGTGTATCTTGGGAGGTGGCGTCACAGACACACTGGGAGAGGACACAGGGGACGTGTGAATGGTAGTGGGGGTGGTGACTGCACGTGAGCAGGGTGTGGTGGTGTGTGTGCTGGTGATGGCAGTAGTGGCTGTGGATGTAGTGCATGCAGGTGTGAGTGTAGACGAGACAGGGAGGGAGGAGGGAGACGAGGAGGAGGGGGACACAGTGGAGGCAGTGGATGTTGGTGTGTCTGCATGTGTGTGATGCTTGCGTGAGTGCCTGTGGGATGTGTGGTGCTTATGTTTGCCTGAGCTTCCCTTGTGTGTTGACGTGTGTGCATGCTGGTCTGAAGGTGTGCTTGGGATAGGCTGAGGTAGAGGGGATTGGGTCTGGGTGGAGGAAGTTGGAGGGGGGAGGCTAGAGACAGGGACAATGGCTGCCATCAGTGCTGAGGCCAGAGTCTGAAAAGCTCGCTGAAGGGCCGCCTGACCAGAATGAATGCCCTCCAGGAATGCATTTGTTTTTTGCAACTGCCTTTCTACACCCTGGATGGCATTCAAAATGGTAGACTGCCCAACAGTGAGGGACCTGAGGAGATCAATGGCCTCCTCACTGAGGGCAGCAGGGGTGACTGGGGCAGGGCCTGAGGTGCCTGGGGCGAAGGTGATGCCCACCCTCCTGGGTGAGCGGGCACGGGGCAAAGGCTGAGGGGCTTCTGGGAGGGCGGTGCTAGTAGGGGGGTGGCGGCTGTACCTGTAGATGCGGGGGCACAGATGTTGCCGCCACCACAAGGGAGCTCCCATCAGAGGACGAGTCCGTGTCACTGGTGTCAGCTCCTGTCCCCGCCGTGGAGCTCCCCTCGCCCTCTGTCCCACTGGTGAAATCTGACTCTGTAGTGTCGCCCTCCAGGGCCATGTGGGATGCAGCTCCCTCCTGCTCCGGTGCCACTGCTCCTCCGCCTGATGATGCTAATGCACACAAGAACAGGGAGACCACAAAAAGGGGGGGGACGACAGAAGAAAAACATGTTGAGTGCATGCATTACTGCTACCGTTGGCGGACACGACAGACACAGAAGACCCCTGCACTACGCCACGCTCTTGGCCTCCACTGTTCAATCCCTGGGACATGGCCTACAAGGCTATGGATGACATCTGCACACATGGATGACACAGGGGCATGACTAGGTGTACTTGGCACTCTACAGAGGTGGGGTGGGGTGCCACATGGCCTGCCTTATGGAGGGACCTTACCTACTTAACTCGCCCTGGCCTAGGGAAACCCACAGCCCACCTCCCCCACCCAGACACATCCACTGCACGCAAAATCAGCAGGATGAGAGTGTACTCACTCCCTTGTGTCTGCTGTGATGCCCCCAAGCGCCCATCCAACTCCAGGTACACCACCACCAGGATCCTGAATATCAGGGGGGTCATGGTGCGACGGGCACCCCTCCCACGTTGGGAGGCCATCCCCAGCTGAGCCTCCGCTGTCTTCTTGCTCCATCGGCGAATGTCCTCCCATCTTTTCCGGCAGTGGGTGCTCTGTCTGTGGTAGACCCCCAGGGTCCGGACGTCCTTGGCGATGGCACGCCAAATATATTTTTCTGGTGGGTGCTGACCTACATGAATTGTACAGGGGGAAGAGAAATTTTATTACCAACTGCACCATCACAGTCTTTGGCCCCCATCCCTACCCTTGCCATGTGGCACATGCATTCATCGTCTCATGCACGCCTCAATCTCCCCCCCCATCTTCCATCCATCCCACTCCACACAGGCATAGCCCATACAGCATGCTCCCAGTGTACTTACCTGTTTGTCTGGAGGACCGTAGAGTAGCGTGTACTGGGGGAGGACCCCATCCACGAGTTTCTCCAACTCCTCCGATGTGAAGGCAGGGGCCCTTTCCCCAGACACTCAAGCCATTGTCTCTTCCAGACCGAGGTCACAGCAGCACTTGCAGTGTAGGTCCTCTCCTGTCGAAGATCAGGTATCGAGTGATTGAACAGATAGAAAATGGCGGTCACGTCCGCGGCGGTGCGTACCGTTACCGCCGGCGTACATCGTCATTGGCTCCTGGGATCCATAGGGTCCAATGTTAACCAATGCAGCATTGCGCCGCGGTCTTCGACCGCCTACCGCGACGGTGTACAATGCCAGCGCAGTTACCTCACATCCCATTGTCCCTCTTTAGAGGTCAGGCAGCCGCCATTTCAGGGGCCCACATGGCTTAATTTTTAACTGCGTCACACATACCTAGGCCTAGCCTCAACACACATACAGGCCACTTTTCGGATTATGAATCGTGTTCTGTGTAAGCTGTGGGTACGTACCTCTGAGTTGGTTGACTCTGTGCTTGCTGTTGTCCTTCATAGGCACCGTCCGCTGGGACATGTGAGGAGATGGCGGCATCCTCCGGTGTACAGACCGCTGGTGGACCTGTTGACAATGGAGGAAAGACATGTGATCATCACCTACAGGCTTGACTGTGCCACAATCCAGGAACTGTGTACCCAGCTGGAGCCAGACCTGATGTCAGCTATCCGCCATCCCACAGGAATTCCCCTCAAGTGCAGGTGCTGTCAGTACTCCATTTCCTTGCAAGTGGGTCATTTCAAACAACAGTGGCCATAGCATCAGGGATGTCCCAGCCTATGTTTTCCAACGTGGTGTCCAGAGTGTTGTCTGCCCTGCTGAAACATATGCGGAGCTACATCGTTTTCCCTCAGGTGGAGGATTTGCCTACAGTGAAAGGTGATTTCTATGCCCTGGGACATATCCCCAACATCATAGGTGCCATTGATGGGACACATGTGGCTTTGGTCCCCCCCGCAGGAGTGAACAGGTGTACAGAAACCGGAAGAGTTATCATTCCATGAATGTGCAGATGGTGTGTTTAGCAGACCAGTACATCTCCCATGTTAATGCCAAGTTCCCTGGCTCAGTGCATGACGCCTACATCCTGCGGAATAGCAGCATCCCTTATGTGATGGGTCAACTCCAGAGGCACCGTGTGTGGCTATTAGGTGAGCACGTGGAAGCATGACAGTGGGAATGGTTGTCTGGGTCTGGGGATATCCCTCCAGGTTAGTGTGTGTCTAACAGTTGTCCCTCGCCATTTGCAGGTGACTCTGGTTACCCCAACCTGTCATGGCTACTGACCCCAGTGAGGAATCCCAGGACAAGGGCAGAGGTATGCTACAATGAGGCACATGGGCGAACTCGGCGGATTATAGAATGGACCTTCGGGCTCCTGAAGGCCAGGTTCAGGTGCCTCCATATGACTGGTGGATCCCTATTCTACTTACCAAAGAAGGTGTGCCAGATCATTGTGTCCTGCTGTATGCTTCACAACTTAGCTTTGCGACAACAGGTGCCTTTTCTGCAGGAGGATGGTCCAGATGGCGGTGTTGTTGCAGCTGTGGAGCCTGTGGACAGTGAAGACGAGGAAGCAGAAGAAGAAGACATGGACAACAGAAAACTCGGTGATCCTGCAATATTTCCAGTGAGACACAGGTAAGAGTACAGACCTGCCTACTACATGTACTTTAACACTACTACCTCTCTCCTGCCTGTCGTTTTCACCCAGTGTATGGTCACTGAGTTGTCACTTTCCCTTACGATTTCACAGATGTGGGTCCCACTGTGTGACATCTTCTTTGTTTCCTCATGGACTAGAGCTGTGTGACATAGGTATGTTGACATTACAATTGATAGAGCATTTTGTCACTGTAATTGCTAATACACTATTTCAAGATCACAGACTGACTCCAGATTGTTTTGTGCTTCAAGGGTGTTTATTGAAGTGCTCAATATTGGAGGGGGTTGTCAGATGGTGAGGGCTGATGGTGGAGGAATGTCCATGACAGAGTCCAGTCTATTAGTCTCACAGGTGCATTGCCCAAATGGGCATAGGAAGTGGAGCTGGGGCAGTTTGAGGATGGACAGGGTGACAAAGTGGGACAGAAGGATGACATTCAGGGTGGTCTCATTTCTTGGCAGGGGTCTTGGCATCATTCTCTGTCTTTGTCCTGGATCTCAGGGACCGTTTGCAGGGTGGTTCTCCCTCTGCAGGGGGTGGGGTGCTGGTGTGTTGGTCCTGTGGCGGGGCGTCCTGTCCACTAGCGCCGGCAGAGGTGGTGGACAGTTCATCGTCCATGCTAGTGTCAGGGGCCCCTTGTTGTGCCACAGTGTCCCTCCTGGTGTTGAGTACTTCCTTCAGCACCCCTACGATGGTGCCCAGGGTGGAATTGATGGTTCTGAGTTCCTCCCTGAAGCCCAAATACTGTTCCTCCTGCAGGCGCTGGGTCTCCTGAAACTTGGCCAATACCGTTGCCATCGTCTCCTGGGAGTGGTGGTAGGCTCCCATGATGGAGGAGAGGGCCTTGTGGAGAGTGGATTCCCTTGGCCTGTCCTCCCCCTGTCGCACAGCAGCCCTCCCAGTTCCCCTGTGTTCCTGGGCCTCCGTCCCCTGGACCGTGTACCCACTACCACTGCCCCCAGGTCCCTGTTGTTGTTGGGGTGGTGGGTTAGCCTGGGTTCCCTGTAGTGGTGGGCACACTTCTGCTTGACGTGTCCTGGGGACAGAGGTATGGGACCGCTGGGTGGGTGCCGTGCTGGTGTATCCCTGGTGTACAGGGGGGAAGCTCTGTGGTGGCCTGTGACTGTGTGAGGGGAAACGACTGTCCAGAGGTCCCCGATGGGCCCGGCTGGTTATCTAGGTCCAGTTGGACAGAGCTGCTGTCATCACTGTGGGCCTCTTCTGTTGGTGGTGTGGACATGTGTGGACCCTCCTGTCCCGTGACGTTGGGTAGGGGTCCTGCAGGGGTATAAAAGGATGTTTATTGCATCTGTGTGTGCTATGGTGTGCAATAGGTGGGTGACCGTGTACCCCAGTGCTTGCATTCCTGTGTGGGACCTTGTGTGATGGTGGTTTAGGGGGGTGTATGGGTATGTGCAGTGGCCATGCTTTGGTGATGGGTGTCCATGCTTTGTTGTTGCATGCAGGGCTTGGTGTTAGGATGTGTGGTTTGTGATGTTGGGACATTTGTGAGGAGTTGGAGTGAGGGGGGTGAGGGTGGGGGTATGGGATAGCATGCAAGTAGGGTGGGGGATGTAATAGTTAAGAATTGACTTACCAGAGTCCATTCCTCCATCTACTCCTGCGAGGCCCTCAGGATGCAGAATCGCCAAGACTTGCTCCTCCCATGTTGTTAGTTGTGGGGGAGGAGGTGGGGGTCCGCCGCCAGTCCGCTGAACCGCGATGTGGTGTCTTGAGACCACGGAACGCACCTTCCCCCGTAGGTCGTTCCACCTCTTCCTGATGTCATCCCGATTTCTTGGGTGCTGTCCCACTGCGTTGACCCTGTCCACTATTCTTCGCCATAGCTCCATCTTCCTAGCTATGGAGGTGTGCTGCACCTGTGATCCGAATAGCTGTGGCTCTACCCTGATGATTTCCTCCACCATGACCCTGAGCTCCTCCTCAGAGAACCTGGGGTGTCTTTCCCGTGCCATGGGGTTGTGTGGGGTTGTGTGTGTGTAATGATAAGTGTGCTGATATGTAGTGGTGTGTTGTGTGAGGTGCGTGGAAGTTCTGTGGGTGATGGTATTTTGTGCCTGTGGATGCTTGGTAGTTGTTTGTGGTGTCTCTCTCTGGCCTTCTCTCTGTAATTGTGGTCGTAGGGCTTTGTGGGTGATGTGGGTGTGTGTTTTATATTGTATTGGGTGTGTGGGAGTGGTGTGTGTATGCGTATCAGGTGTGTGTATTTTGAATTGTCCAATGTGGCTGTGTTTTGTAAAAGTGTGTATATTTTGAGCGCGGCAGTGTGTACCGCCAATGGAATACCGCAGTTGAAAGACCGCCGCATGGATTCATGTGTCGTGATAGTGTGGGCGTATTTCTGTTGGCGTGAGGGTGGAGGATTTGTTTTTGTCAGTTTATCACTGACCTTTGGTGTGGCGGACGTGTGTGGGTGTCTGAATTTTGGCGGATTCCGTGCTGGGGGTCATAATAGCTGTGGCGGATTTCCGCTGCCGCAGCGTATGTTGGCCGTCTTCTGCTCGGCAGTTAGCGGCTTTTACCGCCAATGTTGTAATGACCGCCAAAGTCTCTCAGAAGGGCAAGGAATGACTAAGAATAATGGCTTCAAGAGTGGCAGGATAAAGGCGAGTAATGGCTCATTTCTTCTTGTGCCCCGCCGTTATATCAAAGTTGTTGAACAAGTCTCTAATTTCCCATTGGGCAATATTTTGTGCATCGTTTCTCTGTCCAATGATCCATCACACACCTTACTAGAATTTTCACCTAAGACAGTTCTCACATAGTTTATTGGCTCCTGTGATTGACGTCTTCATCAGGTAGAATGTCAGGTCAGAAAAGTTATACTTGTCGCTCCAGTCAATAGTTCCATTGTCTTCCCTAGTCCAGACGACCTTGCACCTGTCGCGAATTACACTGTTGCATTCGGTAAGAATGTCTCCTTGAGCAAGTCGGGTCTCATGAGAAAGAATTTACTACGGCTACACACATATCTCTAGCTTCTGGAAAAGTACAGGGAAACAGCACATTGCACATTAGAAAAACACAGTTTAATATGAGACCAGGCAGCTAGGCTCAGACCCTTGCTAACTAAGGCCTAGTGATTAATTTAGCAGAACCTTAATACATAACCCTTATTGCCAATATAAAGTCATACATTAGTACATTGTTAACTCATTATTAGTCAGTTTCATTAATCATCGTATACATTGGTGGCCACTCCCCGTGGGTACATTTCAAATGCGTTTATTATTTCTATATTAGAACATTTCTATGCAGTTTCATTACACGTTATATTGCAAGCATTTCATGTTAATACTAATTATAAAAGTTACACTCCAACAGCACCCTGAGCAGTGCCCCAGGGGTATGTCCAGTCTGGCGCTGATCCTTGCGCCCCGTTACAGTTGTCACAAATAATCTTCCCCAAGAAGGTATATTATTTTACAATTTCTAATTTATGACCCCCCAAAAAATAAGAGCAATATCCATATCCTGTTTTTTCCCTTCCGTGAACACGCATTACTTTTCTTTTAGATACTGCAATCTTCAAAAAATGGGATTCAGCAAAAAATTGTAAGGCCTGCAAACAACTACTTAGACCTTTCAGTGTAATGTGAAAAATTACAATGTCGTTGGCATACAACAAGCAGACAACAGTTTTACAACAATAGGTTTACCTCCCACCAATGGAGCAATACTCTTGCCCTGAGATAGAAAATCCGGGAGGTCAGAAATATATAAGGAAAAGAGGAGTGGAGCAAGGAGACGCCCTTGTTTTCCCCATTAGGGGTTGAAATACCCTGTCGCCCCCAGAGAAGGATTCCACACCAATACCCTATTACGACCCTGGCAGTCATAAGACCACCAGGGTCACGGTTGTGGTCGGACTGCCACCAAAGTGGTGGTCCGACCATGACATTATGACCGTGACGGAGCCGCCATGGTCCAGCCGCTGACACCACCAGGCTGCCTGCAGCCTGGCAGTCCCGGCGGTTGTAATCCACCAAGGCAGCTCTGCAAGTAACGCTGCCCTGGGAATTACGAGTCCCCATCATGCAGCCTGTCCATGGTGGCTTACGGCCATGGAAAGGCTGACGGAATGGGGACTTGGGGTGCCCCTGCACTGCCCATGCACTTGGCATGGGCAGTGTGGGGGCCCCCATACACAGCCCAGTCTCGCATTCCACTGCCCGAATTACGGGCAGTGGAATGCGTGATGGGTGCTGCTGCACCTGCCACACCGCCACATTGCAGCCGGCTCCAATTCTGTGGAAAAGCCAGATTCTTCTAAAACAGCAGTTTTATAGATTTCAGCATTATCTTGCAATAATGTGTTCTGGCTAATTTGCTCACGTAAATTCTTATTTTCATGTTCTAACTGCCTACATCTCTCCTGCATTTTTCTGTAAGCAGACAAAAGTATCCAAACCCTTCTGTCAAGAACAAAAGGAACATCATTTCTTTCAAAAGGCACAAAGCACTCATCCCAAGACTCACAAAGTCCTGATAAACAAGAAAACATGTTTCTCACAGCACCATAAGGCAGTTTAACTTCACATGCATTTTCAAACATGGTCTGCCGTGCTTCTTTATTTCTCTAAACAACAAAACACAATTACACTTTTAAATAGTGCACTTCCAATCTCTAACTCCGACTCCCAGACTGCCGATTAACGCCAAAATGTTTTTCTTTCCTTCTCTTAGCTTATGACCGAGCTTACAAAACTTCTCTGGAATGCACTTCTTATTTTAAAGAAGACATTTATTATTATTACTTCACCACGAGGTTCCTGAAAGACGAAATTAGTAGGCTGGAAGCACACGTTTAACAATGTACACAGCAAATACATGTGATTATATTATAGCATAACTTCAAAGCAAAGCATAAAAGTCAAAATTGCATCACCGTAGGGCCTATCACTCCGCTTCATCTTTCTAAGGGCTGCAAGTTGATGACTCCGGTTCAACTGCGAGAAAGAGATTTTCCACCCAAACGGGAGACAGGCAACTGACGTCCGTTCCTGTCTGAAGTCAAGATCTTTCTCCCCTCTCGCTGCTGCCCAGGGCCATCGTTCAAGCTCAGTGTGGGAACCGTATGAACTTGGAGAGTGGCCAGTTCTCCAAACTTCACTCGTTCCCAGACTGGATTGAGAGGTTAACACAAAATCTATGCTCTCTTATCAGCTAGGGTTTGGTGTGAAAAACACAGCTTGGTCAACCATGTGGAAAAACAAAGCTTGCAAAAACACAGCTCATCTGCAATGTCTCAACTGCAATGTCTAACTCCACTTGAAAGCCAATAGCAGCTAACCTAAATACCAAATGTAATGTTGAATGCCATGTTAAAGCCAAAAGGCAGCTAACCTAAATACCAAATGTAATGTCTAATGCCATGTTAAAGCCAATAGGCAGCTAACCTAAATACCAAATGTAATGTCTAATGCCACGTTAAAGCCAATAGGAAGCTAAACTGAATACAACATGTAATGTGCTACAGGTGAACATTGAGCAACTAATGTGCGCAGTGGTGAAACACAAAGTCATTGGTCAAACACAATTAATAGCATAACAGGTGTGGGAGAACCAATGATGGGAAGAACTGTAGCACCCTCATCGTTATGCACAGATTCCTTCTGGGATCTGGGCAACTTTTCTCTATCACAACCTGATTCAGAATTCACAACACGATACACATTCACATTCACGTTTGCACTTAACTCCCTATTTTGAGTCATATTTGCCTCTTCCCCTCCCACAAACTAAATAACAGTTTTTTCCCCTTCAGCATCAACAGGGAGGTGACTTTAATGCGTAAAGGATTTGATTTAGTGTTTGCACAAGCCCTCCCCTGCAACTACCAGCCCAATCTCATCTTTTGTATAGTCATTCTCAAGCCTTATGAATTATGAAGTTCCACAATCAGAGGATTCCACCTTTTTGAGAATCTCATGCCCTAAGTGTCACCCCCTAAGGCCTACAACGCTGACACAGCTCTATGGCCTGGAGAAAGGAAGCACTATACTGACTCCCTTTTCAGGCAACATATTTCTTCAGAGTGAGTCCTTAGGGATAGGGCAAGGTGCCTTAAACAGCAGCAGAAAACGTAGTTGTCCAACTTCCTTCTGAAATAGAGATGTAATGTGCACTGGAAGCTCAAAATAACATCATTTGAACAGCAGCAGAGGGCAAAAGGCATAATTGTCCAACTTCCTTCCGAAACGAAATGTATAATGGGAACTCAATAGAGGGAGGGGAGTTTGCCCAGTACAACTTCCAAACACAAACAAGTCAGTAGGCAAAGACCCAAACTACCACAGTTTTCACTTTAACTGGCACAAAGCAGGGCAGGGTGCCTGGTCCGACCAAGCCACATTGGCCTACTGCCAGATGCATCTGTGCTAGGCAGAACACTGCAGCCTAAAGCTTCCTGCTTGTCACCACGCAAAAGGAGGACTTAAAAATATTAAGAAAAACTGCACTATTATTGCCAAAATGCCAATATACCGATATGCACAGATTCACTTCAACTAAGTCCAGCATACCTCGGAGCTTAACTCGCAGCACCAGTGCACCTCTGAAATACAGTACGATATAATAATACAAGAGTGGCTGCCCACTGATCCAGCTGCGACTTAGCTCCTGCAGCCGGCACCACCCAAGCCACATAGCAGTGTAACAAAACATAAGATGTCTGCAACCACGGCACGGCGTGGAAAAGCTCTCCTTCAGTATGGTGGTGCAACAGTATGATAGTATAGCAGGATTATGGTATTTCGGTGTAACGGTGTGGCAATATGATGGTATAGCGGTAAGGCATAAAGGTATAGTGGTGTGATGGGAATACGTTGAAGCAGTCAATATCAGTCTATGTCAAGATTGACGTACACCCTGCTGCATCTCAACTCGCCTCAATTCACCTCAGCTCTCCTCACTTTCTTGCCTCCTTAGGTCCCCCGACCACCGCTAACCACCGCTAACCACATTTGCTCCGGTTCTCTGTTCTCTGTATCTCTAACCGCCCCTACTCCACATCTCTGGGGTTCCTCCTCCTCCTCCAACCTCAGTGATACCATGTGATCACGCTGTACGCTGTATGCGCCATCAGGTCAGGTATTTTCTGTATAGCATTGTAATAAATTCACCCATCACAAACCCATTGTGTGGTGTCTTAAAATTGGCATTCAGCTATGTAGATATGCAAGACCATGTGAACCATACAATGAAGATACAAACTTCTTGTGCAAGCAGGGATATGTTGCATGTACACAGTGTCCAGCTCAGGATTACAACCATAACACACCAACACAAGTGTCTTGTTTCAGAAGAGATTTTATTACATTGATCAGCATATAGGCTGTTAAGATGTCAGAAACACAGAAAGTCAGACATGACCATATCAGACTGAGTAGGCCACCAAAAATCCTGGTACAGACCCCCAACACATCGTAGGAATGAACATATCAGACATGTCCTGCTAAATAGGCAAAAATGGATATGAGTGATGTCATCAGGGGCGTGGCCAAGATGGCGGCGCGCTAGGACGTGCCTGTCTGGGCTCCGCCGCCCTGGCCTGGAAAGCTGACGACTGGCCTGCCAGGGGGTCGCCCTGAGGCTTCCCCGAAGCGCCGGACGTGGCGGAGGGCCCGTGTGGCATGACGGGGGCGAGAGACGCGTGACGCCGCTCCTGAGGAACGGAGAGCGGTCGGCCCGAGACGTTCTCTGGGCCGCGGAGTGGCGGCGTCCTAGGCCGCGAAGAGGACCTCTCTTTGGTGGCTGCCTGGGCCCCGCGGTGGAGGGACCGGAGGTCCAGAGGGCTCTCGCTGGGCCCCGTGAGCTATGGGACCACAGAAGGGGCTAGACCCCAGGATCAGTAGGCGCCCTGCATGTGTAGGGCGGATCGCTTGAAGTACTTGCTCGGGGGCTGGAGCTGGACCCGAGGTCGCCGCACTCACCAGTAAGGAGCACACGGAAGTGCGGGCCCCTGTGGGAGGCTGAAGGTGCGGCATAAGTCAGAGATTTGGAGAAGGAGGCCACAAATTGTGACGGCCAAGCGCAATCTTTTCCACAGAGACACCTAATGATTTACTCCCGGACGGAGCTTCTGGAGATACTCGGAGGGGTAGCCCGGCGAACCGAGTCCGTGCCCGTGAGTCATGGCATCGTCCAAATCTAAGCAGGAGCGCTCCGTGAGAGATATGTTGACAGGGGCCCGTATGGCAACAGGTGGCTTGGCTGAGGATACACTGTCGACGAGACCCCTGGAGGGTCGGACGGAGATGGAGTCGGATGAGGGCTCCCCAGTTATGAAGGGCTTTTTGACCTCCCTGTTTGATTCTCTTCGGAGCGACATCCAGGAGCTTCGGAGGGACATATCCCAGGAGGTGATGGAACTACGAAGCGAGGTTACCTCCCTGGGAGATCGAGTGACACAGCTGGAAGATGGCGAAATCCCTCGCGGTGAGGAGGTGGCAGGCCTGCAGCAAGAGGTCGTCCCTCTCCGAGAGCAGCAGGACCTCCTCCAGATAGCGGTCGAGGATTTGGAAAATCGGTGGAGGAGACAAAATATCCGCATCAGAGGGGCCCCGGCGAGGGAGGAAAAGGAGGACATTGGAGAGTATGTGGTGGGCCTGTTTCGCTCTCTGTTGGGCCCGGATGACATTCAGGAGATAGTTCTGGACAGAGTACATCAAGCGGGCCGCCCCAGTGGCTCCGGTGACTGCTCCCCGGATATCCTAGCCTGTCTCCACAACTTTTTGCTTAAAGAAAGGATCCTACAGCGGGCTCGCAATCTTCAACAGGTACTTTTCAGAGGACATGAGCTCTAATTATTCCACGATTTCTCTGTCCGGACCCTGCAGAGACGTAGAGATTTTAGGCCTGTCACAGAGCACTTGCGGGCGCACGACGTGTCTTACTCCTGGGGCCACCCGTTTCGCCTGGTCTTCCGTTGGGAGGAACAGCTTCGGCAGGTGAGATCCGTCTGGGAAGCTTTTCGGATCCTGGGCTTGGAGGAGAACTGCCGGGACGCGAGCGAGAAGGCGACCTCGCCGGCTGGGGACCCCTCGCGTCGGCAGCGGAAGGAGAAAACATGGAAACTGCAGCGCCCTACGGCCTTGGAGCTGAGGTCGGAGCGGGAATCGGTTCTGAACAGTGTGGTCGCCGGAACTTCAGCCTAGAGGAGGGGGGGTTGGTGAGACCCGAACTGCGGATGGCCTTGATGCTAACGGCTGTCAGCCGCTGAGGAGGGTCAGGGCGGCGGGGCGATGGACCTGGTTTACCAAACATGGATGGTTCTACGGCCCTGTGGACACTTTTCCTCATGAGGATGGATGTGCGAGGACTTCTTGGTTTTGAGCACCTGTTGTGCGTCTTGTTTGAATGTTGTAGTGTATCCCTGCGAGTCTGGCTTTTGTGTGGAGATACTCACAGGCCTTGGTGCTCGAGGCGGTTCATTACCTGACCCGGGGGGGTACTCTTCCTGTGCGGTCCCTCCTTGTTTGTATGCTTCTCTCATTCTAGGGTATGATTATTAAATGCACAAGCTTGAATGTTCGCGGTCTTTATAATCCTACGAAGAGGCTTGCCGTCCTGTCCGCCTTAGAGAGGTCAGGGAGTCACATATGTCTGATGCAGGAGACACATCTTGTCTCAAAAGATATATATTGCATGCGCTCCCTAGGCAGTTCTGGTCTTCCGCATCAACGAAACATGCAGGGGTTGAAATATTGTTGGCGCGCTCATTCCCGGGGGAAGTGGTGACAAAACTGCATGAGGTGCAAGGTAGGCTTCTAGCCATGAGACTGAGACTGTTTTTTTTTCCTTCACAATTGCTTCTCTAAATGCTCCTAATTCCCAGCAGGAAGACTTCCTAAAACAGGCTTTGACCCCGCTCCTGCAGTCTCCAGATGGTGCCGTCCAGGTGGGGAGCGATTTTAACTTGGTTATGGACAGCGACTTGGATCGTTCAGGGCACCGGTATGGGCAGACGGGGTCAATGACAGCGGCGGGGCATCAATGGCTGAGTGAGTGTGGCCTGGAGGATGTGTGGAGGAGAGCGCACCCCACGTTACGGGACTATTCCTTTTACTCGGCAGCGACCAAGACATATGCCAGACTTGACCTTTTCTTGGCCTCGCAGGAGTTTCTTCCCCGGGTTAGGGAGTCAGTGATTGAGCCTCGAGCCCTATCGGATCACGCTCCGGTTACTGTTGAGGTTGTCATGAGTATGGAGCACGTGAGTGTATAGGGGTGGCGATTCAGGGACTAAATGCTACAGAACAGTGCAACGGTTGAGGCGATTCGGAGCGCAATAATAGACTACCTAAGCCTTAATGATGATGGTACCACCTGCTTGGCGACACTGTGGTAGGCACTGAAGGCTGTACTGAGGGGTGAGGTGATGTCGCTGTCCGCTAGGGATAATAAAGCAAGGAGACTGATAAGAGAGGATTTAGAACAGAGAGTGAGAGTATTGGAGCGTTCACATAAACATACCGGTGCCCCAAGAGTCTGGCGAGAGCTTGAGAAAGTGAGGAAGCAGTTGAGGAGGTTGGATTGGGACAGGGCAGAGTACACGGTAGTGCGCCCTAAGCATAAGTATTATATAGGAAGCAATAGATGCGGGAGGCTATGGCACATCGGTTGCGAGCACAGCACGCGGCGTCAATGATAAAAATGGTTCGCTCTTCCTCGGGAGCAGAAGCGCGCACAAGCGACCAAATTGCGGAGACGTTTGCGGAATTCTATCGGGGATTATATGGGGCTGAGGATCCTGGTAATGCATCTCCGGAGGCCTTCCTAGAGGGTGTAGCAACCACTTCTTTGACTGAGAGAGAGGCGACCTCATTAGATCAATCTAGAAGGGCGAAAGAGGTCATAACGGCAATTTCACGTTTGCAGGTCGGGAAATCACCTGGCCCTGATGGTTTTTCCGCACTTTTTTACAAGACCTTCTGTGTGGAACTTGTGCCGATCTTAGTGTGGCTCTTCAATTCCTTTAGACAGATGGGGGCTTTCACAGCCAGTATGCTGGATGCCACTATTGTGGTTATTCTGAAACCAGGGAAGGATCACGAGGAGTGTGCCTCCTACAGGCCGATTTCCCTCTTGAATATCAATGCCAAATTGTTCACGGGCATACTGGCACACCGGCTAAATTATTATATGCCGGGTCTTGTGGATCCTGATCAAGCAGGATTTATCCCACATAGGCAGTGTAGTGATAACACTAAGAGACTGCTTCATCTATTGGATAAAAGCGATTGCTCACGCAGGGTTGCGCTCTTTCTCTCTATTGATGCCGAAAAGGCATTCGATAGGGTCCATTGGCCATATCTGTTCAGGGTGCTTGAGCGATTTGGACTGGGCCCAGGTTTCATGGCATGGATCCGCTGCATCTATCAGGCGCCTCGGGCGGTGGTCCGGGTCAATGGGACACTTTCGTTGCCGTTCTCAATACAGAGAGGGACCCGGCAGGGGTGCCCGCTGTCACCTCTCTTGTTTGCACTTTATATGGAGCCCATGGCGCAGCGGCTGCGGGATAATCCTCAGATCAGGGGGGTGAAGTTCGGGGGAGATGAGCACGTCATTTCACTTTATGCGGATGATGTGATTCTTACCCTGGCGGAGCCCGCGACCTCATTGCCCGCACTAATGGAAATATTAGATGAATTTGGGCGGGTCTCAGGATTCCGGATGAATATGTCAAAGTCGCAGGCCATGAGCAGGTTTATAAGTGTTGAGCATGAAAGAGATCTGAAGGCCCGTTTCCACTTTATATGGTCCTCCTTAAAACTCCCGTACTTGGGGATTGATTTAGGGCCCACTGTTGCTCGTACGGCAACGTTGAACTACACGAAATTGACTAGGGAGGTGCAGCGCGATCTAGAGACCTGGGGGAGACTTGAACTGTCTTGGCTGGGCAGGGTGGCGGCGGTGAAGATGACCATCCTACCACGCGTTCTGTATGTGTTTCAGGCATTGCCGGTGGCGCCCCCGCCACGGACAATTGCAACCCTTCAAACAGCGGTCCTAAAATTTATTTGGGAAAGAAAGGCGACACGGTTACCATGCCGGGTGTTGTATTGCCCTAAGCAGGAGGGAGGATTGGCGGTTCCTTTTCTTCTACAATACTTTCAGGCAGCACAACTGCGTTTTTTATTAGAATAGAGTCGGCTGTCTTCCGAGAAACATTGGTGTTTCATGGGCCAAGCGGTGCCGGGTTCCCATATATGGAAGGAGCCTTGGCTCCGGCGCCGTCATAGAGCGCGTGGGTTGTATGCATCCCCGGTCACGGAAGTGTCGATGAGGGTATGGGATGCGGTAGCCAGGAGACTGGGCCTGACGACATTCCCGTCCCCAATGTTGGCCCGGGCCTGCAACGGGAGGCATTACGCCGTTGGTATGAAGGGGGCTGCAAAAGGGTTGGATACCTCTTCGATGAGCAGGGGGTGATCTCCTTTGACCAGATGAAGGAGGCATATGGCTTAACAGAGGCGGACAGGATGATGTACTACCAAATAAGGCATTGGGCCATGTTGCCAGCCAATAGAGCATTAATAGACAGGCTGTTAACACCTTTCGAAAAATGGATCTTAGTTAAAAAGGACGATAATCGTGTGATTTCGGAGCTTTACGGTCTCCTAAGGGGGGAAGCCCGTTCGCCTAAAACCAGGGGCCAGCTGAGGTGGGAGAGGGAACTGGAGAGAGAGCTCTCTAATGAGGAATGGGAGGTCATTTTTTACAGGATTCATCACACGGCCTACAATGCGACAGGCACAGAGACAGCCTATAAGGTGGCCTCCTACTGGTACTACACCCCAGTAAGGATTCATTCTTGGGATCCCACTAAGTCTGGCCTTTGTTGGAGGGGCTGCGGGGGCAGAGGGTCGCTGGTGCATTTACTATGGCATTGCCCTAAGCTTCATCGGTATTGGGAGAATATTATAGACACTATTGATGCGGCGTTTGATATTCAGATTCCCAGATTTCCTGCGTATATTTTGCTGGCCCTGCCTCACCCGCTCACTTTCCCCCTGAGATCACTGAAAGGACGGCAGATGGATTTGGCCCTGAACGCGGCACTGCAGCTGCTTTTGGTTGTGTGGGGGACTGACAAGATCCCGACAGTAATATCATGGCTTCATAAGCTTTGGTTCATTCTCGCCATGGAAAAGCTCACTTTGGCTTCACAGCAGCGTAGTGGCGAATTCAAGGAGCTCTGGCAACCTTTCTTACAAATACTGTCCACGGAATTCACAGAATTGACATGCCCGGCCTACCTGAGAGTGCTGGAGTTGAATTGAGCTGAAGGGAGTGTGTGAGCAGAAGAGATGTGTATGGAGGACCAGGGTTATATCGAAACAAGGCTTGGGATCGAGTGAGGGTTGTTTGTCGTGCCAGTTGTAGGGAAACAATGTTAAAGTTTTGTTTATGTTTATTGTCACTATACATGAAGCATGCTGTACTCCACGGCAACTGTACTATTTTGATGCATTGCATATGTGATGCTTATAATTGAAAATAATAATAAATAGATTTGATCCATGAGTGATGTCATCATCTGGAGCCATATCCCCAAGCCCTCAAACGTAAACCCACCTCATAGAATGCAACACCCAGACAAATGGCAGTACAACAGTCCCTGATCACAGGGTTATTACAATCCAGTGCCACTGCATGTCATGGTGTGACACAAACAAATGTCAGTGTTGTGCCACAGGCACTTTGGCCTACAATGATGAATCACATTAACAGTTGCAAACAGTTCAGACAAAAAGAGTGTTTAGCCAAGGTGAAGGGGGACTTACATGAATTTGGCCTAAATCAACATTTTTACTGACTACATGATGACACACCTGATGCATCAGGGCCACCACACACCAACAAACAAATTCAACAAAGTCTTATGCACTTCCACCCTATCAATGTGCAAGCTGTTGTGACACAGGTCTTCTACACTCAAAGTCTATGAAACACATTCCCAGAAACAATCCATGTCCTCTTTGGATGTCCCAACAGCACGATATACCTGCCAATGTAACAACTCTGAAATGCCCAAATGAAGATCTCGTGGTGAAGGTACCTGAACAAAGAGCAAAACAAGGAGTATAGTTATGAAACCATACATATGACACAGGTCACATAGCAAACATCTGGAGAACAAAGTCCATCAGAAAAACTCTGACACAAACAAAGCAACATCATCAAAATGTGAATATGTCAAAAGCTTCCTCATCAAACACCCCTTGGGAGATTTTGCCTGAGCATCAGCTCCCTAACTATTTCCAAAAATATATTCCCCACATTATCACAACTACAGTTCATTGTACAGTCAAAGTCATGACATAGTTACTCTCATCAGAAGTAGTAGAGGAGAGCTTCCCCAGTCTTGCACAGACAGCGAAATCTGGCCTTCAGGGGCCCAAAAGCCTGCTCCACTGCCGCTGTATTCTTCCATGGGCCTCATTGAAGCAGAGTTCTCCTGGCATAGTTGGATTCCTCAGTGGTGTCAACAACCAAGGACGGCTTGGATATGCTGAGTCTCCTATTTTGGAATGAGACATAAGTGCCACAATGAGTTACTCACTTCATGATTGTAGCACCTGAAATAGCATGCACGATATCAGGACAGATGTGACTCACCGATCAGCCAGGCCCACTCTGGTTGCAGTTGTGACATCAGCTGAGGAATAGTGCTGTTCTGCACTACAAAGGAATCATGGGCTGAACCTGGGAACCAGACACAGACGTTTGAGATGTAGAGATCTGACAAGCAGACAACTTGCACGTTGATATGGAAGTGCTTCCTGTTGCAATAGACTTGTTCACTGGCCTGCGGTGACACCAAGGCAATAGGTGTGCCATCAGTGGCTCCCACCACATGTGGGAGGTGACCAAAACCATAGACATCAGTCTTCACAGTGGCTAAATCCTCATGTCTGGGGAAGTCATATAGCTGTCAATGTGTTTCATCATCACTGATAGGACGTCACTTAACACACCACTGAAAATAGGTTGGGACATACCACTATATATGGCCACTGTCAATTGGAAGGACCTCATGGCCAGGGAGGGTAATACTGCGATGAGTTTAACAATGGGTGGTATGCATGTTGGATTTGTGTTTTCAGGCATCAGATCTAGCTCCAACTTATGACATAAATCCACAACAGTTTTCCTATTCAGGCAGAACTGTTTAATGATGTGACATTCTTCCACTGTTTGAAGGTGTGGCAATGGACGATACACTGGAGGTTGTTACCTCCTCCCTCTCCCAGGTTACCTACTTGTGAAATTAAATGAGCTACAGCATTATTCACAGTGCCCACACCAACAAGGTTGATGAATAGGATCAAAATCATGTGACAAAACATTACTGACTGGAAAAACCTTACACCATGTGACAGGGCCCAGGTAACAGGGGTAAACGTAAAGTACCCCGGGGGCAGTCCGCTTAACGCCAGAGCTTGTTTACATCCAGCACGGCCTTACGGGAGCGATGTACTGGGAGGAGCCATGCCCAGACCCGGGAGGACTCTGCATCATCGACGGCAAACCCCACCCGTGGAGTCCAGATCATATACAGGGAGTGCAGAATTATTAGGCAAGTTGTATTTTTGAGGATTAATTTTATTATTGAACAACAACCATGTTCTCAATGAACCCAAAAAACTCTTTAATATCAAATCTGAATATTTTTGGAAGTAGTTTTTAGTTTGTTTTTAGTTTTAGCTATGTTAGGGGGATATCTGTGTGTGCAGGTGACTATTACTGTGCATAATTATTAGGCAACTTAACAAAAAACAAATATATACCCATTTCAATTATTTATTATTACCAGTGAAACCAATATAACATCTCAACATTCACAAATATACATTTCTGACATTCAAAAACAAAACAAAAACAAATCAGTGACCAATATAGCCACCTTTCTTTGCAAGGACACTCAAAAGCCTGCCATCCATGGATTCTGTCAGTGTTTTGATCTGTTCACCTTCAACATTGTGTGCAGCAGCAACCACAGCCTCCCAGACACTGTTCAGAGAGGTGTACTGTTTTCCCTCCTTGTAAATCTCACATTTGATGATGGACCACAGGTTCTCAATGGGGTTCAGATCAGGTGAACAAGGAGGCTATGTCATTAGATCTCCTTCTTTTATACCCTTTCTTGCCAGCCACGCTGTGGAGTACTTGGACGCGTGTGATGGAGCATTGTCCTGCATGAAAATCATGTTTTTCTTGAAGGATGCAGACTTCTTCCTGTACCACTGCTTGAAGAAGGTGTCTTCCAGGAACTGGCAGTAGGACTGGGAGTTGAGCTTGACTCCATCCTCAACCCGAAAAGGCCCCACAAGCTCATCTTTGATGATACCAGCCCAAATCAGTACTCCACCTCCACCTTGCTGGCGTCTGAGTCGGACTGGAGCTCTCTGCCCTTTACCAATCCAGCCACGGGCCCATCCATCTGGCCCATCAAGACTCACTCTCATTTCCTCAGTCCATAAAACCTTAGAAAAATCAGTCTTGAGATATTTCTTGGCCCAGTCTTGACGTTTCAGCTTGTGTGTCTTGTTCAGTGGTGGTCGTCTTTCAGCCTTTCTTACCTTGGCCATGTCTCTGAGTATTGCACACCTTGTGCTTTTGGGCACTCCAGTGATGTTGCAGCTCTGAAATATGGCCAAACTGGTGGCAAGTGGCATCGTGGCAGCTGCACGCTTGACTTTTCTCAGTTCATGGGCAGTTATTTTGCGCCTTGGTTTTTCCACACGCTTCTTGCGACCCTGTTGACTATTTTGAATGAAACGCTTGATTGTTCGATGATCACGCTTCAGAAGCTTTGCAATTTTAAGAGTGCTGCATCCCTCTGCAAGATATCTCACTATTTTTGACTTTTCTGAGCCTGTCAAGTCCTTCTTTAGACCCATTTTGCCAAAGGAAAGGAAGTTGCCTAATAATTATGCACACCTGATATAGGGTGTTGATGTCATTAGACCACACCCCTTCTCATTACAGAGATGCACATCACCTAATATGCTTAATTGGTAGTAGGCTTTCGAGCCTATACAGCTTGGAGTAAGACAACATGCATAAAGAGGATGATGTGGTCAAAATACTCATTTGCCTAATAATTCTGCACTCCCTGTATGGGAAACAGTATTATACAAATTCAGAGTGTCTAGTAATGTAATGTAATGTACTGTAATTCGAGATTTATAAAGCGCGTTCCTACTCAAAGAGCATGGAAGCGCTGGTAAACTGAAGGTTTGGGAGCACCAGTGGCTAGGTGACAGATGCTTATTACACAGTTCAAATGAAAAGCCTCCAAGAAAATGTTTGCACAGAACAATTTACAACGTGGCTTTGTTGTTCACTAAGACACAAAATTTGACATAATACTTTCAAAACTAATGTGACGGGTGTGCCTGTTTTTCACCACACAGATGGTCAATTTGTGGATTAATCTTTGCTACTGCCAGCCTGAGGTTGTGCGCCACTTCCGTTCTTGAGCGATACTTAGTCTTCAATACCGCAAGTGCTGAGAACCTAATCTCGCATAAATATGATGTGATGAAAGGCAAGAGAGTTTTGATAGCACTTTCCCTCAAAGCTGAATGTTCTGCAGACATTGTCAGCCAAAACTCCCCCAAGGAGAGTTTGCTAAATTGCATCTGCAGTGTGCGATCACTCTGGAGATCAATTAGTTCTTCCTGCATGCGAATTGGGAGATGGATAACCCCATCTGCCAGAAATGGTTGAAAGACCCAGTCATTAAAATGATTGTTTTCCTCAGGAAAATACTTGTGAAAACTGTCGCTGAGTGATGTCAGGTGATTTTTTATTAACTTTTTGAAGGTTATATTCTGTTTCCTCAAGAGCATCGGCTAAACAGGGAAGTGGCTCAAACTGGCCAACTTAAATTAGTCTCCTCCATAATTCCAGCTTCTTGAAAGCAGATATTTTTTTATTCATGGTAAAAGAAGTGATTTCAGCTCCTTGCAAAGATTGATTCAGGGAATTTAATTTCTCAAAGATGTCAGCAAGGTATGCTAAAAGCACAAGCCACTGGAGACCACATAATTGTTCTGCTTTGCAGGGGTCCAAATCCAGAAGAAATTGCCGTACTTCATTCCTTAATTCAAAAATGCGATTCCGCACTTTTCCACGGGATAGCCATCGGACTTCTATGTGAAGCAGCAAGCCATCATGTTCAGCTCCCATTTCTGCACATAAAATTGCAAAAAGGCGAGCTCTTGTTGGGTGGGTCTTTATGAAATTAACTATTTTAACAGCAGAATTCAATACATCCTGAAGTTCACCATCCATGTTTCGGACAGCAAGGGCTTCCCGGTGTATCATACAGTGGGTCCACAGAATATGTGGAGCCGCTGTCAACACTTTAGCTTTTAGGCCAGCTCTAGCACCGCACATGGAAGGAGCCCCATCTGTGCAGATTCCAGCACAGTTTTTCCATTTTAAGGCATGAATACCCAGGAAGTCATTGATAATGTCAAATAAGTCAGATGCTGTTGCTTGTCCCTTGATTGGCTTGCAGAATAAAAAGTCTTCCAATATTACTGTTTCATAACATTATCGGACATAAGCAATTAAATGTGCTGCCTTTGACAAGTCAGTTGCTTCATCCAACTGCAAAGCAAACCAACTCGATTTCAACCGAGCTAGGAGCTGTCCGTGGATATCTTCTGACATGTGTGAGATGCGGCGGCAAACTGTCTCTGCTGCTTTTTCACCAAGCCTTGTTGTAGCCACGTCAAGAATTGCTGGAAGAATCACTCTTTCTCCATCTGTAAATAGCTTTTTATTTTTGGCAATATGGTATGCCATTTGGTAAGATGCTTTCAATGCGTTTGCTGTGGTGGAGGCCACATTTTTCATGGTTTCCTTCTGTTGAGTCATGTCTTGCAACTTCCTGGTAAAAAACTTTCTATTCTTTGCTACTATAGACCCATGCTGTGTTTCCAAATGACGCCTTAGTTTTGTTGGTTTTAAGCTGTCATTAGCTAAGGTCATACCACAAACCACACACTGTGGCCTAATTTCTCCACTAACAACAATGCAGGTGAAACCAAAGTCCAAATAGGAGGCATCATACTTCCTTAATTTCACAGTTTTTCTCTCTCCATCTGTTTCTGTTTCGGCCTTTCGATTGGGAGCCCTACTGTCTTTTGACAGCAGAAAACAATCCATGTCTGATGTGTGCTTTACCTAAGACACAAAGGGGGTTATTACAACTTTGGAGGAGGTGTTAATCCATTCCAAATGTGACAGATATACCACCAGCCGTATTACGAGTTCCATAGGATATAATGGACTCGTAATACGGCTGGTGGTATATCCGTCACTTTACCGTCACTTTTGGGACGGATTAACACCTCCTCCAAAGTTGTAATAACCCCCAAAATGCCAAAGTTGCATGTTAATGAACAGCACATGACTGCAATTTTACAGCTGCATGAAGTAGTGTAGGTTTTTAAAATATAGTTTTTAAAAAAAAAGCCTCTACAAAAATATCTTCTTCCATGTAAAATAAAATATGGAAAAAAGAATAGTTCCATGGATAAACATTAATTCCAGGTGATAAAAGCTTTTGGTGAGTGCTCCCAAAACTGCTGCAGTATGTTTACGCACATACCGCCAATGAGGCACCGTAAGTTACTTTTTCAAAGTTTAGTGAGGTAGTACTTGAGCACAGCCCCTTCCGCCATCACTCCAAAAAAATCTGTACCTTCTTATTGCAATGCCTTCCTTGGGCAGATTGGATTTCACTCCTGATCATCCAGCTGTTCGAATAGCAGTCCTCTGTCTAGCGATCAAGTGGCTTTTTCCCTTGCAACGATGAGAGAAAGTTTAAAAAAAGTTACTTGTATGTTCCCGGGTGAGGCACCATTACAGCTCCCACCGAGACCACAATGATAGTGACGGGTAAGGGAGTGAATGACATGCCTACAAATTTGCTGCTGTCTGGTCCGAAAGACCAATACAATTATGCAGTGATATGTAATTAATAGGAAGTCCGGAGTGCCGAAAAGATATGATTTGTATGAAATAAAGTTAAGACTTTGAATTCTGGCAGGGCCATAATAGCCTTCCATTATTTCAAGTTCGATCCTTAATATACTTCCTAGCAGCTCCTTCACTTCATTGTCCTCCACACACACTCCTTTAAGCACAGAATTTGCTTTACTTTGTCAATATTTCACCAGCAGTCTATTTCCTTCACACACTTTTGCATGGAATCACAATTAAAATTGGCAAATGTGACTACTGAAATGTGCGCTCTGCAGAGGCCAACAGTGGTATGAACATGTATTCCAAACAACTTTATGACCCAGTGACAGGCACAGTGAAAACTTTTCATTACCTTTTAGTGTTAACCGGAGAGGTCAGTGTCAGTAGTGCCAAAGAACTACTTTTATCATTTTTGCACGGCTCACCATGTCTTCCCTTTTGCAACAATCCAGCACCTGGGTGCAGTATTCAATGTGTTTGTCAATTCTCACATTCACTGCTGCCAACTTTGGAATTACTGGCATCAATCTTCTGGCTAGCTTCCAACATAATCAGAACACAAATGCCCGGATGATGTTTTTGCTTGTGTAAGCATGGACCTATCTCTGATAGACACAGGAGTTCTATATAACTTGCATGGGGCCCTGGCTTTTACTCGTGGGCCTATGCCATATTACTGTGGGAAGGCCAGGGCCAAAAAGCACTTGGCGTTTCCATAGGCCAAAAGTGGCTGCAATAACGCTGCAACCATAGGGGTGTGGTGTCCTGATGCAATATAGATGAGGTATTTGCATAAGAATTTGCTAACTCGGACATCTGCATCCCACTGAAAAGTCCAATCCAAGGTGAATAGTGGCTTTAACAGAAGGAGGGAGATACTCCATCCCTGCGGACCAGTAAGCCATGTTCCATTTGCCATGTTTTTGTAATCAGAAATTCTGTTTTTGATGGGCTCAATTTAAGAAAACTATAAACCATCCATTAGTGTATAGGTATTATGACAACAGCTAACCCAACATGCATGGGACACTTGCTAGTGTAGGGCTGGAGGGTGCCTTTAATAACATGTACGTCACGTTGAAGAGGAAAATGATTCTAAAGCCATTTTAACAATAACCCTTATGCACTTCATCTCCGTTCATGACTTTTCCTATTATAAATAGGGTCCCGGTTTTATGGTATATATTTATTTAACATTTCCACCTGTATTTATCCATATTTATTTTTCGGCCCTCTTATTGGTATTTATCCATATTTATTTTGTGTTTTTTTGAATAAATAATGTTTCAAAATGGTATATTTCCACATTTATTTAACTGATAAACATTAGTTTATACGTTGATACCATTCGCATTTTTGCTAATTTAAAAGACATATCACAAAACATGTGTATATAAATGGACACACTCACAGTATATTTGAGGGAATCTTATTCTGTTTTTAATTCCCTATGCTCTCTTTCTGCTTAGCTGTTGGCCTGTAATTCATGAAAGACAGCATTGAGAGTTGCTCACAAGGAGCTCAATGTTCAATATTTTTCCACTTTTAAAAATAAGCACAGACAGGATACATTGTTTTCTGTCTGTATTTATCTTTAGAAATCAGTAAAAAAAGAAAACTGGGAGTCTTAATTATGAAATAAACAATGACCTTACATTGAGTGTGCGTTGTTGTTGTATTTTGTTTATGATGGCACCACAAGCCCTGATAAAAAAGGGAATTAAGCTAGTGACATTGCAAACGTAATTAAGGCTTGCAGCAAGTGCTGTAAGGAAGTTTCTCAATCATTACATGAAATATGGGAAAGCTGCACACAAGTTCACCAAAACATGGACATGTCCCACATAAGCAAAATAAAACCTGGTGTAAGGAAATGGCTCCCTGTTGCAATTACCCCCCACTTTTTGCCTGATACTGATGCTGACTTGACTGAGAAGTGTGCTGGGACCCTGCTAACCAGGCCCCAGCACCAGTGTTCTTTCACCTAAAATGTACCATTGTCTCCACAATTGGCACAACCCTGGCACCCAGGTAAGTCCCTTGTAACTGGTACACCTGGTACCAAGGGCCCTGATGCCAGGGAAGGTCCCTAAGGGCTGCAGCATGTCTTATGCCACCCTAGGGACCCCTCACTCAGCACAGACACACTGCTTGCCAGCTTGTGTGTGCTGGTGGGGAGAAAATGACTACGTCGACATGGCACTCCCCTCAGGGTGCCATGCCAACCTCACACTGCCTATGGCATAGGTAAGTCACCCCTCTAACAGGCCTTACAGCCCTAAGGCAGGGTGCACTATACCACAGGTGAGGGCATAGGTGCATGAGCACTATGCCCCTACAGTGTCTAAGCAAAACCTTAGACATTGTAAGTGCAGGGTAGCCATAAGAGTATATGGTCTGGGAGTCTGTCAAAACGAACTCCACAGCTCCATAATGGCTACACTGAATACTGGGAAGTTTGGTATCAAACTTCTCAGAATAATAAACCCACACTGATGCCAGAGATGCCCCCTGTATTTTACCCAATTGTTCAGTGCAGGACTGACTGGTCTGTGCCAGCCTGCTGCTGAGAGACAAGTTTCTGACCCCATGTGGTGAGGGCCTTTGTGCTCTCTGAGGACAGAAACAAAAGCCTGCTCTGGGTGGAAGTGCTTCACACCTCCCCCCTGCAGGAACTGTAACACCTAGCAGTGAGCCTCAAAGGCTCAGGCTTCGTGTTACAATGCCCCAGGGCACTCCAGATAGTGGAGATGCCCGCCCCCTGGACACAGCCCCCACTTTTGACGGCAAGTCCAGGAGAGATAATGAAAAAAACAAGGAGGAGTCACCCACCAGTCAGCACAGCCCCTAAGGTGTCCTGAGCTGAGGTGACCCCTGCCTTTAGAAATCCTCCATCTTGCAGATGGAGGATTCCCCCAGTAGGATTAGGGATGTGCCCCCTCCCCCCTCAGGGAGGAGGCACAAAGAGGGTGTAGCCACCCTCAGGGCTAGTAGCCATTGGCTACTAACCCCCAGACCTAAACACCCCCCCTAAGTTGAGTATTTAGGGGTCCCCAGAACCAAGCAAGATAGATTCCTGCAACCTTAGACGAAGAAGGACTGCTGAGCTGAAAAACCTGCAGAGAAGATGGAGACACCAACTGCTTTGGCCCCAGCTCTACCGGCCTGTCTCCCCACTTCAAAAGAACTGCTCCAGCGACGCGTTCCACAGGGTCCAGCAACCTCTGAAGCCTCAGAGGACTACCCTGCATCTAAAAGGACAAAGAACTCCCGAGGACAGCGGCTCTGCTCCAAGAAAGAAGAATCTTTGCAACAAAGAAGCAACTTTGAAAGAACACACGTTTCCCGCCGGAAGCGTGAGACTTTACGCTCTGCACCCGACGCCCCCGGCTCGACTTGTGGAGAACCAACGCTACAGGGAGGACTCCCCGGCGACTGCGAGCCCGTGAGTAGCCAGAGTTGAGCCCCCACAGCGATATTTGCAGAGGGAATCCAGAGGCTTCCCCTGACCGCGACTGCCTGCTTCTAAGAACCCGACGCCTGGTAAGGACACTGCATCCGCAGCCCCCAGGACCTGAAGGATCCGACCTCCAGTGCAGGAGCGACCCCCAGGTGGCCCTCTCCCTTGCCCAGGTGGTGGCTACCCCGAGGAGCCCCCCCCCCTTGCCTGCCTGCATCGCTGAAAAGACCCCTTGGTCTCCAATTGAACTCCATTGCAAACCTGACACCTGTTTGCATACTGCACCCGGCCGCCCCGTGCCGCTGAGGGTGTACTTTTTGTGCTGACTTGTGTCCCCCCCGGTGCCCTACAAAACCCCCCTGGTCTGCCCTCCGAAGACGCGGGTACTTACCTGCTGGCAGACTGGAACCGCACCCCCTTCTCCATTAAAGCCTATGCGTTTTGGGCACCCCTTTGACCTCTGCACCTGACCGACCCTGAGCTGCTGGTGTGGTAACTTTGGGGTTGCCCTGAATCCCCAACGGTGGGCTACCTTGGACCCAACGTTGAACCCTGTAGGTGGTTTACTTACCTGCAAAACGAACAAACACTTACCTCCCCCAGGAACTGTTGAAAACTGCACTGTGCCCAGTTTTAAAATAGCTTATTGACATTTGTGTGAAAACTGTATATGCTATTTTGCTAATTCAAAGTTCCTAAAGTTCCTAAGTGAAATACCTTTCATTTAAAGTATTGTTTGTAAATCTTGAACCTGCGGTTCTTAAAATAAACTAAGAAAATATATTTTTCTATACAAAAACCTATTGGCCTGGAATTGTCATTGAGTGTGTGTCCCTCATTTATTGCCTGTGTGTGTACAACAAATGCTTAACACTACCCTCTGATAAGCCTACTGCTCGACCACACTACCACAAAATAGAGCATTATAATTATCTCTTTTTGCCACTATCTTACCTCTAAGGGGAACCCTTGGACTCTGTGCATGCTATTTCTTACTTTGAAATAGTACATACAGAGCCAACTTCCTACATTGGTGGCAGCGGTGGGATACAAGACTTTGCATTTGCTGGACTACTCAGCCAATACCTGATCACACGACTAAATTCCAAAAATTGTCATTAGAAACTGATTTTTGAAATTTGAGCTATTTTTCTAAATTTTTAAAAGTCCTGCTAGGGCCTTGTGTTAGTCCCTGTTAGCATTTCTTTTAGAGTTTAAAAGTTTTGTAAAAGTTTGAATTAAGTTCTAGAGATAGTTTTAGATTCTTAAAAAGTATTCCAACTTTTAGAAACATGGGGGGTCATTCCGACCTCGGCGGTAAAAGTCGCATACCGCCGGTCAGAAGGCCGCCATAACACCGCCGCGCCCGCGGGAAACCGCCACGGTCATTCTGACCCGCAACTGGCAAACCGCCAAAAACCCGACATCCACAAAAGTCCGCCACACCAAAGGTCATCGGGAAACTGGCGATGACCAAACCTCCACCGTCACGCCAACAGAAATACGCCCATGCCATTCCGACCCGCAAATCCCCGCAGCGGTCTTTCAACCGCGGTATTCCATTGGCGGTACACACCGCCGCGCTCAAAATACACACACCTTTACAAAACACTACCACATTGGATAATTCAAAATACACACACCTGAGACACATACACACACCACTCCCACACACCCAATTAACTATAAAACACACACCCACATCACCCACAAACCCCTACGACCACAATTGCGAGTGAAGGAGAGAGAGAGAGAGAGAGAGAGCACAGCATAGAGTACACAATCACACAGAGGCAAATCACAACATCACCCACACAATTTCCACGCACAAAACACCATACACCACCACACTCACCACACTCTACAACACATACACCACCCCTCACCTCATCCACACCACCCCATGGCACCCCAAAGACACCCCAGGTTCTCTGACGCAGAACTCAGGGTCATGGTGGAGGAAATAGTTTGTGTAGAGCCCCAGCTCTTCGGTGCACAGGTGCAGCACACCACCATTGCCAGGAAGATGGAGCTATGGAGCAGAATAGTGGACAGGGTCAACGCTGTGGGACAGCATCCACGCAATCGGGATGACATCAGGAAGCGGTGGAACGACCTACGGGGGAAGGTGCGTTCCATGGTATCAAGGCACAACATTGCGGTACAGCCGACTGGCGGCGGACCCCCACCTACTCCCCCAGAATTCACAGCGTGGGAGGAGGAAGTCTTGCATATCCTGCATCCTGAGGGCCTCGCAGGAGTAGGCGGAGGAATGGACTCTGGTAAGTCAAATCTCCACTACTTCATTCCCCCCACCCCACCCCACCTGCATGCCAAATCATACCCCCACCCTCACCCCCACCCCCATCACACCAACTCCTTGCAAATGGCTCACCATCACATCCCACCCATCCCAAAACCTAGCCCTGCGTGCGTCCCCAAAGCATGGACACCCATCCCCAAAGCATGCCCACTGCACACACCCATCACCCCCACAAGCCACCGTCACAAAAGCCCCCACAAGGGAATGCCAGCACTGGGGGACACGGCCACCCACCCTTACACGAAATGCCACACACAGAAGCAATAACCATACTCTTATACCCCTGCAGGACCCGAACACCACCACACCGCCCAGGAGGGTCCAGAGATGTCCATCCCACCCCCAGAAGAGGCCCCCAGTGATGACAGCAGCTCTGTCTCCCTGGACCCTGATGACCAGCCCGGCCCATCGGGGACCTCGGGACAGTCGGTTCCCCACAGACAGCCACAGGCTTCACCAGACCTAACCCCCTCTGGGAACACCAGCACAGCTCCCACCCAGCGGGCCCATGCCTCTGTCTCCAGGACACGTCAATCAGCGGTGTGTCCACCACTACAGGGCACCCAGGTTGACCCACCACCCCAACAACAACACGGACCTGGGGGCAGTGGTAGTGGGCACACCGTCCAGGGGACAGAGGCCCAGGGAAACAGGGGAACTGGGAGGGCTGCTGTGCGACAGGGGGGGGACAGGCCCAGGGAACCGACTCTCCAAGAGGCCCTCTCCTCCATCATGGGAGCATACCACCACTCCCAGGAGACGATGGCTACGGTACTGGCCAGGTTCCAGGAGATCCAGGTCATGCAGGAGCAACAGTACATGGGGTTCAGAGAGGAACTGAGGAACATTAGTTCCGCAATGGGGACCATCGTCGTGGCCCTAACCCAGATAGTCACCACATTGCGGGACCATGTGGCACCACAAAGGGCCCCTGTCACTAGCCTGGACCAGGAACAGCCTACCACCTCCGCCGGCGCTAGTGGACAGGAGGCCCCCACACAACGACGGGCCACCAGAACCCCACCTCCTGCAGAAGAAGAACCACCCCGCAAGCGGAACCTGAGATCTCACAAGAAGACAGAGTAGGATTGCAAGACCCCCGCCAGCAAACGATACCCCCTGATGTCATCCCACTGTCCCACATTGTCACCCTGCCCAACCTTGAACTGCCCCTGCTCCATCCTTCCCCAGGCATATGGACAATGCACCTGTGCGACTGAGAACTGGACTCTGCCATGGACATTACTCCACCATCACCCATCCCCGTTTGACAATCATGTTCCTTAAATTTAGCACTTGAATTAAATCACTTCTTGCACTAAAAAAATCTGGAGTCTGCTTGTATTTTGAACAAATGTATTAGACATAACAGTGCCAAAATGTTCAGTTACATTGTGATGACAACATACCACTGTCACACAGCTGTAGTCCATGGGCAAACAAAGCAGAGGTCACGCAGTGGGGCCCACAGCTCTAAAAACGGAAGGGAAAGTCACAACTCAGTTAACAGGAACTGGGGGGGAACTCAGACAGTAGAGAGGCAGGAGACTTTAAGTAAATGTAAAATGGCGTGGTTGATTCGTACCTGTGTGCTACTGAAAATACTGTTGTATCACTGTGTCCCTGTTGTCTGTGTCGTCCCCGTCGTCTTCCTCCTCTTCACTCTCCACAGGCTCCACAGCTGCTACAACACCACCATCTGGACCATCCTCCTGCAGGAAAGGCACCTGGCGTCGCAAAGCCAGGTTGTGAAGCATACAGTAGGCCACGATGATATGGCACACCTTCTTTGGTGAGTACATTAGGGATCCACCTGTCATATGCAGACACCTAAACCTGGCCTTCAGGAGGCCGAAGGTTCTTTCTATAACCCTCCTAGTTCGCCCATGGGCCTCATTGTAGCGTTCCTCTGCCCTTGTCCTGGGATTCCTCACTGGGGTAAGTAGCCACGACAGGTTGGGGTAACCAGAGTCACCTATTAGCCACACACGGTGTCTCTGTAGCTGTTCCATCACATAAGGGATGCTGCTATTTCGCATGATGTACGCGTCATGCACTGACCCAGGGAACTTGGCATTTACATGGGAGATGTACTGGTCAGCCAAACAGACCACCTGGACATTCATCGAATGATAACTTTTTCTGTTCCTGTACACCTGCTCACTTCCACTGGGGGGAACCAAAGCCACATGGGTCCCATCAATGGCACCAATGATGTTGGGGATATGTCCAAGGGCATAGAAATCACCCTTCACTGTAGCCAAATCGCCCACCTCAGGGAAAACAATGTAGCTCCGCATGTATTTCATTAGGGCAGACAACACTCTGGACAAAACCGTAGAAAACATAGGCTGAGACATCCCTGATGATATGGCCACTGTTGTTTGGAATGAGCCACTTGCCAAAAAATGGAGTACTGACAGAACCTGCACCAGAGGGGGAATCCCTGTGGGTTGGCGAATGGGGGACATCAGGTCTGGCTCCAGCTGGGCACACAGTTCCTGTATAGTGGCTCGGTCAAGTCTGTATGTAAGTATGACATGTCGTTCTTCCATTGTCGACAGGCCCACCAGCGGTCTGTACACGGGAGGATTCCTCCATCTCCTCGCAAGTCCCAGCGGACGGTGCCTAGGAAGGACAACATGGAGCACAGAGTCAAGCAACCCACAGGTACGTAACCACAGCTTGCACAAAACACGATTCGCTATGCATTGAATGGCTTGTATGAGTGGCAATGCAAGGCCTAGGCCTGTGTGACGCAGTAGAAATTAAGCCATGTGGGCCCTTGAAATGGCGGCTGCCTGACCTGTGAAGTGTGACAATGGGATGTGAGGTCAATGCGCTGGCGTGGCACACCGTGGTGGTAGGCGGTCGAAGACCGCGGCGCAAAGCAGCATTGGTTAACATTGAACCCTATGGGTCTCAGGAGCCAATGACGATGGGCGCCGGCGGGCGCGGTACGCACCGCCCGGTTCGCACCGCCGCGGGCGTGACCGCCATTTTCTAACTGCTTAATCACTCGAGACCTGATCATCCACAGGAGAGGACCTATACTGCAAGTGCTGCTGTGACCTCGGTCTGGAAGATACAATGGCTGCTGCGACTGGGGAAAGGGCTCCTGCCTTCACATCTGAGGAATTGGAGACACTTGTGGATGGGGTCCTCCCCCAGTATGCGCTACTCTACGGTCCTCCAGACCAACAGGTAAGTACACAGGGAGCACATAGTATGGGCTATGCCTGTGTTGAGTGGGGTGGGTGTAAGATGGTGGGGAGGGGTGCGAATGGGGAGTGCAACGCACGACAGATGAGAGCATGTGCCACATGGCAAGGTTGGGGAGGGGGGGCCACTCACATCGACCATGCAGGAAAGTGATGATATTTCTTATTCCATCCTGTCCATGTCACATAGGTCAGCGCCCATCAGAAGATCGACATTTGGCGTGCCATCGCCAAGGACGTCCGGGCCCTGGGGGACCACAACAGACGGGGCACCCACTGCCGCAAGAGGTGGGAGGACATCCGCCGCGGGAGCAGAAAGACCGCCGAGGCTCTGCTGGGGATTGCCTCCCAACCTAGGAGGGGTGCCACACGGCAATTGACCCCCCTGATGTCCCGGATCCTGGCGGTGGCATACCCCGATTTGGATGGGCGCATGAGGACATCACAGCAGACACAAGGGGGTGAGTATCAGCACATTCTGCTATATTAGCGCACAGTGGAGGTGTCTGGGTGGGGGAGGAGGGCTGTGGCTATCTCTAGGCCAGGGCGGTTTCTGTAGGCTAGGCCCCTCCGTTAGGCATGGCCCTGTGCCCCCGCCCCCCACCTCTGTAGGGTGCTAAGTACAGATATCCATGGTTGGGCCTCACCTATGTGTGCATTTGTCGTCCATTGACTTGTAGGCCAAGTCACAATAATTGAGTAGTGTACCCCGAGTGCGCGGCGTAGTGCAGGGGGCTTCTGTGTCTGTCCTCTCCGCCAATGGTGCCGCCAATGCATGCACTCAACATGTCTTTCTTTCTTCTCCCCCCCCTTTTTTTGGTTTTCCTGTTCATGTGTGCATTAGCATCATCAGGCGGAGGAGAAGTGGCATCGGCGCACGAGGGAGCTGCATTTCACATGGCCCCGGAGGGCCATGCAACTGACTCAGAGTACACCAGTGAGACGGAGGGCGAGGGGGGCTCCACAACGGGGACCCGTGGAGACGTCAGCGACACCGACACGTCCTCAGAAGGGAGCTCCCTTGTGGTGGCGGCACCACCCGTGCCCACCGCAACAACAGGTACAGCCGCCACCCAGCGCACCAGCCCCGCCCTCCCAGCAGCCCCTCAGCGTTCGCCCCGTCCCCGCTCGGCCAGGAAGCCGGGCATCTCCTTCGCCCCTGGCACCTCAGGTCCTGCCCCAGTTACCCCTGCTGCCCTCAGTGCGGAGATCATTGACCTCCTCCAGACGCTCATTGTTGGGCAGTCTACCCTTTTGAATGCCATCCAGGGGGTAGAAAGGGAGGTGCATCGGAGCAATGCATACCTGGAGGGCATTAATTAGTGTCAGGCTGCCCATCAGCGATCGTTCAACGCTCTGGCCTCAGCACTGACGGCAGCAATTGTCCCTGTGTCTAGCCTCCCCCCTCCAACTTCCTCAACCCAGTCCCACTCCCCTGTTCCTCTGCCTATCCCAGACACACCTACAGACCAGCCTGCACACACCTCAACACCCAAGGGCAGCTCATCCAGACATAAGCACCACAGATCACACAAGCATTCACCCAAGCAACATCCACATGCAGACATGCCAACAGCCACTGCCTCCTCTGTGTCCCCCTCCTCCTCGTCTCCCTCCTCCCTCCCTGTGACATCTCCACTCACACCTACATGCACACCACCATCAGCCAGTACGTCCATCACCACCACACCCACAAGAACAGTCCGCACACGTGCAGTCACCACCCCCACTGCCATTTACACGTCCCCTGTGTCCTCTCCCACTGTGTCTGTCACCCCCTCTTCCAAACCACACAAACGCAGGCAGTCACCCACCCAACAGCCAACCACCTCACGACAGCCTCCAGCACAAGCACCTGCACCCAAAGACAGCACACTTGACTCTCCTACAACCACATCCTCTCCCTCCACTCCCATACCCACTGCACCTACCCTTCCCATTGCTCCTAAAAAGTTGTTCCTCTCCAAAATTAACCTCTTTGCATTACCTGACCCACCCCCTCCATCTCGTAAGAGTCCAAACAGCACCTCAGCCTCCACAAGCCCTGCACCTACTAGGACCATCGTTCAGGGCTATTGGAGTCCACCAGCTCCTAGGGCAGGAACATCGGCCAGCAGCAAGGGGACAGCCAGCCCACCCCCTGGGAACAAAACTAAGAAAGGGAAGGGCCGGCGCGACAGGCCTGAGATGGCTGCCCCCAAGGACACCACCCTTGCACCGTCACCTGGCCCATCCACAAAGGGAGGCAAGGGCCCCAGAGATTCCGCCAAGGGGGGCAAGGGCAGCAGGGCGGACAAGTCCGGCAGCAGGCGAGCTGCCCAGGAGGGCCCCACCAGCCCCATTTGGGGTGTGACGGAGGACACCCAGGGGCCCAGGAGTCCTGCAGAGGAGGGCCCCGCAAGCGATAGGTCGGATGGCGACTGAGCGGGAATGATTGCCCAGATCTGGTTCCCTAGGAACACAAGACAAGCACCGCTGAACAGGGCCCCTCCGTGAGAAGCACCGCTGAACAGGGCCCGCCGTGAGAAGCACCGCTGAACAGGGCCCCGCCAAGAGAAGCACCGCTGAACAGGGCCCCGCCGTGAGAAGCACCGCTGAACAGGGCCCTGCCGTGAGAAGCACAGCTGAACAGGGCCCCGCCAAGAGAAGCACCGCTGAACAGGGCCCCGCCGTCTCTGCACCGCTCCGCTGGGCCCTTCCTGTCAAGCACCGCTCCGCTGGGCCCTTCCTGTCAAGCACCGCTCCGCTGGGCCCTTCATCTCAAGCACCGCTCCGCTGGGCCCTTCATCTCAAGCACCGCTCCGCTGGGCCCCGCCGTCTCTGCACCGCTCCGCTGGGCCCTTCCTGTCAAGCACCGCTCTGCTGGGCCCTTCCTGTCAAGCACCGCTCCGCTGGGCCCTTCCTGTCAAGCACCGCTCCGCTGGGCCCTTCATCTCAAGCACCGCTCCGCTGGGCCCTTCCTGTCAAGCACCGCTCCGCTGGGCCCTTCATCTCAAGCACCGCTCTGCTGGGCCCTTCCTGTCAAGCACCGCTCCGCTGGGCCCTTCCTGTCAAGCACCGCTCCGCTGGGCCCTTCATCTCAAGCACCGCTCTGCTGGGCCCTTCATCTCAAGCACCGCTCCGCTGGGCCCTTCATCTCAAGCACCGCTCCGCTGGGCCCTTCATCTCAAGCACCGCTCCGCTGGGCCCCGCCGTCTCTGCACCGCTCCGCTGGGCCCTTCCTGTCAAGCACCGCTCCGCTGGGCCCTTCATCTCAAGCACCGCTCCGCTGTGCCCTTCATCTCAAGCACCGCTCCGCTGGGCCCTTCATCTCAAGCACCGCTCAGCTGGGCCCTTCATCTCAAGCACCGTTCCGCTGGGCCCTTCCTGTCAAGCACCGCTCCGCTGGGCCCTTCCTGTCAAGCACCGCTCCGCTGGGCCCTTCATCTCAAGCACCGCTCTGCTGGGCCCTTCATCTCAAGCACCGCTCCGCTGGGCCCTTCATCTCAAGCACCGCTCCGCTGGGCTCTTCCTCTCAAGCACCGCTCCGCTGGGCCCTTCCTCTCAAGCACCGCTCCGCTGGGCCCTTCCTCTCAAGCACCGCTCCGCTGGGCCCTTCATCTCAAGCACCGCTCCGCTGGGCCCTTCATCTCAAGCACCGCTCAGCTGGGCCCTTCATCTCAAGCACCGTTCCGCTGGGCCCTTCCTGTCAAGCACCGCTCCGCTGGGCCCTTCCTGTCAAGCACCGCTCCGCTGGGCCCTTCATCTCAAGCACCGCTCTGCTGGGCCCTTCATCTCAAGCACCGCTCCGCTGGGCCCTTCATCTCAAGCACCGCTCCGCTGGGCTCTTCCTCTCAAGCACCGCTCCGCTGGGCCCTTCCTCTCAAGCACCGCTCCGCTGGGCCCTTCCTCTCAAGCACCGCTCCGCTGGGCCCTTCCTGTCAAGCACCGCTCCGCTGGGCCCTTCATCTCAAGCACCGCTCCGCTGGGCCCTTCCTGTCAAGCACCGCTCCGCTGGGCCCTTCATCTCAAGCACCGCTCTGCTGGGCCCTTCCTGTCAAGCACCGCTCCGCTGGGCCCTTCCTGTCAAGCACCGCTCCGCTGGGCCCTTCATCTCAAGCACCGCTCTGCTGGGCCCTTCATCTCAAGCACCGCTCCGCTGGGCCCTTCATCTCAAGCACCGCTCCGCTGGGCCCTTCATCTCAAGCACCGCTCCGCTGGGCCCCGCCGTCTCTGCACCGCTCCGCTGGGCCCTTCCTGTCAAGCACCGCTCCGCTGGGCCCTTCATCTCAAGCACCGCTCCGCTGTGCCCTTCATCTCAAGCACCGCTCCGCTGGGCCCTTCATCTCAAGCACCGCTCAGCTGGGCCCTTCATCTCAAGCACCGTTCCGCTGGGCCCTTCCTGTCAAGCACCGCTCCGCTGGGCCCTTCCTGTCAAGCACCGCTCCGCTGGGCCCTTCATCTCAAGCACCGCTCTGCTGGGCCCTTCATCTCAAGCACCGCTCCGCTGGGCCCTTCATCTCAAGCACCGCTCCGCTGGGCTCTTCCTCTCAAGCACCGCTCCGCTGGGCCCTTCCTCTCAAGCACCGCTCCGCTGGGCGCTTCCTCTCAAGCACCGCTCCGCTGGGCCCTTCATCTCAAGCACCGCTCCGCTGGGCCCTTCATCTCAAGCACCGCTCCGCTGGGCCCGCCGTCTCTGCACCGCTCCGCTGGGCCCTTCATCTCAAGCACCGCTCCGCTGGGCCCTTCATCTCAAGCACCGCTCCGCTGGGCCTCGCCGTCTCTGCACCGCTCCGCTGGGCCCTTCCTCTCAAGCACCGCTCTGCTGGGCCCTTCATCTCAAGCACCGCTCCGCTGGGCCCTTCATCTCAAGCACCGCTGGCCCATTGGCAGGGCCGGATCTGTGTCGGGCAGGGCTTCACGAAGCACTCTGGGCACCATGCCTCCTCCATAACCAGTGGAGTCTGTAATCCACCAGATGGACTGTGGCTTTGCACTCCCCAGGATGGTACAGTGGGCAAGCCACCCACTGTAGGGACTTGAGAGACTGTGGCTTTGCACTCCCCAGGATGGTACAGTGGGCAAGCCACCCACTGTAGAGACTTGAGAGACTGTGGCTTTGCACTCCCCAGGATGGTACAGTGGGCATGGAGGCCCCTCGTGGATCTGGCGTCGTGGACTCATGTGGCTGAGGTGCCCCCCCTTCCCTTCCCCCTTCCCTTCCCCCTGAGGTGCCTGTGGTTTTATTATCTGATGCCCCAGCAGTGTTCTCTCCAATGGAATCGGGTCTCGTGTGTGGGCTTTGCCCATGTGTTAATGCACATTGGCCCACGAACAATGGCATGTACCCAATATGTGCCGGACTTTTGGACTATGTATACATTGTTCATGTTGTGATTTATTTATTTTAAATATCTCATATTTCACTTCAGTTCAAATATGCTTTAATATACTTCTATTTTAATGATCATTTTATTGTGTCTTTGAATTATTCCAGGGGGTTTGGGGGGTGTAAATCTGAGTTGTTGCTCTGCTTTGGTGTGTGGGGATTTGGGGGGGGTGTCGCGTATGTGTGTGCCCGTTACCTTTTCTCCTCCCCCCTCCCCTGTGTCGTAGGTGCAGTACTCACCGTTGTCTCCTGCGGCGGCGTTCGTGCTCCTGGTAGAGGAGCAGGTAGACAATCGCTGGTAGGATGTTTAATTCGGGTTCCATGCTGTCCAGATTGCTCGTGTAGTGTATAAAGGTGAGCGTTTTCCCGTTCGTGGTCTGTTTCCGCCGTGTTTTTATCGGCGGGGCTCCCGCCCCGGAAAAAGTGGCGGATTGGTGGGTCGTGATAGGGTGGGCGGTACATTGTCTGCCGCCTGTCTGTTGGCGGTGACCGCCGCGCTGTTTGTTTGCCCCGCCGTGGCGGTCGGAGTGTTAAAGTGGCGGGCTGTGTTGGCGGTTCCCGCCAGGGTCAGAATTCAATTTTTTTTACCGCCTGCCTGTTGGCGGGTTGGCCGCCGCTTTAACACCGACCGCCAGGGTCAGAATGACCCCCATAATGTCTACTGCAGAAGAGATAGTGATGAAACTCAACCTCACCCCTTACCTGCATCTTAGGATGTCAGAGTTAAGGTCTCTCTGCAAAATCAAAAAGATTAAAACTGGTTCAAACCCTACCAAAGTACAGCTCCAGGAGCTTTTGGCAGAGTTTGCTAAAAACAACCCCTCTGAGGATACCCTCCCAGAGGGGGAAGCTAGTGATGTGGAGGATTTCCCACCCCCACTCCTAGTTAGGGAGACCAGGGTTCCTCAAACCCTGTCTCCACAAGTGATAGTCAGAGATGCTGCTTCTCTCACAGGAGAGTCCAGCAACTCTGGAAGCATTGAGGGCAGCCTCAATGAATATGACCTCCTGTTAGCCAGGATGCTCAAAAGATTGGCTTTGGAAAGACAGATCCTAGCCATAGAAATGGAAAGACAAGAGATGGGCCTAGGTCCCATCAATGGTGGCAGCAACTTAAATAGGGTCAGAGAGAATACTGACATCCTAAAAATCCCCAAAGGGATTGTAACAAAATATGAAGATGGTGATGACATCACCAAATGGTTTACAGCTTTTGAGAGGGCTTGTGCAACCAGAAAAGTAAACAGATCTCACTGGGGTACTCTCCTTTGGGAAATGTTCACTGGAAAGTGTAGGGATCGACTCCTCACACTCTCTGGAAAAGATGCAGAATCCTATGACCTCATGAAGGCTACTCTGATTGAGGGCTTTGGATTCTCCACTGAGGAGTACAGGATTAGGTTCAGGGGGGCTCAAAAATTCTCGAGACAGACCTGGGTTGATTTTGTAGACTACTCAGTGAAAACACTGGATGATTGGGTAACTGGAAATGAAGTGCATGACTAAGTTGGGCTTTATAATTTGTTTATGAAAGAACACATTTTAAGTAACTGCTTCAATGAAAAGTTGCATCAGTATCTGGTAGACCTAGGTCCAATTTCTCCCCAAAAATTGGGAAAGAAGGCAGACCACTGGGTCAAGACTAGGGTAACCAAAACTTCCACGGGGTGCCTAAAAGAAAGGGGTTACAAATCCTCCCCAGGAGAAAGTGGGTGACACTAGAAATAAAGAAAAAGAGTCCTCTGTAGGCCCCCAAAAACCAGACCAGGTGGGTGGGCCCCAAGACACAACCCAAAACAAAGGTGGGTACCAGGGTAAGAACTGGGATGCCACTAAGGCATGGTGCCAAAACTGTAGACAGACAGGGCACCACACCAAGGACACTTCTTGTCCCAAAAACAAACCCCCTAGCAAAATCCCAGGGGTGACCAGTGTAGCCATTGGGGATGACTCCTCAGATGAGGAGGTCTTCATAGCCTTCAACTGGAAAAAGGGCCCAATAGGTGAGTTGGAGATTCCAGAGGGAAGTAGACACTTCCACCACCTACTGGTGAATGGAATCCCAGCCACTGCCCTGAGAGACACCTGTGCCAGTCACACTATTGTGCATGGCAGGCTGGTGTTCTCAAACTAGTACATCCCAGGTGAGACTGCCAGAGTAAGAGTTAGCCCAGACAGGGTCACTGATAGGCCTGTGGCTTTTGTGACCATAGAAGTGGGTGGGACTTTTAGCTGGAGAAGGATGGTAGTCAGTACATACCTCCCCCTTGATTGTCTCCTTGGAAATGACTACCCAGAGGTTAGTCAGAGCCCAAGAGAGGAACTGGTCCAGTGCCAGTCCTCTCCCAAGGATTCTGGAGGTGCTACCCCTGCACTAACTGCAAGTAGGCCCCAAAAGAAAAAGAAAGGAAAACAGTGTAGGAAAGGTGGACAACCTTTAGCCAAGGTTCCAGCAAGCCAAGGAGATTCTGCTCCATTAGGGGAGAACTCCAAAAATGGCACTGGTAAAGTCCAACCTGACCCACAAGAAGTCCTGGCTAGTCAGGCACTGTTAAAACTGAGTGGGTGGCTCCTCAGTTAACAGAAGAAAGAGTGGAAGAAGCGTGTTTACTACAAGATGTAGTAACCCCCCACTCTAAAAAAGCAGACAGGCACCCTGAACCCAAAGAAGACTGTAACTTAGCCCCTTCCCTTGTAGGTGAAGAGCTAAAGGTGTGGTTCTGGGCACTGACAGCTGTCAGTTGCCTCTGCTGGGTGTTAGCCTTTATGGCTGCACTATCCTTGGCATGGTGGTCTGACCCCATGCCAAATAGCAAGTTAGGCCCCCTGACCCTATTGGTCATGGTGGGGTTACTCCAGCTCTGGGTAACCTCTTTGGGTAAGTTAGGGGTGACCCTGGCTAAGATAAGATTAGCAGAGGTGGATACCTCTAACCCCAAAATAGAGAGAATGGGTGAAGACATTAAAAGCACAGACAAGAGGCAATTCAGACTAGGTCCTATCACTGTGGAAGTGGGTCAGTTCCCCAGAGGGAATGACCTGAACAGGAGGATGTAAGGCAAAGTAGGCCCTGCAACAAACCAGCCTATTTCCTCTACTCTTCCTCGTCTGACAGACTAGGAAGACTCTCCCACCTTTGGCTGAGTCTCCTGGCCTGTGGGCTGGTGGGGGGCTTGTGCAAGGAAATGGCTCCCTTTTGCAATTACCCCCCACTTTTTGCCTGATACTGATGCTGACTTGACTGAGAAGTGTGCTGGGACCCTGCTAACCAGGCCCCAGCACCAGTGTTCTTTCACCTAAAATGTACCATTGTCTCCACAATTGGCACAACCCTGGCACCCAGGTAAGTCCCTTGTAACTGGTACCCCTGGTACCAAGGGCCCTGATGCCAGGGAAGGTCCCTAAGGGCTGCTGCATGTCTTATGCCACCCTAGGGACCCCTCACTCAGCACAGACACACTGCTTGCCAGCTTGTGGGTGCTGGTGGGGAGAAAATGACTACGTCGACATGGCAATCCCCTCAGGGTGCCATGCCAACCTCACACTGCCTATGGCATAGGTAAGTCACCCCTCTAACAGGCCTTACAGCCCTAAGGCAGGGTCCACTATACCACAGGTGAGGGCATAGGTGCATGAGCACTATGCCCCTACAGTGTCTAAGCAAAACCTTAGACATTGTAAGAACAGGATAGCCATAAGAGTATATGGTCTGGGAGTCTGTCAAAAACGAACTCCACTGCTCCATAATGGCTACTCTGAATACTGGGAAGTTTGGTATCAAACTTCTCAGAATAATAAACCCACACTGATGCCAGTGTTGGATTTATTAAAAAATGCACACAGAGGGCATCTTAGAGATGCCCCCTGTATTTTACCCAATTGTTCAGTGCAGGACTGACTGGTCTGTGCTAGCCTGCTGCTGAGAGACGAGTTTCTGACCCCATGTGGTGAGGGCCTTTGTGCTCTCTGAGGACAGAAACAAAAGCCTGCTCTGGGTGGAGGTGCTTCACACCTCCCCCCTGCAGGAACTGTAATACCTAGCAGTGAGCCTCAAAGGCTCAGGCTTCATGTTACAATGCCCGAGGGCACTCCAGCTAGTGTAGATGCCCGCCCACTGGACACAGCCCCCACTTTTGGCGGCAAGTCCAGGAGAGATAATGAGAAAAACAAGGAGGAGTCACCCACCAGTCAGGACAGCCCCTAAGGTGTCCTGAGCTGAGGTGACTCTGACTTTTAGAAATCCTCCATCTTGCAGATGGAGGATTCCCCCAATAGGATTAGGGATGTGCCCCCCTCCCCTCGGGGAGGAGGCACAAAGAGGGTGTAGCCACCCTCAGGGCTAGTAGCCATTGGCTACTAACCCCCCAGACCTAAACACACCCCTAAGTTGAGTATTTAGGGGCCCCCAGAACCAAGCAAGATAGATTCCTGCAACCTAAGACGAAGAAGGACTGCTGAGCTGAAAAACCTGCAGAGAAGACGGAGACACCAACTGCTTTGGCCCCAGCTCTACCGGCCTGTCTCCCCACTTCAAAAGAACTGCTCCAGCGACGCGTTCCACAGGGTCCAGCAACCTCTGAAGCCTCAGAGGACTACCTTGCATCTAAAAGGACCAAGAACTCCCGAGGACAGCAGCTCTGCTCCAA
This sequence comes from Pleurodeles waltl, assembly GCF_031143425.1. Lineage (NCBI taxonomy): Eukaryota > Metazoa > Chordata > Amphibia > Caudata > Salamandridae > Pleurodeles > Pleurodeles waltl. The sequence continues at coordinate 1,148,770,539 of NC_090447.1, read as the reverse complement.
GAAAGAAGCATCTTTGCAACAAAGAAGCAACTTTGAAAGAACACACGTTTCCCGCCAGAAGCGTGAGACTTTGCACTCTGCACCTGACGCCCCCGGCTCGACTTGTGGAGAACCAACGCTACAGGGAGGACTCCCCGGGGACTGCGAGCCCGTGAGTAGCCAGAGTTGACCCCCCTGAGCCCCCACAGCGACGCCTGCAGAGGGAATCCAGAGGCTCCCCCTGACCGCGACTGCCTGCTTCTAAGAACCTGACGCCTGGTAAGGACACTGCATCCGCAGCCCCCAGGACCTGAAGGATCCGACCTCCAGTGCAGGAGCAACCCCCAGGTGGCCCTCTCCCTTGCCCAGGGGGTGGCTACCCCGAGGAGCCCCCCCCCTTGCCTGTCTGCATCGCTGAAGAGACCCCTTGGTCTCCCATTGAACTCCATTGCAAACCCAACGCCTGTTTGCACACTGCACCCGGCCGCCCCCGTGCCGCTGAGGGTGTACTTTTGTGCTGACTTGTGTCCCCCCCCGGTGCCCTACAAAACCACCCTTGTCTGCCCTCCGAAGACGCGGGTACTTACCTGCTGGCAGACTGGAACCGGGGCACCCCCTTCTCCATTGAAGCCTATGTGTTTTGGGCACCACTTTGACCTCTGCACCTGACCGGCCCTGAGCTGCTGGTGTGGTAACTTTGGGGTTGCTCTGAACCCCCAACGGTGGGCTACCTTGGACCCAACTTTGAACCCTGTAGGTGGTTTACTTACCTGCAAAACTAACAAACACTTACCTCCCCCAGGAACTGTTGAAAATTGCACTGTGTCCAGTTTTAAAATAGCTTATTGCCATTTGTGTGAAATCTGTATATGCTATTTTGCTAATTCAAAGTTCCTAAAGTTCCTAAGTGAAATACCTTTCATTTAAAGTATTGTTTGTAAATCTTGAACCTGTGGTTCTTAAAATAAACTAAGAAAATATATTTTTCTATACAAAAACCTATTGGCCTGGAATTGTCATTGAGTGTGTGTCCCTCATTTATTGCCTGTGTGTGTACAACAAATTCTTAACACTACCCTCTGATAAGCCTACTGCTCGACCACACTACCACAAAATAGAGCATTAGATTTATCTCTTTTTGCCACTATCTTACCTCTAAGGGGAACCCTTGGACTCTGTGCATGCTATTTCTTACTTTGAAATAGTACATACAGAGCCAACTTCCTACACCTGGCAGCTATTATATTGCATTTACAAACAGACAAACATAAACCAGTCTCCAGGATCAAAGGATTTGCAGGTTTTACTGGCACACATATTGCCAGCCTAAGCCCTGCTCCGATTTGCAATTTAGATAAGAGCATATGTGAGGCAGAACGATAAATATAACAAAGAAACGAGAACTGGGGGCACAAAAACGAAAATCAACAGCCTTGGCCCAAAATGGAACATCCTCTTCTCTCCCAAACACCAAACATTCCAATAGCAGGAAGAGAAAAGGACAAAGCCTTTTAAAAAGCTGTTAACGCTTACCTGCCTGTGCAGAATGCAGCCGATGGAAACTCCCTCGCAGCCAGACCGTGAAAACCAGAAGGGGCAACGCTGAACATAAATCAAAGTATCCTTGAGGGTGAAGGTAGCAACCAGGCAGAGATGTGAGGTGAAACAGGAAGCGAAGTGCAGCAGTGAAGAAGCACTGTTCTAGCAGCCAATTTGCGAGCTTAATGCACCAAAATTCCCGGCACTTCCTGCATCTGTGCTGCTGGCTGTCCATTTCATTGGGGAAACATCCGTGCTGACGTAATTGCTGATGGTGCTGCAAGCTGATTGGCTGCTGTGCACTTTTACACCAATCAGAGAGCCAGTTTGCAAAACAAGTGAAACCTAGAAGAAAACGTGCTTTCTACGTCGAAAGCAATAGTGGGAGCTGAACAGGTGAGGTGGAGTATGCGCCCCCCCCCTGAGAAGATGCCATGCCCCTCCTGGGGGGCACGCCCCACACTTTGAAGACCTATGTTCTAGGGCAATTTATTCCAGTTGTTTCCTTTCAGTCCCTTCCCTTCCTCCCTTTTCCTCCTTCACCCCCTTCCTCCCTCTCTCTCCCTCCTCCTTCCCCACTAGAGCGTTTAGCCTGCTTTGTAAGCAGGACCATACCCGTTGGAGCCACGCCCCTCCAGGGATGTGGCGGAGCCTCTGTGTTTCTGGGCTTCCTTCTTCTCCGTCGAGGTTTTCTCCGGGAGTCAGCCGTTCCGGGCGGCTCCACTCTTCGGTTGGTCCTCCACGTCGCCTCTCTCCCGTTTTGGCGTCTTCCCGCTCTGGCATCCCTCCTGTTCATGTGTCGTCCTCTTCCGTCTTCTCCTCCGCTCTCACGTCGTCCTCCCTCCGCTGCGGCCGTTCCGCGGGCTTTTGAACTACGGGAATCCGGATATCCGGATTCCCAAGAGGTGTGTTTTCATGTCCCGCCCCCGCAGTGCCCCGGGGTATAGAGCGGTCTGGAAGCCGCCATTTTTGGTAGCCGGGTGTTCCGGACCCCAGCTACATCTCCCTTCCCTAGAGAGGGACTGGTGGAGTTCCGTGTGAAAGGGGTAACAGGATATGTAATCCGCCGTATACTCCTGGTTCCCCGGGATGTGACGGACCTGAAACAAAAAGGGTTAAAGCTCCATGAACCACTGCAGAACGTGGGAATTCATGTTTTTGTTCGTAGACAACCAGGTGATGGGAGCATGGTCAGTATATAAGAAAAAAGGATGACCCAAAAGGTAATATTGTAAGTTTTCAATGGCCCATTTGATGGCAAGGACTCCCTTCCAATTATCGGATAACGTTGTTCGCGGGGTAGAAGTTTCCAGCTAATAAACACTATAGGGTGGTTGTGGCCTGCTTCATCTGATTGAAAAAGTACAGCACCTATCCCTACATCGGAGGCGTCAGTTTGGAGATGGAATGTTTTTGTAAAGTCTGGGCAACTTAAGACGTGTTCGGTGGTGAGGCTATTCTTCAAGGTGTGAAAACTAGATAGCTGACCAGGGGTTAGGTTTGGTATTCTTCACGGTTGTCCTTTTCATAATAGGTCGGTAAGAGGGGCCGCCAAAGTGGAATAGTTCGGTATGAATCGCCTGTAATAGCCTACCAGGCCTAGGAAAGATTGAAGTTCCCTCTTGGTGGCTGGGACCGGTTCTTGGTGTATGGCCTCTACTTTGCTCTTTTGCGGTCGGATTTCTCCATTGCCTATAAAATACCCAAGATACACGATATTATTGTAGGCCAGGTGGCAGGTGGGGTTGGCTGTAAGGCCAGGAGAATATAATAACTGGAATATTTGATCTAGGTGGTTAAGATTGTCTTTCCAAGATTCGCTATAGACCACTAAACCGTCTAAATAAGCTCCTGCGTATTTATAGTGAGGTCTCAAGAGTTGGTCCATTAATCTTTGGAAGGTAGCAGGAGCTCCATGCAATCCGAAGGGAAGCACAGTGAAACCCTGTGGCCTGAGGGTGTAGAGAAAGCTGTCTTTTCTCGATCTGCGAGGGCCAACGATATTTGCAAATATCCCTTGGTCAGATCAAGGGTTGATGGATATTGGGCTTTACCTAGTCTTTAGAGTAATTCATCAACCCGAGGGATAGGGTAGGTATAAAATTGAGATATGGCGTTTAGTCGCCGAAAATCAATACAGAAACGAATCAAGCCATCTGGCTTTGGGACTAGTACAATTGGAGAACACCAGGGGCTGATGGATGGTTCAATAACCCCCATTTGGAGCATTTTCTCTACTTCCTGCTCTACCAGAAGTTTTCGGGCTTCAGGGATACAATAGGGCTGTAGGCAGATGATTTGGCCATCTAGGGTTTTGATCTGGTGTTGTGTTAGTGAGGTCCTCCCGGGCTTCGAGGAAAAGAAACTCGCATGCTGGGTTAGAAGACAATTGACTTGGTGTTGTTGCTTATCTTGTAGTGTGGGGCTGACTTGAGGCGCTTCAACTCCGAATTTGGAGTAGTGGGACACAGTTCTATGTCTAATGTTTTCTTAGGGGTTACCAGAAACCCCGTCGCTATTGGAGAAAGGGAGGTAGTTGGTTCTTCCCATTTTTTTTACAGGTTAATATGGTAGATCTGTGTCCTCCTTGGGTTTTGTGATAACTCAACCAGGTAAGTGACAGGGGTTATTGCCTTCACTATTTTGTATGGGCCCTGCCATTTAGCTATTAAATTATTATCTGAGCTCGGGAGTAAAAGGAGAACCTTATCGTTTGGTTGTAGTTGTCGTTATTTAGTACCCTGGTTATGGTACCGTTTTTGTTTTTCTTGTGCCTTTTCCGTATGTAAACGGACCTCTTCCCAAACGGTGTGTAGCTGGGTTTTGAGATGTTGAGTATACTCTAGTATGGGTCTCCCCCCCTTCTTCCTCCCATAACTCGGCAGCCATGTCTAGAAGGGTACAGGGTTGCCGGCCAAAGACCAATTCAAAGGGGCTATGTCCCGTGGACGCTTGTGCATGGGATCTTATTGCGTAGAGAACAAGAGGTAATTTCTTATCCCATTCTCGTCCTGACTCTGAGACAGTTTTTCTCAATAGGGAGTGCGGTTATATCTCTCAACGAGACAGTCTGTTTGTGGATGGTACACTGAGGTTTTGAGCTGTTTGATTCCCAAAATTTGGCAGATTTGGGCCATTAAGTTTGACATAAATGGAGTCCCTTGGTCAGTCAGAATTTCGTTTGGGAAACCCACCTTGGAAAAGAAACCAATCATAGCATGAGCCACATTCTTAGTTGTCATGCTGGAGAGGGGTATCGCCTCGGGATACCTTATGGCATAATCTACAAGGACCAATATATATGTATACCCTTTTGTTGATGGAAGGAGGGGACCTATATAATCCATTCCTACCCTTGAAAAGGGGATGCCTATTATAGGCAATGGTTGTAACAGTGCTTTCTTTTGGGGTCTTGGGTCTACCATCTGACACTTAGGGCATTGCATACAAAACAACGTATTTGGGCATAGTCTCCCGGCCAGTAAAAGCGTTGTAATAGATATTCTTCAGTTTTCTCTCTACCATAGTGTCCCCCTCCGGGTTGACTGTGAGCAAGGTGTAGTACTTGTACTCGGTATGGCTCTGGTACGACCAGTTACCGTTTCTCGTGATTGTTATGATTGGTAATCCTATATAAGAGGCCTTTTTGTATTAAAAAATAAGGACCCACCTCACTGGTGATCTCGGATTTAGCCGCTCCCCACGCATGCTGGAGGGAGGGGTCCTCTTGTTGACTACTATGGAATGAAGGTGAAGGGGGAAAGGTTACACTCTGCACTTTTCTTGGGTCCTTCTTCTCTTCCCGCACGAAATAAAGCTTTTTGTTGTCTCTTTTCTCCCTCTTGCTAGGTCTATATCGTATCATTCCAGATTCTATCGGGGTCTCTGAAAAGGGCGCCTCCGCCTACCATGATTCTAGTTGATTCTTTTTCTCTACACTCTGTAGGAGGTCGGTGAAATGTACATAGTCTGTGTCCACAATGTATTCCTCTACCAGGTGGTCAATAACCCCCATTGTAATTGAGTTCTGATTCCCTTCCCACTCGAGGAGAACAGAAACTAAGGGATAGTCCTTCTTTTCCCCATGTATGCAGCAGATGGAAACTAGTTTTTCGGGATGTGGGACGTTGGGACCAACCAATATGGCCCTAATAACGGACTGGCTACATCCAGAGTCCACTAAGGCCCTAATGCTCTGGCCATTAACCGTTATCTCCTGAGTATATCTAGAGCTATCTTTCCTTCATAGTACACGCCCTCGGGTCATCTCAGTCTCCATAGGTTCGACCTTGTCTTCTTTATGGGGGCATAGTCGGGCTATATGGCCCCACTCGCCCAGCTGTAGCATTGAGGCTGTTGCATAGGATGCTTTTCGACTGTCCGAGGAGGGGGGGCTTCTTCGACATTCTTTCAAGTAGTAGGGTGGTAGGTTGAACTTGGGGGTCAATTAGGGAACTCGTCAACTTGGAAGGTCCTGTTTTAAACTTGGTTGACCGATGATACGCACAAGCTAGGTCAATAGCCATGTTGGTGTCTACATTGGGATGCTGTTGGATCCAATTGTGGGTAAGGGAAGGGAGGGCCTCTAGATATTGTTAAAGAAGAATCGCTTTTATGATGTCTTCCCGTTCCGTCCCAATCGGACCTGGCCAGTTAAGCCCGAGATCTTTTACCCTGTAATATAAAGTCCTGAGGTCCTCTGAAGATGTCCACTTTGTCTTACGGAATCTCAGTCGGAAATGTTCTGCATCATGTCCCACGTGTTCTAATATGCTCTTCTTTATTTCGTTATATGGAGTGGTTCCATCTGGGTTAGCGGCTTGATAGGCGGTCTGTAGTGTGCCTGTTAGTAACGGAGCCACATATTGACCCCATTGTTCCTCGGGCCATGTGGCAGATGAGGCCACTTGTTCAAAGTTTGTAAAGAACACATCTGGGTCCTCCCCCTCCTGATATTTTTGGAGCACAGAGGTTGGGACGTCGGGGTGGACCTTGCTGGCGGCGATAGTGTCTGTCAATTTTTGTAAGGCTGTCTCATGTACCAACTGATTATTCGCAATAATGGTGGCTTGGCTCTTCAGGGCACTTTGGAGGGCTTCTCTATCGGCTTTGGCCTCCCTTTGTTGGGCTTCCCACACTACTTGACGGTGACGTTGCCCTTCAGCCAGTTGTTGGATCATGTCTTCAATGGTAGGCTTCACCTCCATGGTATTCCGGTGTTGGGTATGTCCTCCTGCACTCAACCGCTACTTCTTATCCCACTTCTGACACCACTGTGACTGTGGGCGTAGCGGTAAGGATAGACGAGACAACTCAGGAATTTAGGTCTGTGAAAGTTGTGTATTTTATTGGTACTTCACAAGTCCTCTCTATCAGTCCATCAGTCTTTCTCTCTCTCTCAGTGTAATAATTTTTTCTTTCCTCTTCTCTCTTTCAGGTCTTCTGGAGTCCCGTCGAGGATCTCGTGGTGGAAATGGCGACGTCGGGGAAGCCGGGAAAAGAAAGAAGGTAAGGTAAGTTGAAACTCTGGGTTTTTGCTGCTTGGACTGTTTTAGTAGGGTGAGAGGGTTTGAAGAGAGGGTGCTGTAAAACAGCAAGGAAAGGGTGTATTGGGAAAAGGGGGGGGCACCCGGTAGTACAACCACCTTAGTGAACTAGATCCTTATAGAGGATGCGTCAAACTCACATCCCCCTCACCGTGTCTTAAAGGTACGTGTGGATATTAGTGAAAAGAAGGGGGAAAAAAACATCACGCTTAGCAAAAAGGGCTCTTATTTTTCAGACAGGCACAACAACAGTAAATAAGGCAATCAGGTAGAAGAAAAATACTTCTAGGACAATGTATCCCAGTTGTTGCCTTTCCGTCCCTTCCCTTCCTCCCTTTTCCTCCTTCACCCCCCTTCCTCCCTCTCCCTCCTCCTTCCCCACTAGAGCGTTTAGCCTGCTTTGTAAGCAGGACCGTACCTGCTGGAGCCACGCCCCTCCAGGGACGTGGCGGAGTCTCTGTGTTTCTGGGCTTCCTCCTTCTCTGTCGAGGTTTTCTCCTGGAGTCAGCCGTTCCAGGCGGCTCCACTCTTCGGTTGGTCCTCCACGCTGCCTCTCTCCTATTTTGGTGTCTTCCCGCTCTGGCTTCCCTCCTGTTTGCGCGTCGTCCTCTTCCGTCTTCTCCTCCGCTCTTACGTCGTCCTCCCCCCGCAGCGGCCGTTCCGCTGGCTTTTGCACTACAGGAATCCGGGTATCCGGATTCCCGAGAGGTGTGTTTTCCTGTCCCTCCCCGGGGTATTGAGCGGTCTGGAGGTGCCCGGCTGCACTGCTCAAGTGAGCATATTGGCATCTGTCCCTCACAGGCCCCTTGTCTTCAGTGCGGAATGCTGAGCATGAGTGCTGGTGCCTCACTACTGTCTCTCATGTGAAGGTGGCCATCATATATGTGACAGAGTATACATTGCTTTTTGAGTGCAGTCACAGAGCAATACTTTCTCTTGGTAAGTAGTGAATGTCCAGTGACATGATTTTGGGAACATCACTGTTGCCATAATTCCTTGTGCCTACATGTTAGCATGTGTGCCTTTGTTAGCATGAGTACCTTTCACTTCTTGAACAGATTGTTGAACTCAACAGGAAGAACCCCAGGATACAACTTACCCACTGCATCCATTAAACGCTTTTCACTTATCTGGATGTTTGTCTTGAATTTACCCCATTTCGGTTCTCAACAACAATGTTAAAAAAACACAGATCGGAGCAATTTGTTATTGTACAGCAGTTTCAATTCTCCACCACTCTGTGAGCTTTAAACATGAGGTTTTCGTGACCACATTTTCCACTCAGTCCATTGCTATAAAAGGGATTATCAACCGGCCGGGAACTGGCGATGGGAAACCTTTATTTGCTCTTGAATGCACACACAACTTGAAAGGAATTCTTTCATCTCCTAAATGACAGCGGGACACATCGCACAAGGGCATCAGGAAGTGCCACAGTTGCATACATTGTAGCAATGTCATATTGGGAAACACCATCTCTCACCCTCAGACAGGTAAATGAATTAATTTCAGACACACAGCAGATTGTAATACTCATTCAGTAATTTATGCCATCAAATGCTCTTGTGGATTACTATATGTGTGAAAAAGGCGCACCAAGGTATGAATCACAGACAAGAGTATGATCAGAAATAAAAACAGGAATTGATCTCTTGCAGCACATTGGATTGATCATTGGCATAATATCGCTCAGCTACGATTTACAGTTCCGGAAACTAGTGTTACAAACTCTGAGCCGAATATCCAGAGGCGGTTATCCCAACGTGAAAAATATTGGATCAAATGACTGATCAGTCTTATTCCTGCAGGTTTGAATGACAAATTGGAAATGGTGTGTTTTTTGTGAACAATAGACCACGGTTCCACTGGTCCTTTTGCTATAACCAATATTTTTCAACATTCTAGCATTACACTATGGGGCTCCTCCACACATTTACATTTTAACTCTGTCAGCATCACACTCTCACAAGGCCGATTGGATTTTTATTGTTAATTTTTTTCTTCTTAAAGTTTGCTATTTATGGTGTTCTGTGATTTATTAAGTGCATGATTCTATTTCATGTTTGTAACATTCCATCAGCCATGTGCGCTTTTACTCCCTGTATTATGCTGATTTAGAAACTGCACTCACAGCTCTTAGGCCCATATTTATACTTTTTTGCGCCGCATTTGCGTCGTTTTTTGACGCAAATGCGACGCTAAAAAAGTATAAATATGGGCCTTAGTGAGTAATTAGTGTGTGCTCTGTTTACATATTCACTATTTGCGTGTTTTGTTTACATTTCAACAAACGATTCATTCATGTATTTCCTTGAGGTGGCTACTACAGTAAACCACTTGGTATTTGTTTTGCATGTTGTCACTGGATTTTTCATACTTTGTGAATTATGTTTCGCACTTTCGTTTATTCTCACCTTTAAGGAAGAGGGTTGGAACTCTTTACAGAGAGTATACAACATGGTCTGTTATTCATTTTCACACACTTATGAGAATCACTCGCGTCGGTGTTACACATCTTTCCAATACCCAGCATTTTATATCAAGACCAAAGGCTTCTATTATGCTTTTTAATCTTGCTTTATTTCAATAGCAGCAATAAAGAACGTAAAACTACCACTCCCAAGGGCACAGCACAAGCTAGCCCTCGGAAAAAACAATGAACATCATAACCAATCATAGACCAGATGAGTGTATAAGGTCCTGCTTGACTGTGAACAGCCCTCTTTTTTTGCTGCTCCCAGTCAAGATAAGTATCTCTTCTTCTTTCAGTTTTATATTGCATTGTATGTATATATTGTACTTTATGGATATATTGCTTATGTATGGTCATTTAACTACATTAAGGGTGGTATTGTGCTACAGCGTCTTGCGTTCTTCATTCCATTTGTTCTTGCCGCGCGCTGATGGCGTGCTTGGTTTCTAAGACTCACTATCATTACTACGCCAAGTTTGCTTTGGCGCACTTTAGGTTATTTTCCCCACTCAACTCCACATTTGTTCTGCCTTTATCGCGCTCCTCAACAGTGTTCAGAGCCTTCATTCAGATGGCGTTTCTCCAGTCTGCTACACACAACGTTCTATTGAATCCTATCAGGCTTCCGCGTCGTCACTCAAGGGTGCGGCCTTCTTGTTGTCTCCTCACAGGGCACGGCCTATTCACCTTCTCTTACAGATTTCCATGGAAAAGTAAACGCCCTGTGGGCATGTTTATTCTATATTTTTCATCCCCCTTCAAGTTCTGCTGCATTTTTAACCCCTTCATGCCTATTTGAATTTCACTTTATTTTAAAATGGAAATTGACAGCTTCCCTTTTTCCACAGGATGTAGGGAAGCTTTAAAAAATTACTTAAACGATTTATTTATTCTTCGGTTGAGCAAGCCGTTTCGGCTTTCATGGAAAAAATGTCCAAAAACATTGAAACGTCTATGAAGAGCATGATATCACAGACTTTACTAGCCCATTCTGCAGGGGAAAGCAGAAAACGAAAATCTATTTCTTTACCTTTCAAAAAGAAAGTCATGGCACCAATGAGTGCTTCGGCACATTTGACAAGTGAAGTTCCCTCACTCCAGAGAGAGGACAATGCTCCTCCCAGTCCTCATACAAAGGAGGGGAAATCCTTAGCACATGCTAAGTGTAAGTCAAAAATGAAAAATATTCAACATGCTCCCCAAGAATTGATTATTTCAAATATTTGGATACTGACGATGACACTGGGAATGCAGACATTGATGCCAAAGCTCTGGGGTTCCTCTTCTCAACCACCTCCAAAAAAATCTAGGATTGATGCCTTTCTAGCCAAGACGGTTTTAGATGTGGAGGGCACTCCTATGTTTGATCCCTCCCTCATGCAGCATCTAATTCCACTGAATGGTTTCCTGCTTCCTGCTTCCCATGTAGGGGATTATATTTCGTCAAGGCTCCGCCAACCCCTGGATAAACAAAACAGGAGTAAATTAAGATTGGAAAGTCCTAGACCTACCCTCTCTTCAAATATTACTTCCACTCCTACCACTGACCAGCCATTATGACTTTTTTTTTCGAAATTTGTCAAAGACCCTCGAAATGGTGTTGGCAAGGCCTGGTCTTCATGCCAAGACAAGCTTCTAGATTTAGTCGGGCCTCTCATCGTATGTTTGATTTAGTGGCATCTGTTAGACTGGATAACAGTGATATTGACCCTCAAGATCTGTCTATGTGGATTCGGAGAACCTTCTGCTTACTTGGCAATACCATTGCTGCTATAATGCATGAAAAATGGAAAGGTCAGCTTTTTAAGGTAGACCCCAAGTTGGCTAATCTAACTACGCTTGATCCAGGCATAAAAGTTAATGGTCAACTCTTCGGAGGCTCCTTCATCAAAGGTCTTGGCAGATATGTTTCCACCTTTTCTTCCATTGACAATGTTTAACAATCCTTGAAAAAAGTGTTTACCCAGTGGGTTTTTGCACGGGCCAGTGGAGGAGGGATCCACTTTACCAGCCGGCAGTTCTTAATATGAACTTGTTGTTTTCGGTGCAGAGCACCGGCACTTATTTTTGAGGGACGGCGCTTATTTTTCAGCCACAAGCATTTACTGCGAGCAAAAGACACACATGGGAAAGACGGAGGCAGAGAAAAACGAAAAAGCGTCACAAAGGGGGAAAACAGAAAGCTGGAAAAGTGAGCTGAAGGGACAGGGAGTGGCTGTAAATGGATTGAAGAGGCCCGAGGTGACTTTGGGATTATGCTGCCTCAGTATTCCGTGTTCACACATTTAATTGCAGCAGCTGCATGTTTAAGAGGAGGGCTTTGGGCACCAGCACGTTTTATTTACAAACTAAGCACTGCCAGCCAGGCCTACCGTAATCAGGGATCCAGAGGCTCCTTCAACAATTCCGTTTACTACCAAGATTTTAAACCGCACTTCTATCCTCAAAGAGGCAGAGGTTTCATAGGGTGGTGGACAAAAGAACTCTAGAAACACAGGTCAACAAGGTAAACCTTCATTCTGGCCATTCTCATGTGGGGGTCGTCTTCAGTTATTTCTCACACAATGGCCAACAATAACGGCAAATCCATGGGTCTTACAAACAATTCAGGGCTATCAGATAAAATTCTATTCATCTCCTTTCCAAGAAATCTTTCTGCCTTCTCCAAAATTTTCTTTAGCGGTGGAAAATCAAATAGCACTAGAAATCCAATCTCTTCTTCTGAAACAAGCAATTCAGATCTCGTCCCCAGATCTATCAGGGTTTCTCAGTTCTCTGTTCCTGGTGCAGAAAAAGAACAAAAAGATGAGTCCAGTAATCAATCTTCAACTTTTCAATCAATTCGTAGTATATCGACATTTCTAAATGGAAACTAAAATTAATCTTGAGGATTCTTTACGTCAACACGACTGGATGGTAAAACTAGATTTACAGAATGCCTACCTAACAATCCCCATACATCCTGCTCAGAGGAAATTTCTTCAGTTCCAATGACAGGGCCAAATGTAGAAGTTTTCTTCCCTTCCTTTTGCCCTTTCTTCAGCCCCATGGTGTTTCACAAAAGTGATGAAACCTGTAGTTACTTACCTCAGGTCTCTGGGCATCAGAATGATAATTTACTTGAACAAAATCTTAATTATTAGTCAAAACATTTATCTTCTTTTAGCCCATCTTCTGCTAGTATGTTCTCTTCTCACAAATTTGGGTTTCCTTTTCAACACAGAAAAGTCAATTATGATTCCCACTCAGCAAATCGAAATTCTAGATTTTCTAGTAAACTCTTCAAGCATTACTTTACATCTTCCTTGATCAAAAATAAATACAATCAAGTCAAAGATCCAACATTTTCTCCAACATCCCCTAATTTTGCTCAGATAGCTATCAAGGATAGTAGGCCTCCTATCGTCTTCCATAAAGGCAATTTTCCTGGGTCCACTCCATTATCGGGCTCTGCAATGCCTCGAAATTTGACATCTTTGCAAGGGTCTAGCTTATTCCGATTCAATCAACATAGATCTAGAATCCCATCTAGAACTTCAATGGTGAATAGACCATTTAGATGCCTGGAAAGGCAGGACTATTTTTGCATCAGTCCCTGATCTTGTATTAGAATCAGATGCAAGACGTGCAGGATGAGGTGCCTGTTGTGGTACAATGTAGACTGGAGATACATGATCCATTGAGGAGTCTAAATTGCATATCAATTGTTTAGAGATGCTAGAAGGCTCCTTTGCAATCAAAAGCCTGGCAAAGGACAAAATCCAATGTTCCATTATTTTTTGCATGGACAACATTTCAGCAGTACGCTATGTAAATCATATGGGTGGCACCAAATCCAGACCTCTGGCAGAACTAGCAAAGAGCCTTTGGGACTTCTGTCTTCTAAACAAGAGTTTAGTCAGAGTAGAATATTTACCAGGCAACCTACATTCCATTGCAGATTGGCACTCCTGTCATCTGCGGGACTTCAGCGATTGGAAACTTCATCTCTCCATCTTCCAATCGTGTTCCCAAAAGTGGGGTCCTTTTGACACAGATCTCTTCGCTTCTCGACTCAACTCTCAGCTTCCTTGATTCTTCTGCTGGCATCCAGATACTCTAGCCTTAGCTACAGATGCGTTCCTATAGGATTGGTCCAGTTTTTCCAATTACGCATTCCCCCCTTTCCTCATGATGAGTCCTCGCCCAAACAGAGGCCAACAAGCTACTCTAATAACACTGGTTCCCTTTTGGCAATCTCAGATTTAGTTTTCCCATCTGCTGGAACTAATTATCGACTTTCCTGTCCCGCTTCAATTCTTTCCCAGTCTTCTTCTAGACCCACTGGGCCATCCCCACAACCTAATTCTCAACAATTCTCTCACTCTCTCTGCTTGGAAAATAACAGTTCTTCCCAACCTTCTCTCAGCCTTTCGTCTTAAGCTTCAGAATTCATCAATAAAGCCTGGGTTCCGGCAACAACTAAAGCATACAAGCCAGCTTGGTCTTTATAGTCTAGCTGGTATCTGGGAAAACATATCAATCCCATTTCAGCAGATATAATTTATATTGTAAATTATTTGGCTGTGGTGGCCAGTGCAGGTACGTCTTACAGAAGCATAAACCTTTAAAGATCAGCCATTTTGCGAAATCATCCACGCATCGATGGAAAACCAGTTGTTTCTCATCTTTTAAAGGAAGTAACATTTTCTAAACCTCCTCTTCTGAAATATACAAAATTGTGGGATGTTGATGTGGTGTTAAAATTGTTTGTTTCTTGGCCCGGCAATTCATCTTTGTCTGCAAAACTCATTATGTTGTTATGTTTGGTTTTCATTAAACGTTTATCTGATGTCAAAGATTTTGATGTTTCTTCCCGTCAATACTCCCCAACTGGGGTGATGTTCACAGTTATGATAGACGCACAAAGATTACCCTAAATTCAGTATTTTATCCTTATTGTCCAGCTCATCCCAAGCTTTGCGTTGGCCTATGTCTCATGGAGTATGAACAATGGACTTTTAATCTCAGAACATCCTCTCAGGCCCAACTCATTCACCCTTTTTCGTAAACCACATCTTCCTGTGTCTTTGGCCACTCTAGCTTGTTGGGTTAGATGGGTCATGTCCTTAGCAGGTATTGATACCTTTGTCTTTGGAGTATATTTGTCTAGGGGTGCTGTGGCTTCTAAAGCCTTTTGGGCAGGTTCCAGAGTTGATGAAAGTCTGAGATCAACTGATTGAACAATGACAAAGTGTTCAAAGTGTTTTACTTCAAACCTGTTCCCACCTGTTCACACTACAGCTTCTTTAGTAATTAACATGCTTCAAAAAAGCACAATAGGAGCCTCTGGTCTTGACATAAAATGTAGATTTTCCTAATAAATGATGACGGAAAGTCTTAATTGTATTAGAGACATGGAGGCAAGTATTATCCCACCTCAACACTTATTAATTGGTATTTTTTTTGTCTGTCCATAACAGCGGTTCCAGCTCTTCCATCTACTTCCGGTTAAAACCTTGGTGGATATTCCGGCTTTTTCCCCTACATCTTTAGCAACATCATTCAGAAGAGATGTTCCAGGTTCTTTAGTTTCTTCATCAAGTTTCCATTTCTTGAACTTTTTCAAGGAATTGTTTTCCTTCACTTTGACCTTTTCTATAGTTGTTTCTATTTTACCTTTGTTTGGATACCATTTGACATCTCGCACAAGAAAAGAGGGCTGTTCACAGTCAAGCATGACCTTATACTCTCATCTGGTTTATGATTTGTTATGATGTTCATTGTTTTTTCTCATTGGCTAGCTTGTGCTGTGCTGTTGGGAGTAGTAGTTTTAGGTTCTTGACTGCTGCTATTGAAATAAAGCAAGATTAGAAAGCATAATACTCGCCTCCATGTCTTTAATAAAATGAAGACTTTTCGTCATAATTTATTAAGAAAAAATACATTGTTAGGTACAATCTTCTTTTGATGGTGATGCATTCAACACGAGGGACTGGCATTTTCATGGGCAGCAGGTGATTGTTCTCTGCAGGCTGACTTTTGCTTTCTTTTTTTGTTTTAATGGTCTGTCATGATTTACAGAGATTGCGTTTAGTGATCAGTTGTTGGCCTCCGTTGGTGCAGCCCTGCCAAGTGCCATGCATCATGCATTAGAATAACGTATTTTCAGCATTTTCCTGCATTTCTGCAGTGCCTGAGATTGTCATGCAAAAGAACCATGTCCTGAAGTGCGGCCTTTAAGGTACTCACATTTTTATGGGTTAACAAGAGCAAATTGTGGAGCACGTAGTTTATTGCATGTGGCACATATACTTTTGGCTTCAAGTTCAGCACATTATGATGAGCTTTTGTGGTTCAGTTGTAGAATCTTTTACATCTGTGTGATCTAGAACATTGTTTAGCATCCTGTTGTGGAAGTCTGTAGTTTTACAAGTAAGGATGCATGCGTTGCAAACTGCTATACACTTCAGTGGTTGGGATTCACTTGAGTGGGATGTTTTTCTTCTTTTTAAAATGTCTGTTTTTGAATCTGGGATGCCATTCATGTATATACTGTACTTATCTAGGATGTTTGATTTGTGATTTACACTTACCCCTGAAGAAGGGTGTTGTTACCCGAAATGCATTAGGTTATGTTTTATAATCATCGGAAGTCCTTCCAATTTGAATTTCCAGCTCCATGTGACTTATAAGTGTGAAGCAATATTGATGCTACATGATTTATCTACAAGCAATTAAAACATTTCAGTTGGACTATCACGTTCTTCGCTTTGGATTTCCTTTTACATTACTTGTGGTACATTTAGATGACTTGGACTTAAGCATGATTTATTGTGTTTACCTGTAGCCTTTGGGCATGGGCTGTGCGTGCTCATACACTGTGCTGTCCTAACTTATTCATACCTTTCACTTTTGCCATATCATTTTCACTGCTGCTTCATGCATTAGCTACCTGTCTTCAAAGGATGATGTCTGATTCTCTCACATATGTGTGCATGCCAACGTGTTTTGAATTGGACATATGTGATGGGGCTACAGTTCATGTGTTGCCACAGACAGGAGTGTGTCACCATTGATTGGTGGCTCACACATACCCTGACCCATCACTCGATGTAATTTGGCATTTACAATTGCAGAGGCAATGAAGGACATGACAGATAGGACTACCATTTTTACTCACAATGTGCATTCCCTTGCCATTGGCGTGGAATCATTTTGCAAAGTTCTTAGCACATGTTAAATGGTGAAGGTTCATTACCAAACTGTCGACATGCATCAGGGAGTGACTTGCAGCAATGCAATGTGGCCATCATATGAGGTTGTGTACACTTATTCATCCAAGGGAATCTGTATTAACATGACAAAAAGGGACAGAGATGTGCCTTCCCATTGAGCAACATGTTGAAGGCCTTCTACAGGCCCTGGAGATTCCCTGAGCCTCTACAACATTCAATAGACTATTGGCTTTTGCGTATGCAATCTGAGTAAGGTATTCACAGCAGTAGCAATCAAGACAGGTATATTCCCTGGGGCTAGCTGATTCATTGTGGCGTGGATGTTTGTAGACAAATCTCCCAGACATTTTTCACACATTGTCTACAGTGTACGTTTCTGTGCAAGATGTGTTATCTGTAAGAGCAACATTATTACAACTTCAATGAGTCTATTCCAGTGGTCAAAGTGGGAGGGATTGGAGGGGCACGACGTGTCCCTACTTTCTTAAATTTTTGAAAAAACTTTCCCCTACTTCTTATTTAAAGACAACTGTCCTATGTTGGTAAACTTTGATCATGCAAATCCTTCAGATTAAGTTTCATTCAGGGAATATCCTGTGCGGTAAGAGCGAGGGTGGGGCAGGCAGCTTAACAATAAACATACCTTCTTGCCATGGTGCCTTCTCGCCTAAAGAAATGCAAATGCGCACAACTGGTTAATCTGCAAATGTAAAGGGGGCTTTTCAACTGGTAATGCAAGAGAGCTACCAGATGAGCTGTGCAGTTGAATAAAAATAAATCATTACCTACAGTCTGGGTATTACTAAAACCTATATTTTGGAAACACGTTTTATCTGAAACCTTTTTGCACATTAGCTAGCAGTCTGTCTTATACTGCTGGTAATGCAAGTTTAACATAATGACACATTTTCTCAGTGCTTCCTGTCACAGGCTGAGCCCTCGTAGCACTAACAACACACAATCCACAATTCTCCATTGCACCAAACAAGGTTTCATTCTTTGATTTTCTGGTTATACACAGAACTCTCAGTGCATTAATTAGTTGAGGTTTCATTGTACACACTTGTGCACATACCACTGATTAACTTAGCTTTTTAACTTATTTAATTTAATCTGTGAGTTATTATATATGTATCTACCTGAAGGCGAATATTTTGGTTTTTTTTGCCACACCTTTGACCCCACCCCATCACTCATTGACCTCGCCCCCGTTGCATGCAGCATCACAATTCCCATACTTTTTTTTAATACACTTAAACCGCTGGTCTATTCAGACAATGGACATATTGTGAAGTTACAATTGGGGATTTTTTGTTTACAGTGTGACATGGGTGTTTCCATGTCTCCTTCTTCCAGCTACTGTACTTCTTACTGCAACATGTCTGGATTATTTGGCCATAATTTCACCATAATGTGGTATGGGGTACATGAAGATTAACTGGATTCATGAGCTCGTGTGGGATCTGTGAGATTGAACTTGGCATTGCCATACTATTTTGTGACAACAGGTTACTGAGGGATGCTACATAAACCAAACCATTCAAGATGATAAGGTTTCCTATTTGCTCCATGGGTATTGTGATTGCACAACTTCACCCATGCAATTGGAGTTGTCAGTGATTCTGATTTTCCTGTGGGCAAATATTCACAGTTCATGTAGCAAGCATGCATATGGTGTAGCAAATGTTGGAGCCACTTTGCTAACGCTTGTGGTTGGGGGCTACTGTACATTATGGTAATGTTTGGTAATCAAAGCTGTTGTTCAGATGTGATCAGGCGCATGTAGTGACCCTATTTGTCTTTGTGATTTCAACATCAGCACAGGCAAGCAGAGGAGATTGGGCCAAAACCAGTGGGGAAGCAGCTAGCCACGGTACCACCAGTGACAAGAATCAGTGACCCGAAGGGTGTGGGGAGTATCGTGGAGGGCACAGTATCAACATCATCATATTCAGATTCTTCCTCCAGTGGGCACTCCCTAATGGTGGTGGACCCATTAGGACCTGTACCTGTTGCATCCTTGTCCGCCACCCCCAGTTCCATCTCCACCCTCCCTGTTCCTCCCCATCTAGTTGGCCATGCCTGCACAGCCAAGAGGGTGGGCATCTTCTTTGCACCAGGCACCTCATCCCCTGCCCCTGTTACCACTGTTGCCCTGAGTGAGGAGGCTATTGACCTCTTAAGGAGTATCTCCGTGGGTCAGACTGCCATTTTGAATGCCATCTAGGTGCATGACAGCCAGCTTCAGCAAGTGGTAGCGTACCTCAAAGGCATTCACCATGCCATGTCTGGGCTACCGAGATCTCCTCAGGCTCTGGCCTCCTCACTCACAGCAGCTTTCCACCCCTCACAATCCTACCCCCCACCAGCTACCTCTTCCCTATCCAATTTCCCTCATCCCATACCTGTCCCAAGCACAAACACATCCACACACACCCTCCTCAGCACAAACAAGCAGCACACATAAACACAAGCACCACAAGACACACCAGCATGCAAGCACTCAACAGTCACTTACACACACCACCACACAAACCATTTCCCCAGACACCACCCCGCCCCCACAGACCCACACAGTACATGCACCATACCCCCAGAGACCACCCCAACACCCACAGATCCAGTCACCACACACACCATACCCCCAGACACCATCCCCATAGACCCACACGCCACACACAACATACCCCCAGACACCACCCCAACACTCACAGACCCAGCGACCACACACACCATGCCCCTAAACACCACCCCAGCACCCACAGTCCCACATAACACACAAACCATACCCCCAGACACCACCCCAACACCCACAGACACAGCCACCATTCCCACCTTTGCCATTAACTCTGCCTCACAGCCTCCAAAAAGACCCCTGAAACCAGCCATACCCCTCCCACCCCAAAAAAGAAGACTACACCTCCCAAAGTTAATCCCACCCATCCCACAACCAAACCCACCTATCTTAAATCAGACCCCAACCCACCCAAAGTTGATTACTAAGGTGCCTGGCATGCCCACTTGATGCCCCTTCCTGTGAAGGTTCCTATGGCAGTGATTAGGAAGTCAAGTTATGGTGCACAGCAGTGTGCATGGACTAATGTATATGGACTGGCCATTGGCCTTTAATCAAAATGTAAGCTAAGTTAATAAAACCCAAACTGCTTTTTGGGTTCATATTTGTCCTGCCACTACTTTTCTACCTTTTTGTTGTTCCTGAGTAATTTGTGACGTATGTCTACAGTTGTGTTTGGGTCACCCTGATTGGTGATCCATTTGCTGTGGTTGGCAAGATCTGATTTGGGGAGCAGTGCTGGTGTCACCCAGGACAAGGGTGGATGGTCAATGGATGGATAAGTGGGTGGTAATCCAATTGCATTGTGTGTTGTTTGATATGGTAAGTATTTCATCTTGGCTTGGTCAATGTCAACGTCTATTGGATTACATTTGTCCCCCTGATGTCGACTGGATACTTATATCATGTGTGCAAGCTAGAGTTTTGTTTTTCCACACATGGAGGGTGTGGGATGGAGGCTGCCTTCCTATACATTTGACTGACCATGTGTCCAATTTCATGGGTATACCTTCCGGCTACTTCAGCTAAATGTTATTGTTGTATTTGCTTTCTTGACTTGCACCTACATATTTGGCACATAGGCATGGCACTTAGTTATACGTTTTGTTGTCTCTGAGATATAGGAGCCCCAGATTCTGTGCAAATAGTATTTTAGGGGCATGTGCAAAGTGAAATGTGTCACAGAGCAGCATCCTTCCTGGGGTCCCCCTGATGCCTTCATCCTAATTCTGCAGGTATTGTTTGCATTGTGAGCTTTGGATATTTGTCTCCCAAAATAATATGCATCCCATTTACCTTCCATTCTCTTGCAAAGTGGGTGATATGTGTTGGTCCATTACAGGGATGTTGTATGGAAGGGGTGTTTTAGTTAAATGACACATCCATACATATGTTTCTTCAATATCATGACAGGCCATGGCATGTGAGCAATGTGAGGGTGTCAGTTTGATTAGTAAGTATGATATTGATGTGGTCTTGCTGTTGTGTCACACAATGTTATGTACACTTCAGTGTCCCTGAAACCGGGATGTGCAGACGTGTGGTTTTGTGGAATGTGGCGCTGCAGTGTCCGTGACCTGCCCACAGGGGGCATCGGGGTCTCTGATTGGGTCATACGTTGTGTACTGCTCTGACCCGGGACACACAAATTTATACTTGGTCCACGGTGCACAGCCTTCATACCAGGTTGATGGCAGCACATTGATTTGCTTTGGGGACACTGGTAGATGTTTTGTATTATCATTGGTTGCATTCATATTGGGTTTGATTTTGGCTCCTTCTATCATCCGCAGCAGCAGCGGCAGGACGTGAAGGATCAGTTCCATGGTAGCACAAAATGTGTGAAACTGCCTAGAGGTGGGTTCCTGCCTTATGTTCCTCCATTTCCGCCAGCTGAGGCCTGGTGGTTGGACCGCAAGAGTGACACCGGCAAAAAGCAACATCATAATATGTCTGGCGTAAACACTAGCGGCCCATGCTCCGACAGCCTCATTAGCCTAACTTGCGACAGGCTGCACTGCCTGTTGGTGCCAGCGGGACTGCGATGGTCTTTTGTTGATTGAACCGCATGCATCGTAATACGGTGGTCCAACTGCCAACCCGAAGGTGGTCGGACTGCCGCCACCATGGCAGTCTAAAGACTGCCAAATTCGTAATCAAGTCCTAAATGTGGATTATGCTACAAACAGTCAATTTGTCTTTGAAAAAAAACAATGCTTGCACTAGCCCATGTCCCTGTTACAGAGGTAGCTAATCACTAACATTTACTAATAGAAATTCCTTTCTACCAGCAAAACAAGAACAAACTAAGCCCATTAATAGATTATTTTGAAGATACTTGGGTTGGCAGACTACATCTCTCCAGACAGATGCCAATCCAAATTCCAAATGCCACAGTGGAATATTTATGACAGCACTTTGGCACAGGAAGCAAAAACAAACAATGCAGAGTTTGGATGGCACACACAAGGCAGAACCCAACGTACAGTCTATAAATGTATAGAAGCATTACAAAAGGAGCAAAGCTATTAAGAACTACTAGTGGAGCAATCTGTAGCCCGAATTGCACTAAAATTAGGCAAAGAAACCAAAAGAATGTACGACATGCTACAATTGAAAGTAAACCTCCTCCTATATAACAAAAGTGTAGAATACTTACCTATAATAGCAGAAGCATATTATAAAAGAAATACTAACCTACAAAACACCTAAAATAGTGTAAGATTTTCTTGGCAAGAAAATAATGAAAAAATCCAAATGCCCATG
This sequence comes from Pleurodeles waltl, assembly GCF_031143425.1. Taxonomy (NCBI): domain Eukaryota; kingdom Metazoa; phylum Chordata; class Amphibia; order Caudata; family Salamandridae; genus Pleurodeles; species Pleurodeles waltl. The sequence continues at coordinate 1,148,748,444 of NC_090447.1, read as the reverse complement.
GGACACATTTGTAGTGAAAAGTCTGCAAAGAAAAACAGAAAACCTACCCGCAACAAACATTACATTCCCAACAGACAGGCAGCAGGTCTGCTGCTGGTGCACCAAAGGCACGCCAAATGCAATCCCATCAGCACTTGTCAGCGTCCTGGAAGCAGCCAGCCATGCTGCTCGCCAGCCCTCAGTAAGTAACACACTTATTCAGTATAGTAAAGGTGTATTCCTGAGTCTTACACCTAAGTGTGTATGTTTGAGGACAGAGCTTCTGGACTTATGTTCTAGTAACCTTTCATGCCCCCACTGAAATTTTCTGTGCACACCCACACTCGGGGGTGATGCTGTGTCCCCTTCTCTGAGGCAGAAGAAAGCTAAGGTGCAGTTTTCAGTGGCCATGATCAATGCTTCGCCTATGCAGAAACACACTTATAATATTCATGATTGATTAAGTGAGGTTGAGCCTGATAAACAACATACTATTTCTGACAGTCTTGTCTTTTGGAGTCCTCTACCCAGTTATTGCTTTGGCTCCTCCTAATGGGTATAACATTTAGAGAAAGGATCGCCTTCTGGGCGGGGGAGGTAGCATTGCCCTAATTCTTAGAGATGACCAAGACTGTCAGATTTTTTAAACTGAGAGCCTAAAGGGAGCTGAGGCAGTGGGTTTTGTGTTACACTTTCCTATCAGCTCTCCATAGAAGGAGTGCTTCTATATAGACCACCGGGACTCGCTGGCCCTTTTCTGAAATCTCTCAGAAATACAATAGCAGACTGTTGTAATGGAGACTCCCACACAAAGGATGTCTTCGTTATAGTGTTTATTAGATAACACAAAACAAGTGTGACCTCCACCACGGCCAGGTTGAAATAACTGACTGCAGTGGAATGTCCCAGTTCCTAGGAAACCACGTTCCTATAACAACCTACAAGCATTCTAATATACCTAAGCTACACATTATAACATATCCTCCTCCTTTACATAATAATATACTCCCCCCTTGTGATTTATAACAACAGTAAATACAAATACAAGACACAAAAATAGATTGAATAAACATTAGATATTACTTACTAATTGTAAGTAATATTAAATATCACTTACAATTTGTACCACTTTAAATACGGTTATCTTACATAATCTTGCAAATATGAAGGCGGGCGTCTCAGTCTCTGCTCTCTTATAGACGAACACTCATCACCACCTGGATTAATGTCAGGAGATTCAATCCCTGATGTTTGAGAAGAAGATACACTGTCCTCTACAAAAACCCTTGATGAAAATGTAGTACCCTTCTCTATATCCTGTGATGTCTCACCCCTGGATCCACCTACCTCCACATTAAACGTTAGAGGGTTTGACCCAACCTTTTTAGAAGAACTCGGGCATTAAACCTCTTTACTAGAACCAACTTCTTTAGTGGAACTCAAGCATTCTGAAATTACTCCTTCACTCTCATCCAAAACTGATCCCTCACATTCACTCCTCTGTGTGCCAAACCTTGAGTCCTGCGCACCAAACCTAGCCACTCTCCTAAAATTCCACTTTTCACCATTCTCCAACACAACATGCCACCTGCCGATATGCTTAACTTGAAATGGCCCTCGAAATTTGTTTAATCCTCCAACACACCGTCCCGATTTTACTTTCACCCAATCACCAGGAACTATTCTTTTCCTAAGTTTCCTTTCACTCTCCTGACTTTCCCACTCTACACCATTACCTTCCAAAAGAGCTTTAATCCAAAACGGAGTTAGCTTGGTACTAGGCTTCCTGCCTCGCATCAACTCGAAAGGCGAATATACCGATGTGTTGTTTGCTGTAGTGCGATAGGTCCACACCAAATCACTCACAACTTTTCCTACACTCAGTCTATTTGAGAAAGCAAGCTGAATGGCACCCTTAACCAGCCTATTAGCCTTTTCTACAGTGCTATTTCCCTGGGGATTATAAAGAGCCGTGCGTGCATGTTTTACACCACACTCGTTTAAGAACTGCTTCATACGATCTGAGGTAAGTTGAGTACCATTATCAGTGACGAGACAATCAGGAAAACCCTCCTCACTGAATATTTCTGATAAAATCCTTATTGTAGAAACTGTTGTCACCTCCGCCATAAACTTAACAACTAACCATTTGGTATTCAGATCAACCAAGACAAACGCAAATCTCTGACTGTAACCCGCACCTGCCATAGGACCAATAAAATCACCACAAACCGTATGCCAAGCTATGCCTGGATCCCGCATAGTCCCACACACAGTTTGTTTGCCCACCTTCAGCCTTTTCTCACTCTCTATGCATTCAGAACACCTTTCCACCCAGTTTACCACGTCATCGTCCATACCTGGCCACCAAAACTCTGCCCTGAGGCGTTTCTTTGACATTGTCTGTCCTAAGTGACCTTCATGGGCTATATCAAATAACCTTTTCCTGACACCTAACGGAGGTATCAACCTTTCTCCCCATACCAAAACTCCATTGCCCAAAATGGACAACTCGTCCAAGACTTTACCATATGGCCTAAGAGCTGGGGGTAACGTGCTTTCTCTCCTTCCTCCTTCCACTATCATTTTGACAACTCCCCTCAGCACTTCATCCTGTGTCAAAGCTCTCTCCCACTCTTCTTCACTCACCGCACCCAGAGTCCAATGAACTACATCACAGACACTCGCAACTGCACCTTCCCTCTCATGCTTCAACACACCCTCTCCATCAACTATCTCCCAATCTAAAGGTAAACGTGATAAACAGTCTGCCTGCACGTTCTTCCACCCTGGTATGTACTCAAGGACATACATATATTCCTGTAACCTTGCTGCTAGTCGAGCCAGTCTTGCAGAACACTTCCCAGCCCCACCAGAAGACAGAATTTTCAACAAAGGTTTGTGGTCGGAACGTAGCGTCACACACGTTCCCCATACGTAGACTCTAAAGTATTCCATATCCCAAGCTGCAGCCAACGCCTCTCTCTCGATAACAGAGTAATTTCGCTCTGAATCCGTAAGAGAACGCGAAGCAAACGTCTTTTCACCTGTTGGGTGTATTTGCGCTAACACAGCTCCTATACCACATGCACTCGCATCCACTGTGATTACAGATCTTTTGCCAGTGTCAAAAGGAGTTAAAATGCCAGCGCAGCACACCTCCTCCTTGATGGCCTCAAAACACTCTTGCTGCACTCTGGACCACTCAAATCTTGTCCCTTTCCTCAACAGCGTTCTCAGAATCTCAGTCCTAGAGGCAAAGTTCTGCACGAATTTCGAGTAATACTCTATCATACCTAAAAAAAAACTCAATTGATCTTTGTCCTGCGGTGGTGGGACAAATTTAATGGAATCCAGTAGGTTATTTTTAGGCTTGATACCTTCCCCCAAAAGTGTATGCCCAAGATATTCTATCTCCCTGACCAAAAACACACATTTCTCCTTCCTCAAAGTCAGTCCAGCATTGGAGATTCTATCCAGAACCTGTTTCAAAGTGAAGTTATGACTCTCCACTGTATCTCCAAAAATTAAGATATTATCCTGGAAATATAGTACATTTTCTATATCATGGAATACTTCAGTCATCACTCTTTGAAACACACTGGCTGCCGAACATAATCCAAAAGGCATGCGTGTAAATCGGAACGTTCCTTCCATAGTTATAAAGGAAGTTAGAGATTTAGAGTCATTGTGCAACTTGATCTGATGATATGCGTGCTTCAGATCTAGTTTCGTGAAGAATTTTCTGCCCTTCAATAGAGCCAAGAGTTCCTTGATATTAGGGAGTGGAAAATTGTCTGCAACAACACATTGATTCAGGCTCCTCAAATCAACACAAAATCTCAATTTACCGTCAGCTTTGCGTGTAATTACCACTGGAGAAATCCACTCTGACGTCTCCATTGGCTCAATTATTCCCCTTTTTAACATGTCATTTACTAATTTGTTGACTTCCTCTCTTACCAAAACAGGTACTCTTCTAACTTTATGTTGGACTGGAATCGCCCCATGTTTCAATTTAATCCTATGCACGTACCCCTTAAGTTCACCCATTTCCTCACGAAACACATAGTCTGCACCCTTGATAATGTCTTCCAATGTCACCTCTTGAACATCCATAACAGGATTCTCGGCACGTGGATTTATAGTGATATGTAAATCAAATTGATGAGCCCACCCGAGGATCGGCGGACCAGCTTTCGCAGCATACACCTTCCCTTGAGTAAACCTGTCACCAATGGTGATATCAGCTAACATATAGCCTATGATGTCGATTTTTTGCCCTTGATACCCACCAGGGTTGATATCTTTCGGCAATAGCTTAGTGTCTGGCCACTTGGATCTAAACAAACCCTTTGGTATAATGGTATACAGAGACCCAGAGTCAACCATTAAATGAATAGCCTGTCCCTTTATAAGAAATTCAGCTGTGGGTCTTTGTTTCCTATTGCATTCATCCTCCACTATTAATACTCTGTCCAGGCATCCATTCAAACTATCATCTGATCCTTCAGACAACACTGCTACTCTCATCTTTGCAGTACTTCGGCACATCCTGGCAAAATGTCCTTTTTTATTACACTTCCTACAATCCTTTCCCTTCACGAAACAATTCCTAGCTCCAGTACTATGATTGTAGCTACCACAGTTATTGCATGTTTTCCCAGTTACTTTTACATTTTGACCACCTTTACTGATTCTGTATGTACTTGCACCACTTTTGTTATTAAAGGCTTCACAGTCCGTGTGTTGACCAATGACTGACACACCAATTTTCTCCTTCTTATCCATTACCCTCATGCAATAGTCCAGTTCTTTTATCACTTTAGCTATCTCTATAGCATCTTTTAGAGTGGGATTCTTAGCAGCCCACAACCTTTCTTGAATCTTGCGACTGTTGCACTGTACTATAAGTTGATCGCGTATCATCTCGTCTGTCATTGAGCCAAACTGACATTTTAACGATAACTCCCTTAACCTGGTGACAAAGTCATCGATCGACTCACCAGGACGCTGTGGCGGAGTATAACATTTGTGTCGTCTAATCACAATATTCCTACCCTTAGCAAATCTAATCTCTAAACGTTTACGCGCATCAGAATAAACATCAACATCGGGTTGATCTTCTTGAATAGGTAACGCCGGTAGGTACTTAAAGATGTGTTGCCCTTCCTTGCCCAAAGCATTCAATAAAATCGCCTTTTTCCTCCCAAGAGAAAAATTGCGCCCATCAATTGCTTCCAAATAATTATCAAAAACATCAATCCATTCTTCCCACTCCATCGATGGCTCACCTGGTTGGGATAAAAATGGCGGTGGTGGCGTGATAGCATGCAAATCCATACTGATACAGATGCTCAAGTAAATTAATGTCTATACTAGAAGTGGTCAACCACGTACTGCAGTTACACAGACAAACTGAAGCACATGTTAAAAGAAAAAAAAAATGAATGAATAAATAACCAACATAAATACAATATGTAAATAACAGTGTGCACTTGATATGCGTTCAACACATCAAACTGAAAATCTAGGGGTTAGAGTCAATGTCACCTTAACAGCGGAACTTCCCACTGTGCTGCAAGCAATTGCCTGTAGACAATTTATCCGGCAACGATATGTCTTAAGTCCCTTCTTCTAAAATCCACAAACCGGAACCAAAGATCATTTCCTTCAACGTCGTAGCGCCGGAAACGCTCTCCGACACTCCTACTAGCCGTCAATCCGGAGCAGACATGCCACCGTGCTCGACGTATTCCACGTTGATTTCACCAGTCTCATGTGCTGCACACATAAATATCGGATATGAGTGCACTCCCAGCAGCGCACCTGGTCTTTTGTCACCGTTGATTTCCTCCAACAAACGATAACAGTAAACACCATCCACGGCTTAACTCTTACCAGTACCTACAAAATATCACAGGGAAGCGTAGAACGGGCAACGTCCTTTCCCTCTTCGAAGTCGCAGAATCACTGCACACTAGTCCGTAGAGGTCACAGTACTCCATAGCCGCTCCAACTCGTCACCAAAATTATGTTGTAATGGAGACTCCCACACAAAGGATGTCTTCGTTATAGTGTTTATTAGATAACACAAAACAAGTGTGACCTCCACCACGGCCAGGTTGAAATAACTGACTGGAGTGGAATGTCCCAGTTCCTAGGAAACCACGTTCCTATAACAACCTACAAGCATTCTAATATACCTAAGCTACACATTATAACACAGACCTTGCACTGAGATACTTTCAATTCATGCTTCTGGGAGATTTTAATCTCCATATAGATAAGATTGATAGTGAGGTAGATGAATTGAAGGAATAGCTGATTTATTTAGAGCTAACTCAATATATATTCAGTTCCACTCATAATGGAGGTGATTTACCAGGTAGTTTTTTAATATGTCTTTGATGGTTGAAGACCCTTAGCCCCAAGCCTGGTCTGATCGTTGACTGATTACATTTTGTCGACTCCCATGAAATACCCTATTGACTCTTCAGACCATCTGACCACGAGGAGAGCCTTCCATAAAATCCAACTGGAGTAATTCAACTGTATTCTGTAATACTCTGCTTCTTCTTTGGTTGTTCAGGTGGATGTTGATGTTCTAGCGATAGATAATTGGATTAAGGATGCTACTGAAAAATTAGCCCTGCCTCTTACTTCCAGATCGAAAAGAACTAAGCCTGCTAGTCCTTGGTTCTCGAGCAGCCTTATAGCTGAAAAGAAAAAATGCAAAGCTTTAGAAAGGCAATGGAGGAAAGGCTATGACCTGAAAGATAAGGAAAATAAAAACTTGGCGCTAAAAAGTATCACACTGACAATAAAACCACAAAACTTTAGTTCTTTGAGGCTAAAATCACGGGATCTGGTAACAAATCGAGAGAACGTTTTCCATAGGTAAAAATTTTTTAGCACCCACAGTGGCTACCAACTCTCACCAACCTTCTAACACTTGGTGTGAACATCTTGCTTTCTACTTTCAATGAAAAATACAGTCAATTTAGGCTAGTCTCTCCTCTGGTCTTCCACTGGAGGAGGAGATTCTTGATATAATACAGAGCACTGGGATACCACATATCAAGGTGTCACCATCTAACTTTGAGCCTATCTTGCTGGAAATATCCCTGAGGGTGCCAAGTGCTCTAACATTGGGCTCTCTATCTGACCTCCTGTCCGCCCAATGTGTGTTCGCTAGCTGCTTCTGCAATTAACCCGGTAGTAATTAGGGTGTTAAGTTAAACTCTTCTTTAGAGTTAGCTAAGGTCCCAGGCTCTTGGAAGCAAGCAAAAATCCTGCCTCTAATAAAGGAACCCTCATCCAATCCTGGGAGTTTGTCAAATTACTCACCAATATCTCTGGTCCCAGCTTTTTTAAAGATACTGGAGAAGCATGTTAGTGCCAATTTCCAGGTATCTTGAATTCAATAACTTGCTCCATCCCAGCCAGTCAGGGTTTAGACCCCACTATAGCACTGACGCTGCTCCCCTGGAGGTTAGTGAATGCATTAAAGGTACACTGGATGGGGGGCGTGGTCAACATGGCGGCCGGAGCGGACGTGTGATCCGAGATCCGCTCGCGGCCCACCAGTTATTAAAGGAATACTGTCGTCCCTGCAGCCGTCCGGACACTAGATTTGGCTGCGCGGGGATACCGAGAGTCTCTGGTGTTGGCCGCCACCCTGCTCGAGGCTCGGAACGACCCAGACGGGCAGCACTGCGTCGCGCCCTGCGCAAGCCCAGACGGTAGGGGAAAGGCCTTTCCCCTCTGGCGGAGCTCGCAGACGGGGGCGACGACGGACCCTGGGGCGGCCGCATCGGACCGTGGCAAAGAGGTGAGACGGGTGGCAATCCCCCCAAAAACAGGCACGGCCCCCCCCCGGGTGTGCGAGGCGCTAGTGGTGGCCCTCGTGCGCGGTAGCAACAGGGGCGCGCACGAGGAGCGGCAGCTGATTTCTCGAGCCGCGTGCAGAGCACCAAAGCAGGGAGATGGGAGGGGGTCCCCTCGGCGGTTCCCTCCACCAGTGAGAATGGACCCCACGACAGAAGAAGGAGGGGAAGAGAGGAGCACCGGAAAGAAAAGGGGAAGGAAGAAAAAGCGAGAGAAGAAGGAGGAAGAAAGGAGAGAAGGAAAGGAAAAAGGAGGCAAAGAAGAAAGGAAGAAGAAAAGGAGAGCAGGAAAGAAGGGAAGGGCGGAAGTAAGAAGAAAGAGAGAAAGGAAGGGTAAACAAAAGAGGAGGAGAAAACGGAGAAAAGAGCAGAACAGTGAAACCCAGAGGACCTTAACACCAAAGCAAGACAAATATAACAACTTCCTTGGAAATTGCTGGCCACTCGCACCTACACAGCCACCCTGGCTGTCCCCAAACGCTCAACAGAACCACAGCTCAACACATAAAGGACTTCACCAGAGCAGTGGACTTGTACGAGAAAAGAGGGGAAGGAAGGAAGAAAAAAAGGGAGAGTAAAAGAGAAACAGGACGAAGTGGAAAAAAGGCGGGGTGTGAGCCCCTGAAGTGAACTCAGTGGCTCGCTACAACAATCAAATGAAACACAATACACGGCAAGACCTGGACAACTGACGCTCTGCCCAATAAACAACGCAACCACGACGAGAGCAGTCATGGGCAAAACAAAACCTCCGAAGTCACACGCAAACGCAGAGGCCGGGACCCCCCCCTCGAAGGAGACACAGGAACCCAAACTGACGCTCTGCAAAAGATGTCTGAAACCCTGGCCGCTCACTCAACACAATTCGACAAAGTGCTGCAAGCGGTCGGTACTGGACACTAAGGCCTCACTAGAGGGAAAAATAGATTCAGTGGAGCTGGAAGTCAATCTCCTCCGCACCGACCAATGGAAACTGGCAGAGAGAGTCACCATCACTGAGTCGGAACTCGAAACTACCCAACCGGCAATAGCCGAGATGAAGGCTCAAATCCAGCGAATGGAAAGTGAAATATCATCACTACAACGAAGAGCTGAAGACGCTGAGAGCCACTCATGCAGGAATAATGTAAGGTTCCTAGGTGATCAGTATAGGGAAAGGTGCGGAAGACATTGTGACGCGAAGGGCTAATTAGCTTGAACAGTGTAGATGAGTGTGATGCCGGCTGAAACCCGAACAACGTGGAAAAGTTCATGATGTTATCTTTCAAGCTTGTTTTTTTTTTTACATTCCATAGATAAACTTATTCGCAGCTGCATGTGTAAGAAACAGGTTGTGTAGGAGATTCCGTCTCAACCTTGAGAACGAGACCACAGTAAAAAGATGGAATGAAAACAATGGCCAGGGAATGGCAGAGCAGCCAAGAGACATGTGCTGATAACCTAGCTAGAAAATGCTGGAAAGGGATAGAATCCAAGCTTCAAGTTATTTAAGCACTGAAGTGCAGGTGAGGGGATTGAAGCTCGTAGATGGAGTTGTGAAAGCTGTCATCTCCAGGCCCAGCGCTGCCTCCCTGTTTGCTGTTCTGCGACCGTGACGCTCGAGGGGGAGAGAGGTCCAAGCGGGCAGTAGAGGGCTTCCCAGCATTTTGTGGACTAAGTTAAGTTCCACCCAGGGATGAAAGGCCTTTGTTTCTCTGTTCTATTATTATGATTGATTATTATGCTTGCACTGTGTTTATAATCTGAAGTACTCAGCTTGTTTATATTTTACTTTCTGAACATCGTAGTGTGAGCTTGCTGCAGTAATTGAAACATGCATTTTGGTATGCAATTAGTCAAAGCTTATCTGAAGTATTCAGCTCGTTTATATTTTGCTTCCTGAACATCGTAGTGTGACGCATTTTGGTATACAGTTAATCAAAGCTTATATCTGTCAATAAACTCATAGATGCTCTTTGTAGTGTACTCATATATACATAGATGCTCTTCATTGCTATTTTTATTCTACCATTGTTGATGTGCTAAATGCATACATTTACCTGAAATTCTAGTAAAGCTAAATTGTATTCATAATTGGCGTGTGGTCCTTCATTGACTTATACCGAACAGGTGTCAACCAGTCACCTGGATAAGACATTTTGGTACCAGAAGTGGGGCATAAGTCAATAATGCTTCTTTGGGGACGTAAGAAAAGTGAGGCAGAGAGCGGAAGGCAGCATGGGGCAGAAGCCAGATCCATTCCCGGGTGGTTAGCAACTGACCCGTTCTCTGGTGTGGCAGGACTCCTGAACCGGTGGGCAGCGCCGGTGTTATGGGAGGCATTAGATGAGAAAGTGACTCCTCTCTTAGTGGAAGATGGGGTCGAGAGTGTGAAGCTAAGAGGGGCGAAGCTGGAGCTGAAAGCAGCAGGGCAAGTAGGATGGCTTTTCCTGTCTGCGCTCTGTGCGGTATACAGGAAAACATTAACACAAGATGCAGAGATAAGAAAACTGTGGGATGAGGTTGCAGCCTTGCAGGAAAGGCAGTTACTTATGAAAGAAACTATAGAAAGTGCAGTGACTCAGGGTGATCATATGGAGGCAAGGTGCACCACATTAGCAGTACGAGTAGCAAAACAGAAGAGTAGGCAGAAGCCTAAAATACCCTCAGCTGTGCAAGTGAGGGCATTGGTACGCAAAGAAAACTGGGATCCTTATACTTGGGATGGAACAGTCTGGGATAATGATGATGACTGGAATTGGGAGGATGAGGTGGAAGTACGTGTAGCAGAACTAGGTGGGGTTGAAAGTGGAGAAGGACGTGTAGGTGAAACTGAAGGTAAAAAGGGAAGTGTAATGGAGGTTCGCCCACTCGTGCAAAACAAATCAAAGGGAGTGAATGGTGGGCAAATACAGAATTCTCGTTTGGTAAGAGATTATACAAAGAGTGAGTTGTTGGAGATAACCCACATGTTTAGGCAGATGCCTGCAGAGCCTTTGTTTAAATGGTTGGTGAGATTGTGGGACACTGGAGCAGATGGTACATATTTGTCACCAACTGAACTTTTGAAAATGGGATCAGTAACTACACATGCCATGTTAGGGCAACGGTTATGAGGTGCACAGGGGCAACAAGCTTTCTCTATAATGGGTTGGTTGATGGAAGGAGTGAAGCAATTGTACCCAATGGCTATAGATGTGGAAGAGAGTTGGGGCCCTTGGCATACGATTTCAGAGGCAAATGCGAGAAATGGGGATGCAGAACGCAGTGTATTCCCAACAGTTTTTAGGACCTGATGTTGAACCTGTGACAGCAGGCACGGTTAATCAGAAATGCCCCTCCGCATATGAAAGGTGCCTTGTTGGTTCTTCTAGGACCCGCTCAGGGAAGACCAGTGGGGGATGTGGTGTTATTAATAGCACAATTGGAAGGGCTTGACAGACAAAAATCAGCAAGAGCAGTGGGGCAGGACAATAAGTATAAGGGAGGAGAATCTACAATAAAAGTGACCAGACGACAAATGTGGATAGATTTGTTGAATGCTGGGGTGAAGAAAGAGGAGATAGATGGGAAGCCAACCCCTTATCTGCTTAATAAATGGAAAGCATTGCAGCGTAGACAGAAAGAGAAGGAGGCATTTGATGAGAAGCAGCCCTCAGCACCACCCATGGAAGAGTCCGAGAAGGAAAAAACAGATTGTCCAGCGATGGCTGGGAAGTCCCACCCCCTTATTATGAAGGTCAGGCCAAACCCCGGGGGTCAGAGAAGTGCAAGAGGTAAGCCCCGGGGACAGGCGGCCATATGTACCTCTCTTCATTTATTGGCAAAAAGGAACACAACATGTTATGGCACTGCTCGATACAGGTGCAGAAGTAACTTTGATAAATGGAAACCCAAAGAGGCTGCCAGGAAAGGGTGTGATCATTAATGGTTACGGGGGTGCAGAGACAGAGGCCAAACCTGTTAAGCTCAAGTTGTCAATTGGTAAAGGACCCCCGTTCACGGCAGAAGTGTTAATAGCCGAAGTACCAGAATACATTATTAGCATGGATTTGTTACTAGGCAAAACTATTGATACGCAATGGGGAACATTTACTTTTGGTGTGAGGAGCGTACATATAAAGAAATCTAGGACAGTTCTGGTTGGGCATGCAAAGTGGAGCCCATTACATGTGCCTCCTCCAAAGGAGCCGGTGTGCATTAAACAATACCGCATACCCGGAGGTCATAAAGAGATTTCAGAAACCATTCAGGGGCTGCTAGATGCAGGTGTGTTAAGGCCGGCTGTGAGCCCATTTAACTCTCCCATATGGCCCGTGAACAAACCAGATGATACCTATCGAATGACTGTTGACTATTGACAACTGAATAAAGTGGCTCCACCCTTGGTAGCCACAGTCCCAGACATCATCACGCTGGTGGAACAGTTGAGTAAAGATGTGGGGGAATGGCATGCCGTGATTGATTTAGCAAACGCCTTCTTTTCAATTGATATTGATGAGGCCAGTCAAGACCAATTTGCAATAAGCTGGCAGGACAGACAATTCACATTCAGGAAGTTGCCCCAGGGGTACGTGCATAGTACCACATTGTGTCATGGACTAATAGCTAGAGATTTAGCCAACTTCTCAGCAGGAAACACCCGACTTGCACATTACATTGACGACATCATGATCACTGGAGAAACCAAAGAGCAAGTTTCAGACACATTAGAAAGGTTAATTGAATACTTACAGCAGAGGGGATGGGCTATTAACCCGAAAAAGGTCCAAGGCCCGGCACAAGAGGTGAAATTCCTGGGTGCTATTTGGTCAGGGCCAGTAAAAAGAATACCGCAGAAAGTGATTGATACGGTACAGCAGCTAAAGATTCCTACAACTAAGGCAGAAGCACAACGATTTATTGGTTTGATGGGATTCTGGAGACAACATATCCCTCACTTAGGATTAATACTGAGACCATTATATCAAGTCACACGAAAAAAGCACCCTTTCCAATGGGGACCTGAACAGCAAGAGACCTTTGAGGGAGCAAAAGATGCATTACAGAATTATTTTGCGTTAGGTCCCATCACAGAAGGAGACCCGTTTGAGCTGGAAATTATAGTACAGGATGATGTAGTGATGTGGAGGGCAGAGGCAGGGAAAAAAGAGGGTGCCACAAGGATTCTGGTCAAAGAGATTAACACCATCCATGAGCAATTACACCCCGTTAGACAAAGAACTTTCAGGGGCATATTGGGCATTAGTGGAAACAAAACGCATAACTGGTTACCGGCTGGTTACCTTAAGAACACGGGTCCCCTTACTAGGCTGGATAAGAGAAGGAGGGGTTGGCACTAAAGTAGGCAGGGCGCAGGAGTCTACCATCGTAAAGTGGAAATGGTATCTGCAGCAGAGGGCAAAACCGGGGCCAGCAGGAGTGTTGAAGTTACAAGAAGATATGCTGGGGGCAGTGGACTTGCAGGAAATGGCCCCCTCGCCAGAACCCTCTGAAATGGAATCCTCACCATTTAAAAAAGCCCCACCTTTTGAACAACTCACTGAAGAAGAACAGCGAAATGCATGGTTCACAGATGGCACGGTCTGGTACCATAAAGGAAAAAGGCAATGGAAAACAGTCACATTCCAGCCTGCTACAGAAACGCTGTTGCTGTGAGGAGGAGATAATGGATCAAGCCAGCTTGCAGAACTGCAGAGGGTAGCAGCAGTGATCGAACAGGCCCCCATCGGAGAGAAAACATTTGTGTACACTTACAGCTGGGCCACTTACCAAGGACTAGTAAGCTGGGCCCCGACTTGGTGCAAGGATGGATGGAAAATCAAAGGCACCCCCATTTGGGGAGGCGAGCAGCTATGGGAAGAGATGTGGGAGAAAGGGCAAAAATGTCAAATCTATGTGGGACATGTGGATGCCCATTGCCCATCGGACACCTCACTTGCATCTCTATTCAACAACACTGCAGATCAGATGGCCAAAACACGAACAGTGGTCATCAATAAGGAGGCTGAAGCTGCTCTAGCAAACTGGGCCCATTCGACATCAGGACATCTAGGAGGGAATGGCACTTATGCATGGGCACAGCAACGACAGATTACAGTTACTAAAGAACAGGTGCAACAAGCAGTAAAGGAGTGCCCCACATGCAACCAAATTAGACAAATGCCCCTGCAAAAGAAGCCTAGCGGCCACATCAGAAGAGAAACCTCAGCTGCTATGGTGTGGCAATTGGACTATATCGGGCCGCTACCAAAAGAAGGAGGAAAAAGCTACGTATTGACCATGGTGGCCACCTACTCTGGCCTTATGTTGGGTATGCCCTGTAAGTCTGCAGACCAGAAGTCCACTTTGCAAGGGCTAAACTCCCTGATAAAACATTATGGGGTACCTGATGAAATCCAAACAGATAGAGGCACACACTTTTCAGGGAAAACAGTGCAGGATTGGGAGCAGGAACAGGGAATTCTGTGGATTTTACACCTTAGTTATTATCCACAAGCTGCAGGCATGATTGAGAGATATAACGGATTGTTGAAAGAACAGGTAAAAAACGTATCAGCACATCAGACTGTAAAAGGATGGAGTAGTAATTTAGACAAAGCCTTGTTCGAATTGAACAATAGACCAGTTGGGCAGCAGACTCCTTTCATTCGGATGACAGGGCATGATAAAGAAATCACCCATACAATGATTGTCTGGAAAACAGACCCTCGAGCTCGATTACCTTTACAGGCTACCTCTGGCAGTATAGGACTGGACCTGTTTGCTCCAGAGGATGGAGAAATACCCGTAGGACAGGTGAAAACTGTTCCCCTAGGAATAGGAGTAAGAGTACCACCTGGAACATTTGGTAGATTTGCCCCTCGATCCAGCCTAGCCATCAAGGGAGTGTCGGTGCTAGGGGGAGTCATAGACCCAGGTTTTAGAGGAGAGGTTAAAGTAGTATTACTGAACCAAGGAGATGCTGCTGTATCATATCAAGCACATGACAGACTTGCTCACTTGATTTGTGAACAAGCGTATACCCCCACATTGAAGAAAGATCTGCCCCCCTATAACACCCAGAGAGGTGAGGGAGGATTTGGAAGCACAGGAAGAAAAGTATGGGTGCATCATCCAGGGAAAAGGTCAGAGGCGGGAAAGATATTGAGTCAAGGGGTGGCGAGTACTTATATTGTACTTTTAAAGAACTCTAATGTACCTGTATTTGTACCTGCAGTGAGACTTACCCCACGGTCGTAAATGATGACATCTGCATCGATGACGTGGTTCCTGTTTGCTGTCATGATTATGACCGGAAGAGGTGTATGGGTTCGACCGAATGTAGCAGAGAATGTCGTTAAGGACCATCATGTCACTTGTGCACCTCAAGCCGCTAACGTGACTGATGACCGGGGAAATGTTTCATTTTGCAACATGAAGGTACCTGGAGGCAAGTGGATGGCTGCCAAAGCTGTAACCTGGAAGCTAACTGGACAGCAAATCCGACATGCCAATGGACTGAACGAGTTGCAGGGGACCCCAGCAACAGTACAGGCTTTGAATTATACGCTAAACATGATATGTAAATATTGTGATACTATTGTACCTTTTACACCAGCACAGGCATATCCGTGTAAACCCTATGATTGTTCTAACAAACAAAATATTTTACCAGGACATATGGTGGTTGTTACAATGAACAATGGAACCAAAGGAGTTCGATACTCCAAACCGCCCGCCTTCATGTTTTATGTAGCCGAAAGACGCATGTTTAGCAACTTAGGCAACGGTTCCATAGTTCAATATAGAATAGGATGTAAGCAAGCTTTGCATGCAAGCATAATTAACCATATTGGGTTACAGATAACTATTGCCAAGGGGAATGTCCCTAAGTATGATCCATTATGCACACCATGGACACTACAGTTATGGCCCTTGCAGAAGTTATGCATTAGAAGAGATCTAGGATCCTTGATAGCCGGGGCCACCGGAATCGGGGTAGGGGCCCTGAATGCTTTTGATATTGAAGCCATTAGGAATAAGCTATCTTCTACAGGATATAGAACAGGGGAGGCCATAAAAGTAATTTCACAATAGGGGCCCACACACTCACAAGAAGTATGGAAGGTCCTGCGTGGGTTGTATCGTGATTGGCAATGGCATAATTTCACTTATGAACAATTTGGAAAAAGCTTTCAAAGCACGCAAACAGTGTCCAAAGGCATTCAGTGCATACTATGGCAAAGCATTGTTAATCAATAGTATGTAGACTTCAAAGCGGAATGGGGACAGCTTCAGGGTGAATATTGGAGACAACAATTGCATTTGCCTGAGGAAATATGGGTAAAGCCCTCACAGTTTCATTGTGAGGGAGAAATGTGTTATGCTCATTTTGATATAGGTAGAAGTGATCTTCCTCCTGAAATATGGTGCCCCTTTATATTGCTCCCGGTAGTGATAGGTAAAGAATGGTGGATACCTCACACTGACAAAAAGTGGATTGATCAAACAAATCACACCGTAGATCCCATTAGATGTGCAGATTGGTCTAAGGGGTGGGTATGTACCCACACTGGATGGGTGCTAGATACATGCCTTCACCCAATACCAGGAGAATGTGAATGGTTAACTTATCCTATTAATGGAACAGACTTATATCAGATAGGAACAGAGAGTATATGTTACGTTACTAATCATCCCTTACTTATTAACGGATTTGTACAAACCACCGGAGAGCAGGTAATGTGTATGTGCAATATTACCAGCATTATTGACATAAGTACTCACATCCTATACCGACCGACTAAGTTCACCACAACCACATTACAGACGCAAATGCAAGCACAGTTAGAATGGAACATCCCGCTTGTTGTTGTTAAACTGCCTAGACTAGAGGCAATCAGGCGCTACGCACAAGTCACATTTGCTAAATTTGACATGGCGGCTAAATATACCAAGGATACCGCCATACAGATGACCATAGACGCCAAACAGCTTATGCACACTGCTTCACGCATCCAGCAAGTAACTGAGCACCATTGGTACGACATCTTTTTAGGTTGGGCACCAGGAGCTACAAAGACTCTAAATATAGTGTTACATCTGCTAATTTGGTTATTGATTGTCTGTGTTACGCCAATGACTATACTATGTAGACTATATGTACGAACAAAACAGCTTTATACTAAGATGCAGGTGCTTAGAATAAAGCTAACAAGTATTCGTAGCAACCTAGCTAGCGAAGCCTCAAAATAAATGATTCTTGTTTCGCATGCATCACGCTCATCTAAGGGGTGGAGTGATCAGTATAGGGAAAGGTGCGGAAGACATTGTGACGCAAAGGGTTAATTAGCTTGAATAGTGTAGATGAGCGTGCTGCCTGCTGAAACCCGAACAACGTGGAAAAGTTCACAATGTTTGCTTTCAAGCTTGTTTTTTTTTACATTCCATAGATAAACTTATTTGGAGCTGCATGTGTAAAAAACAGGTTGTGTAGGAGATTCCGTCTCAACCTTGAGAACGAGACCACAGTAAAAAGATGGAATGAAAACAATGGCCAGGGAATGGCAGAGCAGCCAAGAGACATGTGCTGATAACATAGCTAGAAAATGCTGGAAAGGGATAGAATCCAAGCTTCAGGTTATTTAAGCACTGAAGTGCAGGTGAGGGGATTGAAGCTCGCAGATGGAGTTGTGAAAGCTGTCATCTCCAGGCCCAGTGCTGCCTCCCTGTTTGCTGTTCAGAGACCATGACGCTCGAGGGGGAGAGAGGTCCAAGCGGGCGGTAGAGGGCTTCCCAGCATTTCGTGGACTAAGTTAAGTTCCACCCAGGGATGAAAGGCCTTTGTTTCTCTGTTCTATTATTATGATTGATTATTATGCTTGCACTGTGTTTATAATCTGAAGTATTCAGCTCGTTTATATTTTGCTTTCTGAACATCGTAGTGTGAGCTTGCTGCAGTAATTGAAACATACATTTTGGTATGCAGTTAGTCAAAACTTATCTGAAGTATTCAGCTCGTTTATATTTTGCTTCCTGAACATCGTAGTGTGACGCATTTTGGTATACAGTTAATTAAAGCTTATATCTGTCAATGAACTCATAGATGCTCTTTGTAGTGTACTCATATGTACATAGATGCTCTTCATTGCTATTTTTATTCTACCATTGTTGATGTGCTAAATACCTGAAATTCTAGTAAAGCTAAATTGTATTCATAATTGGCGTGTGGTCCTTAATTGAGCGTCATTATTGACTTATACCGAACAGTCAACCAGTCACCTGGATAAGACACGAGGAGTCCCGGAACGAACGGAACTTCCGAATGCTGAACACTATTTGGAACAATGGCTCAGAGACACAGTGCTACTTCAGGCCACACCACAGACGCTGGTAATAAAACGAGCACATAGGGTCCCGGGAGGACCACCTCGACCAGGTGCCCCATCCCACCCACTGATAGCAAGGTTCCTAAACTACCGGGATCAGGACCAAGTGTTGCAAAGCTTCCGAAATAAATGCCCTGTCCGCATGGAGAACGCCGAGATAACAGCATACCCTGACTACACAATGGAAGTCCAGCGCAAGCGTGCCACTTACATCAAAGTGAAACAGATACTCCGAGACAAGAATATCGCTTACTCTCTCCTGTTCCCGGCTCGACTGAGAGTGATAGATGGCGACAGGACTCTTTTCTTTCCATCCGCAGAAGATGTGTGGACATGGCTACATGCTAAGGGACTAGTAGACCCAGTGACGGAACCCGATGGACACGTGAATGGCTGGAACAACGCCCCAGGTGAAAGAAGAAAATCAACACCAGGATCAAAACCCGACCATCAAAGTCTCAGGCTGCAGATGCGCAGGCACAGGTCCTCAAAGGGGCAACCATATTCGCATCAGCGCAAACATTGACCAGAAATGAAACCAGGGACACGGACTCAAATTCTTCACTTGACTGCCCGAGCCCCCCCTCGTCGCCGCTCATGTTCGGCCCCGCTCTGACTCCACACACGCAGCAGATGACATATGAAACCACGCAGGCAGACTAAGAAAAGCTAGGGCACTACATCAACAGAGACACAACAGAATAACTCAAAGCATAAACGATCCAGGGCTGCCTGGGACTAATATAAATCAATAAACACACAGGACAGGCTACACCCTCCCGGAAGTGAGGATAGCAGATGACCACTCGGAATGACAAGCAAGAATAGACTGGCCTCAAAGTACCGGAGGCAGATGCAAGACCGGACGACTGAGACGTGCAGGGTTGCAGGATCATCCATGTGGGCCACGAACATTAGTAAACCTGGATCCTCTCTGCCCACGTCTCCACATCCAGTGGGATCACCGAATGGACCCGAGATTAAGTAATGTAAATGATGGCACCGGTTGTGCCACACAGTTTGTTATGGTTTTGGTTTTTGTTAGTATTAGTACGCCAATACACACATCCCAATTGGGGTCACAGATAGTATGCTCAGGGGGAGGGGGACTCAGGGAGAGGGCGCTGAAACAACGGAGATTTATAACCACTACAGGGAAGCTACCAAGTAAGGCAAAACTAACACCATGGCTACATATAATATTTTAACCTGGAATGTGAGAGGGATAGCCAACATAATCAAATGCAACAGAATATACAATCACCTTAAACGCCATACAATACACATAGCAATATTGCAGGAGACACACCTCACAGCTGAAGACCTAAGTAAATTAGACAGGAAACGGTCAGGAAAGATATACGGTACTAACATATCGACATACACAAGAGGTGTGCTGATATGGATAGCCCCCAGTGTCCCCTACACAGTGAAGTACAAACAAATAGACAAGGATGGTAGATATGTCCACTTAAGAGGGGAACTAGAAGGGAAACAATTGAGCATCACAGGAATATATGCACCTAATATTAGACAGGCAGATTTTCTGCTGTCCACTTATGCAGCTCTAACATGGGACCCACTGATACCTAGCATATGGGGGGGAGATTTCAATTGCGTACCAGATGTTAACATGGATAGATCCCACCTCTCACAAGACAACGCCCCACGCAGAAGTCTCTCCCAAACGCTACGAAACTGGATGTCAGATAGAAGACTACATGATGTATAGCGGAACTTACACCCCACAGACAGAGAGTACTCCTTCTTCTCCCCTGTACACCAACTACACACCCGTATAGATCTGCAGCTATACATAAGTGAACTCACTCAATTATTAGTCAAGGCATCTTACTTGGTTAAAACAATATCAGACCACTGCCCCCTAGTGACTACAGTGCGATGGGGCAGAGCACACATGTGCACACCTACCTGGCGCTTACAGCCGTCCTTACTATGTGACCCCCCCTTCTGAGAAGAACTAGCAGAGGGAATAGACTCATATTTTAAAGCAAACACGGCGTCGTCAAGGGCAATGGAATGGGACGGACACAAGGTGGTGATAAGAGGCTTATGCATGGCAGTGTCAGGCGGAGTACGTAAGACATTACATAAGGAGTTATGTGACATCGAGAGAGGACTAAGGGAGGCGGAGAGGACGGCGGGACTGAATGGGGAGGGCGAGGGAAATATGATTGAGCTGAAAAAACAATGGGCTGAAACTGATGCGCGCTTATGAAAATTTGATTACCGCCATTACACAGCGCGAATAACGCCGAAGGCGACCGATCCAGTAGGCTGTTGTCCTGGCTGTTAAAAGGCAAACAACAACACTCCACCATAAATGCCATTCGTACAGATGAAGGTAACATAGTTAATACACAGTCAGAAATCAATGAGACCTTTAAACAATATTATGCCACTCTTTGCAAGGCAAAACCCCCCTGCCCGAACAGCAAATAAGTGAATTCTTCCAGGCACCCCAATTAACCAAATTGATGGAAGAACAGCTGTCAGATCTAGAAAAACCCATTGCACAGGACGAGATCCAACAGGCACTGAAACAAATGGTGCACAATAAAGCCCCGGGGGGGGACGGGCTCCCGGCGGAGTACTACCAGGCTCTTGCAACGCAAGTAACAGCACCATATTTAGAAATGCTACAAGAAGCATTCGAAAAAGGCCACCTCCCAGAATCACAGCGCAAGGCAATTATAGTGGTTCTTCACAAAAAAGGGCGCAACCCACTAGATGTCCGATCCTACCGACCCTTGTCTTTATTAAATTCTGACTATAAACTGTTAGGGAAGGTACTAGCAAACCGTCTTCTCCCATTGATGCCAACACTAATCCACCCGGATCAGTCCGGTTTCATACCTGGCCGCAGCACACATACAAATATTAGATGCCTCTTACGACTAATAGCCGAAACCCCAAAATTGGATTATACACGAACGGCGGTTTCACTGGATATAGAAAAGGCATTTGACACACTGGGCTGGCCATACCTATGAGATCCCTAAAAAGTATGGGCTTTGGCAATACATTCATAAGATGGATAAAAACACTATATGCAGACCCAAAAGCAAGAGTGAAGACAGGCGGTACGATATCGAAGAGATTTGAAATAGGCAGAGGCACCAGACAGGGTTGCCCCCTGTCACCTCTACTGTTCGCACTGGCAATTGAACCACTTGCAGCACGACTGCAGCATGAAGCTCCAAAGTGGGGCATTCCCGACGGAGAAGCACATAAGGTCGTCTCTCTATATGCAGATGACGCGCTGATATACTTGCGTAATCCATCGGAATCCCTGTCAGACCTATTGTACCTGCTAAATACATTTGGAGATATATCGGGCCTACGGGTAAATTGGGTAAAGTCTTGTTTGTTTCCGATGCAATAAACACCAGACCCCCAAAGAGAAATAATTTCCACACACAAGTTACAATGGTGTTACACCACTTTCAGGTATCTAGGGGTACAAATATATCACGACGAGCAGGACCTCAGAGAAGGTAATTTAGACCGAACGATCAGGTCTATAAGAAGTTCAATGCCCTTTTGGTGCTCGCTCCCACTTTCACCTATAGGAAGGGTAGCAGTAGCTAAAATGATCATACTACCACAAATCTTGTACTACTTCTCGGCCCTACCACTCAAGCTACCCAAGAGCTACTTTGCACCCCTAGCTAGCCTGCTGACAGACTTGACGTGGAACACAGGTCGCCGCCGAGTAGCTCTAGCCAAGACTTACCTGCCACTGGAAAAGGGAGGGATGGGAGCACCCCAGTTCGAATTATACTACGCAGCGGCACAAATACACTGGGTTATGGACTGGATATGCAACCCAAATGGCTCGGAGGGGCAAATGGTAAACACCCTGCTGGGACAATCGGATGTGATAAACTGGCTCATCGGCCGGGACAAACCAGCACATAACAGCAATATCTTGCTGGAAGTGGTGGACTGGATATGGCGTCGATACGTGGCGACGACAGGGCGTACACCACCATATTCACCCAGAATCCCATTACTAGCTACCCCAGGACTAAACAACATAACACGACAATTTAATCTAGCGAATTGGGTCGCTAAAGGTATTAACACAATTGGCGATATATTCGAATAGGACACTTCTTATCATATGAAGCACTAACGGACAGGTTTAACCTAGGTAAGGGCGAATTCCTCACACACAGGGCGCTACAACAAGTGGTGCGCAATACATGGGGAAATGGCAGCAATTAACCTAATACTTCACCAGTACTTCATGACTTACTGATAGGGGCAGGCACACAAACAGCTATATCCTGGATATACCGAACGCTACAGAATCACCCAGAAGAGGTCCAAACACAAGCAAAAAATAGATGGGAGATAGCTTTGCTCGCACCTTTACCCACAAAAAAATGGAACACAGCAATGGCAAACACAAAAGATGTATCGCGTAATGCCCGTTTTCGATACACGCAATTCAATTATTTACACCAGACCTACCTCACTCCAGCCAGAATAAAACGCATGTTCTCACAGGCTAACCCGGAATGCCTGAGATGTGGGACGCCGGAAGCAGATTTTTTACATATGACCTGGAGTTGCCCACCGGTACATCGCATATGGCAGGAAGCAATGACACAAACAGTCACCTGGTCAAGATTACCCCTACTCCCTTCCCCAGAGTCCTGTCTGCTAGGGATACGCATGCAAAAAGGGGAAGACAAGCAAAAACACAGATGTGCTGACCTCGCGTTCATCTTACTCAAACGCTTAATTGCTATACAGTGGAAATCACCCTGCGCACCAAACATACACCGCTGGACACAGGAGATGCTACACTGGACTAAAGCAGAAACACAAGTGCTACATACACTGCGGGACAGCGGGGTGGAAATCAAAGGGGCAGATATATGGGACTCTATCACAGAGCAGCTGGAACCAAAAGACAATACTCGACCCCCCTGAACCAGAGCTATGGCTACTCCGGGAGTCGATACACCCTTGCACCATTTCTCCGTGACGCTAGGATTGTATGGAAATAGATAACTCATCTCTTCAACTGAACCTGGGCTGCACGCCCCTCCCCTCCCCCCCCAACACCAGCCCCCCCCCCTCAATACGTCCCTCCCTCCCTCCCTCTGGATTATTTCTCCCCACATCATTGGACCCAGACCGAAACCACATATGAGCAATTCAACTTATTTATGGCGTCTTTTGTTTTTGTTAACCTTTTTTTTTTTTCTTCTTTGTTTTATCTTTTAATTTTTAAAAGAAACTGAGTGATCTGTTGATACATCATGTAAACTGCAGAGACACACCAAATGCAAGATAAATCGACGTAACAATGTGGTGATATGCTCAGCTAAATGTAAACAACGATAAAAATTAATAAACAGAATATTTTTTTTTTTAAAAGGTACACTGGATGGTGGGGAAAAGGTGGTGCTGATGATGTTAGACTTATCAGCAGCTTTCACACAGTACCCCATTCCAACCTTCTTGAGTGACTACAGTCAGTTGGAATGGGGGTCAGGCCCTCCACTGGCTTTCCTCATTCTTGGTGGTACATAGCCAGCAGATCTGAATCACACCATATTCATCTGAGCCTCATGAGTTGTCAGTGGGAGTGCCCTA
Organism: Pleurodeles waltl; assembly: GCF_031143425.1. NCBI lineage: Eukaryota > Metazoa > Chordata > Amphibia > Caudata > Salamandridae > Pleurodeles > Pleurodeles waltl. Next base: position 1,148,724,593 of record NC_090447.1, on the reverse strand, counting down.
AGGTTCCGCGCTGAGCCCCACATTATGAAATGTATATCTTACCCCCCCCCCTTGCTCAGTTAGCGAAATCCCTAGGTGCCAAAGTCGTATCATATGCTGATGATACCCAGCTACTGTTCTCATGTGGCAAGGTTGAAGAGCTCCCTGCGAACCTAATTAAAATCTGTCTAACTGCAGTTTGTCATTGGGTGGCAATGCATCAGTTTAACTGCAATGCTGAGAAGAGACAGATTCTCATTTTTAGCAACATCCCACCATGGGATGCCTCTCCCCTTGGCCCTCTGGATGGCATTGTGAAACACTTAGGGGTGCAATTTGATGACCATCTGTCATTCAAGCCACAGATAAAATCTGTGTGGGTACAAGTTTTGGGGTTCTACGCTCACTGAAAAAGTTTTTACACTTACTGTCTTTCTCTGCAAAAAAGACAGTTATTCAGGCTCTCATTCCATCAATATTAGATTACGACAATGTGGTTTACTAGGGTCTGCCGGAATACTTCCTGTAGAGGTTGCAGGTGGTGCAGAAAGTGGCAGCTTGTCTCCTTTTGAGATCGCCTTTGAGAATGCATATATCCCTGCATTTTCATGATCTGCACTGGCTTCCCATTAGGAAAAGAATTATGTTCAAGGCGTTGGTGCTGACACATGGGGCCTTATATCAATCGAGGGCATATATCCTTTAGAGTCATGTTCGGCTTCCCGCCTCCAACCCAAAATCTGAGATCTGCTAATAAACTATTGGCAGTGATCCCTAAAATGCGGAAAACTAGAACGGGAGGTAGATCTGTGGCTTTTCTAGGAGCAAGTGCCTGGAATAAACTCCTGGTACAATTGCGCGCCATCTCCAATCGCTCAGCCTTTAAAAAACTGCTGCAAACATGGCTTTTTAACCAGGTTTGAATGATGGTTGTTTAATCTTCTGACCTTTGACTATTTGTGCTGGGACACTCTGCTGAGTAGTTGTACGTACTATAAGTTCTAATTTGATTGATTGATTGATTCATTCATTCATTCGTTAACCAGTACATATACATTACAATTAATCATCAAAAAGCAAATAACATAACACAGTTTCACATATCAAAACATTGCTAAAACAGTGTAAGAAAAACCAAATCAACACACTACAGAAAAACATCAAAATTAATACAACTAAATAACTAAACTCTAGACCTCCTACCTCCACCCCATAGTCCCAAAACCCTAAAAAAAACTTTAAAAAGGACATAGCTGCTCTGACAAATAACCACACCTTACCGCAAACTGAATTGTGGAAAATTGATTAAAAATGAGACAAACAGACTACAAAATAGAAGGTAGCAGTAAAAAAGTCTGCTAAATGAAACTAAAAAGAAGACTAGCTCCCCATAGAAATGAATGGGAAAATAAGTTAAAGATTTGGAATAAATATTTTTAAAAGTGTAAAAAGAAATTAAACATGTAAATCATGTTGAAGAATTTTGTAAAAATGCAAAACATTGTGAAATATAAATTAAGTAATAGTATACTGTAACAAAGTATGTTGAAACAAACAATGTTAAGATTAGGTACATGAAACAATTTAATAAATGTTAACAAATGTTGAACAATAGAAAAAAACCTGGAAAATGTATTACCATTGAAATATGATTTACATTGTTTATTTAATCATAACAATTGATTCAAATTTTTCTATTTATTAATATATGTTTTTCACTACAAACACATACGTTTAAAAATGTAAAATACACATCAAGTAAATGTTGAAAAAAAAAATATCTTTATTCTATGAAAATATATCAACAATGATGTTATTTATTACAAACATACAACTACTTTTTAAATTACCTTTCTAAACACCAACAATACTAATTAAATTACATAAGCTGCCCCTACTATATAAAATCCAGTTTAACAAAAAAACTCACACTTAAGTGGTAAAATTAAAGATTCACACTTCAACGTAAACCATTTGAAGAAAGTGTTGGAAACTAAAGGAACAACATTCACTATTCACTATTCCCACTCCAATCTACACCGATTTGGGGGAGGTGTTAGACACTAAAGGGGTGACATTTACTATTCTTGTTCCAATCCAAAACCAAATTGGGGAAGGTGCTGGACACTTACAGGATTACATTTACTATTCCCACTCCAATCTAATCCAATTTGGAGTAGGTGTTAGACACCAAAGGGGTGGCATTTACTATCCCCACTCCAATCTAAACCAATTTGGGGCAGATGTTGGACACCAAAGGGGTGACATTTACTAGTCCCATCTCCAATCTAAACCAACTTGGGGAAGGTGTTGGGCATTAAAGGGGTGACCTTTACTGTTACCACTCCAATATAAACCAATTTGAAAAGGTGCTGGAATCTAAAGGGGTGACATTTACTATTCCCACTCCAATCTAAACCAGCTTGGACAAGGTGCTGGACACTAAAGGGGTGCTATCTTCAATTCTCACTCCAGTCTAAACAAATTTGGGGAAGGTGTTGGACACTAAAAGGATGACAATTAGTGTTTCTACTCCAATCTAAACCAACTTGAAGAATATGTTGGACACAAAGGAGTGACTCCTACTATTCCCACTCCCATTCCCACTCTGATCTAAACCAATTTGGGGAAGGTGTTGGACAATAAAGGGGTAACACTTACTGCCACCACTCTAATCAGAACCAATTTGGGGAAGGTGTTGGAAACTAAAGGGTTGGCATTTAGGGGGTCATTACGACCCCGGTGGTCGGCGATAATATGTTTACCCCCATATTATGACATTGGTGAGTTGGCTGAAGCCAACCTGCCACTGTACTACTCCGACCGCCCTGGCAGTTACAGCAGTCGGGCTGGAGATATCCATCTCCAGCACGGCGGCCGTCACTGTTCGGCCTGTGGGATTATGACTCCACCTACCACCATGGTTTTCCTGGCTTCCTTATGGCCACGAAACCCATGGCAGTAGGCACTATCAGTGACAGGGAAATCCTTTCCTGTCACTGATAGGGGTCTTCTCCCTCCCCCTCCAGTTAAACCCCTTACCCCCTACCTCTCCACAGCTCCGCCTACCCCCTGCATTCACACCACCTTCCCAGACACACACGCATACACACACCCATTCCCACATGCATCCACCCATGTATACATCCATTCACAAACACATCTGCACACACACTCAAACATACACCCAGACATGCATTCACATCACACAACATACACACACTCACACCTCCATACATGCACATACGCATTCAACACGCAACACACACCAACATTCACTCACACACAAACATTCTCACACGCACCCACACACACAAACAACACCCCCAACCACCCCTCCCCTGTCAGAGACCCGACTTACCTGGATCCAGAGGGTCCTCCGGCAGGAGACGGGACAGGGCGCTGCTGCCAGCAGCAGCGCCCACCAGCAGAACACCGCCAGGCCGTATTAATTCTCATAATACGGCTGGCGGAGGTCTACTGGTGTGGCGCTGCTGCTGGCAGCAGCGCCACCTTACCACCATCCGCTGGCATGGCCACAGATGAATTTACGCCATTCTTGTGGTGGAAATCCGGCTGTGGTCATAATACGGTTGCAGCTGGTAGCCGCGGCGACGGTCTTTTGGTGGCCGTTGCTGTGGCGGTAGGCGGTTTTTACCGTTAATGTTATAATGAGAGCCTTAATATTTCCACTCCAATCTAAAGCATTTTGGGCAAGGTGTTGGATGCAAACAAATGTATACACACAATAAATACTCCATACTCACATATACTTTTCGATGTGTAAAATAAAAATTACTTAGATGACACAATAACCGAAACAACAATATTTCTATATTTAAAATTAAACATATAAAATAATACAGTATGTTAATCACTATTGATAATTAATATAATGTTTTATACGAGTAAGGAGGTAAGTTTTATGTCAGAGCAGGGGGATCCCTCTGAAAGAGGCATCGCGGTAAAGGAAAGGGTTTTCCTTTCCCTCAATGTCTCTTTGAGCATTCCTGCTGCCCGATCGCAACCCTGGAATGCCCACTAGACCCCAGGGAATTAGTGTGTGTGTGTTTTTATTGTGTGGAGGAACAACCCCTTGGGCAAGGGTCGCTCTCCTTTGGGGGAAATGTATTTTTCGCCATTTCTGCCCCCCCTTGGGGGCAGAAAGCCACTACAAACCAGGGATTTTTTTTTGCGCTGATTTGTTTGTGTTGGGGGTGGCCCCTTGGGCAAGGGTCACCCCCAAGGGCCCAAAAGCACTATTGGGCAGTTCTGCCCCCCTTGGGAGCAGATCGTCCTATATTTTTTAGGCCTTTCTGCCTCCAAGGGGGGCAGAATCCACTTAGCGCCAGGGATCATGTGTGTGTGCTTTGTATGGGGGGGTGGCCCCTTGGGCAAGGGTTGCCCCCCAAAGGGGGCAATGTAATGGGGGCAGAAACCATGAAGATGCCAGAGGTTTATTTTTCTTTCTTTTGGTTATTTTTTTTGTGTTGAGGGGATGCCCCCTTGGGCAAGGGTCGCCCCCAAGGGCCAAAAACCACTATTGGGCAGTTCTGCCCCCCTTGGGGGCAGATCGGCCTATTTGTTTATTTTTAGGCCCATCTGCCAACAAGCGGGGCAGAATCCACTGAGTGCCAGGGATCATGTGTGTGTTTTGTGTGTGGGGGGGTGGCCCCTTGGAAAAGGGTCGCCCCCCAAAGGGGGCAATATATTCTATGGCATTTCTGACCCCCTTGGGGGGATATTGGCCATTTTTTTTTTTAGGCCCATCTGCCTCAAGCAGAGAACACTAGACACAAGGGAAAATTAAAAAATGGTTGGTGGCGGGGTGTTTGTCAACTGGCGAAGTATTTGCATTTATGATAATAACAGTTTATTTCTCCTTTTTGTTCTAGTTCAAAGCTTTTGCTTCCTTTGCTGTGGCTTGTTGCAGTTTTGGCTGTGGTTGTCCTGCGGTTTGCGTAGTTGCATGTTTTAGGTGAGTAAATAAATTTACTCCAAAGGAGTATTGTTGCCATGTATGAATGACATGTTTGTAGGTGGTGTACTGAATGCACGATTGTGTCTGAAATTGTCCTTAGATTTATGCACAATGATTATTGTGTTGTCTAATGTCTAATTTGCTTTTTTTTCTCTTTTTAGTGGGATATCATTGGTGATTGCTGTGGCTGTGCAGAGTAGTTGCTGGAGAGTCAAGCTTTTTTAGGCAAGTGAGCAGTATAGTTTTTGAGTTTATAACTCTTTGTGATAAGGCTACACTTTGTTTGTTACTTATCTTACACAGTGCTGGTTGTTGATGGTGCATTTGTTCAGTTAATTTTTGTAGGAAGGATCATGGCTAGCCATAGGATGACCGCTCAGCAGGTTGTCGGTGTGCTTTTTGAGTCGTCTTCTGACCATGATTATAACACTGACTCTGCATCTGAGGCAGAGGAGGAAGTGCAAGATTCTAGAAGTGAATTTTCTGTCAGAGAGGAATCATCTGATGATGAAGCCACTCTCAGTGCTAGAGGAGGACACTGATGTGCCAATGGTGCAGCAGCCAGCGGCTGAAAGGCTTCCCACTGGAAGACCTGACACGTGGGTTGCACCAAACATGGAGCAGCCACAGTTGCTTGCGTTTACTGGTTTCCCAGGGTTTCGAGTTAATACGGAAACCTTTTTCCCTGTCACCTTTTTTGGTTGTTTATGGACAATATATTTTTGGAATAGATTGTTGAGCAGACTAATTTGTATGCATAGCAGTATTTGAGGGACAACGCTGCCAGACTTAGGCCACACTCTAGAGCTAGCTGGTGAATTCCCACAAATCTAGAAGAGTTGAAAACGTTCTTGGGTTTAACTTTTTTGATGGGGCTGATAAGGAAGCCATCACTGTTTTCATATTGGTCTACTAGTCTCTTGATGGCAACTGCTATATTTCCTGCAATCATGAGTCGTAACCGGTATGAGCTTCTTCTTCGGATGTTGCATTTTGTAGAAAATGCATTAGCCTTGCCACAAGATCACCCTGATTCTGACCGTTTTTTTTAAGATTAGACCTGTTCTTGATCATTTGGTAGATCGGTTTTCAGAGATCTATGTTCCAGGCAAAGAAATATCTGTAGATGAGTCTTTGGTCCTGTTCAAGGGTCGTTTGGTTTTTCGGCAGTACATTCCTAGCAAGAGGGCACAGCATGGAATCAAGATTTATATGCTGTCTGAAAGTAGTACAGGATATGTTTATAATTTCCGGGTCTACACTGGTAGGGATTCCAATATTTACCCCCCTGGTTGTCCAACCACTTTTGGAGTTAGTGAGAAAAGTTTGTGGGACGTTGGTAGATGGCTGATCAACAAAGATCACCATTTATATGTAGATAACTTCTACACTGGAGTTCAGTTGTTCAAGGAGTTGTTCAGAGTGGACAATGTTGCTTGTGGCACAATCCGCTCTAATCAGAAAGGCTATCCAAGAGAGCTTGTCTGTAAAAAAACTTGAGAAGGGGCAGTGCAGTGCCTTGCGGAATGATGAGCTGCTAGCTCTGAAATTTGTAGACAGTAGGGATGTGTACATGCTAACTACCATCCATGATGAGAGTACTTCACCTGTGGCTGTTTGGGGTCAAGTGGCTGAAGTGCGCAAACCTGTGTGCATTTTAAACCATAATAAGCACATGGGTGGTGTTGATAGAGTAAATCAGAGGTTGGAACCTGACACTGCTGCTCGCAAGTCTTATGTTTGGTATAAGAAATTAGCGGTTCACCTGTTCCCCTTGGCAACTTTTAATGCTTTTGTTGCGTTCACGGATAGTTCTCCAGAGTCAAGGATGACATTTGTGCAATTTCTGGAGTCTATCGTAGCGAGCCTTGTTGTGCTGGAACAGGCAAGAGTTCCTAGAAAAGCAGTGGTGGAGGATGTGGCTAGATTGAAAGATCGTCACTTTGCTGAGCACATTCCTCCCACAGCCAAAAAAACTTTCCTGCTAAGAGATGTAGAGTCTGTGCTCGAAGAGGTATCAGGAAGGAGACTAGGATGTACTGCCCTAATTGTCCTTCAAAGCCTGGGCTGTGTGTGGGTGGCTGTTTCAGGAGCTACCACACACAGAAGGATTATTGGGAAATACTGTGAGCATAAACTGCTGTTTTATATTTTCATATGTTAAGTTTCATGGTTGGCATTACTGTCATGTATTCAGTTAGAGCTTTTGTGTTTGTAGTTTTGTAAATATTTATAACTAGTGTTTTCTTTATTGTTTAAAAACAAAAAAAAGTGATAGCAGTGTGCATGGGGTGGCGCTTGGCTGGCGGTGTGCGTGGGGTGGCGTTTGCCTGGCTGTGTGAGTGGGGTGGCGCTTGGCTAGCGATGGGAGTGGGGAGTACTGAACCATCACTCCCCCTCGTGCCAAATCCAACCAGTATGTTTGGTAAAAATAACAAACCTGCTTCGCTGCAATCAGGCACCGCAGCACACCCGTGACACGCTAGGTGTCTCGGGTGGGTCCCCGATGATGAAGTATGCCACCAACTTCGTTGGTGGGTGAGGGGTCTTTTTAACATAACCTAAGTGCATTTCTTTTCACAATTTTAGTGTTTGGAACATCACATAAGTATGTGGACACATCAAAATGATGTATTACAAAACTACCTGTGTTTGGGGGGCACCTATGTTTTTGGTCCCTGGTGCGGTCTTCATCTAGGTAAACCTACCAAACCCAGACATGTTGTAAAACTAGACACCCCAAGGAGTCCAGGGAGGTGTGGCTTGCCTGGATCTCCAACATTTTTTTACCCAGACTCCTCTGCAAACCTCAAAATTTGCTTAAAAAAGCATATTTTCCTCACTTTTCTTTGTAGGATCACCGCTCTGGCACAAATTTCCTACCACCCAGCATTCCCGTCAGTCCCCCAAGTAAAACCATACTTCACTTGTGTGGGTCCTCAGAGCAGAGTCAGCCTAAAAGATGTATAAATGAAAAATATGTGCTTATCAACTCATTGTGCTAACCCCTCAATCTCTAAAGGTTATTGGCATTTTTCTATTACAGGCACCAGGGTCACCCACATAACTGAGGTATCATTTTTATCGGGAGACTTGGGGGAACACTGGGTGGAAGGAAGTTTGTGGCTCCTCTCAGATGCCAGAACTTTCTGTCACTGAAATGTGAGGAGAAAGTGCTTTTTTAGCCAAATTTTGAGGTTTGCAAAGGATTCTGGGTAACAAAACCTGCTGAGAGCCCCAGAACTCACCCCATCTTGGATTCCCCTAGGTGTCTAGCTTTATAAAATGCACAGGTTTGGTAGGTTTCCCTAGGTGCCGGCTGAGCTAGAGGCCAAAATCCACAGGTAGGCACTTTGTAAAAAACACCAATTTTCTTTGGGAAAATGTTATGTGTCCACGTTGTGTTTTGGAGCATTTCCTGTTGCGGGCACTAGGCCTACCCACACAAGTGAGTTATCATTTTTATCGGGAGACTTGGGGGAAACGCTGGGTGGAAGGAAATTTGTGTCTCCTCTCAGATTCCAGAACTTTCTGTCACTGAAATGTGAGGAAAAAGTGTTTTTATAGCCACATTTTGAGGTTTGCAAATTATTCTGGGTAACAAAACCTGGTGAGAGCCCCACAAGTCACCCTATCTTGGATTCCCCAAGGTGTCTAATTTAAAAAAAAGCACAGGTTTGGTCGGTTTCCCTAGGTGCCAGCTGAGCTAGAGGCCAATATCCACAGGTAGGCTCTATGCAAAAAAACACCTCTGTTTTCTTTGGGAAAATGTGATGTGTCCACATTGTGTTTTGGGGCATTTCCTGTCACGGGCACTAGGCCTACCCACACAAGAGACGTATCATTTTTATCTGGAGACCGAGGGGAACGCTGGGTGGAAAATAATGTGTGGCTCCTCTCAGATTCCAGAACTTTGTGTCACCAAAATGTGAGGAGAAAGTGTTTTTTTGGCCACATTTTGAGGTCTGCAAATGATTCTGGATAACAGAACCTGCTGAGAGCCCCACAAGTCACCCCATCTTGGATTCCCCTAGGTGTCTAGTTTTAAAAAATGCGCAGGTTTGGTAGGTTTCCCTAGGTGCCGGCGGAGCTAGAGGCCAAAATCCACAGGTAGGCACTACGCAAAAAACACCTCTGTTTTCTTTGTGAAAATGTGATTTGTCCACGTTGTGTTTTGGAGCATTTCCTGTTGCGGGCACTAGGCCTACCTACACAAGTGAGGTATCATTTTTATCGGGAGACTTGGGGGAAACGCTGGGTGGAAGGAAATTTGTGGCTCCTCTCAGATGCCAGAACTTTCTGTCACTGAAATGTGAGGAGAAAGTGTTTTTTAGCCACATTTTGAGGTCTGCAAATGATTCTGGGTAACAGAACCTGCTGAGAGCCCCACAAGTCACCTCATCTTGGATTCCCTTAGGTGTCTAGTTTTAAAAAATGCACAGGTTTGGTAAGTTTCCCTAGGTGCCGGCTGAGCTAGAGGCCAAAATCCACAGGTAGGCAGTTTGCAAAAAAACACCTGTTTTCTTTGGGAAAATGTGTTGTGTCCACGTTGCGTTTTGGAGCATTTCCTGTCGCAGGCAGTAGGCCTACCCACACAATTGATTTATCACTTTTATCGGGACACTTAGGGAAACGCTGGGTGGAAATAAATTTTTGGCTCCTCTCAGATTCCAGAACTTTCTGTCACTGAAATGTGAGGAGAAAGTGTTTTTTAGCCACATTTTGAGGTCTGCAAATGATTCTGGGTAACAGAACCTGCTGAGAGCCCCACAAGTCACCTCATCTTGGATTCCCTTAGGTGTCTAGTTTTAAAAAATGCACAGGTTTGGTAAGTTTCCCTAGGTGCCGGCTGAGCTAGAGGCCAAACTCCACAGGTAGGCCCTTTTTAAAAAAACGCCTCTGTTTTCTTTGGGAAAATGTGATGTGTCAATGTTGTGTTGTGGGGCATTTCCTGTTGCGCGTACTAGGCCTACCCACACAAGTGAGGTATCATTTATATCGGGAGACTTGGGGGAAACGCTGGGTGGAAGGAAATTTGTGGCTCCCCTCAGATTCCAGAACTTTCTGTCACTGAAATGTGAGGAAAAAGTGTTTTTATAGCCACATTTTGAGGTTTGCAAATGATTCTGGGTAACAAAACCTGGTGAGAGCCCCACAAGTCACCCTATCTTGGATTCCCCTAGGTGTCTAGTTTTCAAAAATGCACAGGTTAGGTTGGTTTCCATAGGGACCGGCTGAGCTAGAGGCCAAAATCCACAGGTAGGCACTTTGTAAAAAAACGCCTCTGTTTTCTTTGGGAAAATGTGATGTGTCCACGTTGTGTTTTGGGGCATTTCCTGTCGTGGGCACTAGGCCTACCCACACAAGTGACGTATCATTTTTATCGGGAGACTTAGGGGAACGCTGGGTGGAAAGATATTTGTGGCTCCTCTCAGATTCCAGAACTTTCTGTCACCAAAATGTGAGGAGAAAGTGTTTTTTTAGCCACATTTTGAGGTCTGCAAGTGATTCTGGATAACAGAACCTGCTGAGAGCCCCACAAGTCACCCCATCTTGGATTCCCCTAGGTGTCTAGTTTTAAAAAATGCGCAGGTTTGGTAGGTTTCCCTAGGTGCTGGCTGTGCTAGATGCCAAAATCCACAGGTAGGCACTTTGCAAAAAACACCTCGGTTTTCTTTGGGAAAATGTGATGTGTCCACATTGTGTTTTGGAGCATTTCCTGTTGCGGGCACTAGGCCTACCTACACAAGTGAGGTATCATTTTTATCGGGAGACTTGGGGGAAACGCTGGGTGGAAGGAAATTTGTGGCTCCTCTCAGATGCCAGAACTTTCTGTCACTGAAATGTGAGGAGAAAGTGTTTTTTAGCCACATTTTGAGGTCTGCAAATGATTCTGGGTAACAGAACCTGCTGAGAGCCCCACAAGTCACCCTATCTTGGATTCCCCTAGGTGTCTAGTTTTCAAAAATGCACAGGTTAGGTTGGTTTCCATAGGGACCGGCTGAGCTAGAGGCCAAAATCCACAGGTAGGCACTTTGTAAAAAAACGCCTCTGTTTTCTTTGGGAAAATGTGATGTGTCCACGTTGTGTTTTGGGGCATTTCCTGTCGTGGGCACTAGGCCTACCCACACAAGTGACGTATCATTTTTATCGGGAGACTTAGGGGAACGCTGGGTGGAAAGATATTTGTGGCTCCTCTCAGATTCCAGAACTTTCTGTCACCAAAATGTGAGGAGAAAGTGTTTTTTTAGCCACATTTTGAGGTCTGCAAGTGATTCTGGGTAACAGAACCTGCTGAGAGGCCCACAAGTCACCCCATCTTGGATTCCCCTAGGTGTCTAGTTTTAAAAAATGCACAGGTTTGGTAGGTTTCCCTAGGTGCTGGCTGTGCTAGATGCCAAAATCCACAGGTAGGCACTTTGCAAAAAACACCTCGATTTTCTTTGGGAAAATGTGATGTGTCCACATTGTGTTTTGGAGCATTTCCTGTTGCGGGCACTAGGCCTACCCACACAAGTGAGGTATCATTTTTATCAGGAGACTTGGGGGAAACCCTGGGTGGAAGGAAATTTGTGGCTCCTCTCAGATTCCAGAACTTTCTGTCACCGAAATGTGAGGAAAAAGTGTTTTTATAGCCACATTTTGAGGTTTGCAAATTATTCTGGGTAACAAAACCTGGTGAGAGCTCCAGAAGTCACCCTATCCTGGATTCCCCTAGGTGTCTAGTTTTCAACAATGCACAGGTTTGGTCGGTTTCCCTAGGTGCCAGCTGAGCTAGAGGCCAAAATCCACAGGTAGGCACTTTGCAAAAAACACCTCTGTTTTCTTTGTGAAAATGTGATGTGTCCACGTTGTGTTTTGGGGCATTTCCTGTCACGGGCACTAGGCTTACCCACACAAGTGAGGTATCATTTTTATCAGTAGACTTGGGGGAATGCTGGGTGGAAGGAAATTTTGGCTTCTCTCAGATTCCAGAACTTTCTGTCACCGAAATGTGAGGAGAAAGAGTTTTTTAGCCACAATTTTGAGGTTTGCAAAGGATTCTGGGTAACAGAACCTGGTGAGAGCCCCACAAGCCACCCCATCTTGGATTCCCCTAGGTGTCTTATTTTAAAAAATGCACAGGTGTGGTAGGTTTCCCTAGGTGCTGGCTGAGCTAGAGGCCAAAATCCACAAGTAGGCTGTTTGCAAAAAACACCTCTGTTTTCTTTGTGAAAATGTAATGTGTCCACATTGTGTTTTGGGGAATTCCTGTCACGGGCACTAGGCCTACCCACACAAGTGAGGTATCATTTTTATTGGGAGGCTTGGGGGAAACGCTGGGTTGAAGGAAATTTGTGGCTCCTCCCAGATTCCAGAACTTTCTGTCACCGAAATGTGAGGAAAAAGTGTTTTTATAGACACATTTTGAGGTTTGCAAATGATTCTGGGTAACAAAACCTGGTGAGCGCCCCACAAGTCACCCTATCCTAGATTCCCCTAGGTGTCTAGTTTTCAAAAATGCACAGGTTTGGTCGGTTTCCCTAGGTGCCAGCTGAGCTAGAGGCCAAAATCCACAGGTAGGCACTTTGCAAAAAGCACCTCTGTTTTCTTTGTGAAAATGTGATGTGTCTACGTTGTGTTTTGGGGCATTTCCTGTCACGGGCACTAGGCCTACCTACACAAGTGAGGTATAATTTTTATCAGGAGACTTGGGGGAACGCTGCGTAGAAGGAAATTTGTGGCTCCTCTCAGATTCCAGAACTTTCTGTTACCGAAATGTGAGGAGAAAGTGTTTTTTAGCCACAATTTTGAGGTTTGCAAAGGAATCTGGGTAACAGAACCTGGTGAGAGCCCCACAAGTCACCCCATCTTGCATTCCCCTAGGTGTCTAGTTTTAAAAAATGCACAGGTGTGGTAGGTTTCCCTAGGTGCTGGCTGATCTAGAGGCCAAAATCCACAGGTAGGCTCTTTGCAAAAAACACCTCTGTTTTCTTTGTGAAAATGTGATGTGTCCACATTGTGTTTTGGGGCATTTCCTGCCGCGGGCACTAGGCCTACCCACACAAGTGAGGTTTCATTTTTATCAGGAGACTTGGGGGAACGCTGGGTGGAAGGAAATTTGTGGCTCCTCTCAGATTCAAGAAGTTTCTGTCACCTAAATGTGAGGAGAAAGTGTTTTCTTAGCCAAATATTGAGGTTTGCAAAGGATTCGGGGTAACAAAACCTGGTGACAGCCCCACAAGTCACCCCATCTTGGATTCCCCTAGGTGTCTAGTTTTAAAAAATGCACAGGTTTGGTAGGTTTCCCTGGGTGCCGTCTGAGCTAGAGGCCAAAATCCACAGGTAGGCACTTTGCAAAAAACACCTCTGTTTTCTTTGGGAAAAATGATGTGTCCACGTTGTGTTTTGGGGCATTTCCTCTTGCGGGCGCTAGGCCCACAGAGGTGAAGTATCATTTTTATCTGGAGACTTGGAGGAAAGCTGGGTGGAAGGAAATTTGTGGCTCCTCTCAGATTCTTAGCCAAATTTCGAGGTTTGCAAAGGATTCTGGGTAAGAAAACCTGGTGAGAGCCCCACAAGTCACCCCATCTTGGATTCCCCTAGGTGTCTGTTGGGTTGTGTCCTTTGTGCCTCCTGTGCGACCGCACAATGGAATGTGGAATGTAAGGAATGTAGAATGTTGGTTTGTGAATGTGGGTTGTGGGCGGCAGTTGCAACGGAGGAAGGGAAGTGGCAGACGGAAGGAAAAGCTGTTACGTTATGACTCAATAAAACTTACTTCAATCAAGAGAGTGTCCGGATCCAATACTTTTCAGTGGCGACGAGGGTCCTGCTACATCTTCCGGTGGCCGCATGAAGATTGTGTCCGCAGCTTTTCCCTCCATCGGTGTTGACGCTGCTTCTCAGTGTCGTCGTACGGTCGTGGAAGTTCGCACTACTTCCGAGGGGAGAGGTGAGGAACTGCCACCGCTAGAAGAATTTAACATTTGAGGATCCTTCCTCTCTCTCGCGTTCATCTTCGCGCATCTAGTGCGCGTCCACCGCGTTTTGTGTGCATTCTCTGTGGCTATATTGTTGCTTGTCACGGTGACACGCACACCCTTGGTGACCATTTTGTATATACGCAGCGGCCATATTACTGCGTGTCACGGTGACACGCACACCTCCAGCGGCCATTTCCAGATTCTAGTGATGCGCACACCTTGAGAACGCGTATTTTGCACCGCCCACTACTTGGTATTAACTACAGCGTGTCACGGTGGCACGCACACCTTTTCTTTAACAAAGGAAAAATAAAGAAATAGAAAAGATCACTTACAGAAACGTTTATTCAGCGCGTCATGGTGATGCGCACACCTATTTCTGTTGAAGGTACATTTGATCGTGTGCAATTAGTGGCACTTTGCTGGCTTCATTTTTGTACTCTGTTACCTATTTACCAGTTTTAATTTTACTTCACCCTGTTGTATTAATAACCTGTATCCATGCAGCAGTCCATTACACCACCACCTCCTTTTGTTCCTAATCCGACTTTGCCGGATGCTGATTGGGAACAGTGGAAAGAGGCATTTGAGTCATATTTAGATGTTCTTGAGGGTGAAACTTTCACTCACAAGAGGAAATATGCTATTTTTAGACATTGCCTTGGCAGTGAAAGGCGGAAAATTTTAAAATATATTCCTAAAGTGCCAGTATTGACTATTGAAGGTGAAGGTGATGATGTTGAAGATGAGTATAGTACTGCTATTAAATCTATGGACGTAAGATTTAAGAAGTGTAGAAATGTTACGTTGGAAAGGCACAAGTTTTATAAGAGAGAACAAGTCGAAGGAGAATCTGCATCCAGTTGGTGCTTTGAGACTGTTGGCAGTTTCATGTGAGTACAAAGAATTTGAAGAGGAAATGATAAAGGATCAGCTTGTGGAAAAGACCAACAACAAAAAAGTACAAGAAGCGTTATTATCTACACCTAATTTAACTTTACAAAAGGCATTGGAAATTGCCACCAGAATAGAAAGTACTGTTGCATTCATGGAACAGATGTCGGTTTCTGAAGTCAAGAATCATACTTCACGTTCTGATGTATTTGCTATAAAGCCAAAGTATAAGAAAAATAACAAGATGGGTGAGGGTTTACAATCTACTGGGACTAAATCTGAGAAGAAACCTTTTAAACCTTTAGAATGTTACAGATGTGGTAGCACTTCTCATTTGGGCAATGCTAAGTTTTGTCCTGCCATGGATAAAATGTGTGCTAAGTGTTATAAAAAGGCCATTTCGCAAGAGTGTGTAAATCTAACAAGGCTGATAATGCTGATAGATCCAACTCCAATCGGGTTAACAGCGTAGTTACTAATAGTTGTGTTTCTTCCAGCAGTGATGATGGGGAAGTGTTTTTAGTACAAGACAATGAGAGCATTCATAAGAAAAGACCATTTTGTTCAGTAGAGATTAATGGAGTCCTGGTCCACATGATGGCTGATTCTGGGTCACCTTTCACACTTCTGAGCGACAGTAATTGGAACAATCTGTTTAAAGTCCATGGGGCCATTTTGAATCAATCTAATATTCGGCCTATTGGATATGGTGGAAGTTCCATCGAAGTGCTCGGAGAATTTGAAGCTGAACTTAAATTTATGAACAATACCATACGGTCGACTGTATATGTTGCTAAAGATGATACTTGTTTATTAGGCTGGTTTGATCAAGGTAAATTAGAATTGATACTAGATCCAAACAATCCTGAACAAGTCATACTGAGGGATGAGTTCTTACAAGTGTCTACCGTTATGAGTGATAAATGGGAAGTGCGTTATCCTGAAATTTTTAGAGGTGTTGTGGGACTATATAAAGGATTCGCTCATAAAATCAAGATTAAGAAGGACGCTCAACCCAAGGTTCATAGAGTACGGAAAGTTCCCTTCACTCTTAAAGATGATTCTAAGAAGGAATTAGATAAATTGTGTTTTCAGGGCATAATTGAACCAAATTAGTCATCTGATTGGGTTGCTCCTGTAGTTCTGGCTCGCAAATCGAATGGTCAGTTGCGTATGTGTGTTGACTTACGCGATCTTAATGATCAAATTTGGGTAGATCAATTTCCCCTTCCGAACATTTCTGAAATGTTATCTTCGATTAAGGGTGCTAAGGTGTTTTCGCTACTCGACATGACATCAGCATATCATCAAATTAATTTACATCCAGACTCTAGACACTACACTGCTTTCATAACACCTTTTGGTTTATTCCAATTTAAACGTATGCCGTTTGGTCTTGCATCTGCTGTCTTTCAGAGGACTGTTGATAGCATGTTTAGGGAATTGAATGGTGTGAAGGCCTTCCCAGACGACATTTTAGTTTACGGTAAGGATGAGCAGGAACATGATGAGCGATTAAGTTGTGTTTTAAAAACGTTAAAATCGAAAGGGGTAACTTTAAGTTCTACTAAGTGTCATTTTGGAGTACCTACTGTTAATTATCTGGGTTTTGAATTGTCGGCTGATGGCATCAAACCCAAAGGATGTTTAGTTGAATCTATCCAAAATTATGGGAGTCCAGAGAACAAAGATCAATTGCGGTCTTTCATGGGTTTGGTAGAGTTTTACGCCCGATTTATCCCTAATTGTTCAGAGAAAATGTATAATTTAAGGAATCTTTTAAAAAAGAATGTCAAGTTTATATGGGACGAGCATTGTAATAGCGAGTTTGAACATATTAAACACGAGATTGCCCAAGCAATTCCTTTGAAACCGTTTGATACTAAGGATCACACCATCATCATGACAGATGCCAGCCAAAAGGGGTTGGGTGCTGTGTTATTACAAAGGAGAAATTACAGGGAAGAAGTGGTGGCATTTGCTTCACGGAGTTTGAAGGGTGCTGAAGTAACGTATTCAGTATTTGAACGTGAGGCTTTGGCGTGCTGGTGGAGCATTAATCATTTTAAACAATACGTTTGGGGCTCAAGATTCACAGTGAGAACAGACCATAAACCATTGGTTCAATTGTTTACTGCCAAGGGTGCTGAGAAAGCTACTCCCAGGATTGCCAAGTGGCAATATTGTTTGTGCGATCATAATTTCAAGGTGGAATATGTGCCGGGCAAAAATAATATTTTGGCCGATTGTTTGTCTAGGTTGCCTAGCACGAATTCGTTAAGTGAATCTTTTGCTGAAAATGGTTCCAGAACCGATGATAATGATATTGTTGTTTGCTCTATCAATGAGCAATTGGATGGTGCGTTGAATGAACAAGAGTGGAGAAACGCTTGTGAAGATGATCACGAAATGAGATTGGTTATGGATGCCGTGATTTCTGGTTGGTCGCATTGGGCCTCTGACGAAGAGATAAGGAATAAGTACAAACATATCTTTGACGAGTTGTCGATAATAGGAGGTTTGTTATATAGGTCCAATCAGTTAGTTGTGCCATGTGGGATGAGAAACAAAGTTTTATTCTTGGCACATGAAGGTCATATTGGGATGCGAGCCATGAAGCGCAGGATAAGAGAAAGTTTTTGGTGGCCTGGAGTTGACAAGTGTATTGAACATTTTGTGAGGGATTGTTTATATTGTGCTACCAGTGATAAGTCCCAGGTTACAGTTCCAAGCCCAATTGAAGCAGTGTGCGTGCCAGACAAGCCGTGGAGTAAACTTGCAATTGATATCATTGGCCCAATGGTGTTGTCTCATGGGATCCAGGAATATGGGATGGTCTTAATTGACTTCTACAGCCGATGGCCCGAAGTGAAATTTGTGAAGACTCCTGATACAAATAATGTGGTCCAATGGTTAGAAGAAATGTTTGCTAGAGAGAGTATTCCCGATGAAATTTTGACAGATAATGGTCCTCAATTTACTTCCTTGCAATTTATGAAGTTCATGCAACTTTTAGGAATCAAACACGTGAAAACCTCGTTGTACCATCCAAGAAGTAATGGCCTTGTGGAGAGATTCAATAGAGTCCTGAAGGACAATATTCAGTTGTCCAAAGCAAGTGGACTACATTGTAAGTCAGAATTGGCAAAATTATTATGGGCAGTACGCACTACGAATAATTCTGATACGCATGTTCCACCGTTTGTTTTGTTGTGGGGTCGCATTCCATCCTCAAAATTGTCAAAGGAATGGATGGGTCCTTTTAGTGTTCCATGGTTCAAGGTTGACAACGTGGCTGATAAACGCATGACTGCTCAACAAAGGTATACGTCTAATTCTCAAAAAAAGCGTTATCGCAAATGTGAGTGGAAGGAGGGTGATTTGGTTAAAGTAAAATATCCGAGGGTTATGGTCAAAGGTATGTCCAAATTTAGTGGTTGGAAGAAAATAATTCAGGTGGGTGATAGTGCTGTCAAATTGGATGATGGCAAGTGGTGGAACAAGAGCAATGTATCTGTACCGAAGATTGGCGATAAAGATTGTGAACTGTGTGTAGATGTCAATAAGCGGATCATGAATGACAACGTTCCTAGATCATCTGTTCCGTGTGTTCGTCCTTCCAGAACTGTTAAAATGCCTAAAAAATTTGATGACTATGTGATGTTGTTAAGCAATACTTCATGATGTAATTGTTATTTTGGGTGTCATGACTTTAGGACATCCTTAGTAATGGATGTTATTAGATAACTAGATTAATTGTATAGAAATATGGTTTGTTTTTACCAAATAATATAAGGGAGAAGATGTGTTGGGTTGTGTCCTTTGTGCCTCCTGCGCGACCCACAATGGAATGTGGAATGTAAGGAATGTAGAATGTTGGTTTGTGAATGTGGGTTGTGGGCGGCAGTTGCAACGGAGGAAGGGAAGTGGCAGAC
This sequence comes from Pleurodeles waltl, assembly GCF_031143425.1. Taxonomy (NCBI): domain Eukaryota; kingdom Metazoa; phylum Chordata; class Amphibia; order Caudata; family Salamandridae; genus Pleurodeles; species Pleurodeles waltl. The sequence continues at coordinate 1,148,705,838 of NC_090447.1, read as the reverse complement.
GGAAGGAAAAGCTGTTACGTTATGACTCAATAAAACTTACTTCAATCAAGAGAGTGTCTGGATCCAATACTTTTCTGTGTCTAGCTTTAAAGAAATTCACAGGTTTGGTAGGTTTCCCTAGGTGCCGGCTGAGCTATAAGCCAAAATCCACAGGTAGGCACTTTGCAAAAAACACCTCTGTTTTCTTTGGGAAAATGTGATGTGTCCACGTTGTGTTGTGGGGCATTTCCTGTTGCGGGCACTAGGCCTACCCACACAAGTGAGGTATCATTTTTATTGGGAGACTTGGGGGAATGATGGGTGGAAGGAAATTTGTGGCTCCTCTCAGATTCTTAGCCAAATGTTGAGGTTTGCACAGGATTCTGGGTAAGAAAACCTGGTGAGAGCCCCACAAGTCACCCCATCTTTGATTCCCCTAGGTGTCTAGTTTTAAAAAATTCACAGGTTTGGTAGGTTTCCCTAGGTGCCGGCTGAGCTATAAGCCAAAATCCCCAGGTAGGCACTTTACAAAAAAACACCTCTATTTTCTTTGGGAAAATGTGATGTGTCCACGTTGTGTTTTGGGGCATTTCCTGTTGCGGGCACTAGGCCTACCCACACAAGTGAGGTATCATTTTTATCGGGAGACTTGGGGGAATGATGAGTGGAAGGAAATTTGTGGCTCCTCTCAGATTCCAGAACTTTCTGTCACCGAAATGTGAGGAGAAAGTGTTTTTTTAGCCAAAATTTTGAGGTTTGCAAAGGATTCTGGGTAACAGAACCTGGTGAGAGCCCCACAAACCACCCCATTGTGGATTCCCCTAGGTGTCTAGTTTTAAAAAATGCACAAGTTTGGTAGGTTTCCCTAGGTGCCGGCTGAGCTAGAGGCCAAAATCCACAGGTAGGCACTTTGCAAAAAACACTTCTGTTTTCTTTGGGAAAATGTGATGTGTCCACGTTGTGTTGTGGGGCATTTCCTGTTGCGGGCACTAGGCCTACCCACACAAGTGAGGCATCATTTTTATTGGGAGACTTGGGGGAATGATGCGTGGAAGGAAATTTGTGGCTCCTCTCAGATTCTTAGACAAATGTTGAGGTTGCAAAGGATTCTGGGTAAGAAAACCTGGTGAGAGCCCCACAAGTCACCCCATCTTTGATTCCCCTAGGTGTCTAGTTTTAAAAAATTCACAGGTTTGGTAGGTTTCCCTAGGTGCCGGCTGAGCTATAAGCCAAAATCCCCAGGTAAGCACTTTACAAAAAAACACCTCTATTTTCTTTGGGAAAATGTGATGTGTCCACGTTGTGTTTTGGGGCATTTCCTGTTGCGGGCACTAGGCCTACCCACACAAGTGAGGTATCATTTTTATCGGGAGACTTGGGGGAATGATGAGTGGAAGGAAATTTGTGGCTCCTCTCAGATTCCAGAACTTTCTGTCACCGAAATGTGAGGAGAAAGTGTTTTTTAGCCAAAATTTGAGGTTTGCAAAGGATTCTGGGTAACAGAACCTGGTGAAAGCCCCACAAGTAACCCCATCTTGGATTCCCCTAGTTGTCTAGTTTTAAGCAATGCACAGGTTTGGTAGGTTTCCCTAGGTGCTGGCTGAGCTATAACCCAAAATCCACAGGTAGGCACTTTACAGAAAAACACCTCTATTTTCTTTGGGAAAATGTGATGTGTCCACGTTGTGTTTTGGGGCATTTCCTGTTGTGGGCCCTAGGCCTACCCACACAAGTGAGGTATCATTTTTATCGGAAGACCTGGGTGAACGGTTGGTCGAAGGAAATTTGTGGCTCCTCTCAGATTCCAGAACTTTCTGTCACCGAAATGTGAGGAGAAAGTGTTTTTTAGCCAAATTTTGAGGTTTGAAAAGGATTCTGGGTAAAAAAACCTGGTGAGAGCCCCACAAGTCACCCCATCTTGGATTCCCCTAGGTGTCTAGTTTTAAAAAATGCACAGGTTTGGTAGGTTTCCCTAGGTGCTGGCTGAGCTAGAAGCCAAAATCCACAGGTAGGCCCTTTGGAAGAAACACCTCTGTTTTCTTTGGGAAAGTGTGATGTGTCCACGTTGTGTTTTGGGGCATTTCCTGTTGAGGGCACTAGGCCTACCCACACAAGTGAGGTATCATTTTTATTGGGAGACTTGGGTGAACGGTTGGTGGAAGGAAATTTGTGGCTCCTCTCAGATTCCAGAACTTTCTGTCACCGAAATGTGAGGAGAACGTGTTTTTTTAGCCAAATTTTGAGGTTTGCAAAGGATTCTGGGTAACAGAACCTGGTGACAGCCCCACAAGTTACCCCATCTTGGATTCCCCTAGGCGTCTAGTTTTAAACAATGCACAGGTTTGGTAGGTTTCCCTAGGTGCCGGCTGAGCTAAAGGCCAAAATCCACAGGTAGGCACTTTGCAAAAAACACCTCTGTTTTCTTTGGGAAAATGTGATGTGTCCACGTTGTGTTTTGGGGCATTTTCTGTTGCGGGCACCAGGCCTACCCACACAAGTGAGGTATCATTTTTATCGGGAGACTTGGGGGAATGGTGGGTGGAAGGAAATTTGTGGCTCCTCTCAGATTCCAGAACGTTCTGCCACCGAAATGTGAGGAGAACGAGTTTATTTAGCCAAATGTTGAGGTTTGCAAAGGATTCTGGGTAAGAAAACCTGGTGAGAGCCCCACAAGTCACCCCATCTTTGATTCCCCTAGGTGTCTAGTTTTAAAAAATTCACAGGTTTGGTAGGTTTCCCTAGGTGCCGGCTGAGCTATAAGCCAAAATCCCCAGGTAGGCACTTTACAAAAAAACACCTCTATTTTCTTTGGGAAAATGTGATGTGTCCACGTTGTGTTTTGGGGCATTTCCTGTTGCGGGCACTAGGCCTTCCCACACAAGTGAGGTATCATTTTTATCGGGAGACTTGGGGGAATGATGAGTGGAAGGAAATTTGTGGCTCCTCTCAGATTCCAGAACTTTCTGTCACCGAAATGTGAGGAGAAAGTGTTTTTTTAGCCAACATCTTGAGGTTTGCAAAGGATTCTGGGTAACAGAACCTGGTGAGAGCCCCACAAACCACCCCATTGTGGATTCCCCTAGGTGTCTAGTTTTAAAAAATGCACAAGTTTGGTAGGTTTCCCTAGGTGCCGGCTGAGCTAGAGGCCAAAATCCACAGGTAGGCACTTTGCAAAAAACACTTCTGTTTTCTTTGGGAAAATGTGATGTGTCCACGTTGTGTTGTGGGGCATTTCCTGTTGCGGGCACTAGGCCTACCCACACAAGTGAGGCATCATTTTTATTGGGAGACTTGGGGGAATGATGCGTGGAAGGAAATTTGTGGCTCCTCTCAGATTCTTAGACAAATGTTGAGGTTGCAAAGGATTCTGGGTAAGAAAACCTGGTGAGAGCCCCACGAGTCACCCCATCTTTGATTCCCCTAGGTGTCTAGTTTTAAAAAATTCACAGGTTTGGTAGGTTTCCCTAGGTGCCGGCTGAGCTATAAGCCAAAATCCCCAGGTAAGCACTTTACAAAAAAACACCTCTATTTTCTTTGGGAAAATGTGATGTGTCCACGTTGTGTTTTGGGGCATTTCCTGTTGCGGGCACTAGGCCTACCCACACAAGTGAGGTATCATTTTTATCGGGAGACTTGGGGGAATGATGAGTGGAAGGAAATTTGTGGCTCCTCTCAGATTCCAGAACTTTCTGTCACCGAAATGTGAGGAGAAAGTGTTTTTTAGCCAAAATTTGAGGTTTGCAAAGGATTCTGGGTAACAGAACCTGGTGAAAGCCCCACAAGTAACCCCATCTTGGATTCCCCTAGTTGTCTAGTTTTAAGCAATGCACAGGTTTGGTAGGTTTCCCTAGGTGCTGGCTGAGCTATAAGCCAAAATCCACAGGTAGGCACTTTACAGAAAAACACCTCTATTTTCTTTGGGAAAATGTGATGTGTCCACGTTGTGTTTTGGGGCATTTCCTGTTGTGGGCCCTAGGCCTACCCACACAAGTGAGGTATCATTTTTATCGGAAGACCTGGGTGAACGGTTGGTCGAAGGAAATTTGTGGCTCCTCTCAGATTCCAGAACTTTCTGTCACCGAAATGTGAGGAGAAAGTGTTTTTTAGCCAAATTTTGAGGTTTGAAAAGGATTCTGGGTAAAAAAACCTGGTGAGAGCCCCACAAACCACCCCATTGTGGATTCCCCTAGGTGTCTAGTTTTAAAAAATGCACAGGTTTGGTAGGTTTCCCTAGGTGCTGGCTGAGCTAGAAGCCAAAATCCACAGGTAGGCCCTTTGGAAGAAACACCTCTGTTTTCTTTGGGAAAGTGTGATGTGTCCACGTTGTGTTTTGGGGCATTTCCTGTTGAGGGCACTAGGCCTACCCACACAAGTGAGGTATCATTTTTATTGGGAGACTTGGGTGAACGGTTGGTGGAAGGAAATTTGTGGCTCCTCTCAGATTCCAGAACTTTCTGTCACCGAAATGTGAGGAGAACGTGTTTTTTTAGCCAAATTTTGAGGTTTGCAAAGGATTCTGGGTAACAGAACCTGGTGACAGCCCCACAAGTTACCCCATCTTGGATTCCCCTAGGCGTCTAGTTTTAAACAATGCACAGGTTTGGTAGGTTTCCCTAGGTGCCGGCTGAGCTAAAGGCCAAAATCCACAGGTAGGCACTTTGCAAAAAACACCTCTGTTTTCTTTGGGAAAATGTGATGTGTCCACGTTGTGTTTTGGGGCATTTTCTGTTGCGGGCACCAGGCCTACCCACACAAGTGAGGTATCATTTTTATCGGGAGACTTGGGGGAATGGTGGGTGGAAGGAAATTTGTGGCTCCTCTCAGATTCCAGAACGTTCTGCCACCGAAATGTGAGGAGAACGAGTTTATTTAGCCAAATGTTGAGGTTTGCAAAGGATTCTGGGTAAGAAAACCTGGTGAGAGCCCCACAAGTCACCCCATCTTTGATTTCCCTAGGTGTCTAGTTTTAAAAAATTCACAGGTTTGGTAGGTTTCCCTAGGTGCCGGCTGAGCTATAAGCCAAAATCCCCAGGTAGGCACTTTACAAAAAAACACCTCTATTTTCTTTGGGAAAATGTGATGTGTCCACGTTGTGTTTTGGGGCATTTCCTGTTGCGGGCACTAGGCCTTCCCACACAAGTGAGGTATCATTTTTATCGGGAGACTTGGGGGAATGATGAGTGGAAGGAAATTTGTGGCTCCTCTCAGATTCCAGAACTTTCTGTCACCGAAATGTGAGGAGAAAGTGTTTTTTTAGCCAACATCTTGAGGTTTGCAAAGGATTCTGGGTAACAGAACCTGGTGAGAGCCCCACAAACCACCCCATTGTGGATTCCCCTAGGTGTCTAGTTTTAAAAAATGCACAAGTTTGGTAGGTTTCCCTAGGTGCCGGCTGAGCTAGAGGCCAAAATCCACAGGTAGGCACTTTGCAAAAAACACTTCTGTTTTCTTTGGGAAAATGTGATGTGTCCACGTTGTGTTGTGGGGCATTTCCTGTTGCGGGCACTAGGCCTACCCACACAAGTGAGGCATCATTTTTATTGGGAGACTTGGGGGAATGATGCGTGGAAGGAAATTTGTGGCTCCTCTCAGATTCTTAGACAAATGTTGAGGTTGCAAAGGATTCTGGGTAAGAAAACCTGGTGAGAGCCCCACAAGTCACCCCATCTTTGATTCCCCTAGGTGTCTAGTTTTAAAAAATTCACAGGTTTGGTAGGTTTCCCTAGGTGCCGGCTGAGCTATAAGCCAAAATCCCCAGGTAAGCACTTTACAAAAAAACACCTCTATTTTCTTTGGGAAAATGTGATGTGTCCACGTTGTGTTTTGGGGCATTTCCTGTTGCGGGCACTAGGCCTTCCCACACAAGTGAGGTATCATTTTTATCGGGAGACTTGGGGGAATGATGAGTGGAAGGAAATTTGTGGCTCCTCTCAGATTCCAGAACTTTCTGTCACCGAAATGTGAGGAGAAAGTGTTTTTTTAGCCAACATCTTGAGGTTTGCAAAGGATTCTGGGTAACAGAACCTGGTGAGAGCCCCACAAACCACCCCATTGTGGATTCCCCTAGGTGTCTAGTTTTAAAAAATGCACAGGTTTGGTAGGTTTCCCTAGGTGCTGGCTGAGCTAGAAGCCAAAATCCACAGGTAGGCCCTTTGGAAGAAACACCTCTGTTTTCTTTGGGAAAGTGTGATGTGTCCACGTTGTGTTTTGGGGCATTTCCTGTTGAGGGCACTAGGCCTACCCACACAAGTGAGGTATCATTTTTATTGGGAGACTTGGGTGAACGGTTGGTGGAAGGAAATTTGTGGCTCCTCTCAGATTCCAGAACTTTCTGTCACCGAAATGTGAGGAGAACGTGTTTTTTTAGCCAAATTTTGAGGTTTGCAAAGGATTCTGGGTAACAGAACCTGGTGACAGCCCCACAAGTTACCCCATCTTGGATTCCCCTAGGCGTCTAGTTTTAAACAATGCACAGGTTTGGTAGGTTTCCCTAGGTGCCGGCTGAGCTAAAGGCCAAAATCCACAGGTAGGCACTTTGCAAAAAACACCTCTGTTTTCTTTGGGAAAATGTGATGTGTCCACGTTGTGTTTTGGGGCATTTTCTGTTGCGGGCACCAGGCCTACCCACACAAGTGAGGTATCATTTTTATCGGGAGACTTGGGGGAATGGTGGGTGGAAGGAAATTTGTGGCTCCTCTCAGATTCCAGAACGTTCTGCCACCGAAATGTGAGGAGAACGAGTTTATTTAGCCAAATGTTGAGGTTTGCAAAGGATTCTGGGTAAGAAAACCTGGTGAGAGCCCCACAAGTCACCCCATCTTTGATTCCCCTAGGTGTCTAGTTTTAAAAAATTCACAGGTTTGGTAGGTTTCCCTAGGTGCCGGCTGAGCTATAAGCCAAAATCCCCAGGTAGGCACTTTACAAAAAAACAGCTCTATTTTCTTTGGGAAAATGTGATGTGTCCACGTTGTGTTTTGGGGCATTTCCTGTTGCGGGCACTAGGCCTTCCCACACAAGTGAGGTATCATTTTTATCGGGAGACTTGGGGGAATGATGAGTGGAAGGAAATTCGTGGCTCCTCTCAGATTCCAGAACTTTCTGTCACCGAAATGTGAGGAGAAAGTGTTTTTTTAGCCAACATCTTGAGGTTTGCAAAGGATTCTGGGTAACAGAACCTGGTGAGAGCCCCACAAACCACCCCATTGTGGATTCCCCTAGGTGTCTAGTTTTAAAAAATGCACAAGTTTGGTAGGTTTCCCTAGGTGCCGGCTGAGCTAGAGGCCAAAATCCACAGGTAGGCACTTTGCAAAAAACACTTCTGTTTTCTTTGGGAAAATGTGATGTGTCCACGTTGTGTTGTGGGGCATTTCCTGTTGCGGGCACTAGGCCTACCCACACAAGTGAGGCATCATTTTTATTGGGAGACTTGGGGGAATGATGCGTGGAAGGAAATTTGTGGCTCCTCTCAGATTCTTAGACAAATGTTGAGGTTGCAAAGGATTCTGGGTAAGAAAACCTGGTGAGAGCCCCACAAGTCACCCCATCTTTGATTCCCCTAGGTGTCTAGTTTTAAAAAATTCACAGGTTTGGTAGGTTTCCCTAGGTGCCGGCTGAGCTATAAGCCAAAATCCCCAGGTAAGCACTTTACAAAAAAACACCTCTATTTTCTTTGGGAAAATGTGATGTGTCCACGTTGTGTTTTGGGGCATTTCCTGTTGCGGGCACTAGGCCTACCCACACAAGTGAGGTATCATTTTTATCGGGAGACTTGGGGGAATGATGAGTGGAAGGAAATTTGTGGCTCCTCTCAGATTCCAGAACTTTCTGTCACCGAAATGTGAGGAGAAAGTGTTTTTTAGCCAAAATTTGAGGTTTGCAAAGGATTCTGGGTAACAGAACCTGGTGAAAGCCCCACAAGTAACCCCATCTTGGATTCCCCTAGTTGTCTAGTTTTAAGCAATGCACAGGTTTGGTAGGTTTCCCTAGGTGCTGGCTGAGCTATAAGCCAAAATCCACAGGTAGGCACTTTACAGAAAAACACCTCTATTTTCTTTGGGAAAATGTGATGTGTCCACGTTGTGTTTTGGGGCATTTCCTGTTGTGGGCCCTAGGCCTACCCACACAAGTGAGGTATCATTTTTATCGGAAGACCTGGGTGAACGGTTGGTCGAAGGAAATTTGTGGCTCCTCTCAGATTCCAGAACTTTCTGTCACCGAAATGTGAGGAGAAAGTGTTTTTTAGCCAAATTTTGAGGTTTGAAAAGGATTCTGGGTAAAAAAACCTGGTGAGAGCCCCACAAGTCACCCCATCTTGGATTCCCCTAGGTGTCTAGTTTTAAAAAATGCACAGGTTTGGTAGGTTTCCCTAGGTGCTGGCTGAGCTAGAAGCCAAAATCCACAGGTAGGCCCTTTGGAAGAAACACCTCTGTTTTCTTTGGGAAAGTGTGATGTGTCCACGTTGTGTTTTGGGGCATTTCCTGTTGAGGGCACTAGGCCTACCCACACAAGTGAGGTATCATTTTTATTGGGAGACTTGGGTGAACGGTTGGTGGAAGGAAATTTGTGGCTCCTCTCAGATTCCAGAACTTTCTGTCACCGAAATGTGAGGAGAACGTGTTTTTTTAGCCAAATTTTGAGGTTTGCAAAGGATTCTGGGTAACAGAACCTGGTGACAGCCCCACAAGTTACCCCATCTTGGATTCCCCTAGGCGTCTAGTTTTAAACAATGCACAGGTTTGGTAGGTTTCCCTAGGTGCCGGCTGAGCTAAAGGCCAAAATCCACAGGTAGGCACTTTGCAAAAAACACCTCTGTTTTCTTTGGGAAAATGTGATGTGTCCACGTTGTGTTTTGGGGCATTTTCTGTTGCGGGCACCAGGCCTACCCACACAAGTGAGGTATCATTTTTATCGGGAGACTTGGGGGAATGGTGGGTGGAAGGAAATGTGTGGCTCCTCTCAGATTCCAGAACGTTCTGCCACCGAAATGTGAGGAGAACGAGTTTATTTAGCCAAATGTTGAGGTTTGCAAAGGATTCTGGGTAAGAAAACCTGGTGAGAGCCCCACAAGTCACCCCATCTTTGATTCCCCTAGGTGTCTAGTTTTAAAAAATTCACAGGTTTGGTAGGTTTCCCTAGGTGCCGGCTGAGCTATAAGCCAAAATCCCCAGGTAGGCACTTTACAAAAAAACACCTCTATTTTCTTTGGGAAAATGTGATGTGTCCACGTTGTGTTTTGGGGCATTTCCTGTTGCGGGCACTAGGCCTTCCCACACAAGTGAGGTATCATTTTTATCGGGAGACTTGGGGGAATGATGAGTGGAAGGAAATTTGTGGCTCCTCTCAGATTCCAGAACTTTCTGTCACCGAAATGTGAGGAGAAAGTGTTTTTTTAGCCAACATCTTGAGGTTTGCAAAGGATTCTGGGTAACAGAACCTGGTGAGAGCCCCACAAACCACCCCATTGTGGATTCCCCTAGGTGTCTAGTTTTAAAAAATGCACAAGTTTGGTAGGTTTCCCTAGGTGCCGGCTGAGCTATAAGCCAAAATCCCCAGGTAAGCACTTTACAAAAAAACACCTCTATTTTCTTTGGGAAAATGTGATGTGTCCACGTTGTGTTTTGGGGCATTTCCTGTTGCGGGCACTAGGCCTACCCACACAAGTGAGGTATCATTTTTATCGGGAGACTTGGGGGAATGGTGGGTGGAAGGAAATTTGTGGCTCCTCTCAGATTCCAGAACTTTCTGTCACCGAAATGTGAGGAGAACGTGTTTTTTTAGCCAAATTTTGAGGTTTGCAAAGGATTCTGGGTAACAGAACCTGGTGACAGCCCCACAAGTTACCCCATCTTGGATTCCCCTAGGCGTCTAGTTTTAAACAATGCACAGGTTTGGTAGGTTTCCCTAGGTGCCGGCTGAGCTAAAGGCCAAAATCCACAGGTAGGCACTTTGCAAAAAACACCTCTGTTTTCTTTGGGAAAATGTGATGTGTCCACGTTGTGTTTTGGGGCATTTTCTGTTGCGGGCACCAGGCCTACCCACACAAGTGAGGTATCATTTTTATCGGGAGACTTGGGGGAATGGTGGGTGGAAGGAAATTTGTGGCTCCTCTCAGATTCCAGAACGTTCTGCCACCGAAATGTGAGGAGAACGAGTTTATTTAGCCAAATGTTGAGGTTTGCAAAGGATTCTGGGTAAGAAAACCTGGTGAGAGCCCCACAAGTCACCCCATCTTTGATTCCCCTAGGTGTCTAGTTTTAAAAAATTCACAGGTTTGGTAGGTTTCCCTAGGTGCCGGCTGAGCTATAAGCCAAAATCCCCAGGTAGGCACTTTACAAAAAAACACCTCTATTTTCTTTGGGAAAATGTGATGTGTCCACGTTGTGTTTTGGGGCATTTCCTGTTGCGGGCACTAGGCCTTCCCACACAAGTGAGGTATCATTTTTATCGGGAGACTTGGGGGAATGATGAGTGGAAGGAAATTCGTGGCTCCTCTCAGATTCCAGAACTTTCTGTCACCGAAATGTGAGGAGAAAGTGTTTTTTTAGCCAACATCTTGAGGTTTGCAAAGGATTCTGGGTAACAGAACCTGGTGAGAGCCCCACAAACCACCCCATTGTGGATTCCCCTAGGTGTCTAGTTTTAAAAAATGCACAAGTTTGGTAGGTTTCCCTAGGTGCCGGCTGAGCTAGAGGCCAAAATCCACAGGTAGGCACTTTGCAAAAAACACTTCTGTTTTCTTTGGGAAAATGTGATGTGTCCACGTTGTGTTGTGGGGCATTTCCTGTTGCGGGCACTAGGCCTACCCACACAAGTGAGGCATCATTTTTATTGGGAGACTTGGGGGAATGATGCGTGGAAGGAAATTTGTGGCTCCTCTCAGATTCTTAGACAAATGTTGAGGTTGCAAAGGATTCTGGGTAAGAAAACCTGGTGAGAGCCCCACAAGTCACCCCATCTTTGATTCCCCTAGGTGTCTAGTTTTAAAAAATTCACAGGTTTGGTAGGTTTCCCTAGGTGCCGGCTGAGCTATAAGCCAAAATCCCCAGGTAAGCACTTTACAAAAAAACACCTCTATTTTCTTTGGGAAAATGTGATGTGTCCACGTTGTGTTTTGGGGCATTTCCTGTTGCGGGCACTAGGCCTACCCACACAAGTGAGGTATCATTTTTATCGGGAGACTTGGGGGAATGATGAGTGGAAGGAAATTTGTGGCTCCTCTCAGATTCCAGAACTTTCTGTCACCGAAATGTGAGGAGAAAGTGTTTTTTAGCCAAAATTTGAGGTTTGCAAAGGATTCTGGGTAACAGAACCTGGTGAAAGCCCCACAAGTAACCCCATCTTGGATTCCCCTAGTTGTCTAGTTTTAAGCAATGCACAGGTTTGGTAGGTTTCCCTAGGTGCTGGCTGAGCTATAAGCCAAAATCCACAGGTAGGCACTTTACAGAAAAACACCTCTATTTTCTTTGGGAAAATGTGATGTGTCCACGTTGTGTTTTGGGGCATTTCCTGTTGTGGGCCCTAGGCCTACCCACACAAGTGAGGTATCATTTTTATCGGAAGACCTGGGTGAACGGTTGGTCGAAGGAAATTTGTGGCTCCTCTCAGATTCCAGAACTTTCTGTCACCGAAATGTGAGGAGAAAGTGTTTTTTAGCCAAATTTTGAGGTTTGAAAAGGATTCTGGGTAAAAAAACCTGGTGAGAGCCCCACAAGTCACCCCATCTTGGATTCCCCTAGGTGTCTAGTTTTAAAAAATGCACAGGTTTGGTAGGTTTCCCTAGGTGCTGGCTGAGCTAGAAGCCAAAATCCACAGGTAGGCCCTTTGGAAGAAACACCTCTGTTTTCTTTGGGAAAGTGTGATGTGTCCACGTTGTGTTTTGGGGCATTTCCTGTTGAGGGCACTAGGCCTACCCACACAAGTGAGGTATCATTTTTATTGGGAGACTTGGGTGAACGGTTGGTGGAAGGAAATTTGTGGCTCCTCTCAGATTCCAGAACTTTCTGTCACCGAAATGTGAGGAGAACGTGTTTTTTTAGCCAAATTTTGAGGTTTGCAAAGGATTCTGGGTAACAGAACCTGGTGACAGCCCCACAAGTTACCCCATCTTGGATTCCCCTAGGCGTCTAGTTTTAAACAATGCACAGGTTTGGTAGGTTTCCCTAGGTGCCGGCTGAGCTAAAGGCCAAAATCCACAGGTAGGCACTTTGCAAAAAACACCTCTGTTTTCTTTGGGAAAATGTGATGTGTCCACGTTGTGTTTTGGGGCATTTTCTGTTGCGGGCACCAGGCCTACCCACACAAGTGAGGTATCATTTTTATCGGGAGACTTGGGGGAATGGTGGGTGGAAGGAAATGTGTGGCTCCTCTCAGATTCCAGAACGTTCTGCCACCGAAATGTGAGGAGAACGAGTTTATTTAGCCAAATGTTGAGGTTTGCAAAGGATTCTGGGTAAGAAAACCTGGTGAGAGCCCCACAAGTCACCCCATCTTTGATTCCCCTAGGTGTCTAGTTTTAAAAAATTCACAGGTTTGGTAGGTTTCCCTAGGTGCCGGCTGAGCTATAAGCCAAAATCCCCAGGTAGGCACTTTACAAAAAAACACCTCTATTTTCTTTGGGAAAATGTGATGTGTCCACGTTGTGTTTTGGGGCATTTCCTGTTGCGGGCACTAGGCCTTCCCACACAAGTGAGGTATCATTTTTATCGGGAGACTTGGGGGAATGATGAGTGGAAGGAAATTTGTGGCTCCTCTCAGATTCCAGAACTTTCTGTCACCGAAATGTGAGGAGAAAGTGTTTTTTTAGCCAACATCTTGAGGTTTGCAAAGGATTCTGGGTAACAGAACCTGGTGAGAGCCCCACAAACCACCCCATTGTGGATTCCCCTAGGTGTCTAGTTTTAAAAAATGCACAAGTTTGGTAGGTTTCCCTAGGTGCCGGCTGAGCTAGAGGCCAAAATCCACAGGTAGGCACTTTGCAAAAAACACTTCTGTTTTCTTTGGGAAAATGTGATGTGTCCACGTTGTGTTGTGGGGCATTTCCTGTTGCGGGCACTAGGCCTACCCACACAAGTGAGGCATCATTTTTATTGGGAGACTTGGGGGAATGATGCGTGGAAGGAAATTTGTGGCTCCTCTCAGATTCTTAGACAAATGTTGAGGTTTGCAAAGGATTCTGGGTAAGAAAACCTGGTGAGAGCCCCACAAGTCACCGCATCTTTGATTCCCCTAGGTGTCTAGTTTTAAAAAATTCACAGGTTTGGTAGGTTTCCCTAGGTGCCGGCTGAGCTATAAGCCAAAATCCCCAGGTAGGCACTTTACAAAAAAACACCTCTATTTTCTTTGGGAAAATGTGATGTGTCCACGTTGTGTTTTGGGGCATTTCCTGTTGCGGGCACTAGGCCTACCCACACAAGTGAGGTATCATTTTTATCGGGAGACTTGGGGGAATGATGAGTGGAAGGAAATTTGTGGCTCCTCTCAGATTCCAGAACTTTCTGTCACCGAAATGTGAGGAGAAAGTGTTTTTTAGCCAAAATTTGAGGTTTGCAAAGGATTCTGGGTAACAGAACCTGGTGAAAGCCTCACAAGTAACCCCATCTTGGATTCCCCTAGTTGTCTAGTTTTAAGCAATGCACAGGTTTGGTAGGTTTCCCTAGGTGCTGGCTGAGCTATAAGCCAAAATCCACAGGTAGGCACTTTACAGAAAAACACCTCTATTTTCTTTGGGAAAATGTGATGTGTCCACGTTGTGTTTTGGGGCATTTCCTGTTGTGGGCCCTAGGCCTACCCACACAAGTGAGGTATCATTTTTATCGGAAGACCTGGGTGAACGGTTGGTCGAAGGAAATTTGTGGCTCCTCTCAGATTCCAGAACTTTCTGTCACCGAAATGTGAGGAGAAAGTGTTTTTTAGCCACATTTTGAGGTTTGAAAAGGATTCTGGGTAAGAAAACCTGGTGAGAGCCCCACAAGTCACCCCATCTTGGATTCCCCTAGGTGTCTAGTTTTAAAAAATGCACAGGTTTGGTAGGTTTCCCTAGGTGATGGCTGAGCTAGAGGCCAAAATCCACAGGTAGGCCCTTTGGAAGAAACACCTCTGTTTTCTTTGGGAAAGTGTGATGTGTCCACGTTGTGTTTTGGGGCATTTCCTGTTGAGGGCACTAGGCCTACCCACACAAGTGAGGTATCATTTTTATTGGGAGACTTGGGTGAACGGTTGGTGGAAGGACATTTGTGGCTCCTCTCAGATTCTTAGCCAAATGTTGAGGTTTGCAAAGGATTCTGGGTAAGAAAACCTGGTGAGAGCCCCACAAGTCACCCCATCTTTGATTCCCCTAGGTGTCTAGTTTTAAAAAATTCACAGGTTTGGTAGGTTTCCCTAGGTGCCGGCTGAGCTATAAGTCAAAATCCCCAGGTAGGCACTTTACAAAAAAACACCTCTATTTTCTTTGGGAAAATGTGATGTGTCCACGTTGTGTTTTGGGGCATTTCCTGTTGCGGGCACTAGGCCTACCCACACAAGTGAGGTATCATTTTTATCGGGAGACTTGGGGGAATGATGAGTGGAAGGAAATTTGTGGCTCCTCTCAGATTCCAGAACTTTCTGTCACCGAAATGTGAGGAGAAAGTGTTTTTTTAGCCAAAATTTTGAGGTTTGCAAAGGATTCTGGGTAACAGAACCTGGTGAGAGCCCCACAAACCACCCCATTGTGGATTCCCCTAGGTGTCTAGTTTTAAAAAATGCACAAGTTTGGTAGGTTTCCCTAGGTGCCGGCTGAGCTAGAGGCCAAAATCCACAGGTAGGCACTTTGCAAAAAACACTTCTGTTTTCTTTGGGAAAATGTGATGTGTCCACGTTGTGTTGTGGGGCATTTCCTGTTGCGGGCACTAGGCCTACCCACACAAGTGAGGCATCATTTTTATTGGGAGACTTGGGGGAATGATGCGTGGAAGGAAATTTGTGGCTCCTCTCAGATTCTTAGACAAATGTTGAGGTTTGCAAAGGATTCTGGGTAAGAAAACCTGGTGAGAGCCCCAGAAGTCACCCCATCTTTGATTCCCCTAGGTGTCTAGTTTTAAAAAATTCACAGGTTTGGTAGGTTTCCCTAGGTGCCGGCTGAGCTATAAGCCAAAATCCCCAGGTAGGCACTTTACAAAAAAACACCTCTATTTTCTTTGGGAAAATGTGATGTGTCCACGTTGTGTTTTGGGGCATTTCCTGTTGCGGGCACTAGGCCTACCCACACAAGTGAGGTCTCATTTTTATCGGGAGACTTGGGGGAATGATGAGTGGAAGGAAATTTGTGGCTCCTCTCAGATTCCAGAACTTTCTGTCACCGAAATGTGAGGAGAAAGTGTTTTTTAGCCAAAATTTGAGGTTTGCAAAGGATTCTGGGTAACAGAACCTGGTGAAAGCCCCACAAGTAACCCCATCTTGGATTCCCCTAGTTGTCTAGTTTTAAGCAATGCACAGGTTTGGTAGGTTTCCCTAGGTGCTGGCTGAGCTATAAGCCAAAATCCACAGGTAGGCACTTTACAGAAAAACACCTCTATTTTCTTTGGGAAAATGTGATGTGTCCACGTTGTGTTTTGGGGCATTTCCTGTTGTGGGCCCTAGGCCTACCCACACAAGTGAGGTATCATTTTTATCGGAAGACCTGGGTGAACGGTTGGTCGAAGGAAATTTGTGGCTCCTCTCAGATTCCAGAACTTTCTGTCACCGAAATTTGAGGAGAAAGTGTTTTTTAGCCAAATTTTGAGGTTTGAAAAGGATTCTGGGTAAGAAAACCTGGTGAGAGCCCCACAAGTCACCCCATCTTGGATTCCCCTAGGTGTCTAGTTTTAAAAAATGCACAGGTTTGGTAGGTTTCCCTAGGTGCTGGCTGAGCTAGAGGCCAAAATCCACAGGTAGGCCCTTTGGAAGAAACACCTCTGTTTTCTTTGGGAAAGTGTGATGTGTCCACGTTGTGTTTTGGGGCATTTCCTGTTGAGGGCACTAGGCCTACCCACACAAGTGAGGTATCATTTTTATTGGGAGACTTGGGTGAACGGTTGGTGGAAGGAAATTTGTGGCTCCTCTCAGATTCCAGAACTTTCTGTCACCGAAATGTGAGGAGAACGTGTTTTTTTAGCCAAATTTTGAGGTTTGCAAAGGATTCTGGGTAACAGAACCTGGTGACAGCCCCACAAGTTACCCCATCTTGGATTCCCCTAGGCGTCTAGTTTTAAACAATGCACAGGTTTGGTAGGTTTCCCTAGGTGCCGGCTGAGCTAAAGGCCAAAATCCACAGGTAGGCACTTTGCAAAAAACACCTCTGTTTTCTTTGGGAAAATGTGATGTGTCCACGTTGTGTTTTGGGGCATTTTCTGTTGCGGGCACCAGGCCTACCCACACAAGTGAGGTATCATTTTTATCGGGAGACTTGGGGGAATGGTGGGTGGAAGGAAATTTGTGGCTCCTCTCAGATTCCAGAACGTTCTGCCACCGAAATGTGAGGAGAACGAGTTTATTTAGCCAAATGTTGAGGTTTGCAAAAGATTCTGGGTAAGAAAACCTGGTGAGAGCCCCACAAGTCACCCCATCCTGGATTCCCCTAGGTGTCTCGTTTTAAAAAATGCACAGGTTTCGTAGGTTTCCCTAGGTGCCGGCTGAGCTAGAGGCCATAATCTACAGCTAGGCACTTTGCAAAAAACACGTCAGATTTCAATGTAAAAATGTGATGTGTCCATGTTGCATTTCCTGTCGCCAGCATTAGGCCTAACCACGCAAGTGAGGTACCATTTTTATCGGGAGACATGTAGGAACAAAGAATAGCAAAACAAGTGTTATTGCCCCTTGTCTTTCTCTTCATGTGTTCCTTCCAATTGTAAGACAGTGTGTAAAAAAGATGCCTAATTGAGAAATGCCCTGTAATTCACATGCTAGTATGGACACCCCGGAATTCAGAGATGTGCAAATAACCACTCCTTGTCAACACCTTATATTGTGCACATTGTGGAAATACAAAGGTTTTCTTGATAACTATTTTTCACTCTTTATATTTCAGCAAATGAATTGCTGTATACTCGGTATAGAATGAAAACCCATTGCAAGGTGCAGCTCATTTATTAGCTCTGGGTTCCTAGGGTTCTTGATTAACCTACAAGACCTATATATCCCCGCAACCAGAAGACTCCAACAGACGTAACAGTATATTGCTTTCAAAATTCGGACATTGCAGGGAAAAGTTACAGAGAAAAACATTGAGAAAAATGGCTGTTTTTTTCACCCCAATTTCAATATTTTTTTATTACAGCTGTTATTGTCTGTAGGAAACCCTTGTAGGATCTACACAACGTACTCCTTGCTGAATTCAGAATTTTGTCTACTTTTTAGAAATGCTTAGCTTTCTGGGATCCAGCATTGGTTTACACCCATTTCTGTCCCTAACTGGAAGGAGGCAAAAAGCACAAAAAATAGAAATGGGGTGTAAGGAAATGGCTCCCTGTTGCAGTTACCCCCCACTTTTTGCCTGATACTGATGCTGACTTGACTGAGAAGTGTGCTGGGACCCTGCTAACCAGGCCCCAGCACCAGTGTTCTTTCACCTAAAATGTACCATTGTTTCCACAATTGGCACACCCCAGGCACACAGATAAGTCCCTTGTAAAAGGTACCAGTGGTGCCAAGGGCCCTGTGACCAGGGAAGGTCCCTAAGGGCTGCAGCATATGTTGTGCCACCCTAAGGGACCCCTCACCTAACACATGCACACTGCCATTGCAGATTGTGTGTGTTAGTGGGGAGAAAAAGGCAAAGTCAACATGGCATCCCCCTCAGGATGCCATGCACACAAAATACTGCCTGTGGCATAGGTAAGTCACCCCTCTAGCAGGCCTTACAGCCCTAAGGCAGGGTGCACTATACCACAGGTGAGGGCATAGCTGCATGAGCAACATGCCCCAACAGTGTCTAAGTCTATTCTTAGACATTGTAAATACAGTTGTGGCCATATTAAGTATATGGTCTGAGAGTTTGTCAAAAACGAACTCCACAGCTCCATAAGAGCTACACTGAATGCTGGGAAGTTTGGTATCAAACTTCTCAGAATAATAAACCCACACTGATGCCAGTGTTGGATTTATTACAAAATGCACAAAGAGGGCATCTTAGAGATGCCCCCTGTATTTTATCCAATTGTTCAGTGCAGGACTGACTGGTCTGTGCCAGCCTGCTGCTGAGAGACGAGTTTCTGACCCCATGTGGTGAGGGCCTTTGTGCTCTCTGAGGACAGAAACAAAAGCCTGCTCTGGGTGGAGGTGCTTCACACCTCCCCCTGCAGGAACTGTAACACCTAGCAGTGAGCCTCAAAGGCTTAGGCTTCGTGTTACAATGCCCCAGGACACTCCAGCTAGTGGAGATGCCCGCCCCCTGGACACAGCCCCCACTTTTGGCGGCAAGTCCAGGGGAGATAATGAGAAAAACAAGGAGGAGTCACCCACCAGTCAGGACAGCCCCTAAGGTGTCCTGAGCTGAGGTGACCCCTGCCTTTAGAAATCCTCCGTCTTGATTTTGGAGGATTCCCCCAATAGGAATAGGGATGTGCCCCCCTCCCCTCAGGGAGGACTCACAAAGAGGGTGTAGCACCCCTCAAGGACAGTCGCCATTGGCTACTGCCCTCCCAGACCTAAACACACCCCTAAATTCAGTATTTAGGGGCTCCCCAGAACCTAGGAAACTAGATTCCTGCAACCTGAAAATGAAGAAGGGCTGCTGACCTGAAGCCCAGCAGAGAAGACGGAGACACCAAATGCTTTGGCCAGCCCTACCGGCCTGTCTCCCCACTTCGAGAAAAACTGCAACAGCGACGCGTCCCCCAGGGTCCAGCGACCTCTGAAGCCTCAGAGGACTACCCTGCATCTAAAAGGACCAAGAACTCCCGAGGACAGCGGCCCTGTTCCAAAGAAACTGCAACTTTGCAACAAAGAAGTAACTTTTTAAAGACCACACGTTTCCTGCCAGAAGCGTGAGACTTTCCACTCTGCACCCGACGCCCCCGGCTCGACCTGCGGAAAACCAACACTACAGGGAGGACTCCCCGGCAACTGCAAGCCTGTGAGTAGCCAGAGTTGACCCCTCTGAGCCCCCACAGCGACGCCTGCAGAGGGAATCCAAAGGCTCCCCCTGACCGCGACTGCCTGCTTCAAAGAAGCCGACGCCTGGTAAACCCACTGCACCTCAGCCCCCAGGACCTAAAGGATCCGACCTCCAGTGCAGGAGCGACCCCCAGGCGGCCCTCTTCCTAGCCCAGGTGGTGGCTACCCCGAGGAGCCCCCCCCCCTTGCCTACCTGCATCGCTGAAGAGACCCCTGGGTCTCCCATTGAAACCTATTGCGAACCCGACGCCTGTTTGCACTCTGCACCCGGCCGCCCCTGTGCCGCTGAGGGTGTACTTTCTGTGCCTGCTTGTGTCCCCCCCCGGTGCCCTACAAAACCCCCCTGGTCTGCCCTCCGAAGTCACAGGTACTTACCTGCTGGCAGACTGGAACCGGGGCACCCCTATTTCCATTGAAGCCTATGCGTTTTGGGCACCACTTTGACCTCTGCACCTGACCGGCCCTGAGCTGCTGGTGTGGTAACTTTGGGGTTGCCCTGAACCCCCAACGGTGGGCTACCTTGCACCCAACTTTGAACCCTGTAAGTGCTTTACTTACCTGTGAAACTAACAAATACTTACCTCCCCCAGGAACTGTTGAATTTTGCACTGTGTCCAATTTTAAAATAGCTTATTGCCATTTTTGCCAAAACTGTACATGCTATTGTGATTATTCAAAGTTCCTAAGATACCTGAGTGAAATACCTTTCATTTAAATAATTGTTTGTAAATCTTGAACCTGTGGTTCTTAAAATAAACTAAGAAAATATATTTTTCATATAAAAGCCTATTGGCCTGGAATTGTCTTTGAGTGTGTGTTCCTCATTTAGTGCCTGTATGTACAACAAATGCTTAACACTACCCTCTGATAAGCCTACTGCTCGATCATACTACCACAAAATAGAGCATTAGAATTATCTCTTTTTGCCACTATCTTACCTCTAAGGGGAACCCTTGGACTCTGTGCATGCTATTTCTTACTTTGAAATAGTACATACAGAGCCAACTTCCTACATGGGGTATGTCCCAGTAAAATGCCAAAATTGTGTTGAAAAATTGGGTTTTCTGATTCAAGTCTGCCTGTTCCTGAAAGCTGGGAAGATGGTGATTTTAGCACCAGAAACCCTTTGTTGATGCCATTTTCAGGGAAAATACCACAAGCCTTCTTCTGCAGCACTTTTTTATAATTTGTTTGAAAAAAACAAAATGTTTGCTGTATTTTGGCTAATTTCTTGGTCTCCTTCAGGGGAACCCACAAAGTCTGGGTACTTCTAGAATCCCTAGGATGTTGGAAAAAAAGGACGGAAATTTGGCGTGGGTAGCTTATGTGGACAAAAAGTTATGAGGGCCTAAGAGCGAACTGCCCCAAACAGCCCAAAAAACGCTAGGCACCTAAGGGGGAAAAGGCCTGGCAGCGAAGGGATTAAATTGTTGTTCAATAAATGTTAAATAAATAAACCCATAAAATAGAAACATATCACAAAATCTTAATTCATACATCACAATTAATACATATTAATTCAATTTTCATAATTTGATTATATAACATTTCAGAAAACTTTAAATGAATGTAAAAATAGAAGGAGAACATTTATCAAACAATGTATTAAGAATAACATTATCATTTTCAACATTTAGATAAATCCATACAAAATATTTAAATGTACATTAAAAAAATATTAATTTTAAAATGTTTATTGAAACTAAATTTACAAAACGATTACATTAATACATTTAAATGTAATACATTTTATTTTTTCTAAATTGTCTATAATTAAAAAAATAGTTTAATATTTAAAATAAAATATTTTTACCTTTATACCATTGATCAATACAGTAAAAATATTTAGATAATAATGAAGCAAAATTAATTTAGACATTTTACACTATTGATTTGCATACCATTTAAATAATGATCATACAATTAAGTTAAACTATTCACTTTTAAAAAAATCCCCACCATTATCCCTCAAAAACCCAACATCCCACTACTAAATATATAACAAAGGGGGTACAAACCGGCAGTCTTGAAGGTAGTGCTACACAAGGTACAGAAAGTAGGTAGAGATGAACTTCTGTTCTCTAAGAACAAAATCTGAGAGGGAGGCTAATGTCTAAAGTAGATTCGACACTACATACACTAACAAAGTAGGTGACTTAAAAAAGATTATTAACACATACTGGCCAATACTATCTATTGAAAACAGCCTGTCTGGTTATATAGATGAAAACGCAAAGGTAACTTTTAGAAAAGGCCCCACGCTCAAAGACAAACAAAGTTACAGTCAGAAAAAAGATGAACACACATATAGCCGTAGCCGGTTATCTGTCTCCCTTAACAGGCATGGTAAGAAGGATAAACCAGTACTACACATCGATCTCAGACTTCACCCTTTATGTAGAAAATTGTCCATGTAGATTAAGCTACGTAGGTAGTGTCACACATCCCACTAAGAAAGGGTTACTGGAGAATACTAGAGCAATCAGACAAAAAGATTAACAGTATCCAGTGGCTTGTCACTTTGACACATTTCACAATAATAATGTGATCAATAGAGTACCAGCAAACAAAGGAGGAGGTGATAGAGTAAGGACACTGAGCCAGTTAGAGTCCAAATATATATTGGAACTCAATACCGGACACCAAATGACTTAAATATGGATGAAGAAATACATATTCATCTAGGTTGACTAAAGATGTCTAAACCCTAGACTTCAAGGGCTTTTACATAACAGTCTTTTGTAGTCCTTAGCATACTGACAGTGTATAACTGGTTATGCAGTTTTTATCTTGTTTTATTCTACAATATAATGTGTGCTGTTTTTCTCTTTCTTTTTCTTGAACACTTAGGTCTTCACGTTTCATATGCTTTTCTTTTTTCTTTTGCAGGACTGTGAAATACAGGATAATTGAGCATGTTACACTAGAGGGCCCATCCAGCTAAGATTTTGTTTGTTTTATTAAATTTCGATTACATGCTCACGGAAGCATTATACAGTTATATGGAGGGAGAACTATTTGAGCAATTTTAACAATGTCTGATACTGACAAACCACATGAGATGTAAATGCATGGGAATATGGGTGAAGTTTACATTTTTGCTGACAACTGGCCCACTTGGGCAGAATAAAGCTATAAAGATTTATGAAGCACTTAAGAACAATGAATAGTAGGGTCAGAGTCAGAGGCTTGACCAAGGAATAAAAGATTACTGAATGTGGAGTGCCAAAAGGGGTTTAATTACTCTTTCTAATAATATAATTTGTAGGGTCACCTGCTGGATGAACAGTGCCAACTGGGGCATAGTTGTCATATATTTATTTACATACACAGTAAGAATGTATCAATTGAGAAGATAAGCATAGTATGAGAGGAGGCAGTCAGCTAAACACTTCATTTATAAATATGAATGTACAATGTCCGCACAGCATGAGTCGCTGTAAAATCAATGAAATGGTAGTTTGATTAATAACTGTAAATGCTTTGGTTAAACCCCACTTGGGCTTAATCATAGTCAATGATTAGACATGATTGAGACTATGGGGTCAATTTAGACTTCAGCGGACGGAAAAGGCCGCCTCCCCGTCAGCCCCATTATGAGTTTCCCGCTAGGTCAGCATTGTTACGAACCGGCAGCAACGCTGTAGTGCATAGGGTACACCAGCAGGTTTTTTTTTTGTCCATTTCACCTGTTGTTTCAAAGGGCTGGATTAATGTAATAAATATTTGTTGCACAATGCCAGAGTGTGTATCGTACCTCTTTGTGGAAACCAAGTTGGGTACAAGGAGGCGTGTTGATAATTACGGGCAGGCTGCCTCTATTTATATATATATATATATTTATAATTATTTTATATAAATATATAGACAGATAGAGATATAAATATAGACCAATAGATACTTTTTTTTTTGCCAATACCTTTTATGCCGTTTGATGAATCTTCAAGAAATTTTCAAAGCTAGTTAGCCGCTCACTTCAGCTGCTGCCTTGAAAGATTCGGATGATCCATCAAGCGGGGGTTGAGAAAAAAGGGGTACCAAAATTCTTTTTCCCCATGCAATTTCCCATAGGGATTTTGAACACGGCTACCACCCGAACCACTAGACGGAATTACACCAAATTTGGCAGAAAGTTAGCTCTTGGTCCAGAAAGTGCCCTTTTTGTCATTTGGTGTATATCCGTTCCGTGGTTTTAGAGTAATTAAAGAAAACCCAAATTTGTATATCTAGGGATTCACAGCCTTTGCAGATCCCTGAGATCTCTTGCTGAGACCTGATTGGCTGCCAACGCTTCAACCAGGAAGTATTGGCAGCCATTTGGGGATTCAGACTCATCCAAGTCCCAGACAAAATGTAAAAAAAAAGAAAAAGATGTCAGGGTAGAATTACCCTGACCCTCTAGCCCTGGAGCTGGGGTGCCCTTGGAACACCACTGAGGGTCAAAACTTTTTTTTTCAATTTTACCACAAAGTGGTGGAGGGCTCACAGCAAAATTGAGAAAAGTGTTGTCTCCTGTGCTTGTTTACTGTTTAGCACCTGGGTGGGTTAGGTCCTGGGAGCATGTGGGAAATAAAAAAAAAGGAGGAGGGCTCACGTAGCCCCTTCCTAAGCCTCATTTGACCCCGAGCGTAAATTTATATATTGGAGGAGGGCAGCATGGACCCTCCTCCGTAGGCTCTTTTGAGTCCCGGGGACAACCACCTCCCCCAGGCTTGATTGACATTATGGAGGGGCTGCATGAACCTCCCTCCTGTGGTACATTAGAGCCACGGGGACCACCATCTCTGTGGGGCTTGATTTACAAAATTGGAGGGGGGTGCTCAGATTCCCCACCTTAGACTTGTTGTGCCCCAGGGACCACCACTTCTCCAGAGTTTGAAATGAGAATAAAGAGGGAGGAGGGCCATGCACCCCCGGTTACTTGGCCACATAAAGCCTCGGAGACCACCACCTCCCCGGGGCCGGCCCGTACAAACTAAAGGAGGAGGGCTGCGTAGCCCCCCTCCTGGAGCCATTAATGGCCCTGGGGTTCACCCAGCCCCCACAAGCCCGGCTCCTTATCTCCAGAGATGCCCACCCTCGGAAGATAGCAGTTTGCTTTCTCTTGGCAGGAGCTTTGGGAGCTCCTGCCACACAAGAACAAACTGTAATTCTGCTCCCAGCGGGCGGAAGCAGGAAAACTGTTCTTGCTCTCCTGGAATGGCATTTTCATAAGTTACTATTCATATGGTGTGCACTAGAATATGATTTTAATTTTAAAATAAATCTTTAAAATGCATCCCTGGTTTCTGAGTGTTTTTTAATAATGCCTTTACATACTGAAATGGGTGTTGAGTCCCTTTAATTATCTATACAACATTTAATTGGGTCATATTTATCTGAAAGATATCTCAATCAAATATTGCTCAGTGGATTGTGAAGTGGTTGCAATCCAGTTTCCTTTCTGTCTTAGGTTGACACATTGACAAAATTTCCACTACCAAGAAGTCTAGAAACACATTCTATTAGGTGGCCATGAACCAACTTATTGTCAAAGAGCTTATGCAGGCCGCCCTGGCTGTGGAAAGTCTTTCTAGGCTACTGCTGAAGCAAGCCAGGTAACTGTCAGCCCAGGAGAATTTAGAAATCACCCGCATAAAAAAGATCGCTCATTTAACACCTGGCCTATATCAACCAATAATTCTCATGGCATATTTATCACTTTCAATCAATCTTAACATCAAGTTACAACGTTTGTGCTTTTGGCTTGGTTTAATCCGGTATAAAGCATATAAGTATGGTTGTCTAACTGGTGTACAGGATGTTTCATGTAGGGGATACGGTTTCACACAGGAATCACTTTCACACATTCTATGCTTATGCCCCCTTCTGTCCTCTCTTAGAAAGTACTGGCTCCTACCATATTCAAGCAATTGAACATTAGGGCATGCAACGCTGCAGTTGTAGAATGCTTTAAAGGGGATTTGAGCCGATTAACAACAAGTTTTTGAAGGCTGCTTCCTCGTTGCCGGATAATGTAACATCATGAATTCAATGCTGGAGGTCAGTGTCTGCATATCAGAGTATCCTGGTATTGGCTCTGAAAGGTACTTGCCTTTTCGATCCTATGAGTGACTGGGACGCTTATGGACCACACAGCTTATTGTACCCCAGTTCCAAACAATGGAGGTTAGAGGATTTTTCTTTTGACTATTTCGCAAACTGCACTGAATTGGATTATCACTTTTACACTTTTCAGGGTCCTTCCCCAAGTATTTACAGTCTGCACATTTGAGTGTATTTGCACAACATAGCTTGCACTTTTTAGCATCCAAGAGTGACTGCATTTCTCAAGCCTATTGATTTGCCTGACTGTTGCAAGCTGAAATTGTGGTCATCAGAACTAAATAATTGTGTCTTTTGGACCCAATTCTGTCCTTTGACCCTCTTTATCATCAATGGGGGATGTTGGGGGCTCATTAACTTTTATGTTTAACGGATTGAGACTGAATTAGTTGCGCCCTAACCCCTGTGGCTTGCTTGCTATTACAGTTTGGTGCCACATGGGGTTTACATTTGTGATACATAATCTGCCATTTGGTCTATTATAGCTGTTAGCATAAAATACACTGGTGGTCATTCTGACCCTGGCGGTCTTTGACCGCCAGGGCGGAGGACCGCGGGAGCACCGCCGACAGGCCGGCGGTGCTCCAATGGGGATTCCGACCGCGGCGGTAAAGCCGCGGTCGGACCGGCACCACTGGCGGGGTCCCGCCAGTGTACCGCGGCCCCATTGAATCCTCCGCGGCGGCGCAGCTTGCTGCACTGCCGCGGGGATTCCGACCCCCCCTACCGCCATCCAGATCCCGGCGGTCGGACCGCCGAGATCCGGATGGCGGTAGGGGGGGTCGCGGGGCCCCTGGGGGCCCCTGCAGTGCCCATGCCACTGGCATGGGCATTGCAGGGGCCCCCGTAAGAGGGCCCCTACATGTATTTCACTGTCTGCTGCGCAGACAGTGAAATACGCGACGGGTGCAACTGCACCCGTCGCACAGCTTCCACTCCGCCGGCTCGATTCCGAGCCGGCTTCATCGTGGAAGCCTCTTTCCCGCTGGGCTGGCTGGCGGTCTGAAGGCGACCGCCCGCCAGCCCAGCGGGAAAGTCAGAATTACCGCCGCGGTCTTTCGACCGCGGAACGGTAACCTGACGGCGGGACTTTGGCGGGCGGCCTCCGCCGCCCGCCAAGGTCAGAATGAGGGCCACTGTCTGCTAACTGAACTTTTGTAGTGTATGCATAGCTATGTTTGTTACTTACTTTAATAGAAATTTGTGCGGCTTGTTTTTAACAGTTGCTGTGAAACATTTTAATCAAATTGTACTTTTCTTATAGTGTGTGCTTTTACTTTTTAATGTATAATGAAAGAATGGTTTTTAATGATTTTAAGTAATCATGCAACAAAATAAAATAAAAACTTGAAGGTGTCTCGAACGGCTATTTACAGGCTGTGTTATGTAGAAAAGAATCCAGAAAATGTATTGGTAGGTTTGGTATCCAAGCAATTGAGTGTCATATGTTTCAGGAGTTGCTTTTATTAATTCCAGATTGGCTTGTATAGCCTTTCTCAAATCCAAAGCTGTAATACTGTGCCTGGAGTGGTAAAATATATCTGTCATTTTACAGCTTTGACTGCAGTAATGCACTGTACACCGATATCTCGTCCCAGCTCCTCAGAGGACTCCAGACAGCAAAGAACGCGGCACCCAGACTCATCTTGGACCTCTCCAAGTGTAGCCATATCGCTCCCCAACTCAGGAAACTCCACTGGCTCCCTGTCCAAAAAAGATGCCTGTTCAAGACCCTCACACACACCTACAAAGACCTCCACAAACAAGGACCTTCCTACATCAACCACTTGCTGAACTTCCATTATCCCTTGAGACACTTGCGCTCCACCTCACTGGCCCTCTCACATATCCCCCACATCCATCGCACACGCAGCGGACCGAGCTTTCTCCTACATCACCGCCAAAGCCTGGGATGACCTCCCCCTCCACCTCTAAATGGCACCCTTCCTGACAGACTTCAGAAAGCAACTCAAGACCTGGCTTTTTAACACAGACATAGCAACTTCAGCACCCAGATACCCCTAGAGGTGATAGTGTTGCGCTTTGAAAAATACTGATTGATTGATTGACAACTCAGTGTGGATAGCTCGGGCCAATCATATGCTTAAAAACTGTGCTGCAAAAATGGCAACAGGCCTTGCTACTTTTCTAGCTTGGAAAAGATAGCACTATGCTAATCTTATGCCTCAAATCACAGCTAGAAAAACAGCCATTTGAGGAGGCCAGATTTAGAGTGTTGCTGGTGTTGTCGATACACTCCAAATAAGAACGGCTCTCCACCTAAACTTGGGAACTACCTAGAGTTCCTAGCCTTGTTTTGCACAATTTATGTGGCACTCTCAGCTTGTGAGTGCTTGGTTTTGACCTACATTGGGGCCCCCTTGTGTTGAGGCAAAGCTATAACTCTTTGGCAAGCTCTAATGCGAAAAAACAGGTTAGGGGTTGCTTTAATTCATTCTAGATTGGCTTGGATAGTAATTTGCTAATCCAAGGCTCTAATACGGAGCCTGGTGTGGTAAACCATTTTTTGTCTTTTTTCAGATCGGTGTGGATAGCACAGTCTAATCTTATGCTTAAAGACTGCTGCAAAAATGGCAAAAGGCTTTGTCACTTTTCTAGCTCGGGATGGATAGCACTGTGCTAATCCTATGCTTAGAAACTGTGCTAGAAAAACACATATTTGAGGTGGACACATTTAGAGAGTCGTTGGTGTTGTAGATGACCCCTAATAACAGCAACTCTCCACCTAAACGTGGGAACTACCCAGAGTTACTAGCCTTATTTTGCATAATTGTGCACCTCTGCCTGTAATTTATGCATTGCATACACCTAATCTGAATTGCTGATTAGTACAGCAAACAAATCATGTAACCAAAAATATGCAAAATGTATGCAAAACTCAGGAATTAATTTCTACCCTCTGTCTCACTGAACATCATGACCTTCTGCCAGTTTTATGTGGTTCATAGTGAATGCTGCAGCACTCAGACTGTCAGTACTATTTTCACTGACTCCAGTCCTGTCTTTACTGGGTCAACAGGCTCTGTGATAGCAAATCTCTCTTTCCAGGTGGTGTGTGATGGGGCTGCTGAACCTGAGTCTCTCTCAGCACAGTCAGTCAGTCGAGGACAGGGACGGGGGCTCCAACTTTCATGGGCTCAGTTTGCAGAGAGGTATTAGCCATAGATGAATGGAGGTCCACCCAAATGGGGATTGTTTAAGGATAGAATGGAATGAAAGCGCTGTCTTAACTGAGCATTGATGCACAAGGAATCCAAGATCAACTCTTGCGGCTGGGACTCACTAATTGCCTGCCTAGCCGTTTATTCCTGTCTGTTAACAGTGCCCAACAATGACATGGGGACTTTGCACCTAGAATTAGGCATCAATAGGGCCGAGGCTTGAGCAATGAGCTGCGGGCTACTGTTCTTGATCCATGTACAAAGGCTACTGACTGCATCATCACAAGCCCATGCATTACTGTGAGTTGCAGCTAAGTTCAGCACTTCTCTCAGCTGCCCAACTTTGCTTCACCCATGAGGCTGAACCCCTTGAGTTGTAGACAGCTGGTAAGGCTCCTTATGACTTTTGCGCAAAACCCTACAACATCGCAAGTCTCAACTATTTGCCGCAAAGCTTAAAGGGACATTGTGTGACATCATAAATTAGTACAGATATGCAGGGCAAGCACTAAAATGCGTTACTCTAAACCGCTATGTGTGACATTTGGCAGGGCAGCAGCAAGAGTAGATACATCCTAGAGGGTGTGTTGAATTGGTTTTTCAATTGACATGATCATCAAGAAATTCTTGAAGAGGATAATGGGATTTGATGTTGGGCTCAGGCTTAAACACTTTGCCATGGAAAGGCAACTCTAGCAAAATAATCCATCTCTGGATCAATCTTGTTTGTCCCTCACCTTTCCTCAGCTGCATCGAGGACCATCCTTACTATAATGGGAACCATTCCTTGTTTGACCTATGGCATCACAGGCATCCATTTTCAGAGCATTTACTTGCTACTTGCCAGTCCAAGCATGATATCCTGAATTGACTTTTGGCTGCTATGCCAGACGTTTGCGCATGACTGACAGATGTATCCCTCCTTCCCAGGACACTATCGGACAATTCTCAAATCAAAGTTTTTCTGTTCATTCCAATAATGGCTACTTCTCACTGATAACTGTGGTGTTTTCCCTCTGAGGAGCTTCTTGATGTTGTGTTCGAAATTGAGGTGCAAGTGGATTTCATTGATCATTTTCAATTTCATACCTCCAAATCAGACAACATCTGGGAGGCCAGCATGTACAAAAGAGGGAGGGATCTTCAGGATCTAAAAAACTGCCATGTTATATCTGCTTGATCTGAATATTAGTTTATTTCAGTTCAGGAGTGAGACTGACCAGGAAGCAACATTCTTTTTTTTGTAAAATAGTTTTATTTGCTTTTTCCTCAAAACATAACAAAATGACCTAGTGGATCTGCTTTGCATTTTGTTTTCACAACAATACAGTATTGTACATTTAAGGCATGGCTGGGCGCCTGGCCACTGTGGGAACTAGGCATTAGGCCCACCTCCATTCTGTAGTGATGGGACAGTGTTGAGTGGTGGCCTCTCTCCCCTGCACTCTTCGTGAATTCCATAATATTTCTTCCAGGTATCCCAAACCTTAAAGAACTTCTTCGGGCATCCTGTAGTTTTACCTGTTACTTTTTCGGTCATCATATATAAGTCCATTCCTTCCCTCCCCTCCATTTCCTGATCATTGGTATTTCTAGGCCCCCCAGTGCTTAGCTACGTTCCTCTTGGCAACCACTAGGCCCAGATTACTATAAAGAAGCTTGGGTCGTGGTATGTCTATATCAATAGGTATACCTATCAGGACATACTTAGGGTCTGCTGTGATTTTCTCCCCCAGTTCTGGTCCCAGCTTGTCCAGTATGGTTGACCAGTATGTTTGTATGTGAGGGCATTCACAAAGTGTATGCAGAAATGTCCCTCTATCAGCCCCACACCATAGAGAGCCAGGTGACGTTGTCTTCCCAAAGTTGTGTGAGCGCTTCCTTTTGTAATACCGGCTGTGAAGAATTTAAAATTGTAGTAACCGTTGTCGGGTCTTGATTGCCACCTCTCTTGGATGCATCAGGGCTCCTCGCAGTCCGGGTTATCCATCTCTCACAGCTCCCCCACCCGTCTCTCCCTCAGTTTCTGTAGGAGGCCTGGCATGTTGTTATTGATCATTTTGTACGTCCAGGAGATTGCTTTCGCTTCCAGTTTTCCTTGCAGCAGTCTCTCCTCAAGTGGAGCATATTCTGGGATCCCTGTTTGTACTGCCATTTGATGGAGTTTGTTTGACCAATGACTTTGTGTTTCACCACTGCGCATATTAGTTGCTCAATGTTCACCAGTAGCACATGGTATGTTTTGTTCAGTTGAGCCGCCTATGGGCTTTGACATGGCATTAGCCATTACTTTCTGTATTCAGTTTAGCCGCCTATGGGCTTTGACATTGCATTAGTCTGTATTCTGCCTATTGGCTTTGACATGGCATTAGCCATTACTTTCTGTATTCAGTTGAGCCGCCTATGGGCTTTGACATTGCATTAGTCATTACATTCTGTATTCTGCCTATTGGCTTTGACATGCTGTATCCAGTCTAGCCGCCTATTGGCTTTGACATTGCATTCCTATTGGCTTTGACACGATGTATTCAATTTAGCTGCCTATTGACTTTGACATGCTATTAGATATTCTGCCTATTGGCTTTGACATGATATCATGTTACACTTTGTATTCAGCTCCGCTGCCTATTGGCTTTGACATGATCTTATACATTGCATTTTGTATTCAGCTCAACTGCCTGTTGGCTTTGACATGATATTATACATTACATTTTGTATTCAGCTCAGCTGCCTATTGGCTTTGACATATTATACATTGCATTTTGTATTCAGCTCAGCTGCCTATGGGCTTTGACATGATATAAGACATGACACTAGACATTGCATTTGATACTTAGGTTAGCTGCCCATTGCCTTTAAAGTGGAGTTAGACATTGCAGTTGAGAATCCAAGCTGTATTTTTCCAAGCTGTGTTTTTGCACCAGAGAACCAAGATGTTTTTTCTCACAGTAGACTAGACATGATAAGAGAGAGTACATGGGTGTTGTTTTTCTCTTCGCTTGAGCTTGGGAACAGGAGTAGTCTTGGAGACCTGGCCAGTCTCCAAAAGGCTTGCTCAGTTTCCCAGGTCTGAGAGGAGGGGGCACACCTTTGTAACAAATGTAACAGGCTGCAGAGAGTCAGATTCGAATCTGCCGGACCTCATGCTGGAGCTTGGCGCAGGCTGCCAGCAATCCCGTGTGGGTAGATGAATCTCTCTTTCTCGCGGCTGACAGGGGTCATCAGCTTGCAGACCTTAGAAAGATGAAGCTGTAGATAGTTCCCACACGGTGAAGTATTTGTTTTGCTTTGCATTCAATATCTTATAAATATAACCTGCTGTGTATATTGCAAACTGATATATTTTGTTTGATTAACGCGGACTTGAAAGCTACTAATTCGTCATTCATAAATATTGTGGTCGGGGAAGAATTAACAACAATAAAAGTCTTCTTTGACCTCAGAAGTGCATTTCTGTTGTGTTATGTTAGTGCTTAGAAACTAGATAAGAGGAAAGCACTACAATTGGTACCAGAAGTCGTGGGGTCGGTCATTAAGAGGTGATTAAGAGGGTGTTGACGAGTTGGTAGATTTCTAAGTGCACACTTTAAAAGTGTAATTGTTTTTTTGTTGTTTGGAGAATTACAGAAATTGTTTTCTGTTTGGGGAATCACAGTAGCACGGCAGACCATGTCTGAGAATACATGTGTTGATAAACTGCCTGATGGTGCTAAGAAAAACTGTGAATTGTTTTCTGTTTGGGGAATTACAGAAGAAAATGCATGTGTAGCTAAAAGGCCTGATAATGCTTTGAGAAATAATTTCTGTTGTACATATGTAGAAAACGTGTGTTTTGGAAGTAATGATGACAGAAAGGTCTGGATACCTTTATCTGCTTACAGAGAAATGCAGGAGAAATGTAGGCAGTTGGAACATGAAAATAGGAATTTACGTGAGCAAATTAGCCCGACTGAAAGTTATAAAAGGGCTGTTTTTGAAGAATCTTTCTTGTCCCATTCCAGTAATGAGGGGGTTAAGACAGCTCCGAGCTGCACTGAGTTTTCGTGTGAGCCAGGGTTTTTGGCAGCCAAAATGCATTCCTTAACTCGTTGCAAAATGCACAAGTAAAACGAAGGATTTTAGAGCAAGACACCCCGAGTTTCATTAGCTTGTTTGATTTTTGGAAAAAGAATAGCTCTCATTTGAGTGAAATCCTAACACTTTTGTATATGGTCACTGTGAAAAATTATATGCAGCTGCGCGCTTGTGATTTGGCAAATGAAATAATGCAGACTTTAGGTTTCTGCGCAGTGCAAGAAGGAAATACTTATGTACATTTAAATCATGAACAAGGAAAGAAAATAGTGCCCCTAGCTAGAATCATACAATGGATCTGGTACTTGCAAGACAGGGCTAGAGTACCACAGGTAAAAGAATTACCGGTGAAATTGTGTGCACCATTTGAATTCGTGTCTACTGAAGATAAAAAGCATGTTTGTTTTACTAATGATTCATTGACTGAAATGTTGTTTTCTGGCACAGGAGAAGGAATGGAGTTGTATAATGTGTGTCAGATTTTAAAGCAAGAGCTACGTGAGATGTGTCATTTTTACGCTGATTTTTGGTTTATTGCTAATGTTTTAGCTGTTTGTTTTTACATATGGCTTGTACCTAACTGGTTCAATTACCTTGCAGATGTTAATGAGAAAAATGCAGAGAGAGAAGTGTTCACCCAGAATTCTGCCTTAGTGGGGATGGCTAAGTGGGTGCCCCAGAAATGTGAACAGCTGAGAGAAAAGGCCACTTACAGGTGGGCAGAGATGAGAGAGATGCACATTCCCCTAGATTTGATAAAAACTGTGCAGCACGCACAAAAGCAATCCGTCATGCAAGCAGTCACAGAGCAGTTGGGGAGAGGAAAGTTACCAGGACAGAAATGGCAAATTGATCAGGTTTTAGGGAGAGTGATTGCTGCAAATTACCAAGGAAAAATCGAAATTATGCTGATACCTAGAAAAGAATCTGATTCATTCATACAAATTGGAGACAGAATGGCCCAACTTGACAAAAATGCAGTGAATGGAGGTTTGGTAAAGAAGGAGTCTGCCCCAGCCCTTCTGACAGTGCAAGAAAAATGAAGCTGTGGTGCAGCAGATAAAAACCTCAGTGCTGGTGTGTGGGCTGAAGCCCCAAGTGACCCTCCAGAACCTGCAGAGAATATAACAAAGGGCCCCAAAAACGTCCTGCTGATTATAAAACAGGGAAAGAAAGAGGAAGGGTACAGTTTAAATGAAAAATGTTATTTGCAAGAAAAGTCATACTTGTTTCTTTTGCAGATCCTACCACGTTTCGCCACTGTCCCTGAGTGTGCTGTGTGGTCCCCCTTCCGGTGTGTGCGTGTGGGGTCGGGGAAGGGACCGAATCCCCAACCTGAACCTGGCTGAGTAAAGTGCCAGCACCATGGATCCATTTTGCGCAAACTGCGCCTTCAGTTCAAGTTCAACTTGTTTGATTGCATTCTTCCACTGGAACTAAGCTGTGTTTTTTTTTTTTTTTTCCTCTCGTATGGAACTCTGACTTTTGCTTACCTTCCAGCAAACCTTTCAGGTGGACCGTGCACCTTTACATGAGTAGAACTCATGCCACATCAAATTGCTAACACTGTTGAATTAGAGACTCACTCAGAGTATACAAATTGCCCAGTCTTTTCTATATAGATGAATCTGATGTGAAAGGTTATGAAATCAATGTGTTAATTCACTTCTATTGCTTTACAGGGATTGCTTTGATCATAATGTTTTTTTTGTTTGTGCTGATGTTTTTTGTTTTTGTTTGAAACAGGAGATATGTGAAACAAAAATTCATTGGTCAAAGGGCGGAATGTACTGCCATTTGATGGAGTTTGTTTGACCAATGACTTTGTGTTTCACCACTGCGCATATTAGTTGCTCAATGTTCACCAGTAGCACATGGTATGTTTTGTTCAGTTGAGCCGCCTATGGGCTTTGACATGGCATTAGCCATTACTTTCTGCATTCAGTTTAGCCGCCTATGGGCTTTGACATTGCATTAGTCTGTATTCTGCCTATTGGCTTTGACATGGCATTAGCCATTACTTTCTGTATTCAGTTGAGCCGCCTATGGGCTTTGACATTGCATTAGTCATTACATTCTGTATTCTGCCTATTGGCTTTGACATGCTGTATCCAGTCTAGCCGCCTATTGGCTTTGACATTGCATTCCTATTGGCTTTGACACGATGTATTCAATTTAGCTGCCTATTGACTTTGACATGCTATTAGATATTCTGCCTATTGGCTTTGACATGATATCATATGTTACACTTTGTATTCAGCTCCGCTGCCTATTGGCTTTGACATGATCTTATACATTGCATTTTGTATTCAGCTCAACTGCCTGTTGGCTTTGACATGATATTATACATTACATTTTGTATTCAGCTCAGCTGCCTATTGGCTTTGACATATTATACATTGCATTTTGTATTCAGCTCAGCTGCCTATGGGCTTTGACATGATATAAGACATGACACTAGACATTGCATTTGATACTTAGGTTAGCTTCCCATTGCCTTTAACGTGGAGTTAGACATTGCAGTTGAGAATCCAAGCTGTATTTTTCCAAGCTGTGTTTTTGCACCAGAGAACCAAGATGTTTTTTCTCACAGTAGACTAGACATGATAAGAGAGAGTACATGGGTGTTGTTTTTCTCTTCGCTTGAGCTTGGGAACAGGAGTAGTCTTGGAGACCTGGCCAGTCTCCAAAAGGCTTGCTCAGTTTCCCAGGTCTGAGAGGAGGGGGCACACCTTTGTAACAAATGTAACAGGCTGCAGAGAGTCAGATTCGAATCTGCCGGACCTCGTGCTGGAGCTTGGTGCAGGCTGCCAGCAATCCCGTGTGGGTAGATGAATCTCTCTTTCTCGCGGCTGACAGGGGTCATCAGCTTGCAGACCTTAGAAAGATGAAGCTGTAGATAGTTCCCACACAGTGAAGTATTTGTTTTGCTTTGCATTCAATATCTTATAAATATAACCTGCTGTGTATATTGCAAACTGATATATTTTGTTTGATTAACGCGGACTTGAAAGCTACTAATTCGTCATTCATAAATATTGTGGTCGGGGAAGAATTAACAACAATAAAAGTCTTCTTTGACCTCAGAAGTGCATTTCTGTTGTGTTATGTTAGTGCTTAGAAACTAGATAAGAGGAAAGCACTACACTGTTAGATCAAGTCTCCCCACCTGTCAGACATGTGCAAGTTGTGTGTATTTATAATGTTGTGAGGGAGCTAACTGATATTCCCATTGCATGGAGTCGAATGATTTAAGGCCACCGTCCTCTAACTGATCTCCCATACTGGAGATGCTGATCTTATCCCATGTCCAGAAGCTACATAGTTTCCCACTTTCCTTCAGGTGGGAGCCCGCCCTAAGAGGGGTTTCACATGTATGTTTCACGTTCCAGTACATACGCCTCCCCGCCCCTACCCAGGCCTCTATGGTTAGCTGTGTGGGCATCAGTAATCTCTTCATCCCTTTCCCCCATACAGGTAGTGTAGGTATGATTTGTGTTGGAACTGGCTTCTCTCCATCAACTATGCAGGGTGATCTCCTGGTGCATGCCCCTAGTTAGGTTGCAATAAGGTGTACAGTTTAGTAGTATATCTGTATGTCTTGGAGGGATATCCCTCCATTGAATGGATTACGCTGGAGCGTATGTAAGGCCATGGGTCGGTGCGTCCCATTCCACAGCAGCTTGCGTACTTCCCCTTCACTACTAGTAAAGGTCTCTTCTGGAACCTTGACATATGTGTTCTGGAGGACATATAATCACTTTGATAGAGTAATCATCTTGTACATAGCAGCCCTCCAAAGCAGTGTCAGTGGTAGGTTCCTCCACCTCTCCGCATCTGTGTGAAACTACACCAGGACCTTCTGGATGTTACAGTCCAGAGCTACGTATATCCTCAGTTATTTAAACCCCTCCTGATCTATGTGTAGGTTACCAGGAAGATACAGATGAAGAAGCAACATTCTTGATCAAACAAACAACAGTGAAAGGTCTATGGAGAATGGAAGTACCCTTGTTAGATTATAGAAGCAGCCCTGAGCGCTGCTGCTGAGATTGCATGTCTTGAAAAGAGAGAAGGGGGGGCTACAATAAAGATGGCATCTTGAAATTGTTAATTTCTTTGTAAGAGGATTTATACTCTTACTAACGCTGAAGCTATCATGCTCCCTTACATCAACAATATAATTTTGGCACAGCGGAGCGAGAAGTCCTTTTATTGGAATCAAAATGCGCAGTCACGGCCTGTGGGGAGGGCGAGTACCCGGGAAGCCACGCCACACCAATGACATTCTAGGGATACGAGAGACCGATGATACTGTTTGCAGAGACACACCAGATATTCTGCGCGCCTTCACAACATTTTTCAGTGATCTATACACAGCTCGTACTCAACAGAGTGTGGACGTTGATGAATACTTGGAAGACATGGCTTTAGGTTGGCTCACTGATGCCCAGAGAGAATATTTGTAGGCGGAATTTGAGGAGGACAAAATTTGAGAGGCTGTTATGCAGCTGCCTTTCGGCAGGACCCCAGGCCCGACAAGATACATGCAGAGTTCTACAAAACAGATCTATACATTCTCCTCCTGATACTGAAATCTGTCTACCAGGAGGCGCGTGAACTGAGCCTCCTCCCGCTCTCTATGGAAGAGGCAAGGATCATTGCCTTGCTCAAACTGAGGAAGCCACCTGACTGTTGTGAATCTTACAGGCCCCTGTCACTCCTTAATTGCAATGCTAAGATTCTTGCCAAAATACTGTCTAATCGTCTCTCTCTTCTCATGTCCTTCCTGGTCAGACCTGACCAGTCGGGGTTTCTACCAGGCCGGTCCATGTCATATAACTTGAGAACCCTCTTTGCGTTATTACAGGATCTTGACCCGGACGTTGCAACAGTGGCTGATTTTTTAGAAGTAACTAAGGCCTTCGACTCACTAGAATGGAGTTACCTTATGACAGTGCTGAGACCAATGGGCTTCCCAGCATCCTTCATGCAGTGGATAGCCCTCCTCTATTCCCAGCCAATGGCGAGGCTCAGAATAAATGGTGCTGACTCAGACCCCATTGCGATATCACAGGGCACCCGCCAGGGATGCCCCCTATTGCTGTTGCTCATTGGGCTGGCAATGGAGCCTGTGGCATCAAAGCTTCATCAGCACCACTGACAATTTGCCATCTACTGTCCGTCCCGCCACATCTTAGTCTCGTTATATGCAGACAATATACTGCTATATCTGAAAAATCTGCATGTCAGTTTGAATACAGTATTACGCAGGTTTGTTTACTTTCTGGAATACACATCAATGGGAGCAAGTCCCAATTGTTCCCTCCAACACCAGCTACCCCATGATTCATGCCAGACTTTCCCTTGGAATGGTGCAATTCTGACTTGTAATGTCTTGGATTTATGGGGTCAACCAACCCTGAGAATGTTATACGTGTAAATTACGGGACAGCCCTCACTAAAATAACGGAATATATCACACAGTGGATTTCATTGCCATTCTCCCTTGCAGAGCACATCACCCTCACAAAATTGGTTATCCTACCCAAATTCTGATACTTATTTCTTAGTATCCCTCATCATCCAGGATGACATTTATTTAAAGTGCTTCAGACACAACTGCCCTATCTAGTACGGAGGGAAACAACTTCAGCTGGCATGGACTACCCTAACACAACCATTCTCCAAGGGAGGCTTTGAAGCCCTGGATATGAAGCTAAACTTTCTCTGCGCCCAGGTGCATCATGCCATGCATTGGAACAAGCCCACCCCATACATGCCACATCTGACCATTGAACAAGGATATATGGCCCGTATACCTCCCTCTTCCTATTTAGGATTGAAGATGCCCTCCCCCCATTAGCGAAGGATACGGTTGCATGTCCTCCGCATGGCATAGACTGCCCAACAAATTAGGAAAAATGTTGCTTTACTCTCTGCTAATACTGCTCCCTTATCACCCAGCCTTTCCAGTCACACATGAAGCAACCTATCAGCGGATGATGCAGAAATATGATCTTGTAACGTGGGGAGACTTTTATACAGTGATAATCTTTTTGTCACTTGGGAATCATTGTTTGAGGGGAAAGACCCTATTCCTTTGAACATATTTCTCTACATACGCATACATAATAATGTGAGGGCAGGTATGGTTGAGTTCCCACTTGAACCCCCCTTTTTAAAAAATTTAACATACTTTACACACATTGCTTCATTCCACGGGTTCTAAACACATTGTATAGACCTTATACCAAACTGCCCAAAAAGAATATCCTGTTCCTAGTGGTAGAGCACACACCCAGTGGGAGACAGAATTGGGACTCTCCAATACTGAAGAGCAATGGAGTTTCTGCTGCACGCAAACTACTATGCTCTCCCCCAGTAGCAGACTGAGAATAATACACTATAAGTTTATATACAGACTCAATTACACGCCTGATCAGCTGCATCGTTTCCATTTCTGCGATGATGATTGTTGCACGAGATGTGGGATGGGTGGAGCCGATTTTCTTCACTTAGCTTGGGTGTGTGCCCCAGTTCAGGACTACTGGAAAGAGGTAGAAGCACAGGACTGCATGTAGGGGGGGAGGGGAAGGGAGGGGAAAGGCACCCAAATTTAAGGATTGGCTACATGATTTGATACCTTGTCAAGAACAAACGACCACGTATGCTGACCTATTACCCCCAAGATCTTGACCTAGAGATATATCGGACCCCTTACACTCTTACCTATTGACTTTAGCACCAGATCCTGTGGCGGATGGGAAACTTACTGATGCCAGGAAAGACTATATACCCAGGTCATATCCATTTTAGGGCCCCCACAATGAAGGGGCCACCTCAACATAGGGGCAGCCCTGTTATTGCATTGTTACACCCTACAATCTTTAATGTTGGTGGGGCCACTAGCCTAACTACTACGTGGCGCTGCCATGAGAAGGCAGATGTGGTATTATATCTGATCCTTTGCCCACACCATTCTCACTGCTCTATGGACCATCTTCAATTAATCTGTAATGATGTACAAGAAATATTGACACCTAAACACCAGAACCAAACATTCTTCACTTATGATGTCCTCGGACGTAATAACTATTGCTGACTGCAAATGTATGTATACACAGAATGTTAAAAACCTTTCATAAATAAAGTTTATAAAAAAACAATATCATATTGAGAGAAGTGTGACATGTTGTGCCAGTTTGCGATCTTATCCATGTATTGCAGTGCTTGAAAAATTTATTAAACCTCCTGACAGGGGCGGGGAGCCTCTGATCTGCCTCACAAGTGGACCCGCTTTTGAACAACAATGTTGGGATTGTGACTGAAAAGTGTAACGACTACTAACGACTACCTCCGCCAATGGCACAATCTAGCCAACATTTGTGTGTATTGATAAAAGAATAGGGGTGTGGGGAGTTGGGGAACTATTTGTTGACTAAAAAATGTATATGGCAAGTAGGATGTGCTTAAAGAGAACTATGTGCTATGGTAAAAATTCAATACAGTAAAGACTATATAAAAAACATGGAAGTGAGGGACTCATAGTATAGTTCTATAGAGAATACATAGACATCCGGGCCCTCATCTAATGTCCATATTTAAGGAATCTAGAGTAGAAGATTGTTATGAGCTTGCAAGTTATGTCATGTCTATGTCACATAAAATTAGGTATGTGAGCGTGTCCAGGTCAGATGGAGCTAGATTGCCTGAGGGATAGCTATGCTTAAGTTGTAGGAGAACTGTACGAATAAAATAGCTCTTCACTCACCCCTGGCTGTAGTGTTGGGGTGCAAGAATTCGTGACGAGGAGCCAGCCAACACCTACAACTTGAGGAGGTAGCTGTGAACCGCCATATGGGAGCAACTCGGATGCTGGTCTGTGGTGGCTCATGAAAATTGCCTGCAGATGCCTGAAACATATCCTTGAAACAAGCAAGGGTATCAGACCCGCACTGTACCAATCTTGATCCCTTTTAATTTGGGTATTGTGAGTGCGAGAGGTGCAAGCAAGCGTACAGCATGTTGCGTGCGCTAGCTAGAGAGGGGTGCAAGACTGTGTCGATAACTGGATGTGCGACCTGAGGAGCTGCACAATGCATCATTGCTCAGCAACCAATCAGCTTTACAGCTGCGTACGTGGGGTGCAAGGCCAACATCTTGGGTCTGGCCCACATATGGTGATACACACACCTATTTCTACTTTTGTCAGCTGCATACAGGGGTGCCATTTCGCATTGGACCAATATACGGTGATATGCACACGCATCCGCTGAATTTCTAAGTTAGTTTTAGCCATATCAATGCAGTAATCTTCACATTTACGGCCACGCATCAGTGACTCCCAAACTAGGGTCAAACTACATTTAGGTAGTCATCTCAGATAATTATTGGTGATTCGCACTCCGGAGTTGTTCAATATTCCGCATATTTACTTTGCTGACATGCACACTTTGTGCGTTCATTATAATTATAATATTTTTACTAAGACGTTATAATAAGACTAAAATAAAAGACTATAATATAATAAGTTTGGAAAATAACTTTAATACCTATGTGACTCGGACATTGCAGTTGCCTTTTGTCTTCAGTTTAACTAGTGACCTATCTGAAGTACATTATGCAAACTCACAGTGCCATTGTTTCACCCTCATTATTTCTAGAGCAATCAAGTCCATTACCAGTAGAATGGAAGGACTGTAGAGGAATGTCTGAAACTTACATCAAAGCACTAGATGGGCAGGGATTTAGTCAGCTAGGAAAAAAGCATTCCTCATAAATATGTTGGGTAAGGAAGGTCAGCATATCTTTAAATACTTACCTACAGTGACTGAGCCCAATGGTAATCCTATTGAAGATGTGTATGTTGTCTCTAAAAAGCATCTCAAATGCAGATTTATCAAAAAGGTGAACTTAGTCATGAATAGGTATAAATTGTATACCCATTCACAGAGGGAGGGTGAATCATTGATGAGTTTGTCTCTAACTTAAGGGAACTTTCTATGAAATGTAACTTTGGGGCAATGACAGATGAGTTAGTCCATGACCAATTAATTGTTCATTGTAGAACCAAAACGATTCAAGAGCATTTGTGGCCTGCGAAAAATCCATCACTTAAAGATGCCATAGACAGTGCCAAGGTTGTAGAGCAATCAGAACTGTGTATGAGGGAGAGAGTGAAAAAAGACACCAACTGTAGTGTAGTTTCTAATTCTATGAAAACAGAATCTGATGAGGGTGCGGTATTTAAGTCAGATCATAGTACAGGAAAACCTAAGCAATGTACCAGGTCATGCTATCGGTGTGGTAGAAATTAATATAATGTGGATTATCGAAAATGGATAGCAATGAATAAAGACTGCAGGAAATGTGGGTTTAGATGTCACTTTGCTGCAGTTTGTAAACAGGAAAACAAACCTAGAATGGATACTGTGGATGAGAAATACAAGGTGGAGATACATGAAGATGGAATCCTTAGTGTAAGTGATGTGGAGGCTGAAAAAAGAAGGAGAAGCAGACCAAAAGTGGAATTTGTAATTGATGAGAAAATAGTACAGCTCATGGTGGACTCAGGCTCCATGTATACTAATATTCCCAAGGAAATGTTTGTAAAGCATTGGCCAAATATGGATCTGTTGCTCAAAGACATTACCCTGGAAGGTATCAAGGGGAAACCATTGATGTGGTAGGGTTCATAGAGGCCACAGTGGAATTTGTTTGGAGGGAGAGAGATTAAAGGGAAGGTCTACGTAGCAGAGGATGGACCATCTATATTGGGTTGGATGCATCAATACGATCTCAACATGGTTATAAACCCTAGAACACTCCTTCAGATGATGGTGGTGGAGCAAATTCTATTGTTTGACATTTTAGATGAAGCCCCGAATATTTTTAGAGAAAAACTAGGTCTTCTGAATAGGTATGTTCATAACATTGTGCTGCAGTCTGATGCCATACCTGTTCAACACAAGGTATGGAGAATTCCCTTATTTGCAAGAGCTGCAGTGAAAGAAATGCTTTCAAATGGAGTAATTGAACCAGTGGGAACATCCAGTTGGATATCTCTTGTAGTAATTACACAGAAGTCTGATGAGAAGCACAGGTTTTGAGTTGATCTCAGGTCTCCCAACCAGAATGTTGTAGTAGACACATACCCATTGCTGAACATAAATGAATTGATGTTGGCTTTGCGGGGTAGAAAGTACTTTTCTAAACTAGATTTAAAAAATGCTTACCACCAATTCAAACTGTATGAAGAGTCCAAACCCCTGACAGCCTTCATCACCATGGAGGGTACCTTCCAATTTACATGGATGCTGTTTGGCTTGTGTTCGGCAGCTAGGGTATTTCAAGGAATGATTCATG
This sequence comes from Pleurodeles waltl, assembly GCF_031143425.1. Taxonomy (NCBI): domain Eukaryota; kingdom Metazoa; phylum Chordata; class Amphibia; order Caudata; family Salamandridae; genus Pleurodeles; species Pleurodeles waltl. The sequence goes on along the minus strand of NC_090447.1, from coordinate 1,148,662,999 downwards.
AGGTGTTTAAGGGCCTGAGCAACATCATATACTTCCAGGATGATATCTTAATTTTTGGTGATTCGATTGAGCAGAACTACATGGTTCTCAGGCAGGCGTTACACAGAATAGAAAAAGCAGGCTTATATCTCAGACGGCATAAGTGGAGATTTCTGATGGATCAAGTAGATTATTTAGGTTAAAATAACACTGCTAATGGAGTAAGCTTAAGGAGAATTTGTTAAATGCAATTAGGTTAGCTCCTTCGCCTGCTGATAAGAATCAGTTGAGATCCTTTCTTGGTCTCATTGAATATTCTGCTAAGTTTGTTCCAATATTTTCTGACAAAACAGAAAAACCCTTAATATAGATAGCAAAATATCTGCTAAAACTGTAGCCACCTTACTATTACTGCTCATGACTGGCTTTTACGTTCCACGGGGCCTGATTTACAACTTGGCAGAGGGAAATACTCTGTCACAAATGTGACGGCTAACCCATCCGCCATATTATGATCCCATTATGTCTTATGGGGATCGTAATACAGCGGACGGGATATCCGTCACGTTTATGATGGAGTATTCCATCCGCCAAGTTTTAAATCAGACCCATAATCTCCAGACACTATTTGTCTTATTTCATCACTTGTATCTTGGGCTGGCAGTAGGTGAAGTCTTATTCGATGCAGAGGAGGCATTTGATTCCCTTGTGTAGAACTTCTTCTTTGCAGATATGTGAAGCTTAGTGGTGGGAGAAGGCCTGTTAAGCTGGTTATTTTATTCATTCCCTATACAATTCACACTGCACATATCAGGGATAACTAGATCAACCCAAGCTTATCACCGAAGTACGACAGAAGGTCCCCCCCAGCTATTTGCAATAGCACATGAACCACTGGCCAGCTTCTGGCAGGAGCGTTGCCTTCAAAAAGGTCAGCATTTCCTTGACTGGAAATGTCTTTCTTTATTTGCAGATGATATTCCTTTAAATATCAAATATCGGCTGTAAACCTCTCTCCATTAATCTGTGATTTAGGGCCTGATTAGGAGTTCAGCGGACGGGATGAATCTTCCATCTAACCTCTGAAGGGGAGGTTGCCACCATACTGGCTACCTTCCGACGGACCCGTTTCGACTTTCCCACTGGGCTGATGGGCTGAAAGTGGCAGCAGCATTGTCCTCTGCTCGTAATCAAGCCGGTGGCAAAGCTGCCGCTGCAGGAGGCACCAGCAGCCTTGCAATGCTCACTGTCTGCTGTGCTGACAGTGAGCATTGTTAGGGTGCTGGGTAGGGAGATCCTTTCACTGCCGATGTCAAGTGCATGGGCAGTGCTGGGGCCTACTTGGGCCCCTTGCACCTGGTCTCCGCCAGCCTTTTCATGGGTGGCCCAGAACCAGGTCGTAATCAGCAGGGCGGTGCTGCACTGGCTGATTCAGACCTCCGCCACTGTCAGCCTGTCGGGATCATCGATCCCGGCGGAGACGGCGGTACGCTGGTGGTCCGACCACCAAGGTCATAATGTGGCAGTTGAACAGCCATAGCTGCGGTGGTCTCAAGACTGCCAGCCTCATAATGAGGCCCATAATCTGTTTTATATGTTACTCAAAGCTTCATATAAACTGGATCAAATCAGTGATCTTTCTCTTTGCAAGAGCCACAAGTAAATGCATCCTAGATTTCCTGATCCCACGGTGAGATAACTCTGTTTCGTCTCTAGACGTTATGGTACATCAATATAGGAAGATAATCATAAAAACAATAATGAATCATGCTCCCACCCTATGAAAAGAATAATAATACTCCTGAAGCCAATGGTGACCCGTGTGCTCTTTAAGAAACTAAAACCACTAATGTTACAGATTGAGGTTAATAAAAAAGCTTGCATTGACTGGGAGACAATCATACTACTCTATAGTAAGGCTGGCATTCAGTGCCAGATTCTGAACTTTATTTTCATGTGGCTTGGGAAGTTTGCCTACTTATTCCTTCACGTCATTCCCTACCTTTGTCATTTGATGGTCGAAAGAGACAGTGCAGCTCCATATCAACTGTGGATGATACTGAAGTCCCCCCTAGCTATACCAAATGCGAAGATACACTCAGTAGCCTGAATAATTTGGGCATGGAAGCAGTGATCTGCTGGGACACACATTACACACATTATTGATTCAATTCGGCTTAACTCGTGTTAACAACCCCCAATTCCCACTTATGTCAGCACCCAAGGCCTGCACACAAATTCCTCAGCTGAAGCAGTTAAATATCCGTGATATGTTCTTTGAGAGCGCATCCATATCTTTGACATAATTAGACTATGTCCTCGTTAGACATCATTTTATATTACAGGTTGTGTGGCTAGAGAAAGGTTGGCACACACTGCTAATCTAGGCTGATAACGATCCACTACAAATAAATGTCCATTTAAGTCACCGTTCCCGTGGAAACTCTTCGGGATATTGGTATATGTTTTCTCTAATCCTAACAACATTATCAATTAACGCCCATTTTGACGAAGTACGTGTTGACTGACTGGAACTGTACTGACTGAAAGCACGAAACAAAGAATAAATTAATTAAGGACTATCGAGGGACCTGTTATTTGTAAAGTAGTGTGCCTGAAACCCGTTTAAAAGACATCTTTTTATTTCCCCGGCTTCATCAAATCAAGGGCTTCAAGCTTGCTATTCCTCATTTCCGCCTAGATCAAACTGTCATTTATGCCACCGCGTTCTTTACTATGTATTTGTTTATTTAAAAAAACAAAATTTAACCAAAACAAAAAACGCAATGTGGGCAGTTAAAATTGCTCAGTGAGCTAAAAATGGTATGGAAGTCCTTGCAATTTTCACAGAGTTTTTCACTGTACACAATTATTTCTTCTATGGCAGAGAACATAAATGTGTCCCAATAACTTATTATTTAGAGCAACAGTACTAAATAAATACAGAATCACATAGTTTTACTATAGTGCAAGATCAGATTATATGTTATTAATACAGGAAGCACATTTTTTAACACAAACTTTAATGCATTTTGTCTCTGTACAATAGGAAAACGCCAAAGCAATGTTCAGGTCCACATCATGGGTCAATTCCTCGTGGTCACATACATTATAACAGTATACAATAGTGAGAATAATACAACAAAAAGAGAGTTAACCCAACTCTCCCACTCGACAAACTGAAACATGTCACTTAGTTTGGTACTTTCAGAATTCGGGAGCTGTACATGTAGGGGCACAATGGTAGGGGGGTGACCCTGTGAGAGGCTGCAACTGCGTTTCCACTAGAACTGTGAAATGGACCAGGGGAGAGAGCAGACATCTGTAATATGCAAGCGCTTGTCGCCGGGCATGGCAGGATTGATCCTGGGTTGGGAACCTGAGGGCAACCCCAGCCCTATCCTCCCGGATGTCAGAGTGAAAATCTTAGGTATGTCCAATACAACTCGGTTCCCTGTGAGTATTCACCCTGTGCCTGGAACCCCTCTATCAACACATCCCACTCCAATGAAATGGGTTTCTAACGGAGACCGCTATATTCTTCTTGCTGTAACGCCACACTTTCGGTCTGCCCTTCAGTGTGACACTTTGTCCCGCCATCTATCCTCTTTTGGGGCCAACCGGGATTTCCAACTTAGTGTAATAAGCCTTTTTGCCAGCAATAGTGCTAGGCTTATAAATCACTCCAATACCTTGGGGCACCTTGGTCATGGGCTAAGCCCCAGTATACACCGTTCGGATGTAACATAGCAGGTGTTATCCGTGAACTCTGTCAGCGCTGCAGATATTCCCCCCAAGTAGGTGGACAATGTTGGGCAGGTCCACAACACATGCAAGAGGCCCGCATCTTGTGCATGACATCAAGGACACATGGAGGACGCTGTAGGGAACGTCCTGTTAATGCTAGGTGGGGTCAGATACGCCCTGTGCAACATGGAAAATTGAATTAATTGAAATCTCGTGTTACATGAGACTTTCTTGGGGTATTCCAATAGAAGTGCCCACTCCCTCTCTGAGAATTCCCTGTTGACGATTGCCTCCCCTTTATTTTTAAGTGTAATAAGAGTCATAAGGTGTTTACAGAGTCCCCCGATAGAGCCAACGGATAAGGTGCCTTCCATGTCCCATAGTATGCAGTACCCAAGGTGATTCATGTGTTGTGGGCTCCTTCCCATCTGGTGCCCAGTGTGTTCAGACATATTGTATTGTGCATCAGAAATGGTTGCTGGCAATACGTGAGTGTGTACAAAGTCAGTATGGGTCATTAATGTGCCGTCTCCAAATAGGGTACCCACAGAAGCCATTCCCCGCTGCTCCTATGGGAGCAGCCGACATGATGTCAGTGCGCCTGCAGGTGTGGGGAAGCCACATAACACAATATTCCGGTTGTATGGCACCTGTGAGGCAGAATATCTCATCACCATTTTCCAGTGGGCCATGGCAGTATTCAACAAAAGGGAACCCATGTTATGTGACGTGGTCCAGGGGCAAAGCAATCTATGTAACCTCCCCGGTTAAGTTGAGCCGCTGTGTAGCCTATTTCTAGAAGGTTATGTACGGCCAACCAGTAGGCTAACCATTGTAGCTGGCCAGATATGCAATATGCTTTAAAACCTGGGGCCCCCATTCCACTTCTGCTTGTCGGCAATCGAAGCCTGGCTAAGTTGACTTTGCGGTGCCCATTTCCCCTCACAAGATGAATCAACATGGCATTCAGCTGTTTGAATACCCAAGCCAGGATCACAATTAGCAAATTCATTAAGTGGTACAATAACCGCGGTAGCATCACCATTTTTGCCAAGGCCAGTCGACCCGCCACTGACAGGGGTGATGTGTTCCAAAAACTCAGGTTTTAACTTTTAACTCAAGTTAAGTGCAGTGATCATATGTATGAGGTTACCATCCAGTAAGTCTTGTGACTCCTGATATACCCAGATCACCACATAACAAAATGTGTGGGGTGCCATCTGGATCTGAGTGTCACCAAATCGGAGTGATTGTTCTGTGTAGGAGCCGAAGAAGGAGAAAACTGTAAACTTGATACTTGTATAGCACACTACTCACCCGTTAGGGTCTCAAGGTGCTGTACGCATACAGCTGTGGAACCCCTCCTGGCTTTTCCCTGTGAGGTGCCCACTCCTGGCCAACCTCCAAGGTGAAGCCAGGCATCCCAGTAGTGTTGGGGCCGTTGTGGAGATTAAGGAAGCTATTGCCCAGAGTTACACAGTGGGACCCATGAATTAGATTAGGCACCAAGAGGAAATTGAGCCCAAGACCCGCCAAGGCGGAAATTGAACCCTGGTCCCAGGACAGATTTCTGCATCAGGGTCTGCTGCTCTAACCATTGAGCCACACTTCTCCACAGCCACACTTCTCCACGCACATGATTTATCTATGTTGATATGAAGACCAGACAATTCCCCGAATTCTGATAGCAAGTGGGCTGCATCCTCAGGTCTTCTCTCGGGGGTTCCTCAGATACAGAATTATATCATCTGCATACATTGATATGACGTGTTATGTGGTCTACGGGAATCCCCATGTCCCCAGCCTCTTAATGAATCCACTGCGCTATTGGCTCAATTGCCAATATAGATAGGAACAGGGAAACAGGGCACCTCTGACGAGTACCACAAGATATCTGGTACGATTCTAAGATAAGAGGGCCGATTCTGGCCCTAGTTGTTCGTGATGTATAGAGCAATCTCACCCACCGGATGTATGATGGGTGTATACCATAGGGAGCCAAGGCCACTAGCATGAATTCCCAAACAATTGTATTGAATGCTTGCTGGACATCGCGGGATAGGCAACCCTCACATGGATACCGCCCTTAGGTAACATCCATTAACCCAATGGAGGTGTTGTATCACAGGACAAATCTGCATTGATCTGTGTATCAATTGTGGAAGCAATAGCAGGCGGCATGCCATAATTTTACTAAGGATTTTGTAGTCCGTTTTCAGTATTGATAATGGCCTGTATGAGGTTCATTCCATGGGGAATTTGCCCAGTTTCAACAAAGAGGTTTGAAGTGCTTCCCTGGTGGAGGGAGGTATGGAACCCATAGTGAGGGAAGTATTAAATAGTTTTGCCAGTTGTGGGACCAGCTTAGTTGCATATTTAGCATTCAATTCCACCGGAATTCCGTCAGAGCCTGGTGTTTTATTGCGGGCGAGCTCCTTTATGACTCCTCGTATTTCGCCCTCAGTGACGGGAATGCCTAAAGTTTCCCGGTCAGACATCGACACCCTTGGTAAGTTTGCCCGGTACAACAACTCTTCCATGTCTGAGGGGTCGAGAGGCGGTGGAGCCATGTATAATGCTGAGTAAAAATCTCGGAATTCCCTATTAATGCCCTACTGTGTTATCATCAGCACTTGGTGCTGCATGTTTATTGATATGATGGGCGTGGGGGACGAATGATACTGAATCAGGTGCGCCAGTACTGTACCTGATTTGTCTGCCTCGGTATGTATTTTATCCAGTGGAGAAATCTATGCATGAACAACTGCCCTTTTTACAACAGTCCTGCTCATAGAAACGTATCATTTTACTTTTTGCTACTATTTACTAATGTAGTTATAGCAATATTTGTGCCACCCATCAAAGATAATTTCTTAACACATTATTAGTTAAAGCTAATAATGTAACTCCCTTGAGTTATATTTTCTGGATGCCATCATTATCCAGCTGAATAAGACCCTGAAAACAGGCATATCTATTTCTGATTATGATATCAGCCATATAACCCATCTTGCTAAGGTGGGTGAAGAAACAGTAGCTTATTGAAACAGGAGCAAAAGGTTTCTTGAAATCGATTAGAAGCTTAAAGGCCAAAGGAGGGTTGAATGTCACAAAATGTGCTTCATAACACCGAAGATAATTGACAACAAACAAATTGACATCATTATCAAAACTGGGATAAAATAAAATAGTAGGGAAATTAGTATGCCTATTGATTTGAAAAGAGACTCTTTTAGGGTCCGCTGTTATCCACAGCTGAAACCCCCTCCTAAAGGAAATCGGACATAAAAGCATGGCCATATTTGCATTCAATTGTTTCAAAGACAGATACTGATTATTAGGACATTTTAAAATGAATCCACAAAATGCAATACTTCGCTTTTGAAGGAACCTAATATGGAATAAAAATAAAGCTCTCCTTCCCAGAAAATGGTACCCTACTATTGTGCACTTCATTAAAATATGACCAGCAGATATAGGAGATCTGTAACCATTCTTAGTGTAATAGGCCTTAGTCTCAGAAAAGCAGAGACATGAAGACATTAAAAATCTCCCCCCAATTAGTGACATTTCAATTAAATTGTTCCACTCGCCAAGCTAACAGCTAATTTGCCTGAGTGCATTGTACCCTGTAATCTCCGATTGCTGACAGAAACCTTGCAAAGGGCCTGGAACATCCAAAATAAATTCTGAAATGCTTCAGATGATCTAGATGTAACAGTACATGAGGGGAGCTCTCCAGTTCCAGTAATAGCAGGGAGAAGTGCAAATAACCTGGGAAAAGATATGGAAACCTCCAAAAGTCAAGGGTACCATAATTGGACAGGCCAAAACCGAATCACAAAAAAACAATACTACTCTATCTGTTATGAGATAGCGCAGAGACCTGCGAATCATGGAGGAGGGGAAAGTATTAACCTAGAGATTACCACAAAGTTGAAGAAAAGCATCTAAATCTTCTGCCTCTGGATTTGGACATTACCTGGAAAGTCTCAGAAGCTTTTGATTGAGACAAGTGAAAGGATCTAACCACAGAAGACCACAGAGATTGCTGTGATGTAAGAAATTACCTTAATAAAACATCCAACTGCTCCTATCCAGCTTGAGTTCTTGTTGGATAAATCAAGAACATATTCCTTCCACATCATCAGTGTGATGTTTTGATAGGAATGCTAAACATCCTTAGTCAATTTTGCAGCAAAACAGTTGGTCTTTCCTTACAATTGACTTTCAATTACAAAGGAATCTGCAAGAAACTTTAGTGCGTTATATGTCACTATCTTTATGACACTCAATTTCATCTAGGGATCACTTTCTTTCTGCTACTGTTTCTCAAAATCTTGCTCCTCAGCCCAGTTTACTGGTGTCCGAATCTTACATGATCACAAGCGCATGGCCAAAAAGAAATTTTCCATTATGGGCTTCCATCTGGGAGCCCACCTCCATGTTTGGGTCTAGGGAAAGGGAGAATAATGCTGACAATAGGGGTCTGTGCTCAAAGAAAGAGTCTTTGATTGTAAATGGCATTACAATGCAGGGAGACCAGAAAAATTGTTTGAATGGATGCTGATAAGAGACCCACAATTCTGATTATTCTCCTTAAGCATAACTGATATAGATCGGACACACTCCAAACTGACTTTTTTAAAGTCTTTAATTTTTAATTTTGGAAGAAATAAGGAAGCCTTTACTGAATCCACCAGGAATCTAAGAAACTGAATTCTCAGACAGGGAAGTTACACTGATGATGACCACAAACTGTTGCAAGTTTACCACAACCGTCACAATATGATATTTTAAGACTGACTTGTCATTCGGCATGAATAGCATGTTGTCCAAGCATACAATCATGCAAATTGCCCTTGACTGTAGGGCAGCTATCACCTGTCAAATCAAATCAAATCATAAACATTTATAAAGCGCGCTACTCACCCGTGCGGGTCTCAAGGCACTAGGGGGAGGGGGTTACTGCTGCTCAAAGAGCCAGGTCTTGAGTAGTCTCCGGAAAGCGGAGTGGTCCTGGGTGGTCCTGAGGATGGTGGGGAGGGAGTTCCATGTCTTGGCCGCCAGGTAGGAGAAGGACCTCCCACCCACCGTGGTGCGGTGGATGCGAGGGACGGCGGCGAGAGCGAGGTTGGCGGAGTGAAGAGGACAGGTGGGTGTGTAGAAGCTGAGGCAGCGGTTGAGGTATTCGGGTCCCTTGTTGTGGAGGGCTTTGTGTGCGTGGGTGAGGAGTCGGAAGGTGATCCTTTTGTTGACGGGAAGCCAGTGCAGGGGTCTCAGGTGGGCGGAGATGTGGCTGTTGCGGGGTATGTTGAGGATGAGGCGGGCGGGGGCGTTTTGAATTCGTTGCAGACGTTTCTGGAGTTTAGCGGCGGTTCCTGCGTATAGGGTGTTGCCGTAGTCCAGGCGGCTCGTGACGAGGGCGTGGGTCACGGTCTTTCTGGTGTCGGCGGGGATCCAACGGAAGATCTTTCGGAGCATGCGGAGGGTGAGGAAGCAGGAGAATGATACGGCGTTGACTTGTTTGGTCATGGTGAGAAGTGGGTCCAGGATGAAACCGAGGTTGCGTGCGTGGTCTGAGGGGGTCGGTGCGGTGCCAAGGGCCGTGGGCCACCAGGAGACGTCCCAGGCGGTCGGGGTGTTTCCGAGGATGAGGACTTCCGTTTTGTCTGAGTTCAGTTTCAGACAGCTGAGTTTCATCCAATCTGCGACGTCTTTCATTCCATCTTGCAGGTTGGTCTTGGCGATGGTGGGGTCCTTGGTGAGGGAAAGTATCAGTTGAGTGTCGTCGGCGTAGGAGGTGATGATGATGCTGTGTTTGCGTACGATGTCGGCGAGGGGGCCTGTGAGAAGCTTAATGAAGCACCAGGTGGCTGAGGAGTGATTGAAAGGATGCAACATGACTGGAATTTCTCTGGAGCCCAAATAAAGCAAAAATACTTCAGAAGCAGAGGCAAGTTGGAACTATAAGAAAGGCAGCTTTCAGTTTCAGCTTGACCATCCAATTCAGATTTCATCCAATTCATCTCCAACAGGGAGTTCCACTACCAATTAATGCCCTCCAGCTTGATTGCTTATAGAAAATGAAGCCATTCACCAACCTGAGATTGATGATCGTACACAAACTCTTGTCTCCTTTTTATATTACACCTTGCTTCCTTTGGGACCCTTTCCTCTTTCTGAATATAAATAAAAAGTTTGTTTAAGAGGAGGCAGCGGTCCAAAGGACCAGAAAAAAGTCAACATTTTCAGAATGACCGACACTGCTGCATCAAGCCTCAAATCAGTCACTTACCCATTTTATCAAAGTTTTTGAAAAGTCTCACAAGTAGTGGGGCTAGGTGCCGCAGAAGGTTTTGTGAATAAGGGCTGTAACGCTAACCGGGTCAGGATTTTACCCAGTCTTAATCTATGCAGACCCCAGATAACCTCAGGCATGCCTATATAATCGCCTACGCTGACATCTAGGTAAACTGTCCTCATTTGTCCTCATAGCAAACATATGTTCTGACATGTGACCCTTTACTTTTACAATTGGTAAACATTTGGCAAGGTCTTGCAATGACCTCATCTCTAGTACTTCTCTCCCACTCTCATCATGTAACTCCTGAACCCTTTCATTAACTATTTTAGGTTGCAGATGTGTGGCCCATAACTTGCCAAAGTGTTGCCCGATATGTAGGATTTTTGTTTGGTTTTTATTAACAGGTACTTCTCTTCATCCATGACTAAGATCTTAGCATGAGACCATAGTTTTACATCCTCAGTGACTATGTCAATTTATGTTCTGTTTCCAGTTAAACAAGTAGGCATTACAGATTTGGCCTTGTCTCTGATCCTACCTTTTGAGGCAAGAGAATATGTCTACAAAGATGCCCCAAAGAAGAACTTTAAGCATGTCCCATAGTGTTGTTAGTGGCATTCCCTCGCTAATATTTTCCACCATAAACTTTGCCAAGGTGTCTTCAACCACTCTCTTGAGGACAATATTGTGGAGTAGGAGAACATTGAAACACCATTTGGACAAATCCATGTGTGGGTTGGGCATCGAAAAAGATATGGAATGAGATGCATGGTCTTACATGGCAATGAGACTTGTACTTGACACTTTATCCTATGCTTCAAAACTGCAGACCATCAAAAAGAGTTGTAGTCTAGCAAATGTGTGGTGTGAAGGTGAGAAGTATGCATAGTCACTCTTGTAATAGTGCTATTACTCCTAACATCCATTAAATGCTCTAAGTTTAGCCATTTCTTAAAAGAAGTGGTCATCACACTTTCACCCAAATCACGGTTGTGTCTTTTCTGCCATCCACAGCTACATTCAGATCACCCTGTACAACGTTCTGACTAGCTTTGAAATTATTGACTTCATGTATGATTCTTGGTTCACATTTGAGCTGTGCAGTGACATGACAGTAAGTATTTGGGAGCCCATGCAGTAGATTATGCTCATTGACCTGTTTGGCTCATAAGGTATTACTTTCTCAATCCTTCCATGAAAGTGTCTTGCATATAGTTTTGCTATCTCTATTTTCTTATGAGTTCCTGAGGAAAACTGTTGAACCGCCAGGGACAACTTTGCTTTTAACATAGACCAGCATTGTTTGATCAGGTGGGTTTCTTAAAGCAAGCACAATTGCAGAATTTCTTCACCCCCAAGATTCCTTCCCAATGTTTATGGCAGCTCATCATTTAGCTGAGACAGTAAGCTTTTTGACATTAAGGCTTACGACTTTCACTATAGCTGAATAAACTTGAAGAAGTAATTTTCTAGAAACCTTGAGGTGGTGAGCTGTAATTGCTCACAGGCATTCCCATGCACTCTACATTTTGAACAGCACTTTCCAGAATGAAATTTTCCCTGACTCTGGGTTGTCTTCTATATTTCCAGCCAAGGTGACATCTTTCTGGAATTCTTAAATGCAAATTTAAAATCCAAGCTGATTGTACAAATAACCATCTTGATCTCCCATAGAAAAAATTGAAGATGGTTTACCGTGTAAGCATCATGCCAGCCCATCTGTTCCACTATCTGGATAGGATCTGGTCAATCCAGACAGTTTATTCACTTTCTCTCCTTTATGATTTTAGCTGAGAACAATTATTTTACTAAGGGATCTCTCAGAACTCCATTGGATATCATAGTCACTAGTCCAGGACCACCTCTCACATTTTCAGGGTCCTGTGTCACTGTTTATTTTAATTCTTGCCTCTTATCTCAAGTGAAGAAACAAGGTGAATGCAAACCAGGTCCACTGTGCCTAGAGCCCTTCTGCTTATGCCTTCAATGATGCAGCATAATGCCTTCTTCGTACCGGCAAAAGGTCCTTTTTTCCAGATGTCTGCATCAAAGTTTGCCACCTGGGCCCGACACCCCCAAGGACAATGTTGAATTTCCTAGTCCAGCCCTGTATGGCAGTCACTAGGGTAAAGCCCGAACATTTGTCCTATTGTGTCCTTATTAAACTTGGTGACAAATTCGCAGCTACTATCATTGCTTGGTTTGGAGCAGAGTCCCAGTCACCAGGCGATCACTTTAATTTATCCTAGCCTGCCGTGAGCTTTACTGCTAATGTCCAGCCCTTCCAGTGTCTGTGATGGAAGGCTTTACTCTGGAGGTCTACTACTGCTGTCGCTGATAGTGAAAATTACCAACCCTTTTTTCCAAAGACAAAAGCATTGCCCACCTGTGGGCCCAGATCGCACCTGCCCACGATGATCAGACTTTCCCTTCTGATCCCCTTGATTTCACCTTTGTGTAATGCCTGTCCTGGAACCAATATCTATGGCCCCCAACAGCACCATGGTTGCTATCTTTGCAGCTCCCAGGATGGGTCTCTATGGGTCAGTTCAATCTTGCATTTCGGTTGGCGGTCTGGAGTAGAGTCTGTATGTGCACACCACAGCCACCCCTACTGATGCCTCTCCAACCACTGAGACTGCTGTCCCTCCATTAGAATGTACCAGATTCAGGCAGGTCACGTTTTCTGGACGTTTCACCTCGGGGGGCAGTGTGCATTGCCATCGTCCTCTTTCTTTTGGAATAGATGTCCCCTTAGGGATAGCATGGGCCTCCACTTCCCACCTTCAAGCCAGCTTGAGAGACTTCTGATTTTACTACCTGCACTGTAGTGCCTAATAAAACAGTGCTGCAGGTGGCGAAATGCCAGTGGGCAGGATGGGAAGAGCAGCAGGGCACCCCCCCATTAAACAACAACGTTAAAAAACAACACAATCACAGTGGGGTAATCACTGGCATCAAGAGTGTGTCTGTGTTTGCCCTGCATTGAAATGTCTGCAAATCAAGACTGACACCTCGAGAATAATAATCAAAGGCTAACAAAAAAAAACCAAACAACGGGCAAGAGACTACAAGGATATCAACCTTTTCTCTCTTCATCCCTTCAAGGCATTCCAACTGATCCATAAACCACGAGAATAGGCATGCTATATACAAAAGACGTACTTATTCATGGAAGATTTTGTCCAAAAAAAACTGAAATACCAGATATCCAAATCATGAGCATAAAGGTTCTTAAAGAAGCAAATTCAGGACAGAAACATTCTCTTAACCCCTTCGCTGCCAGGCATTTTCCCCCTCCTGTGCCAGGCCTTTTTTTGCCTATTTGGAATAGTTCTCGCTTAGGCCCTCATAACTTTTTGTCCACATAAGCTACCCACGCCAAATTTGCGTCCTTTTTTTCCAACATCCTAGGGATTCTAGAGGTACCCAGACTTTGTGGGTTCCCCTGAAGGAGGCCAAGAAATTATCCAAAATACAGTGAAACTTTCGTTTTTTTTCAAAAAAATGGGAAAAAGGGGCTGCAGAAGAAGGCTTGTGGTTTTTCCCTGAAAATGGCATCAACAAAGGGTTTGCAGTGCTAAAATCACCAGCTTCCCAGCTTTCAGGAACAGGCAGACTTGAATCAGAAAACCCAATTTTTCAACACAATTTTGGCATTTTACTGGGACATACCCCATTTTAAAGATTTTTTGTGCTTTCAGCCTCCTTCCAGTCAGTGACAGAAATGGGCATGAAACCAATGCTGGATCCCAGAAACCTAAACATTTCTGAAAAGTAGACAAAATTCTGAATTCAGCAAGGGGTAATTGGTGTAGATCCTACAAGGGTTTCCTACAGAAAATAACAACTGGAAAAAAAAAATATTGGAATTGAGGTGAAAAAAACAGTAATTTTTCTCTACGTTTTACTCTGTAACTTTTTCCTGCAATGTCAGATTTTTGAAAGGAATATACCGTTACGTCTGCTGGACTCTTCTGGTTGCGGGGATATATTGGTCATGTAGGTTCATCAAGAACCCTAGGTACCCAGAGCCAATAAATGAGCTGCACCCTGCAGTGGGTTTTCATTCTATACCGGGTATACAGCAATTCATTTGCTGAAATATAAAGAGTGAAAAATAGCTATCAAGAAAACCTTTGTATTCCCAAAATGGGCACAAGATAAGGTGTTGAGGAGCAGTGGTTATTTGCACATCTCTGAATTCCGGGGTGCCCATCCTAGCATGTGAATTACAGGGCATTTCTCAAATAGATGTCTTTTTTACACACTCTCTTATATTTGGAAGGAAAAAATGTAGAGAAAGACAAGGGGCAATGACACTTGTTTTGCTATTCTATGTTCCCCCAAGTCTCCCGATAAAAATGATACCTCACTTGTGTGGGTAGGCCTAGCGCCCGCGACAGGAAATGCCCCAAAACACAACGTGGACACATCACATTTTTTGACAGAAAACAGAGGTGTTTTTTGCAAAGTGCCTACCTGTAGATTTTGGCCTCCAGCTCAGCCGGCACCTAGGGAAACCTACCAAACCTGTGCATTTTTGGAAACTAGAGACCTAGGGGAATCCAAGATAGGGTGACTTGTGGGGCTCTGACCAGGTTCTGTTACCCAGAATCCTTTGCAAACCTCAAAATTTGGCTAAAAAAACACGTTTTTCTCACATTTCAGTGACAAAAAGTTCTGGAATCTGAGAGGAGCCACAAATTTCCTTACACCCAGCGTTCCCCCAAGTCTCCCGATAAAAATGATACCTCACTTGTGTGGGTAGGCCTAGCGCCCGCGACAGGAAATGCCCCAAAACACAACGTGGACACATCACATTTTTTGACAGAAAACAGAGGTGTTTTTTGCAAAGTGCCTACCTGTAGATTTTGGCCTCTAGCTCAGCCGGCACCTAGGGAAACCTACCAAACCTGTGCATTTTTGAAAACTAGAGACCTAGGGGAATCCAAGATGGGGTGACTTGTGGGGCTCTGACCAGGTTCTGTTACCCAGAATCCTTTGCAAACCTCAGAATTTGGCTAAAAAAACATGTTTTCTTCACATTTCAGTGACAAAAAGTTCTGGAATCTGAGAGGAGCCACAAATTTCCTTACACCCAGCGTTCCCCC
Source organism: Pleurodeles waltl (assembly GCF_031143425.1). Taxonomy (NCBI): domain Eukaryota; kingdom Metazoa; phylum Chordata; class Amphibia; order Caudata; family Salamandridae; genus Pleurodeles; species Pleurodeles waltl. The sequence continues at coordinate 1,148,647,852 of NC_090447.1, read as the reverse complement.
AAGTCTCTCGATAAAAATGCTACCTCACTTGTGTGGGTAGGCCTAGCGCCTGCGACAGGAAATGCCCCAAAACACAACATGGACACATCACATTTTTCGACAGAAAACAGAGGTGTTTTTTGCAAAGTGCCTACCTGTAGATTTTAGCCTCTAGCTCAGCCGGCACCTAGGGAAACCTACCAAACTTGTGCATTTTTGAAAACTAGAGACCTAGGGGAATCCAAGATGGGGTGACTTGTGGGGCTCTGACCAGGTTCTGTTACCCAGAATCCTTTGCAAACCTCAGAATTTGGCTAAAAAAACAAGTTTTCTTCACATTTCGGTGACGGAAAGTTCTGGAATCTGAGAGGAGCCACAAATGTCCTTACACCCAGAGTTCCCCCAAGTCTCCCGATAAAAATGATACCTCACTTGTGTGGGTAGGCCTAGCGCCCGCGACAGGAAATGACCTAAAACACAACGTGGACACATCACATTTTTTGACAGAAAACAGAGGTGTTTTTTGCAAAGTGCCTACCTGTAGATTTTGGCCTCTAGCTCAGCCGGCACCTAGGGAAACCTATCAAACCTGTGCATTTTTGAAAACTAGAGACCTAGGGGAATCCAAGATGGGGTGACTTGTGGGGCTCTGACCAGGTTCTGTTACCCAGAATCCTTTGCAAACCTCAATATTTGGCTAAAAAAACACGTTTTCCTCACATTTCAGTGACAAAAAGTTCTGGAATCTGAGAGGAGCCACAAATTTCCTTACACCCAGCGTTCCCCCAAGTCTCCCGATGAAAATGATACCTCACTTGTGTGGGTAGGCCTAGCGCCCGCGACAGGAAATGCCCTAAAACACAACGTGGACACATCCCATTTTTTGACAGAAAACAGTGGTGTTTTTTGCAAAGTGCCTACCTGTAGATTTTGGCCTCTAGCTCAGCCGGCACCTAGGGAAACCTACCAAACCTGTGCATTTTTGAAAACTAGAGACCTAGGGGAATCCAAGATGGGGTGACTTGTGGGGCTCTGACCAGGTTCTGTTACCCAGAATCCTTTGCAAACCTCAGAAGTTGGCTAAAAAAACAAGTTTTCTTCACATTTCGGTGACAGAAAGTTCTGGAATCTGAGAGGAGCCACAAATTTCCTTCCACCCAGCGTTCCCCCAAGTCTCCCGATAAAAATGATACCTCACTTGTGTGGGTAGGCCTAGCGCCCACGAAAGGAAATGGCCCAAAACACAACGTGGACACATCACATTTTTTCACAGAAAACAGAGGTGTTTTTTACAAAGTGCCTACCTGTGGATTTTGGCCTCTAGCTCAGCCGGCCCCAGAGGGGGCAGAAATGGCCTAAAATAAATACGCCACCCCAACCCCCCCGGGGAGCGACCCTTGCCTACGGGGTCGCTCCCCCTGCGTGACATTGGCACACAAAAAAAATCAACGGTGCCTAGTTGTTTCTGCCCCCTTGGGGGCAGATTGACCTAAAATCGGCCGATCTGCCCCCAGGGGGGCAGAAATGGTCTAAACACAATTTGCCCCCCAGGGGAGCCACCCTTGCCTAATGGGTCGCTCCTCATCTCTAAAAAAAAAAAAAAAAAAAAAAAACACAAAAAAAAAATTAGCCCTGGCGCCTAGAGGTGTCTGCCTAATAATAATAGGCCGAAATGGCCCAAAAAATAAATTTGCCCCCCAACCCCCTCCCGGGAGCGACCCTTGCCTTCGGGGTCACTACCCTTGCGTGACATTGGTGCAAAAAAAAAATCCCGGTGCCTAGTGGTTTCTGCCCCCCTTGGGGGCAGATTGACCTAAAATCGGCCGATCTGTCCCCAAGGGGGGCAGAAATGGTCTAAATACAATTTGCCCCCCAGGGGAGCGACCCTTGCCTGATGGGTCGCTCCCCATCTCTAAAAAACAAACAAACAAAAAAAAAACACAAAAAGAAATGTAACCCAGGTGCCTAGAGGTTTCTGCCCCCCCTGGGGGCAGATCGGCCTAATAACAATAGGCTGATAATGGCATAAAATAAATTCCCCCAGCCTCCCACCCCCCCCAGCCCTCCCCCCTGAGCGACCCTTGCCAACGTGGTCACTTGACTTGCGTGACATTGGCGCAAAAAAAAAATCCCCGGTGCCTAGTGGTTTCTGCCCCCCTTGGGGGCAGATTGGCCTCATAAAAATAGGCCAATCTGCCCCCAAGGGGGGCAGAAAAGGCCTTCAAAAGAAAATGCCCGCCCTGGGAGTGACCCTTGCCCAAGGGGTCGCACCCTTATGCCAATTTCAAGTTTCAAAATAAATTCCTGGTGTCTAGTGGGCACCAGGGAACCGGTGCCTTGGACAAGATCACCTCGTCCAAGGCACAGAAGGGGTTAAAGGTAGAATAACTATATATATATATATGCAGGGTTACCCCCAAACTTTTTGCCAACTTCCTCCTATTTTTTAGACCTTTATTGTTTGCAGTCAGAACTCTGTGCACTTTACCACTGCTAACCAGTGCTAAAGTGCAAATGCTTTCTGTCTAAAATATATTGGTGATCGGTTTCTCCATGATTGGCTTATTTGATTTACTAGTAAGTCCCTACTATAGTGCAGAAGGTGTGTCCAGGTCCTGTAAATCAAATGCTACCAGTGGGCCTGCAGCACGGGTTGTGTCCCCCGCATGAGTAGCCCTGCAAACATGTCTCAAGCCTGCCATCACAGCACCAGTGAGTGCAGTTTTAAACTGCTATTTCAACTTGGCAAGTGCATCCATTTGCCAGGCTCAAACCTTCCCTTTTACTACATGCAAGTCATCCCTAAAGTAGTCCCAAGGCATCCCCATGGGCAGAGTGCAGTGTATTTAAAAGGTATGGCATGTACTGGTGTGCTTTACATGTCCTGATAATGAAATACTGCTAATTTCAGTTTTCACTATTGCATACCCTATCTCCCCCATACGGTAACATGGGGATTGCCTGAAATATATTTTAAGTGTAATTTCCCATTGAGAGCAGATAGAGATTTGGAGTTTGGGGACTCTGAACTCACAATTTAAAAATACATCTTTTGGTGAAGTTGGTTTTTGAACTGTGAGTTTGCAAATGCCACTTTTAGAATATGGGGATTTTCTTGCTTAACCATTCTGTGCCCCTACCTGTCTGCTGAATACACGTCAGGGTCAGGATGACAGTTGGGCTGTTTATGTATTCACTCTAAACAGTCACACAAAGGGAGCTGAGGTGTGCCCTGCATTTCCTGAAGGGTCTTCCTAAGCTAGAGAGGTGGGAGGAGCTGACACTTGCACCTGAATATGGCTGTGCCTGTCGTCACACAAAGCAATGTCCAACCTCCTGGAGTGTGTCTGGGGCCAGAGCACTGAAAGGCAGGATCTTGTGCACTACAAAAACGTTTTTTTTAAAGTTTGCCTACTTCAAGACAGAACTGAGTGTAAGTACTGGACCTCTGGAACCACATAGTTAGAACACTTCTGGACTTTGGACATTCTGCCAGGAAAAAGAGCTGGATGCTGTAGGAGGGGCTGTCACTCTGCCTGTTGCTTTGCTGTGCTGGCCTGCTGCTTGCTGCTTCTGTCCTGGGAGTGAAAGAACTTGATTTGGCTTTCTACATCCTGCTTTCAAGGTTCTCCAAGGGCTTGAACTGAGCTTGCCTCCTATTAAAAGGTCTCAGAGCCATTAGACTTCACCTCTCAGTGTCTGGGCCATCCTGCTGAGAGTCCTGACATGCCAAGTGGTGCCAATTCCAGTACCTGGGCACTTGGATGTAAGCTCTGATGCAACCAAGAAGAAACTAAAAACAGACTAAAGAGAGACTTCGGAACCAGCGCTGCTGTCTGACTCCGCGCTGTAGTCCCCCTCTGACTGCAATGACCACGACCTGCAACACAGGTCGGACGCTACTGCAGTGCCCCTGAAGTTGCACCACAGCATGTGTCTGTGACACCCGACTCCGCCACAGCACCAGTGGCCCTGTGTTGTGATCGCAACACCGCAAAGTCGATGCCTCGCATCTTGACATGCTAGATTCATCCTTCCTGCCTTGTCATAAGGAACTGATGCCTCGCCACTGACGCCGCATCAACTCCCCTGCACCCGTAAGCGACCTACACCTCACCTCTCCTGCTTAGCAGTAAGGAACCAATGCCTCACCTCCCCGATAGTAGTAAGGAACCGATGCTGAACCGACTCCAACGACGCTTCACCTCCCTGACTCCATACAACATTTTTGTTTCCTCAGTGTTTTCCAAGGTATTGTACCTGGGATCCATGCAATTCCATGACCCGCCTGCACTCCCTCGCAAGTGGCGTTGGTGGCCGCTTTGTAAATGAGCTCCTTGCAGTCATCCCAATATCTGTCATCATCCTGCCCACACACCACTTAGAAATCCCTCTCCGGCAACACAAAGAGCTGTGGTCCTCGGGAAGCATGCTTGGCAATGCCATTCCTCGGTGGACACCTGTGAAGCTGAGATAGACGAACGGCCGCAAGGCAGAAGTTGGGGGACTGTGCTTTGTGGTGGCAGGGCCCAGGCATTGGAGATTTCGGCAGCTTGCTGTATTGGCCTGGACACAGGTTGCGGTTTGCCCGCCAGGGCAGTGACTGCAGCATAGAGCCAGAACCTCATACAGAGTGCAGGGGTGAGTGCAACCGAAGGCTTTCTGCGGTGCTACCTCGGGTGGGGCTCATTGTTGCCAGCTGGCTGACTGGCAGCCTGCAGCACCCATCCCACTGATTGCTTGCTGGGCCTGGCGGCCAGGGTTGGGGTCGCGTTGTGGTGTGCCTTTCGGGCACAGAGGAGGGGCTGCCTCAGCAATGGCCGCGCGGGCCAGAAACCACAGAGTCGAGAGCAAAGCGCCTCGGCTAAAATAGGAGTGGGACACACCAAGATGCCCAGAAAGACCCCCGGGCCGCTGGCTGTGATTACTGCCTTGCGAATCTGTCACTGGCCACATTATACCCCATGATGCAGCGTCGCCCTGGCTAATGGTGTGGCCCCACCTGCGCCTGCGGTGAATGCGGGTGAACCTGGGCCACAGAATCCTTAGCCCCCAGGCTGGACTGAGATCCCCTGTACAATTCAACTAGTGCAGAGGCAGACATTACTCGCACAAAGGGACACCTTCCTCCCATAAAATAGACCCTGTCTGCCTGGATCTGGATCAGGAGAGGCCAACTCTCACCCAAATAGACTATACTATCCAGCAACCGACCGGCACCAAACTCACTAGGGGTATTGCACCAAAGGCAGATGCCGTGGTTCCAGAGGCAGTCAGGCTAGGCCCTGATGTGACTTGCGGCAGGACATTGGCAGGACATTGGCAGTGGAGATTCCCTCCCTACTATCGGTGGCAATGGTGAGGACCTCCAGGTGATCACTCATGCCTTCCCGCAGGTCTGGAGGTGGGGGAATGGTGGGTCATACGCCTTTGAGGACCAGGACAGCATCATTATACGCTCTGACAACAGTCGTCCACCATGACCAAAGACAAGCTACCTTCCTAACAATGCACCTTAGGCAAATATGCCAATGTCAGCTCTGCAGTAACGGAGACCTGCGAACCAGAAGGTACCCTACCAGACAACGCAATGCTCCTGGCAACTATCACGCAATCCTGAGATATGCTAGATGCAAAGATTATTGCAGTTGACTCTGATGTCACCATGCTTTGCCAGGATCTCCGGAAGGCGGGTTGAGCGGATTACCAAAGCTGAAACCAGGGTCTCAGGCAGTGAAGACTCAGTTGCGGCCCTGTAGCAAAAAGTCAACACCCTGACTGTGATGACCAGGGAGCTGGTGGTGCAGTTCAAAGATGCCGAAGGCCGTGCTCGTCGCAATAATTTACACTTCGTTGGTTTCCCAGAGGGTTGTGAGGGCTCATCTATGGCCATGGCCTTCGCACAGTGATGCCTACAGATTCCCTTTGGACAGGCTTTGTTGTAGAAAGGGCCCACAGAGCCGTGGTGAAGAAGCCCCCCACCCTGGGGCATGACCACATCCAGTAATCACAAAGATGCTTACTTATATGGAGAGAGACGCAACCCTTAAATTCACCTGAGGCCAAAACAAAATCTTTTACGAATCGCAACATATAATGATATCCCCCAATTAAACAAAAATGGTGCAGCAACAACGCCCAATCTTTTACTGCTGCAAAACATCATCTCCGAAACCTTAAAATTCAATACATGCTCCTATACCCGACACGACTGAGAGTTATCTTCAATTCACAGACATTGTTCTTTGACTCCCCAGAAGAGGTCTTCACCTGGATGGATGATTCTAGGCCTTTGAAACCTCACACCCCGCCTCGTATAGACTCAGACTCGTCCCAAAGTGAAAGGCATTCTTGACCGGTCAAACACTTCGGAAAATGACGAAACTGTTCACGCTCATCTTGGAGGAGCACATGCCGAAACAATGCACCATGATTATTGTTATAAAGATCTATGTGTGCTCCTCACCCTTTATATACAAAGATTATTCTCTGCCTTTGTGTTCACTTTGGTGGGCCTGCAAAAGTCCATAGGGCTGTGGGCCACGCATTTGCTACATACACATGGAATGCGCTACACATGTTTGACTGCTTTCCTAGAGATCGAGATTTACCGTCTTTAGTGTGATCTTAATTGGGATGGGTATCCATTGGTGATGACCTCCTGGCGGTCCATGTTGAGGTCCTCAGGAGACCTTTTCCATGACAGATACTTGTTTGTTGGAGTATAGGGGAAAGGGGAGGGGTAGGAGGGAGGAAGGAAGTAGAAGGTAGGAGGGATTGTTCAGATTGTTTATGTTTATTGTATATTGATGTAACATGCACACAGTCACATGCCTACATGCAGCAATACACATACCCCATACATTTGCCGTCAATGAGTGACATGAGCTATACCAGACCCCAAGGGCATCTCTGTGTAATTACGTGGCATGTATGCAGTGTCCTTGACGAAAGGAAATGCAGTGCATAAAACAAGCTAAGCGATTAAGGTCTGATATACTCGTCCTGCAGGAGACACATCTCCTAGGAACCAAAGATTCTTGTCTCCCTAGGTTTGGCTATACACAAGTTTTCCACTCTGGGTTTCCTAGGGGTTCTAAGGGTACAGGTATTCTGATCCACCACAGGGTCCCCTTTACAGTCCACCAAAATCTGGCTTGATATTTATGGCATATACACGTTTGTGTCTGATACGCTATATGGAGATACCCTAACCCTTTGTAGTATATACGCCCCACCCCCCACTTGGACAGTCTTTTGTCGACCGAGTGATAGGGCTTTGGAAGGAACTCCTCAGAGGTCTTTCCGTGGTTAGGGGAGAATAGATCAATGTGATGCTCCCCAATAAATAATAGATGGCGCACCCTAATGGGTGACACCAGATCTGCTGGGTCCAAGGTATACTCCCTAACAAACACAGAGGCTGGATGGATGGATACTTGGCGGGCCTATCATCCCAGTGACATAGTGTATACATACTACTCAATAGTCCATGGCTCCCTTTCATGACTAGACTACCTACTGGTCCCCAATTGCTACCTCCGTAGGGTGTCGGATGTAGGCATACAACCCAGAGGGTTATCTGGCCATTCCCCAGTGTTCCTAAGGCTACATGTCGGACCTAGATGTCCTGCCATTTGATGGCATCTGTCGTTATGGCACCTACAAAATCCCTTATAAGACACTACTCCACCTCTCCATCACCGAATCCTTCACCCTACACACTGCAGTTAATGCCAGCAACGGTACTGTGGGAGGCCCTCAAGCCTACACTCCGAGGCATAGATATCAGCTACTGTACGGGAGAGCGTAGGCACAAGGCTAGCTCCTTAGGAGATCTCGAAATACAGGGTTGCCAAACTGATGGCAGTAGGGGCCGGAGCCAACTGAGTTTAGCCAAACAACAATATCAACAACTGCTACCAGATGATGCTCGCCAGGACTGGCAGGCCGCCCAATGTTGCATATACCAATGGGGTGACAAATCCAGTAAACTGCTACATAGACTATGCCAGGCTGCTCGTGATTCAGACACCCCCGGTACCAGTGAACCATGATGCCCGGGGCGAGATACTTATCAATCCCCATTTGCTACCATTATGAATCTGCATATGCGGATGAGGTGGTGGATGAAACTGACACAATGGACACCCCTGTGGTGGGGCTCAGCTCTTTGCCAGGTGGCTCTCCTAGATGGATTCCAGGGATGGGATGCTATAGGTATATCCACTTTAGGTTATGCTCTACATGGTGAGACACTGAAATCGATTCAAGAATTACAAGACGAATACCAAATGCACTTTAGCCAATTTTATCGCTACCTACAGTTCTGACATGCCATATCCCCATACCTCCGGGACCTTCCGGAGCTGCCAGAATTCAGCCCATTAGAGGGAAAACTCCTCTTAGAAGACCTAGGTGCCCAACAGATTACCAAGCTATATCAATCGTTGATAATGAACAGCACCACCACACTACAGACTCTGCAGGAGGCTTGGGAACTTAGATGATGATGACTGGACAGAGGCTCTGGGGGCTCGCAGAGCAGCGGCAATACCATCTCCCCTCCGCTTAATACAATTTGAAGTTTCACATAGGACCTACTTCACCTGGCACTGCCTTTGGCACATGGGTGTGATCAGTTCCCCAGATTGCCTTTTTTGTGGAACGGAAGAGGGCACCTTTTATCACACAGTGTGGAGCTGCACAGCTCTGACGCATTTCTGGCGGGGGTGACATCTTGCCTTGGGGAGGTCCTCTCTTGGGTCATTCCACTAACTCCCAAGCTAATACTTCTCCACAGCACAGAAGATATAGGAGGAAACCGATATAAAAGGCATTTATTGTTCCTAGGTCTCACTTTAGCTAAGATAGACATAGCCAAATCATGGAAGGTGGGTTCATCCCCATTCCTTAGACTCTGGAAGACCGGGATGGACTATTTCAGGGGACTAGAGGCTGCAGTCTTTCTGACCAGAGGCTACCCCCAAAAACATTTTAAAATTTGGAAGCAATGGGCCGTCTATTGTGCATGATTCTGGCTCCAGCCTGTTCTCCAGGTTATTTGATAGATCCTGAAGTGTGAAAATACTGTGATATAACACAAGACTAGACGGTGTGAGCCATGTTTCATATAACTGTGGATAATCTGGTGATACATGTTGTATGGGTGGGAATATAGACCAAGTGTGCAAGTTACAGTGTTGTGGTACCTTATAGAAGACGCCTCAGGTATTATTCTTCAGTAAATGTGGAGGCCTTTTGGCCATGTTCTATTGCCAAAAAGATCAATGAAATGTGTTTTGAAAAAAAAAGAAATGCATCCATCAGGCCAAATCTTCTATCATTCATTATGAAATAAACCTTGCAAGCAAAATCAACTTAAAGACTTTTAAACCTGGTCAAACAAGCAACAAAGCCTCCAATAATCTTTATCCCAAATAATGCTCATGAGGAATAGTGAACTCTTTACCTCAATTTTCAAAGACAAAATTGAACTATCACTCAGTCACCTTTGAACCCGGCTAATGAGTTTAACACTCAGAATCCGAAATCAGCATGGTAGGAATTTAGACAGATCTCTTAACCTATTGCCTAGCTGGGTCCCTCCTCTCACTTCACTGATCCTATTCCAAGCACAATCATTTTAGTTAGAAGTTCCCTCACACCATTTTGGGACAACCTGATAGATACCTTTTTGCTGAAGGTGTTCTCATCTTCAACAGAATACAGTATACCACAAGGTTCGACTCTCTCTGACCCTCTTCAATGTTCAAATGGAGCCAGCAGGGGACTTCCTAAAAAAAATGAACATTTTGTAACACTTCTATGTCAATGAAACAAAATAAAATAATGCTTATTAAGCGCACTGCTGCTTCAAAGGGCATCACAGAGCTCTTCCGAAATACCGAATACTGTACCAATAGTGACTGCTATGCTAAAGGAGGCAGGATGAAGCTACCTATAGAAGTGAATACATTAAGGTCTTTGTTACCTTTCTGAAGGCTCATTATCATCCTGTCTCAAGGAAATATCGAGCTGGTTCCAAGCTTTAGTTGCTAGAACTGAAAACGATCTCCCACCTCCAGTGCTCAACCAAAAGTTAGGGACACACAGCAGCTTAGTACTGGTAGGTCCTAAAGTCCTCTGAATACCATAGTGTGCAAATCTATCAGAAAGGTACTTTGGTGTAGTTTGATTTAAGGCTCTAAAAGTTGTTAATATGCATAAAAATTATGTAAATGTACGCCATTTGTGCCAGCATAACAACAAACTTGCATCACTGTTGTTGAATCCACCCAACATGACCTCCTCATCAACCTCAAGTCAGAAATATGTGGTCTGGAAAGCTCTGTGACCTTGGCTTGAAGCAACTGATTGACAGATCACAGGTGAAGTAACACATAGCCTGTAGACAAACATACAAACAGGAAAAACCCAGATCGATTCCCCAGATAGGCAGCAACACCACAAAGGTTCTAGGAGATTGGCCCCCAATAAAACACATTTGGCCGGAGGGCCACACATGCCCAAAACACCATAAAAGTCTGATGCCACATGGACTTAGGAACACTCTGCCAATCAGAGCACAACACACACACAACACGCAGTGATCACACACTTCCCATACTGTATATCTGAACTTGTTACTTACTGGCCCGCATTTTGTCCACACAAGGTCGAGACCCACCTGAGCACTTTATCAAATTATCAGATTTACAACTTCACGACTAGGATTCCTTTCCACAAAGAATGCACAGAATTGTTTTATGACCCTTCAAGAATTGCATAAAAGTCGCTCAGAACTCTGTAACTTTGAGAGACAGTCATCAGACCCCGACTCTGTGCTGTGCTCCCCAGGCCACTGCATTTAATTAAACCGTCTGTTCCTGTTTTGCCTAACACCTGTTGTCTTTTATTTCTTTAAGGTAAATCTGAATTCTAGCAACAAAGTGATGATACCCAACTGCATCTGAAGATATCTTCTCCTGAAGGCATCACTGTCTTTGTGCTGAACCTAGAAAAAAACAAAATCCTGGATGACCCAAACAAATTCCCAGGAAAACTGATTTTTTACCTTAGTTTATTTTTAATGCTGTATTGATTTATACCATTGCAAATATATAGAAACAAACATTTGTAATGCAATGGGTCTCGCATTTGCTTGAGTTAGAGTTAATGGAATTGTAAATTCATAACTGCACTTTTTGCTACATAAATTGGTCAACCCTGCCTCGTAATTATGTCTTTTCCTGTCACATAATTCCAGTGGCCCTGCATATAACTAAAGCACTACCATTGTCCTTTTTCCTCTATCTGCAGCAGCCAAAAATGAATAGAACCGATGTAAGGGATAGGTCAGGAAGTAAAGTCACTATGACTTAGGATTTGATAAGTTCCATTGATACTAATATTAGGAAAGTGTGATGGTAAAGGTACTGTAGAGGTGACCGATTCCCATGTGGATGACGAACTGTTGTGGGGCAGGCACATCGTTTACGCAGGCATTCTCTGCTATATTTGATACCACCTATTCACTCTGCACCTCTGATCATGTCCAATCCTGTATAACCCCTGCCATTTATACCATAAGCATCTGCACACATTCTTGCACACCTGCAGATGGTGGAAAGCTCCTACTTTGGGCATCAGTCTTGAATAAAACTTGTCAACTTGGCCGTTCCCTTCATTCAAATATTTACAAACTTTTGATGCAGGGCAGCGCCGCAAGCCTTCTTGCGGTGCTGCCCTGCATCAAACGAAAAGGGCAGGAATGCGCTGTATCTACAAGATGCAGTGCATCCATATCCTTGTCCCCTGAGCTGGCGCACAATTTGCTCCTTAGCGCCAACCAGGCACCCTTGCACCACAGTGCAGGGATGTCTGCATTTTCGGTAAGATTTTTTTTGTGCAGGAAGGGAACTCTTCCTGCACAAAAAACAATCAAAAGAGGCGTTTTCCTTTTTCTATGTGTGCTGCAGAATGCAGCACACTTAGAAAAAAGAAAAAACAAGGAGACATAAAGGTATTTCTCCTTGTTGCGCCTCCCTTACAACTCCCCTTGGGAGGCATAGGCTTTTGATGTATTCCCAGGTTCACAATACCTTGTAAATTTGTGAATGCATCAAAATCCATAGGTGTTGCATGTTAACACCAACCGCAACACCTATGGAAAGCCTCTATGACGCAAAGCAAGGCAACACAGCGACTGGTGCTCAATTGCCTTCCTCCATATCTACAAGGTCATGTAAAGCCATGCAAAGTGGCTTTGCGTGGCCCTGTAGATATGGCCCTGCAGCCTCGCCACTGGAGTGTCACAAAAGTGATGCACCAGCGGCACAGGCTGCTTGTAAATATGGCCCTAGGATTTTAATGAGGCACAATGATCTTTTGAGCACCCAAGTTCACCAAACCAAATCCAAAGATATGAGTATTTACCGGGTGTTCTAAATTATTATGAGCTAAATACCACACCCCTTTTATGTGGACATTTTTCTGCTGAAAACCAAGACTTACGTTTTTTCTGTGTTTATTCTGGTCTTGGTCACTCTGGAGTAAGTTTCCAGACTGACTAAGGGCCTGATTTAGAGTGTGTGTACTAAAGATCCCCCGGTCTCATTTGGAGTCTGACAGACCTACAGTATATCAGTGGCAGAGATTACTCAGTCTCCACTACTGACATTAAAGGTCCATTAGAAGTTTTACAATTTCCCCTCTTGCCCTATTTAGAGTGGGTGAACAACTGGCAAGTTTTAACTTTTGCTTACAGCCACCCAAAACAGGGTGGTAAGTGAAAGTAAAAATATTTCCACGACTACCACATGGTAGAAAACTCCCATGACGTGGGGGTCATTCCTTTTTCAATTTTCAAAAAGAAAATCCTGCTTTAGGATTTTCTTTTTGAAAATAAAAAACAAAATTGAATGTGTGCTGTATGTCTCCATCATATTGACGGAGCCGTAAGGCACACTTTCAATGCACTGACAGAAACTACTATGGCAGCAGTTCCTGCCAATGTAGGAGATGTCTGCTGGGCCGTGGACATCTCTAAATTTGGAGTGTGTTTACTCCTCCAGGGTTGCAGAGTGAACTAATCAGTTGCACTGATGGGTTAACCACTAGTCTAAATCTGGCCCTGTGACTCTTTGCATTCTGACAACTGTTTGATCTAAAATTGCTGTGTTGGCAGCATGTCGTAACAAAGGGAGAGGTGGCTGGCACAAATTTGGGGGAAAACATTGCTTACACTAAGACCACAACCAAGGTCTGCAATACATACATTGAAAAGCATAGGAGCCAAAACATATCCCTGTTTAAGCCTTGCTTTGGTATAAACGTTCTCTGTTGTTACTGTTGATTGACCCAACTGGACTCTGATCCAGGCCTTGGTGTGTGAGACCAGGCCTTGGTGTGTGAGACAATTGCCCCTAAAGCTGATCTGCAACTCACTAACTTAGCATCATGGGCCATAGTAAATGTCTATCCACACTATTGAGTAAGGATGTAAAGTCGACAAATGGACAGCAGCAGCGGGGAGTATAAGTAGCTCTGTGTATCAGCATTGATAGTTAGCTCTGTGTATCAACATTGATAGTGTGAGTAGATTATTCTATATTCAGTAGCAGAAAGAAAGTCATTAGGTTCTTGTCTTTTACTCAGGACTCCAATTCTTACAATAGGAGTTTAGCATAGCATTTGCCTTCAACATCCAATGAAGTAAGCAATAATTACATAGTGAGGGGTAAGAACCCTTTTTATGAATGGGAAATAATATGGATCCACGCCAACTCCTAGGAAAGATATTAGTTGAGACAAAGGATCTGTCCAAAGGGGTTAACCATTATACCAAAAAAACTGCTCTCAGCTTCAAATTTTACTGCGGGAATCCCATTTGTTCCGTAGAAAGCTCTTAAAGTAAATCAAAGACATGTTCTTACAGTGCCTGTCACTAGATATAGGTATAGACGAGCTTGCTGGAGCAATGACACTTAGCCTGTTTGATCAGTGACATAAAGAGGTCTGATATTGTTTAACCCGTCATTCCCAGTCACAAAGATGACATCAGATCATACAACTTCATTGTCTAACCCAATCATGTAATTCTAACATGTTCCAGGTTTGCTTTCTCTGCTGACGGTGATCAACTCTAGCCATCTTTTTCCCTTGGCAAAATTTTTACCCTGCAACACTGCTTTCTTGTACTGGACTTATTTGTGTTCTACCTCCTTTCCAGTTTTAAATCATTAAACCCACTACAAAGTCCTTTGCTTTAGAATCATTTAATTTCTCTTAGGTACTGAAATGCTAAAAGTCATTCTCTGCTCTGTGCAGTAAACCTCTGTTACTGTGTTTATAGTACAAGAGTAAATTGTCCCCTAAATACGTTTTTAGATCATCCATTGTTGTGGCCCAAAGGGTTGATGTAGAAATTGTATTATCAAATACAGTTAACAGAGAACAATATGCCTCAAAGGCACCAATTCTTTTGATCGAGCTAAGAAAATCGTTTATAGGAGTGTCTAGTATATGTGACCCTGTTTCACTATTTCATAAGGACTCTTTTGACTCTTTTTGGCCATTTTTGACAATATCATGAGAATGAGTGCTCTGAGAGAAATCCATTAGGGAAAATAATTGCTGCCTGAGAGCGCCATGAGTTTATGATCAAGCACAAATGTCAAAGTCTCCACTGAAAATAATGTATAGTCAAGAAGAACTTGGCTTTTGGACGAAATGTGAGAGAATCGCAGTGGAATGTTATTGTTGAAGCAACCATTGAGCATGCGCAGACCCAAGGTATGTAGGAAGGATATTGTGATTTTGCATGTTGTGGTACTGGGTTGGGTGATGACACGCTGGGATACTTTAATGTTTGTCATAGCAGCAATCCAGTCTCCATTTTCATTGCTCCAGAACGGACCGGTGCTAAAATCACCCGTGAAAATTATATGGGCATCATTATGTCTTACATTGATGGTAATGATGTATTGGGGTAAGACCATAAGGGCTTCTTTTTTTCTCTTCCTAGCCGGGTTTATGAAATTTTACTTGCGATGAAACAAGACATACCTTGTCCAGCTGCTGATGCCAAATAAAAACTAATGGACAAGCGTTAGGGAGACTTCAGGTCAATGGGTGAAACAATCTTATTGCAAACAAAAATCGAAGGCTCCAGAGGTGTGGCCTATGTTTTATGTTTTTACCACCAGAAGAAAAACTTTGCAATAGCCATTTATGGGGAAATCTGAAAATCTAATTCTTACTTATCTCCCCATGTAACTGCTTAACCCTAATGAAATTTTGGATGTATACTTTCAGCGTCTTAGTTTAAAGCATTTTATTAGAGTGTTTTAGACATCAATCTACAAAGTTGAAAAACCACATTCCCAAATTGCACCAGTATCGAAAGAATATAGATCAAAAGTATTGAAGGACATAATTTTAACTTCAAATAGGTTACTATCAATTGATGTCTAATGTTAAAAACAATTATGCCAACCAACCTAACTGTCTTCCTCTCCTCCACACCTCACACTTAAACAAGTCATGTAGAATGAAACAATATGTAAGGAGACCAACCTCCACCCAGGCTCCTACAGCCTTTGCTGAAAGAGTGGGTCGATTCCCTCCAACTCCCCCATCAGTTCTGGAGATCCAGCACTCTCAAACACACTACCTCAAATGAATAATGACAGCTGAATTATGTGGTTAATGAAGGATTGTCAAATGGAAAGAAAGCACCTAAACTGATTCATCAATTTGAAGGAAACATTTTCTATGGCTAACAGCTAGCATGGTGTATTGTACTGTTTGTTAAGAGGAGGCAGATTTAGCATCTTTTGGGCTGCTTCTATAAGCTGTTTTGAAGCAAGCAACATATGGGCAGCTAAACTTCTGTCAGTTCTTATCATACCTTCCACTCACAGGTCCCTGAATCCCAATACTATCCATTAGGGGTTAGCCTAAAACTCCCCTTTTTCTACTCAACATCTCCTTCCAGAAACCTCTCAATTTTAGACACATCTAAGTGCACAGTGGTTCCCACCTCTGTATCAAATCTCCAGCATCTATCTAAAAACCCCAAATAAAAGCACTTTAGCCAACCATACATCATCTTACCATATTATTCCGTATGTGTGATGTTTAAAAAAGAGCATGGAATGCCATTTGAGATGCATCCCTAATCTCAGCACTAAGGGGGTCATTCTGACTTTGACGGGCGGCGGAGGCCGCCCGCCAAAGTCCCGCCGGCAGAATACCGCTGCGCGGTCAAAAGACCGCCGCGGTAATTCTGAGTTTCCCGCTGGGCTGGAGGGCGACCGCCAGAAGGCCACCTGCCAGCCCAGCGGGAAACCCCCTTCCATGAGGATGCCGGCTCCGAATGGAGCCGGCGGAGTGGAAGGGGTGCGACGGGTGCAGTTGCACCCGTCGCGATTTTCAGTGTCTGCTCGGCAGACACTGAAAATCTTGGTGGGGCCCTGTTAGGGGGCCCCACGACACCCGTTACCGCCAGCCAGGTTCTGGCGGTCAAAACCGCCAGAACCAGGCTGGCGGTAAGGGGGTCGGAATCCCCATGGCGGCGCTGCTTGCAGCGCCGCCATGGAGGATTCCCTTGGGCAGCGGGAAACCGGCGGGACACCCCGGTTTCCCGTTTCTGACCGCGGCTGTACCGCCGCGGTCAGAATGCCCATGGGAGCACCGCCAGCCTGTTGGCGGTGCTCCCGCGGTCGTTGGCCCTGGCGGTCCATGACCACCAGGGTCAGAATGACCCCCTAAGTTCTGTATCTAAGGCTCTGTCCTACCCTTTATTGTAGGTCAGCTATCTGTGCCCCCTCCTTATTTCAGGAGTCTACAATGACTTCTGTAGAACGGCAACAAGTGCACGCATTTGCTTAAAATTTGGTCAAATCTCTAGTCTCTGAGTCTCCTTGTCAGGACTGCAAGACACTATGCCAAATCTGAGCATACAACAGTCTGTCTGCTTCTTAAGATTATATTACCTTGTACAGTAGGCAAAGGGTTTAATTTTCCTCCATGAGAGCATATTGCTTATGACTCTACATTCCCCTTCCCCCATCTACAGAACAGTGTGCCACAGAGAGCTAGGATGATATCAAAGTTATGTTAAACTGGTGTATAGGGTGCTAGGAATGAAGAAAGTCTAATTCTGGACATTGTGAGATCCCACATCTGTAAGAAAGTGTGTCTGATGGAGCTAAAACATGCTTTCTGGGGTCTGATTTACTTAGAAATCCCGTCTCCCACACTGTCTGTAAGTGCAGTAACTTTAAGTGTGAGGATTGATAGCATTTTCAAAGGACTGGGGTGTTCAATCTGAGAGAGATCAAGTTGTACTAAAATATTAGTGGCAAAGACGTTAGTGTATGGTGATGACTTAACCTACATTTAAAGACCTAACAGAGAGAGTAACTCTGTAAAACGTTCACGTATGAATTATAGTGAGCCATGTGGTAACCATTCTATTGTGAACCACGTTTTAACATGAGAGTTTTGCATCCATATTAAACAAAGTACTAATGTCAATTAATATTAAAACTGTTATTGTACGTATTAAATTATTTTGGCTTAATCACACTTATATTGAATTAGCTGAATTTTATTATTGTGAGTATGCATGTGTGCAGAAAGATAAATACATGTTTAAACTAGTTCTAACATGTCTTTAATAATGTTTGAAATTAAATAATTTGTTTTGCATATATGAATTGTAAGGTGCGCAATAGGTATATTAATGTATTAAACGTATTAATGTGTATTAAGACTTCACAACTTGACTAGGCCTGAAAGGATCCATTTTGCAGCATTAATGGAAAATCACTTGTTTATTCTGTCCCCTCTGACCTGAATTCTTTCCGTAGGCTATTAATGTGAATGTTGAATGTCCTATTGTATTGTAGGCAAGAGACATGCTTTAGATGTAACAATATATATTATTTGTTCAAGCTGTCGAACAAGACCCAAAATCTGCTGTTCTCATGTGAAAAGTATTGGTTTAGTTTATTGTGTCCCGTGAGAAATGATCTCAAGTAACAAATAATTAGAGAATTTAATATTTTTTAGTAACATGTGAAGTCACTTGATGGCAATGCACTTTTGCTAAGAAGATTCTTAAATGTATCAAAATTTGGTGGTGCCATCTGCACAGACTGGATGCTGAAACTGACGCCTGAAGTGTGCCCACCTGAAGGACCAATGAATGGATTGTGTCTACTTCTAACGAGTGAAGATCTTTGGAATTGAGTTCAGTCTTTTACAGTCTGTGTTCCCCCAACTTTGATGCTTCTCAGAACCCTGTTTGAGTCTGCTGTGACGCTCTGTTTTGCTAAGTCCCATGATGAGTTTCCTCATCATAGTCTTTATTGCCCTATTCTGTACGTGGTTCACTACTAATAAGACCAACTAATTCTGAACTGCTGATCTGCCCTATGTGAAGCTCATGTTCTGCACTGTCCTGATACTGCTGTCAACTGACACCATAAGAAAATGACCGTCCTGCCTGATGATCTGTCCCTGTCTGCTGTCCCATGAGGAGAGGTGTAACTAAATGTGGTCTCTTGTTTCCTTTTCAGTTAGTTACTTACACCAGCCTATTTCTATAGTGTGTTATTTCAGTTGGATGTTTTTCTAAATTATTTATGTCATTCTTTTTATTTTTGCTTTTGCCCACATGTGTTAGCCCATTCCCACACATGCAAGTCCCAATTCTGATTAGTATTAAGAATGGCCCAGCTTTGAAATCTGAAATTGAATATCAAATTGAAATTTGATGATTTACTGATCTCACCATCATCTGCTTTGAATTCTTATAATAATGAGCCTATTGTATTGTTGTTAATTTACATTATTCTTTTGGAGTGCCTAACAGTATTGATGTTTAGTAGGTTGAATATTGTCAGACGTTTTGGGCAGCCTGTGGTTTTTATACATGTTTATAACTTAGTTTTGTGCACCATTTTTGTGACATTGATTTTGGGATTGTAATAAAGCTTTGAACCTCTATTGGGTTTGGAATCTGATTTAGTCTTAAATTGCTGATGGTGTTCATTATTGTTTATGGTTCAATGCCATTGATTTGTTCTTGAATGATTCTGACTAATACACTCTTCGTCAAGTCCAAAGATTCGGTCGACCTGAGTAGGTGAGATTGGTGATGGTGTCTCACCTGCACACCAGTGGTTGTTGAACAGGAATCGGGGAGTAAATTCTTCCCGACCGTTGCGTGCCAACAGTTTCCATGTCTCTGTTACAGGCATTGATCATGATCTTCCCGGAGAGCCCTCACAATCTACCTGCTTTAAAGGAGGTTATAGTATTTAATTCCTTGAGATGGAAGTCAGGAGTGCCTGAAAGAGATACAGGAGCCTCAGTGTCACATTCATCTTTAGTATTGCCATCCTTCCCAACCACATCACCAGGAGTGTCACGGTTCTGAGCGGTTCTGTCTGGACGCTGGTTGGGGCACCCCTTGAGGTCACAGAATATCTCCCTGGATATAGTGTACCGGAACAGAAGAGCAGTTAAAGGCATACACTGGGAAGGGACAGCTATGGTAAGGCACAGAAACAGGATAGTGAAGGCAGATCAACCTTAGTGTGAACAAACAGGGAACAAATTAGTAATGGACAATCACACTGGAGTTACCACTAAGGTTGTACACAGGTAAGGATCAGAACTTCCCATAGCAACAGGGAATATCAATGCCTCTGTGCAGATTACTCTTACAGATAGTCACCATGCAAGCCCAATAGAAAGGAGGCATCAGAGGTGATTCTGTCTCTGGACCCTTAGGGCACAAACAAGGATTGTACTTACATACATGAAGCAAGCCCTTGTGGGTCGGGCTGGAAACACAGTGGCAATTCCTGGAAAACATCAATAGCACACTGTCACTGTTAGGCACTTAAGACTTAAGCTACATACAACACTAGACAAAGGATGGGGCAGGAATTGCCTCCTGGAAACCAGGAGCCAACCCCAGTACAAAGGAAAACAGTTAAACGCTGCTGAGGACTGACAGTACACTTACCAGACACAATAACCCTAGAGGAAACAGAAACAGAAAGAACAAAGTGGGAGGCAAAAGCAGGAACAGGAAACAGGCTCAGGCTGAAGCAAGCAAAACAGAACTGGAACATAGGGAGCTGGAACAAGCAGGAACAGGACAGGGAAACAGAGAGCAGGTTCAAGCTAACGCATAGCAGGAACAGGACTGGAACACAGGGAGCTGTAACAAGCGGGAACAGGACTGGGAAATAGAGAGCAGGTTCAGGCTGAAGCAAAGCAGCAACAGGACTAGAACACAGGCCAACAAGAGGTCTGGTACACAAAGAAAACTAACTTCAATGCACGACGAGGAGCTTCAGGAAATGGCAGCTTATAAGCAGTTCCAGGCAGGAGCAAGACCAGGGAGGAGTCACATGACTGGGCTGCACAAGAGTGATCACAGGTGTGTGCAGTTCCAGTCTCTCACAAGTCCTTGAGGAGAGAATCCAGTACCAAGGAACAACAGCACTATTCCCATAGAAAACAATAGACAGCAGATTACAGTTCTTACCGACTACCAGGCAGTGCATTATGGGATCTGAAGTCCATGGAAGCAAATGTAGGTCTTCAATAGCATACCATATTGAAAAGGAAAGCAAACAGGAGTCTGAAAGGGACTCTGGTTGAGTGTTTATGGTGACTCCCAGGCTACAGATAGTCAGTTTACAACACCCCCTAGAGACGGGACGACAGAGTCGTAACAGGGAGTTCCTGTCAGGTCAGACACTATTTCAGATCTAAGAGGCAGCCAGCTCATCTGAAGCCATGTCAAGAGGGAGTTAGTGAGTTCTATACCCAAGTAGTGGATGGTCCCCGATGCCCAGCGGAAGTAGCAATCTCAGTAATGCTATAATCTTGAACAGTGATATACTACTAATAATTGTAAGGGATATGCATTTCATAACATTGCGGGTCCCTACAAAGAGAGATCATCCACAAGAGGGATTCTGAAGGCTTTTTCATGATTGGCAAATCAGTTTGTTAGCTTGACAGCTTATCCCTTGACTCTTAAACAGAAAGTTGGGAGGTCATTCAAAACAAGTCCCACAACATCCATTGTAAATATTCTTAATTTCACACTGGCTGATTCAAACTCTTATTCCTATGTAGTAGCAAGTTCTCACTCTAGGTGAAAGCTCTCTGCTTCTGATGTAGTCAGGCTATGTTGACTATGTTCAAGTTTGTCATCTAACTCTCTCTTAAGCATTGTCTTAAAGGTCTCCAATAGCATAGAGGCTAACACAACTGACCCCACATCAAGTTGGAAGTAGGAGTTTGTGTCTTCACGAAAGAAAGCAAGACTTCCTCTTCTGTCAGGCACAAGGCATTCAGTCGCAATCTGCCAGAGGATGATCCTTCATAGTGACCCACATGTACCTTTATTGGTAAGTAATTAGAAAGTTTAAGACCCTATTACCCTTGTCATGTGAGTAGTGGAGAGAAAGAAATCATCAAGTTGGCACATGGATTTATGGGAGTCAGAATAGAATGTGTGTGCTCTATCTCAAGCATACTAAATCCATTCTGGATCAGAGAAGCCCAGTAAGGGGGCCCGATATGCAGGAGGTCAATTCTATGTGAGATGAGCGATCTGAAGCCTTCCACATCTAGTTCCTGATCGAAAATGGCATTTAATTCTCCCCTATGAATGTCCTTCCCTGTAGGATGCCAAGTAGTAGTTAAGTGAGGGCATGGTCGATACCATGAGTGAGTGAGGATCAGGCATAGACATTCAGAAGTGCCCACGTATATCTCTCTAGTGAACCAGTTATCAAAATACAGTGATCCAAGCCATCTGTTGTCACCTTAGAGACTGCTAGTGGAAAGGATCTATGGATAAGGATTGCTACTGCTCGCAACCTCCTAGTGAAGCCTGTGTGAAAAACTTTGGCCTACCAGTGCCTCGCCAAGAAACTGAACTTTATTTCAGCAGCAACATGGTTTTGGGGGCATAGAACTTAACAAACTGCAGAACTGTACTTCTTTTAACCTGGTTTTAACACCGTTCACGTGAGTGGACCTGGTATTCACTGTGGTTTAGGGTCTAAACGTTTGCACCCACTAACTATTCCAAGGAAAAAAAATAATGTATGTTGTCTGCCGTACTGCATTATAAAAATCATGAATTCCATCCCAAAACCATCTGTCACATGACAGGATACAGATCCCAACTTAAAGAGCGTTCCCGGTAAACAATTTGTTGGGAGCCCTAGAGCAACAGCATTTCAGTTCATCCCGCTCCCCACACCCCCTTTGTTCTGTGTCAAAGGGGGTCAAAATCCATGAGATGCTCCCAGATATGCTCTCAGATTAGGCCAACCATTACTTACTGGTTACTGGTTAACCATCTAAGAATTACCTTTGGAGTGGCAATGCCATCAAGGATTCAACTCCTTCCACAGGTACCCTCCCTCCATCCCATCCCAGAGGTAATTAGCACTTGTGTGGTAATTTACCAGCAGGGACTTGTCCTTAAAAAGGAAAGCAGTGAGAAAAGAAAAAATAAATGTGCAATATATGATAATAATAGATAATAATATTGCTGCTGATCAGGTGCTCAGAAGGCTGCCTGCCCACCTGACACTAGGAGGTCACACCCTGCCATGACTCCTCTTCCAGGTCTATTACAGTGGTTTGCCATTTTGATTCAATGGGTGAGTGAGCAGCACTAGCCTGTCTATCCTTCTGTGACTGGCCATCAGGCGGTGCCTCATGCCCCTGGCTCATGCAGCATGATCCTCTGGTGCCATGGAGGGTCCTCTTCTCCTTCGCCAAGTCCTCAGTGTGTTTGGGGCTATCAATGAAGTAAGCCTTCCTACCATCAAGCACTCTCAATTTTGTGGGGAAAGGTAGCATATAATCCAGAAGCATTGTTCTGAGTTTTTATTTTATTCAGATGAAGGAATTTGCTGTTGCTGGACAAGCTTGGCATAGTCTGTAAAAAATAACACATGTAAGAGATTCAAAGAGGAAAGCCCTCTTGCGTCATGGTGCCTGGAGGAAATAGTTACAGACCTTGTGATTGAGCAGCCTCGCAATGAGAGGTTTGAGTGGGGCACAATGAGGATGACCTCGGTGTCAGGCCCTGTTGCAGATTCTCAACTCAGAAACAGGTCATGATTTCAGCCAAGAATGCAGGAGTTGCGCCAGGCAGTTGCCTTTTATCCTTTCCGGTCACCCCATAATCCGGAAGTTGCTGAGAATACCGGATATTTTCTTCAAATCATTTTAGTATCCAGAAGATGGCATACAGAGCTTTGGAGTGCATGGTTGGCATCTTCTGTCTCAGAAAGCAACCCCTTTGCTTCCGTTTTGTGGTCTGCTATGCTTCTGAGGTCTTCCCAATGGAATTGAGACATCCAGTTCTACTCCCCTTATTTTATCCTCCTATGTGAACCTGGGAGTCCTGATTGCCTGAAGAATTATCGTGGTGGACAGTGTACCACAATTCATTGTTTTTGTTGCTCTTTGAGGTCGGGTTGGGATTGTTGCATCATTCCAATGCCCTTTTTCATGAATGAATTGATTTTCTATTGCAGATGGTTCTGTTACGGGCGGCTCCTCCATTGAGACGTAGGAGAATTGCCCCACTGCCAGCAGCAGAAGCTGATAATAACGAGGGGATAATAAACATAGTTTATTATCCCCTTGTTGTGAAAGCGGCAGGGCATCTGGGATGAGGAGCTGTGAGGGGGAGTGCTCAGCACTCCCCCTCACTGCACATGTATGTCTGGCTGGCAATCTTGGCCGGCCAAACACACATGTGTGGCAGGCTCACTCCAGCCCGGCAACACAGTTGCCGGGCTGGAGTGAGCCTGCACAGGCTCCCAGTCTGCCTGGGAGTGCCCAACCAGGGTGCTATCAGCCAATCCTGACACTGCTCTGAGCAGCGTCAGGATTGGCCGCAGGGCAGGCTGGGAGCCTGTGCCTGCGTGCAGCCAGCAGGGAAGAGGAGTGCGGCGTGGGACGCCATCGAAAATGTGTTTTGTTTTTGTTTTTTAAATTTAATTTTTGAAAATTTTAGGTCCCCACCCCACGCACCACACCCGCCCACTCCCTTAAAACGAAGCAAGCTGTGACTGGATACTGTGCAGGTTTATCTTTTGCCGTGACATACCTTACTTATTCCTGATGAGTGGAAGGGAAGCTGATTTAGGTCTCAATCAGTTCGGAACATTTGAAGTGATCTCCCAAGGTAATGCATGGGTTGTGGTGTGAAGGTATGGTCTCTGTTCCACATCTTCCTACAATGTGCGCTGGTGTATTCTCATTGGAATCCCCCCCTTAGGTCAGGAGCAGAAGAACAAGTGTGTGGTGAATGCCTTGTGACACAAACGGGGCTGCTGGCTGCCTCTGCTGTCACCACTGTTCTGATAAAGCTTATGTATGCCAAGTCAATCAGGCACAAAGGCCCTCATTTCAACCCTGGCGGTCAAAGACCACCAGGGCTGTTCCGTCAGAAGCACTGCCAACAGGCTGGCGGTTTTGCGCCACTTTGGTCCCAACGGTTGTAATCCCCCAGGGCAACGCTGCCCAGGGGATTACGAGTCCCCCTCCTGCCAGCCTTTTCATGGCGGTATGAACCGCCATGAAAAGCCTGGCGGAAAGGGGAGTCACGGGGCCCCCTGCCATGGCCCCATGGATGCAGACAGTGAAAAGCGCGACGGGTGCAACTGCCGGCTCGCCGTGTTGCGGCCGAGATCCCCGCCGGCCCAGTGGGGATCTCCAAAAGGCCACCGCTGGAGTGCAGCCGCATTGGCGGCCGCCCGGCAGATACAACTTGGCGGGGGGCAAGTTGTAATGAGGGCCGATGTCCCCACCAATAGAATCCCTCAACCCTGAACCATAGAGTATAGGGGTGGAATGACACTCACCAATAGGACACCCATGAAGCCACACGATCAGAGAGTGAAAGGGTAAAAAAAATTATCTTAAGAGGGAAAGTACTCCAGCTCAGACACACTGGCCACCAGAGGGCTAGGCAACAAGATCGGAAATGGAGGGGGATGGTACAAACCAAAATGGACCAGCTCCAGAAAGTAAAACAACCTACATGTCTCATAGATGGTACTGGTGCCAACACTCTTGCATGGCCCCAAGTCCACCATGTGTCATTCCTTGCTCATCTCATCCTTGAGATACCCTATTTAGCTGAGCCTAGGAGCTCTAGCCTGATTCTATCCTTGTAACAACCTCAACTTTCCGTAGTCTGCTTCCACCGGACGACCTTTGTGGGCTTTGGATCTCAGCAATGCACAAAGATCTGTGCTAACAGCAATAGGAGACTCTTAGTCCTCAGTGGTGGGCTGGTGCTTGCCAATGGGTCCTCAGAACACCTTGCACTCAACCGGCAAAGGCACTACCTTGGTACTCAAGATTGTCATGGGTTTTAGGACCCTCTGCCTAAATGCCTCAAATGAGGAAGGGATGACAAATGAACAACTAAGATGTGGGTTCCCAACACTGCCCCTCAGGATGTCACAGGAAAATCCATCAATGCCTGGGGGTAATTCAGTGATTCCTTAAATGTTGCTCCTGCAACTACTAACACCCTGACTTCTTTGCTTCTCACTGGATCCTAGTCACGGTTGACACAGTCACCGCCAGTCCGGCCCAAGCTGTAGCTGCCCTCTGGTGCCTTGAAATGAACTGCTGGCCACATCGGATGCAGGAGATCTATTCAATCTGCTCCTCTGATCCTTTTTTGCCCCGATAAGAACAATTAATCACTTCTGATGTTGAGTTTGCAGCGAGCACAAACAACCCGTCTCATCGGCCTGGAGCATGCACTTTGTGCAGTGTGTGGCCAGGTGGACATGAGCAGCCAGAAGCACCGGTTTCTGGGTCTATCGCTTCAGCAGGGCTTTGAGGATGTTGCTGCTCATATTAAAACAGCTTGCAAATTTCTGGGGGCGCTAGTATGAAGTGCTATCTAGTTGTGGGCCACCATCTTTAGTGGTCATGGCACGGTCCTGTAAAAAACACAACTTCCTTGACCTACATTCAGGGTTTAAGTATTGACCAGAGTGAGTCTACTACCCAAGTAAATGAATTGTGCCAGCACTGTCAAACATCTGTTCTTTAATATCACAACAAAACAATATAATGCAGACAGCAAAAGGTGTTGAGGTACAGGGTTCTACAAAATTCAGTATCTATACAGTTTCCATACCAGCTACAGTGTTCTAACATAGTTAATACAGTTTCTACATCACTTTAGTGTTCTAGCAATAATGAAGGATTATCTGGCGTGCGCAAGTTCACTATTAGTCTGTGTGAGAAAAAAATAGGTTCAGTAGCCCTCTAGGCCAATTTGTGTAGTATCTCACTACAAGAGCTCGTGCTAGCAATCATTACTTTCTCTAACATACAGACTGATCGTTTTGATATCAAAACACATTGTACTATTCTTTCATTACAGGCCTCGAGTTACCTGTCTGTTTGGATGTGGTCAGAGGTGCTGGTCAGTGGATCACCCTTGTGGTCACACAGTTAGCACCGCAGCCAGTGTGGGCAGCATCACAGACTGCAGACCGACATCTCAGATCTTGAAACTGGGCACACACAGTACCACAGACCTCTGTAGCAGTCGTTCCCCTCCATCAGTTGCAACATCCACGCCTGTGGGGTTCCTCTGCTGCGGCAGTGTTGTCGGACCTCGCAACATATCGGGATCTGGAGCAGAACAGGTCCCTTTGGGTACATTGTGGTAATTCAGGATGGTGCCTTGCTGTTTGCAGGACTGTCAATACTTTCACTTTACCACACGGACCACGCAGGGTCCATGTTATTCATCACATTTCAGGCTGGTGCCTTTTACACTCCTGAAAACAAGTATGCTCTTTTGGCTACTCCACATTTTGGGGACATAGCTAGGCTTCTCCTCCTGGATCCTCTCACCCCTTGCAAGACCAGAAACACTTCCTTCCCCTTCTAAGCTCGTAGGCAGGCTTTTATGCAAGCCCAAAGCTCTTCTGCAAGATGCTCAGACTTTAGGCGTTGTTCTCTCACCTCTGGGAGACTGTCTGCCAGGCAGAAACCATTCATGGATCATAGGTCTTTTTGTGCAGTATTCCCTACCTTGGTAAGGAAAAACTTGGGACTGAAAGAAAGTGTGATGGTTTGGGTGCCACTTTCATGCTAGTTTTCCAGATATGGGGTGCTGATCAACTGTCAAGTGTCCAGGAACTGGATTGGGGTGGTTCCTTTTCAAGTTTAATTTTCTGGGTACAATGCAGACACAGTAAGGTGATGGCTCTCAAATCTGGTTTTGAAAAAGCTGGCTCCAAGCAGGAATATCCTAAACATGAGCACAATAAAGTGTGAAGAATCTGCTCCTGGCTGTCATCACACATCCTGAAGTAGCACTCTGGGAAAGAAAAAAGAGCACGCCTTGCCTAGAAACTTTCCTACTGCTACAGAATCTGCTGCCTCACTCCCATTCTACTTTTATCAACCAGATGGCAGTGTTTTAATTAGCAATTGCCTGCTAAAAGATTCTCATAACGTTTCTATGGGTAGCCCTATCTCCATTCTCCCTCACTGAAGTGTCTGGGGCTCCTCCCGTCAGTTCTAGAAGTGCAGGCGCTCAGTGGAGGCTGGTGATTGAAAGCAGTGGTGGGGCACAAATACAAAGATGGAATTGCATCATGTGAAAGAGCCTCACTACCCACTTACTTCCATTCACCTGCCTTTGGTCACGTATCCATTCATTCATCCACATTAAGCTATCTATTGTCATTCACCCAACAAGTATACTCACAATCCCACGTCTTCTCAGCCACTCAGTCAACCCTTGCAATCGCTTATTTAAACAAATGCACATAGCCTCACTCATCCAGTGTCCAGCAGTTCCACTGATAAAAGTTACACTTAGAGGTTTTGTTAATGTTTGTTTTATTTGAGCTGCAGATTACATCTGTTTAGTATGGAATATCACACATTAGTCTGCAAAAGAAATAAAACAAGCATAACTAGCCATGATAAATTACTGAAAACTTTGCTGCCTTGGAGAAACACAAGCACCTAGAGAGGCAGTGGAGGGAAGGGATGGGACAGCTGACAGAACAGACTTGTTCTTTTTTTTGTAAAAAGATAGAGCTCCAACTTACTTGTGTGTGTGGTTGTCCTTGGCATATATATGGCTTGAGGTCTCGTCAGGTCACACACTCTTGTCTCCCAGAGAGCACTGGATGAAGTTATTTATTCATTTGTATTCCTCTGCCACAGACTCCTTGCAATTCGGGAAAAGGGGATTTCTTTTGAGTAATGCCACATTCTCTTAATAAAATGTGACCTCTGGTAACATGCTTCTTAAACCACACTTACCCATTTCATCATAGAGTGGGGTATGGTCAATAAGGCCTTCTGATCACAGCACACTATTTGAGTATATAGGAAGGGGTGGAATAATAGCATCTGAGCGGTTTGTAGTCTTTAGAAGCCCGGGCTGGAAATAAATGCTCAAGGCTGTTTTCGTTAGGCGTTGCTGGTGAAGGGGGAGAAAGGCTAGGGACTTCACTGCGTTCTGAGAAAACTAAGGGGATTTGCGTGGGCAAGCCCTGACTGCCCTACAGTGCAGCTTCACCCACATACTTTTGCAGACTCAGAGGGGCTTTTGAAAGTTCACGACTTTCACTCTGAAAATGTTGTGAACAAATGTGTTACTATAAAAATGTAATTAAATATTTGCTTCATTAGAGAAGACAGAAAAAGCAAGGGTCACCGCCCTTTTGCCCTTGAACACTAGCCGCCCCTGCAGGCACTGTCTGCCTGGGGAAGCTGTACTCCATCTTCATTTTCTGCCATGTCAAACCATGTGCAATCCAAAATAAATCCAGCTGGTCCCAGCAACCACTCTCTCATCACACCATAGAGGCTTTCTTCCATCCATATCTTACATGCATGCATTCAACAAATATCCAGGATGTCAACACAAGGTTCTGTAATCACATGTAATTTTTTTTACACGCAAGGGCCAGTAAGCACGGTAGTCCAAATGAACCAGAAAAAAGGTCTCACTACTATAATCCACAAAAATTGGTATGCTGCCACCCCCGCTTCATGTCAAGAGCTCTGGGTATGGACAGTAGTCCCAGTACATGGACAGTAGTTTCATGTCAAGGCACAGGGCACCCTTGATTCCCCCTCCAGGTCACAGAATAGGTTTAGACCTCAGAACCATCAAAGGCATACGTAGGCCCAGCACGTATGGCAGATGAGCATGTTAGCTAGGCCAAAGAAAAAAGTCCAGATATCAGTCTCACATACAGGCTGGTCACTCAGGGCAGGGATACATGTGCTTTTAGCATACAGTGGACATTCCCATTTCAATAAAACTAATACTATAATGGGTCTTTCTGCTAATCTCAGTATCTCTCATGCTTTGTATAGGTCTATAAGAGTCCCCTTTTTATCTTATATGCCAATGTTATTGTAGCCTGGAGCCGGAATCCCCGGCCACGTCACACGTAATACCTGGAGCGGAATGCTGCTCCATGGACCCTTGGGGAAATGGCACAGAAGATATCGGGAATCCGGATACCCGGATTCCTGTACACGTACCTGGGAAACAGACGGAAGAAGACGCCATCGCCATACCTGGGAACCCGGATATCCGGGTTCCCGAGGAGGTAGAAAGGGAAGACGGACTACGCGCGCGTAGCGCGTTACTAAAAGAAGACGCCAAGGAGGGAGAAGCGGAGCGCAGAGGTCGAGCAGAGAAGGCACCCGACCAAGCACAAGAGGAAGAACAGAAGGACACCAGTCCAGGAGATAATCCCAAGGGACGGGAAGGTCCTGAGGAACACGAACGCCACCACGTCCCAGGAGGTACGTGGCTCAGCCAGGTCCAGTCCTATTTAAAGGACAGGCTTCATTTGATGAGAGGGAGGGAGGAGGCTGTGGGAGACGAGGGAGGGAGAGGAGAGGGACGAGGGGTGGGGGATAAGGAGGAGAGAGGGAAGGACTTTAAGAGGGGCACCTAAATAACCTCAAGGTGCACAGAAATAAAGGAAATTTAACTATCATTCACCGAGGTGACTTCACTGGACCCTTAAACTTCCGGTCACTGCAATATCCTATCTGTGGGGAGTGCACATCTCTCTTTCTCTCTCTCTCTCTCTCTCTCTCTCTCTCTGTCCCTCTTTTCTCTTGCACAAAATACACGACAGTATAAAATCCCTAGACTCACTGGTATTTCCGTTCCTCTTGTTTTCCCGGTCCACCAGGAAACACCGTTGGGGGGAATACCGTTTCCAGTCATCAGGAACCCCTGGGGAAGAAGGAGACCACGGAGAATCACTACCCAGCAGGCCTCTAACCTTGGACATTTGCCAGTTCAAACTTTATATAAATAAAATCACGTTTACTCACCCTTTCAATTGAGTACTGTAGTCCTTCTTATCGCTACGTCCACTGCCACAGTGGTGTCAGAAGTGGGATTCAGTGAGTGATAGAGGACGGACCAAAAGGATAAAACTGGAGGAAAAACCCACCTTGGAGGATATGATCCAGCAGTTGGCGGAAGGTCAACGTCACCTCCAGTTAGTATGGGAGGCCCAACAAAGAGAAGCAAAAGAAGATAGAGAGGCACTCCAGAGCGCGTTAAAGAGCCAAGCCACCATCATCGCAAACAATCAGTTAGTACATGAAACGGCCCCCCAAAAGCTAACAGACACTAACACAGCTAGCAAAGTCCATCCTAATGTGCCTAGCTCGGTCCTCCAAAAATATCAGGACGGGGAGGACCCCGACGCATTTTTTACAAACTTTGAAAGAGTAGCCTCCTCCGCACAATGGCCTGAAGAGCGCTGGGGTCAATACGTAGCCCCGTTGTTAACAGGCATACTCCAAACGCCTATCAAGTTGCAAATCCAGACGGTACAACCCCATATAAGGACATAAAAAAGAGTATCCTGGAGAGGGTAGGCCACGACGCAGGGTATTACCGCCTGCGGTTTCGGAAAATAAAATGGGACCCTACGGAAGATCCCCGAACACTATATTATAAAGTAAAGGATCTAGGACTTAAGTGGCTAGGGCCTCTAGGAACAGAAAGGGAGGACGTTATGAAAGTGGTGATTTTAGAAGAATATCTGTCATCCCTCCTTTCCCACACCCGTAATTGAATACGTCAGCACCCCAACGTCGATACAACTATGGCTGTGGCCTTAGCCTGTGCCTACCATAGGTCGACGGAATTTAGGAGTGGAATATCTAAACCAACACCCAGATTGTCACCAGTCCCTGCTCGATCGCTTCCCCGGAAAACCACCGAGGACCTGACACTACCAAAACGGGGGGACAACCCAGCGATGCAACAACCACAATGCTACAGTTGTGGCGAGTGGGGGAATATAGCACGGGTATGCCCTAAAAAGGGGGACAAACCTGAGCCTATGGAGATTGGGATTACGAGGGGAAGAGTCCTATGCACAGGGGGGGGGTGACTCAAGGTACAGACAGGAAATAAAAGTGAACGGACAACCTATCGTAGCCCTGATCAATTCAGGGTGTAGCCAATC
This sequence comes from Pleurodeles waltl, assembly GCF_031143425.1. Classification (NCBI taxonomy): domain Eukaryota; kingdom Metazoa; phylum Chordata; class Amphibia; order Caudata; family Salamandridae; genus Pleurodeles; species Pleurodeles waltl. Next base: position 1,148,616,284 of record NC_090447.1, on the reverse strand, counting down.
CGTCATAAGAGCCAACGCGATAAATCTGTCAGGACAACAGCCACCCCAATGGGTCTCTATCTGTTGCATACATAGAGATAAAAGAAACTGCCCCCTGATCTCAGTGCAGATAGAATGGGAAGGAAAGCAAGACATAATACATGTGGGTGTCATGGACCGCCTGGTCGAGGAATGTATCCTAGGGACCGATTATATACGCTTCCCTGAACTGTTAAGGGGGGTGAAATCCAGGATCCTGTCAGGCTCCTGGTGGGCAGAGGCTCCTTTTTCCGATTCTCATATTGAGAGTAAACCTCACCGGCATAAGCCCACCAGACGAGAAAAGAGGCACATAAAACAACTCTATTGGACCAAAGAGAAAGAAAAGAACACAGAGAAGGTTGTGGCCACTATTCCACCTCCCTCCCCTTCCTTCTGGGCCAGTCAACGGGAGGGCCCGTCTCTCCGTAACGCTTGGAAAACAGCGAAAACAGAAAGTACCAACGAGGTGGGTCCGTATTTCCTCATACAAAACAACCTGCTTTACAGGGTCATCAAACGGGGCGATGGGGAGAAACGACAATTAGTGGGAGCCGAACACTACCGTACCCAAGTGCTCTTCCTGGTTCACAACCAACCGGGAGGGGGGCATTATGGAAGGGACAAAACTGAAGAATATCTATTACGAAGATTTGCCCACCTACGGCGGTATTGTGCCCAATGTCCCAGATGTCAACTCGTAGACCCCGGACACCAAAGGAAGGCACCCCTACATCCCTTACCTATCATTGACGTCCCATTTTCTAGAATTGGAATGGACTTAGTAGGTCCCCTTCTCCCATCCACCAAAGGACATACTTACATTTTGGTTCTCGTTGACTATGCCACTAGGTACCCTGAGGCTATACCTCTTACTAGTATGACAAATATAAATGTGGCCCAAGCCATGATTGCCTTCTTTGCCAGGGTTGGGTTTCCCAATGAAATACTGACGGATCAAGGAACACGTTTCATGTCCTCTTTAATGGCCGATATTTGTAAGACTTTAGGAGTCAAACAAATTAAAACCTCGGTATATCATCCCCAAACGGATGGTTTGGTTGAAAGATATAACCGCACCATAAAAACACTATTGAGAAAAACGGTCTCGGAGTCCGGGCGGGATTGGGACCGAAAGCTTCCCTTGGCTCTGTACGCCATAAGATCACATGAACAAGCCTCGACCGGACATAGTCCCTTCGAGCTCGTCTTTGGACGACGACCCCGTAGCCTATTAGATATGGCGGCTGAGATGTGGGAAGAGGAAGGAGAAAGCGAGAAACCCCTATTAGATTATGTAAACGAACTTAAATACCAACTACAGACAGTGTGGGAGGATGTACGTAATCATATGGAAAAAGCACAAAAGACCCAAAAGAGTTACTATGACCGAGGTACAAAAACAAGATACCTACAACTCAATGATAAAGTTCTGATATTACGCCCCTCTTCTGACAATAAACTATTAGCCAAGTGGCAAGGTCCGTACACTATACTAAAATCAGTCACCCCTGTTACTTACTTCGTGGAATTATCCAGGACCCCAAAAAGGGTACAAATTTACCATATCAACCTATTAAAAAAATGGGAAGAACCCACTATCTCCTCAAATCATACTGCTACAGGATTTTTGATAACACCAGAGAAACCATTAGACATTGAACTGTGTCCCACCAAACCCGATATAATTCCAGGAAGACCCCAAATTAATCCAGACATCACATAAAAACAGCTAAAACAATTAGAGAGCCTTTTGGTACTACATAACAGTTTTGTTCGGTAAACCCCATTTGATACAACATCATATAAGAACTCCAGATGGTCAAGTAGTATGACTTCGACCATATTGTATTCCAGAGGCCCGCAAACATCTAATCGAACAAGAAGTACAAACTATGTTACAAATGAAAGTAATAGAACCATCTGTCAGCCCTTGGTGTTCCCCTGTCGTACTGGTCCCAAAACCAGATGGTTCTATACGACTCTGTATTGATTTTCGCCTTCCAAATAACATTTCCCTGATTGATACCTATTCTATTCCCCGAGTAGACGACCTACTCGAGAGATTAGGCAAGGCCCGGTACATGTCAACACTTGACTTAACAAAAGGGTACTGGCAGATACCCCTGGCTACCGCAGATCGGAAAAAACACGCTTTCTCCACCCCCTCAGGGCTCTATCAATTTACAGTACTCCCATTTGGCCTCCACGAGGCTCCGGCTACTTTTCAAAGATTCATGGACCATCTCCTACCACCTTTCCAAAAGTATGCTGCTGCCTATCTAGATGATATCGTCGTCTTCAGCGAGACATGGGAAGACCACCTTGACCATCTAAACAACATTTTCCGTATGTTACACACTGCCGGTCTTACAGCTAATCCAAAGAAATGCCATCTGGCATATGATCACATAGCATATCTCGGATATTTTATAGGGACCTCAGAAAAGTAAAATAGAGGCTATCCAACAAGTTCCTACTCCCACAACAAAGAAGGAACTTCACTCCTTCTTGGGGTTAATAGGTTATTATCTACGCTTTATACCCAGATATTCCACTTTGGCGGCCCCCCTTAAAAAAAACCTGCCGTCCAAAATTTCTCCTCTAACACCCAACCAACTCTCTAGCTTTCAATGCTTAAAATCCTGTCTCACTACGGAGCCAGTCCTACAATGTCCTGATTTTGCTAAGGTCTTTCATCTTCACACCGATGCCTCTGACGTGGGGTTAGGACCAGTACTGTCCCAACCTGACGACGAGGGCCATGACCACCCCATCGTGTTTATTAGTAGGAAACTGTTGCCCAGGGAACAACATTATTCGATTATCGAGTGTGAATGTCTCGCTATCAAATGGGCCATTGAGAACCTGCATTACTATCTCTTGGGGCATCCTTTCGTTCTATACACTGACCATGCTCCCCTTACTTGGTTGGCCTCCAATGATAACTTCAACTCCTGCATCCTCCGGTGGTTTATGGAACTCCAACCCTTCTCTTTTCAGGTTCGGCACATTCCGCGAGCTCTTCAGTGTCCTGCGGACTATTTGTCTAGATTTCCTGAACCTTCGGAACCATATCAGTCCCGATCTTGGGGTGGGATGTGTAGCCGGCAGCCGGAATCCCCGGCTACGTCACGCGGAATGCCGCTCCATGGAACCTTGGGGAAATGGCACTGAAGATATCGGGAATCCGGATACCCGGATTCCCGTACACGTACCTGGGAAACAGATGGAAGAAGACGCGATCGCCATACCTGGGAACCCGGATATCCGGGTTCGCGAGGAGGTAGAAAGGGAAGACGGACTACGTGCGCGCGGCGCGTTACCAAAAGAAGACGCCAAGGAGGGAGAAGCGGAGCTCGGAGGTCGAATAGAGAAGGCACCCAACCGAGCACAGGAGGAAGAACAGAAGGACACCAGTCTAGGAGATAATCCCAAGGGACGGGAAGGTCCCGAGGAACGCGAACGGCGCCACGTCCCAGGAGGGACGTGGCTCAGCCAGGTACGGTCCTATTTAAAGGACAGGCTTCATTTGACGAGAGGGAGGGAGGAGGCTGTGGGAGACGAGGGAGGAAGAGGAGAGGGACGAGGGGAGGGGGACAAGGAGGAGAGAGGTACGGACATTAAGAGGGGCACCTAAATAACCTCAAGGTGCAAAGAAATAAAGGAAATTTAACTATTATTCACCGAAGTGACTTCACTGGACCCTCAAACTTCCGGTCACTGCAATATCCTATCTTTGGGGAGTGCACATCTCTCTCTCTCTCTCTCTCTCCCTCTTTTCTCTTGCACAAAATACATAACAGTATAAAATCCCTAGACTTACCGGTATTTCCGTTCCTCTTGTTTTCCCGGTCCACCTGGAAACACCGTCGGGGGAATACCGTCTCCAGTCATCAGGAACCCCTGGGGAAGAAGGAGACCACGGAGAATCACTACCCACCAGGCCTCTAACCTTGGACATTTGCCAGTTCAAGCTTTATATAAATAAAATCACGTTTACTCACCCTTTCAATTGAGTACTGTAGTCCTTCTTATCGCTACGCCCACTGCCACAGTTAGGTTCCTGTTTAAATCTGAAAAGCACTTAGACACACCAGGGTCCTGCCAGCTTGATACTACACAACAAGTAAAATAAAAAATATGGTGGTCATGACAGGCCTAAGACATCATGCCATCACTTCCACAAAGGAAATACTAAGACACTGTGATGTAGATACATTTACTGAGACTATCTAAGAGCATTTGATTTCTAATAAGCATTAGATTTTGAGGAAAGGCTACTACAAGAAGCACAGTAACTTAAAGTACCTTAGGATAGGGTATTTTATTGGCTTTGAAGATTGCCTGAGCACTTACTCATTTTTAAAATATTTTTATTAGGTTTTACAACACAATTAAGGACAATAAGTGTGCTGTTATTACACTTAGTAATAACAGCACAATCACAAATAAGGTCCAGTCAAGGTCTCAAAAATTAACTATTGGTCAACCTCGGTAGCTTGGCCCAAGAGCAGTCAGATTTAACTTAGGAGACAGGTGAATAAAGCATTTAATATCAAACAGTAAATAAGTAAAACACAACACACAATAAAAATCCAACACCAACGTATAAATATAGGAATTATTTTTATCTTTAAGTAACACATGACACCAAAACAGTAAAAAACAAGTGTTGGGAACTGGAGACATGAATTTTTAAAGAATAAATAAAAAAATGTGCTTTCTAGTGCCTAAAAGTGAACAGCACCAACTGCAGCTATCTGGTCGCACTTTACTGAGTCAAAGGCCAAGTTTGAGGCCTACCATGATGCAGCCCAAGTTGGATACACTGAGCGGTAGGCCTCAGTCAAAAGTTTACCTTCGCACTTAGTCACTATTTTGATTCTTTTTTTCCTCAATGTAGAGAGAGGCTTCTCAGTAGGGCGGGTTGTGAGTCGGGTTGTGAGTCGTCGGCTTGGTTCAACTCAACGCGTCTGTGAAATCCTGGAGGTCTTGGTTCTAGTCACCGACAGGCAGAGCTCCAGAGCTTTCAGTGGGGCCAAGCTGACTTTCAGGCTGAGTTGTGGTTCGAAGTCGCCTGCTTGCCTCTTGTTGACAGGTTTGTCTAGCTTTTTCACAACATTTCTTGAAATGTCTCCAAACTTCTGGATCTTCTTCAAGAAGGTCTTTTTGAGGTTTTGAAGTGTCCACAACACCAGCTAAGGTACCAGAAGCTCTGAGTTGCTCCTCGAAGAACTGGAACTACAATTCCCACAATACACCCGGTCAAACCCTTAAAAGTCCACTGGATGCTGGTCAGCTGGGCTCTTCTTTGAGGCGTTGATGCTCAGGACTTTTGGCAGCTCTTTTGTACTTGTTACTTACAGGGAGTCCCCTCCCTGGATCTTTGAAGCAAGGTAAAACTCTCTTTGTGGTACAGCCGAGAGTGTACAGCAGGCGCAGTCCTTCAGAGCATAGTCCTTCTTGGTGCAGGGGGCGTGGCCAAGATGGCGACCGGAGCGGCAGCATAAACTGCAGCTCCGATCCCTGGCCCGGTAAAACATCCTGCTAGAGGCACCCGGGCCCCCCCTAGAGTGGGTCCGACTGCCTTTAAGAGGGCTGCCCGGGGGCGGCATCGATGATCGCGACCGGAGACGCGGTACCGACGCACGGCTGGCGGTCGGCTGGATTGAGGCCGTGATCGTGCTGCGGACAACACGCTCGCGGCAAGCGCTGCACGGAACCACTCGCGACCCGTTCCCAGAACACGGGTTTGCGTTCTGCTGAGGCGACACAACACCATCGATTTTACCCGGAGGTGAGGGGCGTTGGGGTGCGCCGTCTGGCCACGAGTACTCTGGAGGGGCGGTGCCATCCAGGCCACCTCCGATACAGCGCCATTTTATCGGGATAAGCCTTGCCGAAGCAGGCTTACCTGCTTCATACCCAGTGAATGGGGCTCCCTGTACTGTGGCTCTCTTGTTGATCTGTGCCAACACACCGCTCCGCGGCCGACCTGGAGGACGGACCGCACGGGGCACGCCTCCTGTTGGTGTGGCCCGGGGATCGCGCCGCATGCATGAAAGGCACCATCGAGAACTTCACACAGAACTGTGCGCCGATGTGGCGCGCCGGCCCGTGAGGGACAGCTTGCAAGGGTGGCGCCGGCTGGAATCTATTCACTGCGACAAAACCCCTCGCGTGCCGAGACCTGTCGTGGTGGGCCCCCTCCGCACCATAATTACCGAGGTGAGCAGCCGGTGTGGGTGACCGTGTCCTGGCTTCCTCCGCTTACCCAAAGCTACATGGCGCCCCGCGCTCCGGCTACTGATTAGTCCACGTAAGCTACGCATCAACGGGTCCAACAAGTGGCGGCCAATACTCAACACCACTGCAGCCTTTGCAAACAACAGCGCCTAACTCTGCCATAAAAGGCCCGCTGGCGCGTGGGTGGCGTTGCGCAATAGTGCATCACATCAGGGCACACACCCTGAAAACTCACTCTGCGACGTTGCTGTGTGGCGGCATCGACCTGTGGCATCCCTACTCCCTGCACGGAGCAGCCCGCGGAAACAGGCTCACAAATTAACCGGCTCCAGTGTCGCAGGCCACGTTGGATTATTAATTGTGGCCAACTAAACGCACTGGTTCAATGCGGATTGCTACACCAGCACAGGGGGCCACAGCCGCAGCCCCTACTGTACGGATCCTTGTCCTGCACTGGCCCGTGCTCCACCTCTAGAAGATCGAGGTATCAGGAAGTCAGCTTTCTGGGAGAGGGGAAAACACATAAAGGACCTGGCCGTCTATAAGTGGAGTGCCTATTGATGACAGTTATCGTGGGGTAGGGCGCACACGCATGAATCATCCCTCTTGGGACACTAGTTACCATGTGCTGCTGCAACTTCCGTCACAATGCACAGCGGGCTGCTCCCTATCCCACCAGTCTTATAAATTCATACCAGCACTGTCATTATTAAATGTTACAAGTGATAGCAAAAGTACCAGGCTTTTATCTATCTACAGTCTCGCTTGATCCTTGCCTTACTCCTCCTCAACGACTAGGTCGAACTGCCAGGACACTTGACTAGGTCGTACATACTGCTTCGCGTTTTCTCAGCACGCTAACGTCTAAGAGCTCCTGTACTAGCCAAATGGTCAAACCAAAAACCCCACGAGCACCGCTGGGCAAGATGGAACACGCCACCTCATCCTCCTCAGAGCCCTATGCCACCACACAAGTGGCACTTCAGAAGCTAGAATTGACCCTACAATCACACACATCACAATTTGAAAAGATACTACAGGCCATTCTAGACACCAAAACTACTCTAGAAGCTAAAATAGGTTCGGTAACAGAAGATCTTAACATACTCCGCACTGACCAACACGCGCTAGCTGATAGGGTATCGGAACTTGAAAGAGATACTGTGACCCTCCCCGCTCGGTGAAAGATCTCCAATCGCAACTAGTTCACTTATCGACAGAGGTGGACTCTTTAAAACGCAGAGCTGAGGATGCAGAGGGTAGATCCCGTCGCAACAACATCCGTATGGTGGGATTTCCCGAGCGCGCCGAGGGCCTCAGTGCTGAACTATTTATAGAGAAATGGCTTACCGATACTATTCTGAAGGATAACATCCCGAAGTTCTTCTCTGTCGAAAGGGCACACAGGATCCCCGCCAGGCCTCCCCCTCCTGGCTTACAACCACGTCCGCTTATAGTAAGACTCCTCAATTACCGTGACAGAGATCTTATCCTACAGCTATTCCGCAAATCTGGCCCGGTAAGCTTCGAAGATAGTGCGATTACAGCCTACCCAGACTTCACAGCAGAAGTACAGAAGAAACGCAACTCTTTCTACCATGTTAAGGCGTGTCTCCGAAAACACAACATTAAGTATGCGTTGTTGTTCCCTGCCAGACTCCGGGTACAAGATGACACCCGTACACTCTTTTTTACTTCTCCGGAGGACGCCTGGACCTGGCTACATGCCAAGGGTCTAGCCGATCCGTTAGACACAAATACTCTGGGAGCTGATAGACCCTCCTCCACGTCGGGTCGTAGACAGCGTAAAAAACAAGGCGCGAAGCCCTCGCCTGAACAAGCGCAAACTGAACGCTCCCGACTCCTGCGGGCCACATCCAGATTTGTTAACGCATCACCAACTGCCTCCTCTACACAAGCGGACGCTGAGCAGGAACAAGATGCAAACTCTGATTCAGCTGAATCCACACGTGGCCCTACCCTCACACCACGCACAGCAGATGATATCTGCTAAGCAGTTGGGCCCTACTGGTTCTTACAAATCGTGGACAGCATCACAATACTATTACACCTCCTTTTGAGCGCCATCGGCATCTACCTGCTACGCCGCGTGATTCGATTGTGCCCCTGGGCGGCACACTCTTCACCACAAGTGAATAGGGCAAGGTAAACCCTAGACTCTGTATCAATGCTTCCCGACACCCCCCTGCTCCATATGGACCATTCTCTCATGCCAGCAATTGCTGGAATTGATTTCTATCTTACAATTCAGTTGTTATTGTGTGTTGTTTTAGAGTGCACCCTTTTATTTAATCGTTGGTTTTATCACATGTTAGTTAATTGCAAACGCAGCAGCAAATGTACATGTCATAATTATTATAGTAATAGGACTACAGCTCGCAATATCGCAGGTACAAGTTACCCAATCTCAGGGTGCGCACGTCACAATGTTTTTATGCCATGGTCAGCAGCCACTCATTCCCTTGGACATACGAAAACCACAAAAATATCATGGCCACTCAAACTCATCAGAGTATAGCGAAATACAAGGTGCTCACATGGAATATTAGAGGCATGGCAACTGCACGGAAGCGACAGAGGGTTTATGCCTTTCTCAAGAGACATCAGATACATATAGCTCTATTGCAAGAAACACATCTCTCTAAAACTACACTAGAAAACACACGCTCAAAATGGAAGGGGCAATTGCATGGCACAACTTCTTCATCATTTGCTCGTGGGGTAGCGATTTGGATCGCCCCTGGGGTTCCAATCACCGTGTCCCGCACACAATGTGACTCAAATGGTCGTCACGTGATAGTTGAGGGCATACTAGATGGATCCCCTTTAGCCCTAGTTGCACTGTACTCCCCAAATGCAGACCAGCGTGATTTCCTACCTACACTTTCATCCGGCAACCTTAACGACCCTGCGTTGGAATGCGTTTGGGGAGGCGACTTTAACAGTGTCTTAGACACTCAAATAGACCGCTCGTTCCCCCCGCTTACCTCAGCTCCTTCCAATCGTGCCTCTCAAGCACTAGCAAGTTGGGCTTTGAACAACGGCCTAAGTGAAGTATGGAGGGCGACCCACCCCATCCAACGGGAATACTCTTATTATTCCCCTGTACATAAGTTGTATACCAGAATAGATATGGTTTTTGTATCTGCAACAGTAATTCAGAAGGTGTGCGGATCTGAATACTTAGCGCGCACTATATCAGATCATAATCCTTTATGTGTAACAATAGCCTGGGGTCACATGCACACTCGCATACCAACGTGGCGTTTACAACCGGAAGCCCTTTTAGATCCCCCGTTTCAAACAGATATAGCTAAAAAATTAGCTGATTATTTCCTGCTAAATAAAAACTCGTCATCATACCGCTCTATAGAGTGGGATGCCCATAAAGTGGTGATACAGGGACACTGCCTTGCAGCCACGATAGGGGTGAGAAAAGTACTTACTAAAGAGCTACAAACATTGGAGGTAAAAATCCGCAATGCAGAGGCTGCGGTTGTCAGAGATGAGTCCATACTAACAACACTGAATTCGCTCAGGGCCGCCCATAACGAAGCAGATACTAGGCTAGGCAAACATGACTACAGACATTATATAACAAGACAGCACGCTGAAGGAGATAGATCCGGTAGACTATTAGCCTGGCTGACTCGACAGCCCTCACAGCTAACGCCTATCGGCGCGATACGCTTAAACCCCGACGATATCGTTAACACTCAGTCAGGCATCAATGAAGCCTTTTTCATATATTATCGTACACTTTATACGTCTCCTCCCCCTCCGCCGGAATCACACCTAACTGATATACTACAACTTGTCTCTCAGAACCAACTTATCCTCGATAACACCCCTATTCTGGATGGCCCCATTACTATTGAAGAACTGCGCTCAGCTTTGGCACAAATGGCGCGCAGTAAAACCCCCGGTTCGGATGGACTTCCGGTGGAATATTTTAACTCTCATGCGAGTCATCTCCTGTCTCCGCTCGTAGAAGTGTTTAATGAGGCGTACCATAATTTGCAAATGCCAGACTCTATGCGCAAAGCTTTAATAGTGGTCCTTCCAAAACCTGGTCGTGACCCCCTTGATGTTAAATCATACAGACCGCTCTCCCTCCTAAATACAGACTGCAAATTACTAGGGAAAATATTGGCGAATAGGCTTCTCCCCTACCTACCGAATCTGATACATCAAGACCAGTCCGGCTTTATTCCCGGTAGGAGCACCTTCCTAAATATTAGGAGACTGCTTCATATAATGCATAACAACACAAACACCGAAGCGGTCGCCCTCTCCCTAGATATTGAAAAAGCGTTTGACACACTAAGCTGGAATTATCTTATTAGCACACTCAGGGCGTTCGGCTTCGGACCTGGCTTCATAAACTGGATCAAAACGCTGTACTCTAAGCCCACAGCACGTGTAAAAAATGGTCGCATTATCTCCGAAGCATTTTCCATTAACAGAGGCACCAGACAGGGTTGCCCATTGTCCCCCTTGCTGTTTGCCATTGCTATGGAGCCACTGGCAATCAAACTACGTAGCTTCGCGCATATGTGGGGCATCCCGGAATCTAACACCTATCATATCATATCTCTATATGCAGATGATGCCCTGATTTATCTGCATAATCATTCTACCTCCATGTTAGAGGTGCTGAAATTGCTGGACTCCTTTGCCCTCGCCTCTGGACTTCACGTCAACTGGTCCAAATCCAGTATCTTCCCTCTTATCTCCATCCCGGCTGATGCACATACAACACTACCGCAATATAAACTGCCGTGGTCATATACAACCATTAAGTACCTCGGGGTGCAGATTTACCACTCTGTTATAGATCTAAAAGAGGGCAACATTGACAGAGTAGTGAGATCCACTCGCAGCTCGATACCATTCTGGAGCTCACTCCCATTATCCCCGTTGGGCCGGGTAGCAATAGCCAAGATGCTTATCCTCCCGAGGTTCCTATATTATTTTACTGCCCTTCCAGTGTGCCTGCCACGCTCCTTCTTTAGTAAATTACATTCAATATTAACCGACCTACTCTGGGGCAAAGATAGACGTAGAGTAGCGTTGACCATAACACAGCATCCGCAGGAAATGGGCGGGCTGGGCATGCCTAACCTCGAAAGATACTACGCAGCCGCTCAATTGTCGTGGCTGACTGGATGGCTGCATGATGCCCCTTCCGCTGAGGGCGTACTGCTGCAGTCATGTATGGCCCCAAAGGGGCTGCTGCTCACATTGTTATCCACCCCTCACTCCCTACCCTCGAAACACATACTGATGGAAGCAGCTCGCTTTTGCTGGTATAGATATGTCCATGGCAAGTCCCCCTCCTCCCCTTACTCACCCTTGCTACCGCTGTTTCAATTGCCGGGCACCCAAATTATTTCAATACATCATAACACACGGGACATAAATACACTAAAGGTAGGCGATCTATACTCCCATTCCGTGCTGTACTCCTTTACGGAACTGGTGTCTGCCGGGGTGATGCACAATGGGGCCTTTTTGACATACAGCGCCATTAAACGGCTGCTAAACAAGATTTGGGGCCTCGGCAATAATGAACCCCCTGAGTCCCCATTGCTCACCACTATCCTTACAATAGGTAGCGCAAAAGGTACCATAACTAAAATATACAAAATACTATTAGCAGCAGTTTGCACTACCCTGCCGCACGCTAAAGCACGCTGGGACATGGTCCTTCCTACGCCATTACCACAAAAAACCTGGATCGCAGCTCTTGCAACGATCAAATCAATATCTCGAAATCCTCGCTTACGCTACACCCAATTCAATTATATTCACCATGCTTATTTATCCCCAGCCCGCATTCTAAGAATATACCCGAACACAACTCCGTTGTGCCCAAGATGTGCTACCCCGGCAGCCGACTTTTACCACATGGTTTGGAGTTGTCACTCAATAAACTCAGCCTGGCACCGAGTTACAAACGTTACAGCAGACATCTCATCCCTCGCATTATCCTCCACACCAGAGTCCTGCTTATTGGGCATACGTCACCGTACTAAGGGAGATAAACAGACACACAGATTTATAGACTTAGCGTTTGTTGTCTTCAAACGTCTGATTGCAACACATTGGAAGGCTCCACATGTTCCATCCCACTCGGTTTGGCTGCGCGACCTACATAGTCGCTCACAGGCCGAGGCGCAGACACTCAACCTATTGCAACGCAAGGGTCTCATTGAAGTGGGCCCTGAAGTCTGGAATACCTTTGTGGTGGCAATAGAAGCGCGTGATGACTTGCACCCCCCGTGAATAGTGCACCATGCACAAATCTTACAGCAAGGAGGATACGATCAGCAGGATACTTGAACTGCCTCAATCTCAATTATAGACATTGCTGACATTCTCATTCTTATCCTCAAAGTATTAACCTAGCAAATCAGGCTGTTTCCACCGCGTAAAAGACTTTACGCAGGTCAAATCCAGTTCGATCAATGCCAGTTAGGCTCAGCATCTCGCTGAATCCCGCAAAACATATTCTTTGCCCCCACCTCTGTCTTTCGCTCTACACACACTTACATATATCAGCTGCATTCCTTCCTATAACCCCTCCCTACCTCGGCTTGAGGTAGCAAATATTATCAATGACATTAGTCGTGCTTAGCTGCATTGTAGTTCGGCAAGTAGTTGTCGCACAGTATTTAAGCTGTATGTTTCCTTTCTTTCTGCTCTGTTGGCAATATCTTATGTTTGTTTATAATTTGATTTTTCTCTCTCTCTTTCATACCAGTTAATATGCAACGAGACCATGCAAGATTATATATGCAAGCAAATAATTAGATAAATTGTAAACAGTTAATGTACTGGTATGTGAATGTTATGCTTAATAAACAGATTTAAAAAAAAAAAAAGTCCTTCTTGGTGCAGACCAGGGGTTCAGCAGGACAGTCCTCCTTCTGATTTCTTCCAGCAGGGATCTGAGTTGCTGAGCAGCTCTCCCATTTTTATCCAGGTTTATGACTTACAAGCAGGGGGGCACCCCTGACCAGTCGAGTACAGGGTGCCACTCTCTCCGATGACCACTTCCCTACGAGTATGGCACATTTTTGTCCCAGAGAGCACTGTTTCTCAAAAATTCAAAATTGAGAAAATCTCTCCTAGAGGTTCAGGTCTGGCTAAGCCCACCAACGGGTGTTGCTAACTTTTCTCTACACTCCCCTTCCAGACACTCACCTAATTCAATAACAGGGACTCTGATCTAGCTGGGGTTGCAGGAAGTGGTGGTGGGCCTGAGTCCTGCACTATCTGTGCTTCTCCTTTTGAAGACCAGTTTGGCTACCCAGCCCCTTTCCTGTCCTGGCATCTGCTGCTGCAGATCTCCTCCCACCAAATTGTTCCTTGGTATCAGCCCAGTCCACTTCACACCTCATTAGAGCAGCCTGTCCAGCCTCTCAAAGGCTGTCCAATCAGGAAAGGCTTCTACAGGGCTGATTTTGGGTAACATGAAGAAAGAGTTCTAAAACTCTTTCTCTGTAATAGTTATGATAAATCTAACCTTGGTTGTTTGATTTATTTTAACTATTATTTTGGCACTTTGAATCATATTTGTAGCTCACTCCTATCAAAAGATAGACCATACAAGTGTTAAATAAAGCTTTCCCAAGTCAGCCTCTGGAGCTAATGTACTACAATAGGGATCAAATGAAATTGGCAGTTTTCCCTCACCAGGGCATATAAAACATATTTTATAATGCCCCTGCTTATAATTAGAATGCACCCTACCCTTAGGGCACCTAGGGCAGACTGTATGGGTGACATATATGTAACAATAAGGTACTTTGAGACTGTGGAAGCATTTTTAATTCCAAAGTTAAATTTAGGCTTAATTTTATTTTAAAAGCAGCCTGCAAGGCAGGCCTGTCTTTAAAATGACACCGCAGCAGTGCACCCTTACTTGCCTTAAATTTACTGGGGTCTTAAACCTACATACCCTACCATAAACTAGGTACTAGGGACTTACAGGTAGGTTAGCAGAGCCAATTTGCTTAATTACCCTATACCTTTTAAACAGAACACTGAGCCTGGGCCTGGTTAGCAGAACCCAGGGCACAGTCAGAGTCTGTACCCACCAGTATCATTAAAAAAATGGGGGTGACCCGGGTAAAAAGGATGATTTTCTGGCACATTTATATAGTGTTTGCTAATCCTATTTGAGGCTCAAACAGCTTGCTTACATGGGTAGCCCACTACACCATGTAGGGTGTATGGCTTGTTGGAAGGGTGCTGTCTTTGTTTTGCTCCTCTGTGGGAAGTGCTTCTATGTTGAGCATGATAACTACTGAGGTGCGGTTATGTCTAATTGGATGCAGCACTTAGGCCTTCATTATGACCCTGGCAGTCTACTGAGCTTCAGGGCCACGGTGGCGGTATCACCGCCAACAGGCTGGTGGTGAAGACTGCCACATCTCCGCTCAGACCGCCAGGGCGGCCAGACCCACTGGGCCGGAGATGAGTATCTCTGACCCGGCGGTCCACAGAAGACCGTCGGCAGTAGTAGGAGCTGCCTTTCCACCAGGGTTTCCCCGGTGGTGCAAAACCCTGGCGGAAAGGCTACCAGTGACAGGGATTTCTTCCCTGTGACCGGCAGACGACTCCCCCACGCCTCCAGCACAATACCCCCCAATCCTCCTCCCCCCAACCCTCGTCAGGTACAGGGCCCAGAAATCCAGCAGTACTCATAATATGGTGGCAGCTGTGGCTTTGGCGGTCTTGCAAAAAGAGTCATAATGAGGCCCTTAGTGTGATGGATGAAGAAAGGTGAGGAATAAGCGCACAGTTTACGGTTTTCAGTAAGCTGGCAGCTTTGGTGAGCTCTGCAGGTCGTTTTATGGTTTTTATGATCATAGCCCACTGAGATAATTACCGCACATGACTGTCCATTGTGGGATATTATTTTATGTTCGTGGTCCTCTGCAGACACTGGTTGAAAGGACAGGCTGTCAGGAGACCTGTTTGCATGGATTTTGTTACAATCATCCCTTTATTAATTGTGATTTTGAGATGTCAAGAAGTGGTCATATGTAGTGAGATGGGACCTACATTTGTAGACTAAATTAGAGTCTTCCTGTGTCCAGTAGGTATTCCATGCCTTTTCACTTGATGATGGGTAGTTTGTTGCTGTAGACTAGTATGATGGGTGACAGACATGACCTGTAGCAGTTCAGTTTAATATAAGTTTAAGAGGGCCAAGCAGTGTAAGGTAATTATTATGCAGCTTGTTTGAACTACAGACAGCTGCCTGATTGTTGAGTGTCCTAGTATTAGCGAAGGCCAGTGGGTTATGTATGAATTTACATTACTTGTCACGACTCACGTGCTGCTTGCGCCTGGAATTTGCAGATCTGGTGGCGTGAATCTTCAATGTTCGGCTTTGGCCCAAAAAGGGGCGACTCTTTCTGGTAGCCACGGTGCTGTAGGTAATGGAGACACCAAGAACAGACCGTGCCCTTCAGAAAGTAGCGCCAGAGGGAAAAAAAACCCTTAAAAAGGGGAAAAAACCTCCAAACAGGAAGACTCCTGGAGAAAAACAAGAACAAACAAACAGGAATCCAAAAGGAGCAAAAATCAGAAAACACAGAATGCTGAATCCAAAACCAAAAGGCAAGGAAATCAGGAGCGAAGACACTAACTGAGCAGAAAGTGTTGCAGCGCAAAGAAAGAGGAAAAACACAGCCCTTATATACCAAAAAACAGGAAGTGACCCACAGGAAGTAAAAGGACACCATCTTAGATAGGGAAACAATACATAGAACAGAATAGTAGAGGAACCATAGAGAATAGGGAACAAGGAATGCTGGGAAAGCACAGGAATCTGGGAAGGAGGAAAAAACATAAAGAAAGGCACACAACAGACTGCAAAAAAGAAGAAGGACAAAGAAACGAAGAAAAACAGGTAAGAGGGTTCAGAGACCCCTGGGACAGTGAAAGGCAGAAGGAAGAACGAGGCCCCAAGCAAATCTGGGGCCTCGAAACGCGCAGGAAAGGCTGGGGGCGCGCCGCGTCTTAATAACGCGGTGCGCGGCCCGAGCCGAACGCCCGGCAGAAGTCGAGCTCTCGGCTCGCGCCGCACCGCGCGGCGCGACAGTAGGTCCCCCTCCCGAAGGCCCAGGTTTAAGAGGGAATAAACGGTGAAAGCGTTGAATCAGGAGAGGAGCGTGAACGGAAGAGGCATCTTCCCATGAACATTCACTGAGAGGATAACCCTTCCAATGAATCAGATACTGAAGTCGTTTATGAAAAAGACGAGAGTCACAAATTTCCTGCACTTCATATTCAGGAGCATCATCCACAAGGACAGGAGGTGGACAAGGAAACTGACGTGAGTAAGGATCAGGCACATAAGGTTTAAGCTGAGAAACATGAAAAACCGGATGGATCTTCCATGTATGGGGTAAGTGAAGACGGACAGTGACAGGATTGACCAACTGGAGAATACGGAAAGGCCCATAGTAACGAGGTGTGAACTTGTTTTGAGAGAGACGTGAGGGCAAGAATTTGGAGGAGAGCCAGACTTTATCTTGCAGATGATAATTTGGATTGGTTGTACGTCTCTTGTCTGCAGCCTTCTTCATATACCTCTTGGTATGTAACAAATTAGATCGAATTAGTTTATGGAGTTGGAGAAGGCGTTTGGAGAAATAGTTAATAGCAGGTAGAGGAGAGTTGGATTGTGGAGAAGTAGGGAAAGAGGTAGGATGAAAACCATAGGAACAGAAAAAGGGAGTGACCTTGGAGGCACTATGGACTGAGTTATTGTAGGAAAACTCAGCTAAAGAGAGGTAAGTGCTCCAGTTACTTTGGGTAGAATTGCAAAAGCACCGAAGATATTGCTCTAGTCCTTGGTTCAGACGCTCAGTCTGTCCGTTGGTCTGAGGATGGAACCCTGAAGACAAGGCTCTATTTATATTCAGGGTTTTACAAAAATGCTTCCAAAATCGGGAGATGTACTGAGGTCCTCTATCAGATATTATGGTATGTGGAAGTCCATGGAGACGGAAGACATGATCTATGAATATTTGACTTAGTTCTTGAGAAGTAGGCAGCTTTTTTAGGCCAGTGAAATGAGCCATTTTTGTGAAAGAATCCACTGTGACCATGATAACCCGGTTTCCTGCTGATGGTGGGAGCGAACACATAAAATCAGTAGAGATAGTATGCCATGGGGCCGATGGAACAGGCAAAGGCTGTAGTAATCCTGCCGGTCTGGTGTGAGGTATTTTGACTTGGGCACATATGGGACAGGCCTGAACGTATTCTTCCACATCCAGTTTCCAGGTAGGCCACCAGAAAAATCGTAAAAGTAGTTCTTGTGTGGCTTTGATGCCTCTGTGACCAGCTACAGGGGAATCATGGCACATTTGTAATGCTTTCTTTTGCACCTTGTTTGTAGGAAGGAATATCAGGTCTTGGTAATAAAAATATCCTTGTTTCTTGTACAATAATGGTCTTAGTTCTTCTATGTCATGGTCCGATAGGTTGGCGTATTCTTGTTGTACTTCTTCCAGGAAAGACTGAGCCACTCCAATGATCTTACTGGGTTCTAGAAGATACTGGGATGAGGAAGGAGAACACTCTGGATATCGGCGAGACAGAGCATCAGCCAGAATGTTTTGAGATCCTGGAATATATGTAATATAAAAATCGTACTGACTGAAGAAAAAGGCCCAGCGGGCCTGACGACTATTCTGGCATACAAAATTTCTTAAACATTGTAAATTACGGTGGTCTGTCCTCACCTCAAATGGTTCCTTGGAACCCATCAGAAACTGTCTCCACTCAAGGCAGGCTGTTTTCAGAGCCAATAATTCCCTTTCAAGTACGGAATAATGTTGTTCAGCTGTGGAAAGGATATGAGACAAATAGAAAACAGGATGTTCAAGGCCATCATCCTCTTGTCGTTGGAGTAAGACAGCTCCGATGGCTCTCTCAGAAGCATCAGTTACTACTATAAATTGCTTGGTGGTATCTGGATGTCTTAAGATGGGGGCTTGGGTGAAGGCTCTCTTTAAGCTTTGAAAGGCTGCTTCAGCAGCCTCAGTCCAGACAAACCCCTTCTTTAAATTGTCCTTCTTTAAGGTGTGAGTTATGTGGCTAGTCTGACTGGCAAAGTCTAGAATGAATTGTCGATAGAAGTTTGCTAAACCTAGGAAACATTGTGTTTCTTTTATGGTAGAAGGAGAAGGCCACTCTAGGATAGCTTGTACCTTTTCTTGATCCATAGCTATGCCGGTGGGACTTAAATGATAGCCCAGATATTTGACTTCCGTCATGTCGAACTCACATTTCTCTGGTTTGCAAAATAGTTGATGATCACGAAGTCTTTGAAGAACTTGTTTAACATGGGAAGTATGGAGTTCAGGATTTCTAGAATAAATAAGAATGTCGTCTAGGTAGATCACGACTGTCTGATTCAGTAGGTCTGAAAACACTGAGTCCATAAATCTCTGGAAGATTGCGGGGGCGTTAGTAAGACCAAACGGCATAACCCTATATTCAAAATGGCCAAATGGGGTCCTGAATGCTGTCTTCCATTCGTCGCCTTCTCTTATGCGTAAAAGGTGGTAGGCTCCTCGTAAATCCAATTTAGTAAAACGTTGGGCCCCTCTGATTGCTTCCAGTATGTCCCTGATGAGAGGCAAAGGATAACGATCTTTAATGGTAATTTTATTCAGACCTCGAAAATCCAGGCACGGACGAAGATCCTTAGTCTTCTTGGGCACAAAAAAGAGAGGGGCCCCAGCCGGAGACGACGATGGAACAATAAGACCACTCTGTATATTTTCGTCCAGATACTCCTTTAGAACTTCCTTTTCGGGTTCCGTGAGGGAGTACATCCTCCCAAAAGGAACAATTGTGCCGGGTTCCAATGGAATTGCACAATCATATTCTCGATGTGGAGGTAGCACAGGTTTTGACGGTTTTTGGAAAACATCCTGAAACTCCAAATAGTGGTCTGGGATCCCTTGGACCGTATTAATGGACATACCAGTGGCACCTTCAGTAGCTAAGGATCTTTTCGGAGACCAATACTTGTCGGAAGTAAAACAGTTCTCATGACAAAATTGCGAAGACAAAGAGACTGTCCGGGTAACCCAATTTATATATGGGTTATGTCTGATGAGCCACGGAATTCCAAGAATGATGGTATGGTTAGGGGACGTAATAAGATCGAAGGAGATGTGTTCTTGATGGTTTCCCACCTGTAGACTTAACATCAGGGTAGTGGTGTCTACAGGACCAGAGGATATCAAAGATCCATCCACAGTGTGTACCTGTTCGGGTACTTCTTTTGCTTGAGTAGGGACTAGGTTAGCAGCAGCCCACGTCTTGTCCATGTATATACCACTAGCACCACAATCTAGTAATGCCATAGTCTTTTCTTGACGACCGTCCGGAAGTTGTAACAGGACCGGAAAGATGAACAAGGCAGTTGTATTGTCATTAAAGGAGCTGATGGAAGGTATAGCTGTAGATCCCGTCCCCTCCCTTCTTACAGAGGACGGGAGGTGGCGTTTCCCGAAGGCCTGGACGGACGTACTGGACAGGTACGGAGCATGTGACCAGCAGAACCACAATACAGGCACAACCCTCTCTTGCGTCTGTCTTCTCGTTCACTAGCAGAGAGCGGACCTCGGGTAGTATCCACCTGCATGGGTTCCCCTTCGATGTCTCTAGCAGGAGTGCGAGGTTCCTCGGAACGCTGCAGGTATGCACGTGAGCTACTTGGCTGGGCAAACCCTCTACTCCTTTTCTTCTCCGATCTCCGTTCCTGAAGACGATATTCGATGGACAGTGCTTGATCCATCAGGCCACGAAGATCTTCCGCTCTGGTAGAATGCACTAGTTCATCTTTTATTTCTTCTTTGAGTCCTCTACGAAATAATGTTACCAGAGTACGTTCCACCCAAGTGGTCTCTGCCGCCAGCTGACGAAAACGGGTTATATATTGCAGGACGTCTTGGGAGCCTTGTTGGATGTCGCACAAGGCTTCTTCAGCGGAGGCTTCCAATCCAGGACGACTAAACATCTGTTTGAAGCGACTCACAAAGGCGGAATAGTCTGACAATACAGGGTCGTTGGAGGACACCATCGGGGTTGCCCAGGCCAAGGCTGGACCGGATAAGGCACTGATAAGATAACCCACCTTGGTCCTGTCGTGGGAGAATTGAGTAGGTCGGAAGGCGAAATACACCGTTAAAGCATCCAAGAACTCGCGAAGCTTGGTTGGTTCACCAGAGAAACAAGGGGTAGAAGCGGAGATTGTCGGAACATCACTGGTGCGGAGGGCCAAAGCCTGTCGTAACGCAGCATTTTCATTACGTAGTTGTTGCAATTCCTGGGCTTGTTGCTGAATCGTGGTCAACAGAGATTGCTCCGGATCTGCAGCAGCCGCCACTGTATTATCCATGGTGTTTGAGGACGTCGGAATGGTTTGGCGCTGCAATCTGTCACGACTCACGTGCTGCTTGCGCCTGGAATTTGCAGATCTGGTGGCGTGAATCTTCAATGTTCGGCTTTGGCCCAAAAAGGGGCGACTCTTTCTGGTAGCCACGGTGCTGTAGGTAATGGAGACACCAAGAACAGACCGTGCCCTTCAGAAAGTAGCGCCAGAGGGAAAAAAAACCCTTAAAAAGGGGAAAAAACCTCCAAACAGGAAGACTCCTGGAGAAAAACAAGAACAAACAAACAGGAATCCAAAAGGAGCAAAAATCAGAAAACACAGAATGCTGAATCCAAAACCAAAAGGCAAGGAAATCAGGAGCGAAGACACTAACTGAGCAGAAAGTGTTGCAGCGCAAAGAAAGAGGAAAAACACAGCCCTTATATACCAAAAAACAGGAAGTGACCCACAGGAAGTAAAAGGACACCATCTTAGATAGGGAAACAATACATAGAACAGCATAGTAGAGGAACCATAGAGAATAGGGAACAAGGAATGCTGGGAAAGCACAGGAATCTGGGAAGGAGGAAAAAACATAAAGAAAGGCACACAACAGACTGCAAAAAAGAAGAAGGACAAAGAAACGAAGAAAAACAGGTAAGAGGGTTCAGAGACCCCTGGGACAGTGAAAGGCAGAAGGAAGAACGAGGCCCCAAGCAAATCTGGGGCCTCGAAACGCGCAGGAAAGGCTGGGGGCGCGCCGCGTCTTAATAACGCGGTGCGCGGCCCGAGCCGAACGCCCGGCAGAAGTCGAGCTCTCGGCTCGCGCCGCACCGCGCGGCGCGACATTACTATATGAAGCACAGACTAGACACAGGTCAGTCCTTCATAACTTACCTGGACATAGAAAGTTGTTAGTGTTTGCCAACATGAGGAGAGTGTGGTGGTTGAGCTATTCCATATTTGGGGACTGTAGTTTGTACAAAATCGAGGAATTATTGTTCCAGGTTCTAACTTGGGGTTATGGGATGGTGTTGTTATCTTGTAAACAGCAATGTTTAACCTCTCATCTGAACTGTAAATGCTACTGGATGTTTTGAATCTTTTCTGGTAATGAGTTCCAGTACTGGTGTCATGCGTTCTCTGAGCTGAAGGCAGAGAAGGAGTCTTACATCAGCGATCAGCGATCTAGATTAGTTGTATTTTGTGCATGGGGAAACTGGAAGCACCAAGGTATAGGCTGTTGGCATAGTCAAGCATGAAGATTACGAGGATGACATTTTGGTGGTATCCAAGGTATGGGGAAGATGCACAGCTGTGCAGAAGGTGAGCTTTGTGACCTTGTTAATTAATTTTCTTATTTTTGTTTTGGTAGTCGGAGGAGCGACTGCAGGCTGGTATTTGTGTTATATCCATATGTCATGATCTATGTCTTTGTGGTGTTGCATTTTTGCTGCATATTAATCAACTGTGCATTTGAACCATGGCAATCATCAAGTCTTGATTGGTAGAGATCTTCTCGGCTATCCCTTTTTAGAATGATTTGTCTATTTTTGCATAGTTGTAACAGGTGAGTTGAAACAAGTATGGTAAGGGGGTTAGGTAGAAGTTGAATACAATGAGATATAATAAATCAATGACGGAAACCACAATGGTGAGAGCTGGGGGGCTGATATGCAAGGTGTAGTTGTGAACGCTGAATATTTACTAATAAATATTCATGTACTTTGAATTATGAATCTGCGCAAATTTTACTAAATATAGAAAATAATGTGCGACTTGGAAAGTGTGCCCACTTCAGTGACCGCCATCAATCACAAACTGCCATTATGAAATGCATATTAATATTTATTGAAGTACCTGTGTTAAGAAAAGGTACTAGTGTGATGTATTAATGATTTGTATTATGTATTTACTTTATTAATTATAGGCCTTAAGTTATCGAGGTTTGGGCCTAGTTTGCACAACCTCATGTTAAGCTACACTGTTCTAATAAATTTGAGGGAAGGTATGACTAGAGAAATAAATTAATGTATTGTTTTTCACTGAGTTGACCAAGCGTTAGCAGATGTCTTTAACTTTCTCATGAGAACTGTTTGCTAGAAAATCTTGTACTAGTTATTGCTACATTGTATAGTTTAATGCATGAGACAGCGATGTTCCCAGGAGCTAACAATGGATGCACTGTCTGGAGTACGGATGGATGCAAAAATGATATCTTACGAGCCTGACGGTGGGAACAGGAGTAGATGAGCCAATCATCGACATATGTAAGTCAGTTTAGTTATATCTTAGATTTAGAAATAAATCCTTATTGGACTAATTGTAAACGTACAATTCTTTGACCAATGGTAATGTGGGAAGTTCTTTAAGTGATTTAACTTAGCCCGACTGCACAGGGGAGAAGAGAGCTCATTTCTATTTCGATTTCCTCCTGGGAGGATTCTACCTTTAACTTTATTGCTTAAACGTCTGATGATGAACGCAGATCCCTTGCTTTCCAAATGGTTCAGATAGTTTAGAGTCCCTGGTTCTGAACCATCCCCTTTCATGGCCCGTTGCTGATGCTGACCGAACTGATGTCCAACTGACGAAGATAATCGCGGCTTGCTGATCCATATGAGGGGAGGTATAACAAAATGCTATTGTACCTGTTGTAAGTTGTCTTTTGTTTCTACGTACCAACCACTATTCTGATAGTCATAGTTAGATGTTTTCCAAATTTATGTTGACTAAATTGTTTTGCAAGAAGCCCAACGGGAACACCTAACATTTTAATAGGTTGCTACAAATAAAAATTGATGTTGCTCCGTTGCTGGACCTAGATGTATGCTATTGCTATTGTGCAGTTATTCTTGCTATTGATTTGTACAGTGATTCTAGAATGTTTAGTAATCAATGCTCTAATTAAATTGAGATTCTTTAGAAGGTTCGGTCAACCAGTATTGTTCTTATATGTGTATCAGATGGTTTTGAGATTAATTTACAGAATATTAGCATTGTTAATATAGGGAAATAAACATTCTAACTTTTACAAGAGGTGTGGTTATTCATGGTCAAATTGGTCATGGTGCATGAAGATAACCGACTTCAAAGGTTATTAATCTTGTTGATTGATATTGTTGATGATTTGTGTTGCATTTGGGATTGATGGTGGAAATTACTCAAAGAGCAGTCAAAAGGTCCATCAAACCTCTAACGCGTCCCCTTATAAATTAAAGATAAGAAATCAAATAAGGTCAGACGTGGTAACAGAAATGGTAGCAGAGTAGGATGGTTAGTCTCCTTAAGAGACCATCATAAGGCCCGGTGCATGGTCAGTCTTTCTAAGAGCCGATCACAAGGTCCTTTTTGCTTTCTAGAAATGATAACAGAGTAAGGTGGTTCGCCTCCTTGGGGTGCCATCATAGAGTCTTTGCACGGTTTGTCTCCTTAAGAGCCCATCATAGTAGAAATGATAGCAAGATAGAAATGGTAAGAGAGTTGGATGGGTAGTGTCCTTGAGAGATCAAAATAAGCCGCAGATTCAGTAGAGAAATTGGTAAAGGTTAAGTTTTCCAGATTTGATGATACAAAGTAGAGAGACAATGTTTCCCTAAGAACCTACTGTGATTTTCCCAAAACCTTGGAGCTTGCCAATGTTTGCTTGAGGATGTTCTCAGCGTTCTAGTGACAGTGTGAATTAAATAGGTTTTGTGCTTGCACAGCTTAATCAAATCGCAGGTGAATAGTGATGTTTGAGAGTGTTTAGGCAGTCTGCGTACTCCAAATTAGGTTGTTTAGGGAGTTTGCGTACTCCAAATGAAGTTGTAGAAGGAGTTTGTATACTCCTAAGTGAGAGAGTAGGAAAGCCATCAAACTTCACATGTGTGTGGGGGTTTGTGCTAAAAATAAATTGCCCATGTGGTTGTTGGTATAAGGACCCCGTGTGGTCTAAGACTCCTGAGTATTGAAAAGTGTAAGAGACACTTGGTTTATTATTGCAATTTGTCTGTTTTAATAGATCAATCAGGCGTGGTTGACAAACTTGAGAGTGCATGTTCAAGTTCGTGAAAGGATATGGTGAGTCCTATGTGCACCAGGACCAACCCAATGACCAGTTGGAAGTGAAATTTGTGGGTCAAATTTTGCTTGCGAATCAGGGAAACTGAGAAAGAAAGAGTAGCTGTAAGAGCGAAAGGCTGTCAGTGAAAAATCAGTATGGTTTCTGAAGCAATTGTGTTACCCTACCTGTAGTAAACAAAAATTGGGTTTTGATTTTACTTAGTGCTCATAATATTTTGTATTGTTTGGCGTGAATTTGAGTTGAGGAGGGCAAGCCGAAAGACCTTGTCAGCCGCTGTACGTGTGAGTGTGATGTCGTTAAAGCCACGCTGGGATAGGTTGGTTAGTGAGAAGGGTCGCAAACGATTGGTGGACAACCATGGAGTGCAATTGGTTGAGAAGGCCGGCAAAAAGGATTTTGGGACTGAAAGTCACTTCCTGATTAGGTTGAAAGTAGAGTTAATTACAGAAGATGACATTTTTCAAAGCATTAAAGAGTGTCCCAAGGGAAGATACATTTATTCCAACAAGAATAGGAGAACTTACACCGCCAGAAGGTACTCCCGCCTATACTGTGTTAGAAGAACAGGGTGCTGTGCCATGTCTTTGGCTGAAACAATGGTGCAAAGAGACATAGAAGGATGGGAGCTTAGCGTTTCCTGCCCATGGAACATTTAATTTGTGGATTTTATAGAATTTGAGGAGAGTTCTGTATGATTTGAAACCACTTCCTAGACCAGCACAGTTCGAAGCTTTAGCAATTTGGGAACTAGTAGCCAGGAAACAACAGCAATTGAAATTTGAGAGAAGAATGAGAACAGCTGAAGACACTAGCGGAGGCTAGATGGGTTAATGCTCAGAATTTTACAGGGAATTAAGTTGTTTCCTGCAAACACACAGGAGAACGTGAATGAGGCCAAAATGAGGAATTCCTACCCTTCAGACGAGAGAGAGCAGAAATCCACAGTGTCTAGGAAGTCTTTGACACACAATAAAGAGTCAGATGATGATGAGTGCATTTTACAGTTATTGAGAAATCGTCCCCCGCCATATGCAGCATATGAGAGAGGTTTAAACACCAGTGTAGATCCTACAGCTCCGATGCCAGTTTAATCGACCCAGAGCCAGATACAGGTTAGCCATAATATTCCAGCTACTTCAGTGATTCAAAGGCCTATGTCGCAGACGGATATTCCTAGAATTTACCCAGATGTACCTATTGTAGATACCGCAACAAAGCTGATAGTGCCGACAGGACAACTTTACCAGAAGCCACCATTGGTCCAGATAGAGTCCACCCCGAATTTGATGTCCCCGATACAGACACAGACGATCCCAAGAGATCCAAATGCCCGACCAAGTCCAGATGCAGTGTCTGTACCAGTTACCATAGGTCCAGTTATACCATTGTTTGCCCAGGGAAATAACGGGAACAGTGAGCAGAAAACCCTGAACACAAGTATAGAAAGGGAGAGATATAACGCAGACGCAAGAATGATAACTTCCATGAGACCAACATTAGATGGAACAGGTTCGCTAATTGATTTAAGTCCCTTCAGGACTCCTCCAAATAATGAGGTGAGATCATACATATGTCATAATCCAAGCATGGTGACACCAGAGACCCCGAACCTGACATTACAACAGGTGCCAGGGGTAAGCCATAACAACACTTCATTACAAGGTTTGACACCTCAGCAGTTAACTGAATGGTTAGAAAAACTGAGTAGTACTCAAGGAGATTCCAGTGGAGGAAGTGCCCTGAATTTGAACAGACTTAGACTTGAGGCAAAAGACCTAATTGAGGGAACAATGGGGTTAGACAGGATTGACACATTCAGAGAAGATGAGTTGCTTGACTTGTGCAAGTTGATTACTAACAAAGCAGGAATAGAACATCAGAAACTGGCTTGAGACAACGAAGCACTTGAAGAGGAGTTTCAAGTTAGATTTTGACTCAAAAGATTTTGAAAACATGAGAGTACCAGGAATGAAAATTCACATTTGGGGATTAATTCAGAGCATTCAAACATGGGGAGCATTACATGGGGAGCATTAGACAAGTGGGAAGGCAGATCGATGAAGAGAATAAGAGATTCTACAAATCTTACTGTAAATTTGCAGCAGGTTGAGGACCCAGTAAAAATTCTACCCATGAGAGAGATTCCAGGAGGGAATTTTGTCCATGTCCCTTGGAGCAGAAGTGACATTCTGTCATTTACAAATTATTCTCACAGGTTGAGAGAGAAACCAGTAGAATAGTACCAGCAGACTGGTTTGGGAAGCTTGCAAAATGCTTATGGGAGGATTTGAACACCCTGTTAGAGATAGTAGTTCCAGCAGACCTATGGGTTGAATGCAAAAGGAATGTAGACTGGCCAACAAGAGAACCTCAGAGAGATCCAGCAACAGGTGCACCATCACCTGACGTAATAAGATATTACTGTAAGGTGATTGAGTTTTTGAAATCAGAATCTTGCCCAAGAATATTGACTGGCAGAGAATAGACAGGCCAGCCCAGGAAGCGAAAGAGTCAATACATGCATACTACGAGAGATTGTTGCAGGCATTCAAGCATTACAGTGGCACGGAGACAACTGAGACAAAAGACATGATTCATTTTGTGTTCAGGTTTGTTGAAGGATCGAGACCTGAAATTAGCCAGATGATTAAGAGCCATTTGATCTGTTGGCAAACTAAGCCGACTGATGAAGTGTTGCAGTATACAAAGTACTGTAGTGACAAGATTGAGTTGAAGCAGAGAAAGTTGAAAGATAAGGCAATGGTGGTGCAGATGAAAGCGGCAAAAACAGGAATGCAGGGAAGTTTTCCGCAGCAGTAACAGCAGGAAAATGTTTTGTTTCAGAATCAAGAGAGAGATAGAGGTTGTGGTGGAATTGGAAATGTGAGTCGTAGTCCTGATTTGAGCACTGAGGTTGTTCAGAATGATGTGCAAGGGATGAAGAGATTATTGCCATGTCATGGCTGCAAAAGCCTCGGACATTGGAAACAGGAATGTCCGATGTTAGTACAGGAAGGTGTTGTTCAGCAAACAAGCTAAATCAATTATTTTCCAAATATGAGAGGACCGAGAATGAGAGGTCACAATCCAAATTTTCAAAGCAGTGTGTTCAGCCCATGCAACAAATGCAAATGCCACATTTGCAGATGTTCCAGTTACAGTAAATGCAATCGCAAGTTCAAATGGTACCTAAACAACAAATTCAAATACTTCAAGCCCCAATGTAGCAGAAGCAGGTGATGCTTTCTCAGCAGGTCACAGGTCAAAGGTTTTGTAGTGAATCCTAGTTTGTTTTAACGGGATAACAGGAGTTAGCTTAGCCGTAGGCTTGTAAACTCGTGCCCCCGTCACCCAGTGACTTTTAACCTACTTAGCTTGCTCTGTCTTAGTCTATTTAATTATTTATTTCCTTTAAAATAGCGGCCTTGTTTATAGTTAGGCCACTTGTTATGGGTTCTACTATCAGTGTCACTGCGCCAAGGCGTCAAGATCAAGCACGAAAGACAAACATACAGTAGGCATTCACACTTAGGGATTTTCCCTCTCTATACTTTCGAGGGATTGTTGATATTAATTGCTGTCCCAAGCATGCCTGTTATCTATTGTTATGAATAACACTTATGTCAGGGGATCTTGTAGATCTGTATAAATACAACACACTTTTAGACAGATAATCAGAGGTATTCCGACCAGAGGGCATCGCCACCATCGCTGATACCGATGCTGCAGTCATCTTGACGCTGACCCAGTCTTCGTGTCCCTGCGGAGTCTGAGATAGAGACCTCATTCCAAGGTAACAAGGGTTGGGGGCTCCTCTCATGGACACGGCTTTGGCAGATTAGGTTTAACGAACCCAGCTCTCCTTTTTTAGGTTGGAGGTTAGACCTACTCCCCTTAGGGTATTAGGGCTTATTCCATTTTTACATATACATATATTTCTTTCATATATTGCATAATGGTGGGGGTCTTTATAACAATGACTCTCCGCTTCACAATACTGTTGCTTGGTATATTCATTATCCTAATCATTGCAGTTCATGCAACTTATCACAAATTGCAGTTATGTTGAATAAAAACTATTATAACTTCACTGCATCTGTGTTATTGCCTTTGTTTGTATGAGACATAATAAATCTGTGAGAAAAGGGTAATTTCCGTTTAACCACGACAACCCTGAGAGATCTTACTTTGAGTCCATGCGTAAGCGACTGCTACAAATCACCTTTTACTATTGTGTTTCTGGTGAGGTACTGCTAGTAAGCCGGTAAGGTTTGGACAACAGTTACAACTAGTTGTAGGAAGAAACTTAGTCACCTACAAACAAAAGTACTGTCATCCTGAGAGAGCAAGAGTCCAAACTACGACATGGCGCCCAACGTGGGGCTCGAAACCCACGACCCTGAGATTAAGAGTCTCATGCTCTACCGACTGAGCTGTGTAATAACACGGTGCACCAATTACCGTTACACAGTGACGATGGAATAAACAACGATTGGGTGAGCGAGAGTTCAGATGAGGAAGAATGTGTGTCAGCAGCTTCACTAGAGGTAGATCGGAAAGGTCCATATGTGAAGGGAAAATTAATGGGTCACAAAGTCTCATTTTTAGTCTACACAGGAGCTACATGGTCTACAGTGAGAACTGAAGAAGTTCCAAACCTGCCTCTTTCAGGGTAAACATTCCGGATTGTAGGAGTTGCAAACCAGTATTTGATCAACTCAATTACAGAATCAGTTCAGGTTAAAATTGGCAACTTTAAAGGATTACACAAATACGTAGTTTGTTACTCTAGTCCGGTATCCTTATTAGGAAGGGACTTGTTATATAAGACAAGATGTTCGATTACATGCTCAAATTATGGAATTGCCATTCAGACAAACAGTGATGATGAAGATGACTTGTCCCCAGAACATGACAATGATACAGTGAATGAGGAATACCCTTTGATTAGTTTCTTTCCAGTTTTTATAGTGAGAGATCTCCATTCTGATTTACAGGGAGCAGTTAAAATAAAAGTGTGGGATTTTACAGGAAAAGACATTGGTCTAATAAAAGGAGTTGAGCCAGTTAAAGTCCCAGTCAAGCCAAACGCAAGTTTCCTCAGATTCCTCAGTATCACATGGCACAGAATACCACTGGAGGGATTGCACCCATAATTGCAGAATTTGTGAACCAAGGTGTTTTAAAAGAAGTGTTGAGCAGTCCATGTAATTCGCCGATAATGGGTTTGTGAAAGCCATGTGGAGAATTCTGAATTGTTCAGGTTTTGAGGAAAGTAAATGATATTGTGATCAAATGTTGCCCCGTAGTGCCAAATTAATCAGTGATTTTGTTTCAGATCCAATATGATGCTGAATGGTTCGCTGTAGGAGACCTTATTACAAGCATTCTTTTCTGGACCTCTTCATGAGGATAGTCAATTTCTCTTCTGTTTCAAATTTTTGGATTGAGTTTACTGTTGGTGTAGAATTCCTCAGGGGTTTTCAGAATCAGCATCCATTTTCAACCAGGTTTTGACAAGGAACCTGGAGTCATTAGAAATGCCTTTCCAATTGACATTGGTACAGTACATTGATCTGTTGATTGCATCAAGGACAAGGGAGGCATGCAAGTATTATATTATTGGCTAACTGAATCATTTAGGGAAGAATGGACATAACTGTCCCCAGCTAAATTGCAGTACTGTCAGAAAGAAGTGAAATACTTAGGTCACCTGAGTGAGAAGGGAATTAGGAAAATCTCCAGAGAAAGGGTCACAGCCATATTGCAGATGAATCCCTCAGTAGCCCTAGAGAGATGTCAGGATGCTTTTGGGAATGGTGAGCTATTGTCACCAGTGGATTCCCAATTTTTCAATCATTTCACAACCATTGCAGAAGCTGACCCTCAAAAAAGTTACTGATCCCCTAGGGTTAGACCAAGCCTGTATGAAAGCCTTTTCTGAGTTGAGAGAAAGCCTTTGCAAAGCCCCGGCTTTGGGAAAGCCTGATTACACAAAACCCTTAATGTTGTTCTTTCATGAGCGTGATGCATGTTCTTTGTCTGTCTTGACTCAAGTCCATAGTGGTGTTCACGCCCAGTAGCATATTTTTCAGCTACTTTGGATCCAGTTGCAGCAGCTTTACCAGGCTGTCTGAGATCCGTTGCAGCAGTTAGACTGAGCTTCACTCAGAGTGAGAGCATTGTGATGGGATATCCTTTAACTGTCATGGTCCCTCACTCCATTTAAGTTTTACTCACCAGAACCAAGACACAGCATTTGACAAGTGCCAGGCTGAAGCGTTATGAAACGGTCATCCTGATGTTCCCCAAATGTGTCACTCAAAAGGTGTACAGTGCTCAACCCAGCAACCTTACTTCCAAAAGAGAATACTGAAGTTGACAAATTGAAAGAAGTTGAACATGACTGTCTGGAGGTAACTGACTTGTGCACAAAAGCGAGACCTGATATTGGAAATACCGATTGGAAGAAAATGACCAAATTATTTTTGTTGATGGGTCCTGTTTAAGGGACAACACGGGAACACTGAAAGGAGGATATGCTGTGTGCAGAATTTCTGGTATACTCGAAGCGTCCTGGCTTCGAGGAGAGTATTCTGCGCAAGTGGCGGAACTGGTGGCTCTTACTAGAGCATGCCGTGTTTCTACACAGCTTAGTTACCATTTATACGTCAGCCAGTTTGGATTTGGAATAGTCCACGATTTTGGTCAGCTGTGGCCAAAGAGAAGTTTCCTAACCTCTTCTGATCCACCAGTGAGAAATGGTGAAAGAATCCATGAGTTGTTACAAGCTATTCAAACGTCTGAAGAATTGCTGTGGAGAAATGCAGTGCATTCCTGAAATCACAAGATTTTGATTCAATGGGAAATGGATATGCTGATCAAGTCGCAATGTTTTGCGCATTGAGCTGTATATCGTTCAAACATAAATGGCAATTGTTACCGGAAGAAGAAATATGCCCAAATTATGGATTGCATATTATAGATACTTGGAAGAATTGAAAGCATTGCAGGATAATGTTGACAAAGATGATGAAAGGAACATTAAAATGTGTTCAACGCGAGGATGATATCTGGGTGTTCAGGGAGGGACAAGTGGTTCTGCCTAATAACCTGTTGACTCAAATGAGTAGATATTATCATGGTCATGCACATGTTTGGAGGGATGCCATGATCTGAATGTTCAAGCAATTCTGGTTCAATCCAAAATTTAGACAGGTTGCCGAAGCAGTTTGCCATCGTTGTGTAACCTGCCAGCAGATGAACGTGGACAAAGGGCCCGTAGTCAATTTGAGCCACATTGGAAGAGTGGGTGGTTCATTTAGCAGAATGCAGACAGATTTCATTGAGCTGCCTGTGTGTGGAGGATTGAGATATGTGTTGGTGATTGTTTGCATCTTTAGTCGAGAAGAAATGAAAGCCTCACAGTACAAAGTTACTGCTTAGGGAACTGATACCACGTTTTGGGTTTCCGGTCTCTTTAGAATCAGATAGAAGATAGAGAAAGTCACTTCAACAATGAAGTCATTAAATTACTATGTTCAGTTTTAAACATTGAGCAGAGGTTGTATTGTAGTTACCGCCCTGAAGACTCTGGACTTGTGGAGCAGATGAATGGTACCTTGAAATCAAGAATGGCGAAAATGTGTGCGTCCACGAATCTGAAATGGCCTGATGCACTGCTGTTAGTTCTGATGACTACGAGAAACCCACCCGGCAAGAAAACAGGACTGTCGCCGCATGAGATCCTCATGTGCAGAGCAATGACGTTGCCAGCAGTTCCTGCCAATGCTCTTGTCAACATGACAGATGATGTGCTGTTGGACTACTGCAAAGGTCTGGCTGATGTGGTTCGCTTTTTCTCTTATCAGGTGGAAGCCACCACACTGCAACCGTCTCAAGATCAATGCCACAACCTGAGAATGGGAGATTGGGTTGTAATCAGAAAGTATGTGAGGAAGACGTCTTGGAGCCTTGGTGGATAGGCCCTTACAAAGTAGTACTGATTACTACTACAGCTATGAAGTGCGCTGGAGTTCTGAACTGGATCCATGCCAGCCATACTCGGAAAGTACCAACAACATCCAGACCAACTCCAGAATTGGAGAGGGGAGAAGCAAAATCAGAGACTGAGTCTGAGCAAACTGAAGTCAGTACAAACACTCCTGAGAGGGATGAAGGAAAAGACCTACAGGAGAGTGTCAGTGAACCAAACTCAACTGAGATAACAGGAGAGTGTAGTCAAAGGAGGGCTCTCCCAGAAGCAGACAGGCTTGAAAGACAAACAGAACAAAGGACAGGCCCCGAAGGGGATGGAGTTGAGGTGGATCAAAGCCAAAATGATCTGACTTTTCATGAACCAGATGCAGGTACATCAAGAGAAAATCCTGCAGAACAGAGAGAAATTACAAGTCCGGCACTGAAAAGAGCATTGACAAAATGTCCACTAAAAGGAGCTAAGTGGCCGAAGTCGCAGGCAAGGAGAAAGAGGTAATTACAGTGAAAACAAGTGAGGAAGAAGTAAACACAACAAGACAAGAAGATTTGAGTGATGGAGAGCTAAATGGAAATCGGAGACTGAAAAGAAAGAGAATTGCAAGTCGAAGGTATGCATGTCCTATGGGCGTATGCAATGACAAGTGAATGAGAGAGTGAAGTTTTGTCCTTATGTTTTGATTGAGACATTACAGGTCAATATTTTGACACTTGAATAAGATAGATGATCTGAACTTTGCAAAACTATAAACTGAGTTGACAAGCTGCTACACTGATTTTGACAAAGCTACCTATTTTTGACAAGGGTCCTGGAAGAAAGACTGAAAGGTGTAAATAATTGCTATTGAAGATTGAAGATGTTGTTTTTGATTTTTGCTGCCTAGTTATACATTTTCACTTCTACTTAATGATTCTTTATAGATCATCAGTAACCTTAGCCAACAGGGTAGGAAGAATGGGTGCTGTAAATACATGGGTACTGGTTTGGGGATTGTATGCATGATACTATGCCTGGTGTTGATTGTGAGCATGACTCTTCTTGACAAGACTGTGGCCAACCAAACCTCAGTTTTAGGGGCAACTACTCCACTCACAGAAGTAGGTAGGTTTAGGATAGATGAGTAATATTTGCATGTAGATAATGCACAATGAGAACTTTCTTCTAATGTTTTCTATTGCTTATTGCGTGAGTATGTTGAGACGATGGATGCAAGAGACTGTCATGTCTGCACGCAGATTCCTTCATCAGTGGAAGAAGGAGTTACTTACCATAGTTTGCCCCTTACTTATGGAATAAGTTGTAGTCTATTACTAACAAGACTTTATATTCAGTAATTCTATTCCAATTATGATGTGTTTTTCTCCCTATAATTAAGTACCTGTGAAGAGTAGCTAAAGAAAACACTATAGAGTTAGTGAGAGGATTTTTTTGAACCTACATTGACTTTTGGCACAGCTTACATGTATAGGAACAACTTGACATGCTTGCTTACACCCATAGAAAAGAGCTTCTTAGATCAGACAGATGATAGAAGAAAGGCTTTAAAGGAGAAATTAGAAAAGGGTTTAAAGAAAAGGACATTTAGAAATGATCATGCATTTAGTGACATAAAGACACAAAGGAGGTTAGCTGTAGATGCACAACGCGTAGGAAAGCTTTGTGTACATAGGTCTAAATATAGAACTGATATGTTGTTTGTGGGAATGAGTAGACGTAGACATGTGTTTTTGTTTTAGAGTAAATGGATGTTCATGTTGAACGGACAATACTCAGCAATTCCAGGAGTTTATTACATCTGGGGACCAAATGCATACTACCATCTTCCTAGAGGATGGTACTGCACATGTTACTTGGGGATAGTTTTCCCAAAGATTTATCACCTTGAGAACTTGAGTAAGATACCTAAAATGACTGAATTACATCACTTTAGACAAAAGCGAGAATCAAATTCTGGCATTGATGTAGACATATTTGGAGCAATAATTCCTTCAGCAGGAGTTATTTTGAATTCTTTGAAAATTCGAAAGCTGTCTGCCATTGTGGATAACATGCTGACACATTTTTCAGGAGCATTGATCCTAATGGACACAGAAATGGCTGCGGTAAGATCTAGGACTCTTCAGAACCGACTTGCGTTAGACATCCTTTTAGCAAAGGAGGGAGCAGAGTTAGCAAAATGCTGAATTTGCAACATTGTTGCTCATATATACCTAACAATAGTAATGGAATTAGGAGCCTTATTAACAATTTGACTAATGATAGTGCTGATTTTAAAGAGCTAAAACAACAAGGAGTTTGGAAGAATGTTGGCAAAGGTTTTGCCTCTGCTGGAAAGTGGCTTGGCAACCTAGAGAAAGGGATAATATTGAAGATAATACAAGTGATATTGATTATTGTGATTTGCTTAATTGGAGCATGGGACTATGTAAATTTTATCATGTGATTAAAATAAAGAAATTGAAAAATGATCAGAGGAGGGAAGAAATTAAAATGGAGAAATTGTTCAGGAAAAGTTCAAAAAGGGAAAGAAGAATTAAAAGTTATAAAGAGGACAAATTTTAGGGGAGAAAAAAAATTGTGTGGGAAGATGTAACGTATGATGACATATTTAGTCATCAGAGGAGGGATTGTGAATGCCGAATTTTTACTAATAAATATTCATGTACTTTGAATTATGAATCTGTATAGAATTTTACTAAATATAGAAAATAATGTGCGACTTGAAAAGTGTGCCCACTTGAGTGACCGCGATCAATCACAAAGTGCTATTATTAAATGCATATTAATATTAATTGAAGCACCTGTGTTAAGAAAAGGTAGTAGTGTGATGTATTAATGATTTGCATTTTGTATTTGCTTTATTAATTGTAGGTCTTAAGTTAGGGAGGTTTGGGCCTAGTTTGCACAGTCTCATGTTAAGCTGCACTGTTCTAATAAAATTGTGTGAATGTATGACTAGAGAAATAAATTCATGTATTGTTTTTCACTGAGTTGACCAAACGTTAGCAGATGTCTTTAACTTTCTCATGAGAACTGCTTGCTAGAAAGTCTTGTACTGGTTATTGCTACAGTGTATAGTTTAATATGTGAGACAGCAATGTCCCCAGGAGCTAACAATAGATGCACTGACTGAAGTACAGATGGATACAAAAATGCTACCTGATGAGACTGACGGTGGGAACAGGAAAAGAGGAGCCAGTTATCGATATGTGAATGACAGTTTAGTTATATGTTAGATTTAGAAATAAATCCTTATTGGAATAATTGTAAACGTACGATTCCTTGACCAACAGTAATGTGGGAAGTTCTTTAGGCGATTTAACTTAGCCCGACTGCACAGGGGAGAAGAGAGCTCATTACTATTTCGATTTCCTCCTGAGAGGATTTTGCCTTTAACTTTATTGCTTAAATTTCTGATGCTAAATGTGGATCCCTTAGATATTGCTTTCCGGGGGGGCGTGGTCACGCTGGGCTGCAAGATGACTGCTCTCTAGAGGGCTCCACAGGCCAGAGATAATAATCCTGTAGAAATCCGTATGATCGAATGACATTGAGGCAGCCGAGAGCAGGGTACAGTGCATAGAGGCCGTTCCAGACAATGTCAGGAGCTGTGGAGGCCTTCTGACTATCCGGGGACTGCAATACCATGCTTAGGCTGGGCGCGGCCTGGTGAAGCCCTCGGATGCTGGCCCATTGTGCGGCGCACTATTGCATACGGAGAAGGGCCCTGATGGCAGCCTGGAGCAGGGTGGATGCTCTTTCTCCAAAGAAGTGGAAGAATAGGTGGCGATCAATATCTGGATGCAGATTAACACATTCATGTGCCCGGTGGCATTGAGACACCCCAGCGGAGGTGGCGTGGTCCGGTAGGTGCCAAGGTTGGAGGCTCCGGGTCTCTGAAGACAGAGCCAGACGAACGCTGGATGGTCGCTGCTTGCTGCCCCCCTCTGAACTGCGACGCAGGGCCCCTACGCACATAAGGGCCCTTTAGCCTACGTAGTGCCACAACAGATTGCTAAGCAAAGTGACCTCAGGCGTCGAGGTGGCTTGAAAGCCGCCCGGAGACAAAATCGACTTGACGCCGCCCGGGATCACCTGATATTGGAGGACGTCGCGCTGGCCTGCTCGTGCCCCCTGCCGACGGGGAGTGGCGGGGCCCCAGCGGCAGTGACATTTGGGCCCCTGGACACACTCCTGTGCCTGATGGACATGACGACCCCCACAAAGTTGTAAGCTGATGTAAACTGGGACACTAGGCGCAGGCTGACGGCGCTAACTGGCTGACATCATGGGGAAAACAGATACCAAGCAAGCAAAGCTCAACTTCGAGGGCAAAAAACACAATTGTAACACCGAAGGTGAAAGGTTCAATGGTGCAACTATGAAACCTCAGAAGGAAGAAGACCCAACTAGCTTGATCTGAAAGGAATACTCATAGGTGTGAAAACCAGCCTAAGGACTATAGATGGCAAATTGGATCTCCTCACTGCT
Organism: Pleurodeles waltl; assembly: GCF_031143425.1. Classification (NCBI taxonomy): domain Eukaryota; kingdom Metazoa; phylum Chordata; class Amphibia; order Caudata; family Salamandridae; genus Pleurodeles; species Pleurodeles waltl. Next base: position 1,148,579,027 of record NC_090447.1, on the reverse strand, counting down.
CGCCTAGACCAGGTCAACCATCGGGGGGACACTCATTAATCCAGGATGGATGGTCTGGAGAATCGTCCATCTAATATCAATGATCAATCCAAATCAAGGGAGCACCAGTTAGAAATTGACAAGATACTAGACGTCATCAAGGCCAAATACGAAGATTTGGAGGCTACGTCTTGACACAGCAACATTTGCATCACAGGAATCCTGGAGTCCACTGCCATATCTAAAATGGAAGACTTTGTTGAATCGATGCTGCGCAGTCTGTTTGGCACAGATCTATCACCAGTGTTCATTGTCGAGCAAGCCCACCGATCGATGGGCTGTCGACAACCACCCGGGGCGCTGGCCCAGACGATAATTGCCAAACTACTGAACTATTGGGATAGAGACACGATCCTGAAATTGGCCAGAGAAAGGGACCAGATACAGCACAATGACAATGTCACATAATTTTTCCTTGACTTTACTCAGAGTGTGCAGGTCGCCTGCCGCAAATTTATACCAGTGAAAAAACTCTTGAAAAACGTTGAAATCCCATACACTATGCGGTACTTCGCCAAACTCCGAGTCACCGCAAAGGGTAAAACACACTTTTTTACGGATGCCAAGTCAGCATTGAAGTTTCCTGAACACTATTTCTAAATGGATTCAAATACATCTCCGGACACCCAACCATTTGGTTGGGTTTATGCCTGTAGTCACTTCGCCCCCAGGGAGGTCTCCCATGTTTCTTTCCTTTTCAAGGGTACAGGGTAGTCGGGCAGGTATTGCATCTCAACCAAGTTGCGAGGTCGATACAACAACCCTAAAGTTCTTAACCTGCAATGTACGTGGCCTAATGAAAAAAGAACGCCTCGTATACTCTTACCTCAAAAGACACAAAATTGACATATGTTTCCTACAAGAAACACACTTGACTGGCACACATCCCCCCCGCCTAAGAGCCAGAAGCTGGGATGCTGCTTTCTCATCCACATACTCAAACTACACCAGGGAAAGACACAATAATTCTACGTAGTGGTCTTTCATGGCAAGTAAGTGATAAAGTGCGTGACACTGAGGGCTGATATGTACTCCTTGCAGGATCACTGGGTGGGCACTTAATCACACTGGATGCCGTATACGGTCCAAATGCGGATGACCCTGAATTCTACTCTGCACTGTGGTCCAGGATACAGGGGTTAGGTCCAAGGAATCTCATATGGGGTGTTGACTTTAATACGGTTCTGGAAGACCAATGCGACAGGTCAGGCATTTCCCAAGAGCTCCATACTCGCGCCTCCAAGATGCTCCATACGATCATGACGGTCAGTCAACTACAGGATATCTGGAGTCTGACACATCCACACGCACTCGAAGGAGCATGCATCTCCACATACCACAGAAATGGTTCTGAATAGATTTTTGGGTAGTATCACATGAGGTGAAATCGTGGTCGGTGTAAGTCACCCATCATCCTACTTGAGCTTCAGCTCCCTCAATCCACACCCAGGCTCATCTCCTGGTTCCTACCAGCGGGCACATTACGGGACGCAGTATTCCGCAAAGAGATTCGCAGGGGGATCATTGCGTTTTTTGCCCATAATGTAAACACTGTTGGCTCCCTTCACAACTGACGAGATTGTACAGGTGATAGCGGAACTCCCAGGTGACAAAAGCGCCAGGCAGGGATGGCCTCACTACTTCATTCTACAAAGAGTTTGCTTCCCTGCTGACCCCACCCCTTCTGGTAATGTATCAAGAATCGTTAGAAATGGCCCAGCTCCCTGCCATGCTACGGGAAGCCATGATAGTCACCTTGCTCAAACCAGGCAAGCCAGCTACACAATGTGACTCCTACCGACCATTATCGATAATTAATGTCAGCAATAAAATATATACCAAAGTACTAGCAAACCGATTACTACCTCTTACTGAAACTAATCAGGCCAGACCAGGCCGATTTTATACCAGGCACTCCACCTCTCACAACCTCTGCACTATTTTTGCCATTATGCATCATCTCGCTCCCTACGTACAGGCCACTGCAGCCCTGCTGGACTCCACCAAGACATTTGATACATTGGTCTAGTCCTACCTCTTCCCCCATTTGGCCAGAATTGTGCTTATCCCATTATTCATAAATCAGATCCGCTTACTGTACACAAACCCACTGGCTCGAGTGTGCACAGGATGCACAAATGGATTCGTTTCGGACCCCTTCCCAACAACTCAGGGGACAAGGGAGGGATGTCCACTGTCCCCCCTGTTATTCGTCATCGCAATGGAGCCACTACCTGCACTTGTTCGGCAGCACCATGCCTACAGGGGCATAGTACTCACCACAAAAGCCTTGGTGATCTCCATGTACAGTGACGATGTGGTGCTTTAGACCTGTAATCCAAAAGACAACCTGGACCCAATGATACGTGAGGTGATTAGATTCGGTTGCTATTCAGGGATCCCGATAAATTGGGGGAAATCAACGTTATTCCCTCTCACAGACGAAACCTAGCTTTTTTCATCTGAGTTCCCATTTCAGTGGGCTGATGAGCCAGTACGGTATCTTGGAATATGGCTAAGCTGCGATATAGACACTGTATGGCAGGCAAACTACTAAAGAGCTATGATCTGGCTGGAGGACAGAATACCATTATGGACTCGCCTGCCCCTATCCCTAACAGGCCATATTGCAATAGCAAAAATGGTGGCCCTCCCCAAATTTCTCTATCTTTTCATTAATATGCCTGTACCTCTGACGGCAGCTTTCTTTAAACGCATAAAATCAAACCTAAGCACTCTCGGGCATCCTGGGAACTCCTCACCTTACTGTTAGACAGAGGAGGATTGGATGCTCCAAACATGACTCTATACGCACACTGCCCTCAAGCTCAATACCTGCATTTTTGGGTACACCCCACCCTGTTTCAGCCACATACTGCCATCGAGGCTAACAGGGCTGCCCCATGCCCTCTTGAAACAGCACTGTTCAGCCCCTATAAAAAGCCCAGAGCTGAGATAGATACTGTTGCCTGTGTCCACTGGGCATGGGGAGGGTTGCACAAGCACACCAAACTACCCCTGCTGTATGTGCCATCTATATCTTTGTTTAATAATCCTATGCTTTTGCCCCTTCAGGAACCAGGTGTTAAAGCACAAGCACTCAAGCACAAGGTATCGCAATTTGCAGATGTATATAGCAGCGGCCACTTCATTGCACAATTACTAGAGGGAGAGGGTACGAGTAACACCCCTTTGGACACACTGACATACTACCCTGCACCCCACTTTCCCAACAGACCCACCAACTATGATATCCCTAGAGATGGTGCTCAGGTCCACATCACCTAAACGACTGATCACAAGACTCTACACATCCACTCAGGACTCTGCCCCGCCCTTGATCTCAAAGGCCAGGAGGAAATGGGACGAGAACCTCTCTATCACACTCGCAGATGAACAATGGGGCTATTGCTGCGACCAATTAAAACACCTCTTCCCCAACTACAGACTCTGCCTCATCCATTTCAATTTTATGCACTGTCTTTCCAGACACCCCTTATATCTTTTCAAAATTGGTCTAATTCCAGATGGGAGATGCATTAGATGCAGAGAGGCGAGAGCTTCATTCATACACCTAGCTTTGCAATGTCCCAGAATTATGACATTTTGGGAGGAGGTGTATAAAGTCATGCAATAAATGACAGGACACAGACCCTCCCACACACCACTTGTGGCAATATTGGGACATGTCAGAGGTTCCAGATGAAAGTAGATGCCTAATTGCCATACTACTTCTGCTGGCGAAGCGTAGGGTGGCAATGCATTGGGGGCGGCGCCCTACTCCCACAGTGACTGCCTGAATACTTGATGTTACATACTGCCAGGAGCAACAAGATACATTCTGGGATTTAATGCCACAATGTACCCGACCCAAAGATATTTGGGGCCCCTTCCTACATACTTATACGCACACAATGTACCCAAAATCCCCTACTACCACGATACACAACGCCACTTCGTCAATGGTGGGATAGGCAAAAATACAAGCATGATAACCACACACCTCGCAAAAAATATCTAAAGTTATATTACAAGATTCCTATCTTGCAAACTACTGCATCTTGTGGGGAGTGCGAATGACAGGCGCGCAATTTCCAGGTTTCCTTCACTAGCTGCAGCGATAATGCAACAAGCGTCAAGTTAATTCCACTGAAATCTGTGTAATATGTTTATGTGCAAGCAAATGCATGTCATGGTGCCATAGGCTGATGAACATATATCAATAATTTCTTCAATATACCTCATGAAGTTTGTTTGTAGTTGTTGTACATGCAAACATTTAATAAAAATAATTTTAAAAAATATATATTGCTTTCCAAATGGTTCACATAGCTTAGAGTCCCTGGTTCTGAACCATCCCCTTTCATGGCCCGTTGTTGATGCTGACCGAACTGATGTCCAGCTGATGAAGATAGTTGTGGCTTGCTGATCCATATGAGAAGTATAACAAATGCCATTGTACCTATTGTAAGTTGTCTTCTGTTTCTAGGTACCAACCGGTATTTTGATTGAACCATAGTTAGATGTTTTCCAAATTTATGTTGACTAAATTGTTTTGCAAGAAGCCCAAACATGCCATTCTAATCAGAAGGCTAGTACAGGAAACCCTAACATGTTAATAGGTTGCTACTAATAAAAGTTGATGATGCTCAGTTGCTGAACCCAGATGTATGCTATTTTTATTGCGCATTTATTCTTGCTATTGATTTGTACGTTGAGTCTAGAATGTTTAGTAATCAATGCTCTAATTAAATTGAGATTCTGTATCAGGACCGGAGGCTTCCTTTTATGCTTTTCTCTCTCTTTACTGTCAACACACAGCAGCCAATAGAAACACATTAAAATAAAACTACAATTCCCATAGTCACAGAGCCTCACAATGACCACCCAGTCAGGATCAGCCATCCATTATATAACTCAAAGTCAGCAAAGTCTGAATTCAATTTAAATGAGCCTGGCCAGTCAGATTTTGACCCTTTGGAGCACACCATTAACTCGGTGTTAAATGCTCACGAATATAGCACCTTCCTTAGTCAAGGAGCTGATCCAACTGCGCAGCCCGTGCGCAATTCCACTGATGCATCTTCAGCTTTGGATTCTGAAGAGAATTCGCCTTCTGATATGCGCATGGGCAAGCTCAAATGCAAAATACGCCATTCGGAGAACTCAGATCCTTCTCCCCCTCTGGCAAAAAATCTCCTGTTTGATCCAGATTATATAGTGCATCCCAGGTCCACTGAGTGGACTCCTTGTCCAGAGGTGGCTTCTTACGTCCAATCCCGTCTCAGAAAAAGTTTTGAAAAGGACATTCGTAGTACGCTACGTTCAGAGTGTCCATGCCCAGCACTCGAGGGGAAAGTGGCGGAGACCCCTGAACTGGACCCGCACATGATGACTTTCCTTAAGAAATTTTCTAAGGACCAGAAAAAAGGTATTGACAGGGCATGGCGGAGATGACAAGATGAACTACTGGATATTTCCAACCCTCTCACTAAGATTCTTGACTTGGCAGTCCAGGACAAAAAGAGTCACAAGAACCCATCAACCCTAACATTTTGTTGGAATGGGCCCAGCAGGCCGTTTGCCTTTTGGGGAACGCTAACTGCTCTATGTCCACCGCATGCAGAAAATCGTTCTTGTTGCGCATTGATCTGAAACTTGCAGAGTTAGCTTCAGCGGATGCTGGACCGGCTGCTAAAGGCCTTTTGTTTGGCGACAGGTTCGTTAAGGATTGCGCTAAATACGTCACTACTTTTTAAGCATTGGACAAGGCCCAAACCTCAATTAAAAAAGTGTTCAACAGTGGCCTTTTTCACAGGGCTGGGTGTTTCAGGGGTCGAGTGTCTGGCCATTTTGTTTCCCAGGCCTTTCGCCCATATCAGAGAAGTTGAGGAGATTCCAATTTCCAATCTAGTTCCAATTTCTACCCAGCCAGAGGTCGAGGATATAGAGGCTGCAATCCTAGAGGACCTCACAAAGGAGGATATTATAATCAAACTGCCTCTCAAACAGGTAATAATCATACCTTCTGGGGGTAGGAGTGAGTCTATTTGCTCAAAATTGGTTTTTGATTACGCAAGATGCTTGGGTGCTAGACACAATCTCAGGTTATCATCTAGAGTTCTATTCACAACCCCAGCAAGCCGAGATCCCTCCTCCTCTCAGTTTTACCCATCAAGGGACTGTTTTCATAGTCATAGATCAAGAAATAGACACCCTTCTTCAAAAAGGCGCGATTGTCACTTCTCATCCTCATCCAAGAGGTTTCATAAGTACGATCTTTCTGGTCCAAAAGAAGGGAGGCGGTTCACGTCTGGTACTCAACCTGCGTCACTTCAACTCGTGGATTGCTTACCGACATTTCAAGATGGAGGACATCCATCTTCTCAGGGATCTCTTATTGGAAGGGGACTGGATAGTCCTTTTGGACCTCAAAGATGCGTATTTGACCATTCCTATTTTTGCCCCCATTGTAGATTACTTCAATGTTTTTGGAGAGGCCTATGTTACGAGTTTTCCACTCTTCTTTTCGGCCTTTCTTTGGCCCCCTGGTGCTTCACCAAGGTATTGAGACCGGTGTTGCAATGGCTAAGGGAAAAGGGTGTCCGTCTGATAGTTTATTTAGACGGCATCCTCATCATGGCTCAGGAGGAGTGTCTTGCTCGTCTCCATCTTTTCTGGACAATGCACCTCCTTCAAGACCTAGGGTTTATAATCAATGTGGCGAAATCCCAGTTAACACCAGAACAAAATATAGACGTCTTGGGCTTCTGGATAGACTCTGTCTTGACTCTGCTGAAACTTCCTTTAACCAAGAGACCAGCTATAAAGAAGGAGTTGAAGAAAGCAATGTCTGCTCATTCGATTTCCTTGAGGGTACTTGCCCGATTGGTGGGCCTCCTAGCATCGTCCATTAAGGCCATTTTCCCAGGTACTCTACACTATTGTGTTCTCCAGAGGTTGAAGGCCTGACTCACTCCGAACTAATTGTTTTTTCTCAAGAAGCCCAGTCAGAGCTTCAGTGATGGCTGACTCATATGGATGCTTGGAATGGAAAGGCGATTTTTGACTCAGTTCTGGAAGTGATCATAGAATCAGATGCAAACAGATGGGGCTGGGGAGCCAGATGTGGTCAGATGGAGACAGGGGGACGGTGGTCCCCAGATAAACTTCAACTGCACATCAATTGCTTGGAACTTCTGGCGGGTTCCTTTGCAGTGAAGCCTTTGTCCCCCTTCAAATCGAAATGTTGTATCCTTTTGAAGATGGACAACATTTCAGCAGTTCGGTACATCAACAAACTGGGAGGAACACGGTCCCGGATGTTGGCAGAAATTGCAAAAGACTTCTGACATTTTTGTCTAGCACATCAGATTTCCATAATGGCAGAATATATCCTGGGGAAAGTGAATGTGGTCGCAGACTGAATTTCAGGTATCTGTGGGATGCCAGCGATTGGCGTCTTCACCCCAGAATATTTCAATTCCTGAATCAGCTTTTGGGTCCGTACTAGATAGCCTGGTTTGCGTTGCGGCTAAATACACATCTTCCACTATTCTTCAGTTGGAGATTGGATCAGAACGTTCTCTGCTCGGATGCCTTTCTCCAAGTTTGGACGGGAGGGATGCATTATGCCTTTTCCCTATTCTCCATGATTCACTGAGTTCTCTCCCAGGTAATTCATTAGAGAGCAGAAGTAGTTCTGATAACCCTGTGTTGCAAAGCTCAGTCGTGGTTTCCGGAGGCGTTGACGCTATGTTGTGCTGCTCCAGTCCGAATCCTCCCTTCAGAGGATCTGTTATTGGGCCCAAAGGGGAGTCCTCATCCTCTGATTTTGAAGGAACAGTTGTTGCTCATGGCTTGGAGGATATCAGGGATCCTCTGAGGGCACAGGATTTTCTGAAGACACTAGATTTTTCCTTTTGCAATCCTTGGCACCTAGTACGCATAAACTATATGCCTCCGCCTGGAGGAGGTGGTTGGATTGGGCAGTCAGAGGGGTGTGGATCCCTTGGGAGGCCTCAGTGCAGATGATAGCAAATTGTTTATCGCATATTGCGGCTCAAGGTCTAGCATACAGAACAGTGAATAATTTTAGATCTGCCATTTCAGCTAAACACCCTCATGTTGATGGTAAACCAGTGGGTGAACACCTGTTAATCTTTAAGTTATTGTGTGGAGTTCGTATGCTTCATCCATCCCTTCCAAAATATTCAACGCTTTGGGATGTCAATAGTATTTTAAAGTTTTGGCAGCTTGGCCGGCTAACGGAGGTCTTTCAAGGAAACAGTTTTCAGCAAAACTGACCATGTTACTCTGTCTAATTTCATGCAGGAGAGTCTCTGATGTAAAGGCCTTGGACATTACAGGTAGAATTTTTACTCCTACGGGAGTCTCTTTTCGCATTTCTAAACGTACAAAATCAAATTCAAAATGTATTAGTTATCCGGCGTTTAGAGATAACTCTAAATTATGTGTGGTAAATTGCCTAAAACTATATGAAGATGTTACTAGAAAATTGCGAAGGGATGTATCTGGGGAATTATTGTTCTCCTTGCAAAAGCCCTTTGGTCCTGTTTCCTCCGCGACTCTCGTGAGATGGGTCAGGTGGTTGTTGCAGGAGGCAGGCATTGATACTTCTATATTTGGAGCTCATTCTGTTCGTGGGGCTATGGCTTCCAAAGCTTTCAATTCATGTTCTAGGTTGGAAGATATCATGACAGCAGCAGACTGGTCATCAGATTCTACTTTTAAATTGTTCTATCATAAACCAATTACTGATGTTGCTTCTGGAGTGATCGCCCAGCTTTAAACTAGCATAATATGAAGCCTCTGGTCCTGACATAGAATCAAAAAATGTCTAGCTTTTGCAACAAGAATTTTCAATTCTATTTAGGACACGCAGGTGAGTATTATCCCGCCCTGGGTATTTAGATTATATTGAAAAGTTTTGTCATTGATATCAGATTGAAATGTTTGTTGTCCCTCCCGATATTTGTTTGCATGGAGTGATAGGTTAGAAGGTTACCGCTTTACTATCTTTTTTAGATGAGAAGCCGACTTGATGGACACGTTTGGGCAATCTTCTGCAGCTATGGAGGAGGATGAATCGTTCCTTGCACCGTTGTGCAATCTTCCAGCTTCCTTGTTCAGGAAGACATTGTTCGGTTGGAATTCAGTTTTTCGTGGAGATTGGTTCGTTACTCTGTTCTCCGTGGCACGGACGTGCAAAGAAAGAGGACGGGCTTTGAGTTATAGAATGGATGGCTGAGCCTGATTGGGGGGTCATTGTGAGGCTCTGTGACTATGGGAAATGTAGTTTTATTTAATGTGTTTCTATTGGCTGCTGTTTATTGACAGTAAAGGGAGAGAAAGGCCTAATACTCGCCTTCGTGTCCTTAATAGAATTGAAAATTCTTGCAGCGAAAGCTAATACATTTTTGATTCTTTAGAAGGTTGGGTCAACCAGTGTGTCGTACGTGAGTTAACGCACGAGGCCGGAGGGACAGAACTAGTCTGTCTTCTATGTTTAGGCGCCTCATGACGCCACGACCAATCTGTAACGAGGATGGTCGTGACGTCAGGGGGCGGCGCGGCGGAAAGGCAGAGGCGCGAACAAAGCGCGGTGTTGCGGCCGGCCGGCTGCTCGTGGGCCTTATTTTCTTGTGGCAAGAATAAAAGATATTAACATGAAATCCGGCTCCCTCGCATCCTTCATAATTGCCACTACAAATGGCGACGAGGGTCACAGCTTCTACCAAGGCCCACGAGTATAGCCCACCTTACCTGGTGTTTCGGGAGGCCAGTGGAAAGCGCTGATATCTCTTCACTTGAGACTACATGCAACCCCTAAGGCGCTGATGCTGCGATCTCCACACGATTGATTTTGACGACTCCTACCGTTCTGCGCAGCCCAGTAGCCTCCCATAGTGGATGCTGCACCTGTATCACGCGGTCCTTCCAAGTGTGGCGCCCGCTTTCCGGCCATGTCGCAGACAGGTCATATCTGCGTGCCTCCTCTCTTCCTGGACTCTCCTGGTAAGCCATGCATGAAGTGGAAAGGATGGCTGCGCGCATTTGAGAACTATATTATCTCAATTGATGGTCAGGGGTATAGCCCCGAACGGAAAAAGTCTTTGTTATTCGGACTGTTGGGGAAGGCTGGACAAGAGGTTTTCGATAGCCTGCCGGTTTATGTGAATCCCCATGGAGCCACATCTCCGCTGAATGAGTACCAGGAGGCTGTACGGCGGCTTGAGTTGCAGTATGCAGAGGAGTGCAACATCATGGTGGGGCGCCATAAATTCGCACTGCGGAAACAAGAGGAAGGAGAGACTATCGAAGAGTATATTGCATGTCTACGTGTTCTAGCTCAAGATTGTGAATTTGCAGCGATGACTGATACGTACATTAGAGATCAGGTGGTGTTCTACTGCCATTCAAAGAAAGTGCAGGAACGTTTGCTTTCATGCAGGAATCCTTCACTGAAGGACGTAATTGCCATTGCAAAGGCAGTGGAACGCTCCATGGTATCTTCCAAGGAACTGGCGAACACTAGTCAGGCTTCAAATGTGTTCTATGTACAGGACAGCCGTAAACATGTGCCCAAGACTTCAGACAGGGCGGCGAGTGATAGAGGGGGAGGCAGGAGGCAGCTCGTCTGTTTTAGATGTGGGTCAAAGGATCACTTAGCGGATAGCAGGGCCTGCCCTGCCGTGCACAAAAGCTGTTCTAAATGCAGGAAGTTGGGCCACTTTGCGGCAGTATGCAAAGCAAAAAAATATAATACGGGCATGAAAGTGAGCTCGGTAAGCGAGAGTGATACTGATGCGGATGCGGACATGGTGTTGTCCATTGATGGTGAGGACGGTAGAGTGAAGGGTCCCATTGGCTCCGTCATGATTGGTGTGATAAAATTGCCATTTACGGCTGATTCTGGTTCCCCCCTTACCCTGATCTCTGATAGGACATTTGATTCGAAGTGGCAAGATGTACGACTGCATGAGACGGATGTGAGTCCAAAGGCCTTCGGGGAACACGACATAGTGATGAAAGGTTACTTCTGGGACTCCCTCACCTTTCGAGGGCGCACTGTGAGAACAAAGATATATGTGGCTGAAAATGGGAGGAGCCTTGTGGGATGGAAGGACCTGGCGAAGCTAGGTGTGATGCTAGTCCCTGGGGCAGAAGATCCCATAGTTCTGAGAGATGACTGGGTCAATTATGTGCAGCCTGATGATTTACATGATGGATTAGCTGAGGTCCTCGAAATGTTTGACTCCGTTTTTGAAAACAAGGTAGGGTGTGTAAGAGGATTTGTGCATGCTATACGGTTAAAAAAGGGTGCCCTACCAATAAAACACAAAGTCAGAACGATTCCTCTTTCTGTAAGGGGGGAGCTTAAGGCTGTTCTTGATAAGCTGAAAAGGGAAGGAGTAATAGAGGAAGCAGGTGCATCAGAATGGGTGTCCGCAATCGTGGTGTCCAAGAAGAAGAGGACAGGGGACATTCGGTTGTGTGTAGACCTGCGATCACTGAACAGAAATATCCTGGTGAACTGCCATCCACTGCCCAACATTCAGGAGATATTGTCGGCCACAGCAGGATCGAAGTTTTTCACCCTGATAGACCTGAAGTCTGCATACCACCAGGTATGTCTCACGGAGGAATCCAAGGAACTTACCACCTTTATTACCCCGTTTGGAGCATACAGGTACATCCGTCTTCCATTCGGCCTTGCATCGGCCTCGGGCGTCTTTCAAAAGCTAATGGACCTCCTCTTCTGCGATATGAAGGGGGTTGAAGCATTTCAGGACGACATTCTGATACACACGGAAGACGAGAAGGGGCACTTAGAACTGCTGCGCAGAGTGTTGGAGGTGCTACAAAAAAGGGGGATGACAGTCTCCAAAGACAAGTGCAAATTCATGGAAGACAAGATAGAATACTTAGGGCATGTGCTTACCCCAAATGGCATTGCGCCGAAAGATGATTTAGTGAGGGCCATACGAGATGCCCCTTGCCCAGGAGACAAAGACGCCTTGCGATCGTTCCTGGGACTCAGCGAATACTATTCCAAGTTCATGCAAGGATACGCAACCACTGTGGAGCCTCTAAGGAAACTGCTACGGAAGAACGAAAAATATACGTGGACACAGGAACAAAGCACTGCCTTCGAATCCGTCAAACAGGCAATCGCCGCGGCCCCAGTATTACGACCGTACAACAAGGACCTCCGGAATGTAATCACGGTTGACGCTAGTGCCAAGGGAATCGGTGCAGTGTTTTGCCAATTCCAAGGGAAGAAGGAGAACACTGTTGCATTTATATCGCGGTCATTGAGCGAAGCAGAGAAGCACTACAGCACCATCGAGCGGGAGACGCTCGCGTGCGTCTGGGCCGTGGAGAAACTGAGAAATTATTTGTGGGGCAGGGAGTTCGAATTAGTCACCGACCACAAACCCTTGATATACATGATGGACGGTGAAGGACGTGGCAATGGCAAAGCCAGCTCTAGGCTCCTACGTCTACTGTCTAAGTTGCAAGAATATCACTTCACCGTCAGACACATCAAAGGGGGCCTCAACTGCAGGGCGGATTGCCTATCTCGCATACCGATCCCGGATGAGGAGAATGATTCCCTGGACGACACGGAGTGCGTTGTGGCAATGGTTGACGCAACAGCCATGTGCGAGGGATCCATATCAGAGGAAGAATGGTTGACGGCTCAGGAGAAGGACGTGACTATGCGGAGGGTGATGGACCACATGAAGGCTCATTGGCCCCCTATCCGGAACTTGCACGGGGCACTCAGAAGTTTCCAACAGATTAGTTCCGAACTCACCATCGAAGGCGGCTTTGTGAAGAGACACGAGCTGTTTGTACCTCCGGAAAGTTTAAGAGAAAAGCTAATCAGGATTGCCCATAAAGGCCACCCGGGCAATACCGCTACAAAGAATCTCCTCAAGCAGTACTACTGGTGGCCAGGGATGTGCAGCGATGTCAGCAGATTCATTGATCGGTGTGGACCGTGCTTAAGGGCCGATAAGCACTGGAAGACGACAAAAGGAGAGTTGCAGCTGGTGGACATACCTGCCGGCCCGTGGAACAAGATTGCCATTGATTTTGCGGGCCCATTTACAATGCTACCTGACGAGTGTAGACATCTCATCGTCCTTACGGATTACTTCTCCAAATGGATTCACTACAAGTTCGTCAGGGAAGTTACCACTGAACGAGTGATCAAGGCATTGACGAAAATTTTCGCGATTGAGGGACAGCCGAAGATCATGGTGTCGGACAACGGCACCCAGCTAGTGTCCAGGCGGATGACGGATTTTCTGTCCAGGTTGGGGATTAAGCAGGAGAAAACCCCGCTGTACAGCCCGAAGAGCAATGGGCAGGTTGAGCGTATGAATAGATTCCTCAAAGAGGGCGTGCAACAGGCGATCGCTTCCAACATGAATGTGAAAGCGTTTCTGGCGGACAAGGTGAACACTTTCCACAACACGCCCAGTGAGGTTACTGGACACACTCCGTTTTATTTGATGAGAGGGAGAAGATGCATGAGTGAGCTTACCCCCAAATTCAATAAGTGGTATGACATGAACCGGGAAATTGAGGCAGAATCTGATGAGAGATTGAGAGTCAAAGCAAGAATAGTGGCCAAACAGGAAAACAATAAGAGGTACGCTGACATGGTGAATAGAGCCAAAACTAAAAATATAGCGCAAGGGGATTGGGTATTGGTGAAGAAACCCAACAGGGTGATGAAGGGGGAGTCTGTGTTTCAAACCCCGGTGCGTGTGCAAGGAGTGACAAGAGGGGCAGTCTGTCTGGAAGGAGCGGGGTGGCGGAGCAAGGATGACATAGTTAGGCTCAAGGCTGGGCAAGAGAAAATCATCATGAAAGATGTCCGTGTGGATGGGGCCGAATGCACGGATGATGTTGACGAGTGGCAAACTCACGAAGCCAGGGATGTAGTCATTGATGAGGAGGAATGTGCGAATACGCCTTCCAGGCCAGGAATAAGTGGACAGGGGAGTGCGGAGCGATGCGAGAAGGCATGGCGTGGCTTGACGGCTGCCTCAGGACAGAATGGTCGCAGGCCCGAATCTGTGGAGAGCGACAGTCACAATGTAATGGGGTCAAGCCTAGAGGATGCGTGCGCCGTCAAGGCGAATTCACTTCAGTATGTTACTCCGAGCAGGCCAATTAGGCGTATCCGAGCACCCAAGAGGTTCGAAGATTTTGTTATGAGGTGAAGTTCCTTAAGTTTTCTTGTTCTGTTGAAAAGGGAGATGTCGTACGTGAGTTAACGCACGAGGCCGGAGGGACAGAACTAGTCTGTCTTCTATGTTTAGGCGCCTCATGACGCCACGACCAATCTGTAACGAGGATGGTCGTGACGTCAGGGGGCGGCGCGGCGGAAAGGCAGAGGCGCGAACAAAGCGCGGTGTTGCGGCCGGCCGGCTGCTCGTGGGCCTTATTTTCTTGTGGCAAGAATAAAAGATATTAACATGAAATCCGGCTCCCTCGCATCCTTCATAATTGCCACTACACAGTGTTGTTCTTAAATGTACATCAGATAGATTTGAGACTAATTTACAAAATATTAGCATTGTTAATATAGGGAAATAAACATTCTACCTTTTACAAAAGGTGTTATTCATGGCGAAATGGGTCATGGTGTATGATGATTACTGACTCCAAAGTTTAATAATCTTGATGATTTGTGTTGCATTTGGGATTTTTGGTGGGAATTAATATAAGCGAAGTCAAATGGGCCATCAAACCTCTAATGCGTCCTCTTATAAATTAAAGATGAGGAACCAAATAAGGTCAGATGCGCTAACAGTTAAACCAAGTTCTCGCCTTAGTTATTAAGCAGTCCATTGCAGAGCATTTTCTGGATTCAGAATGATACTATCACTCGGACATCATGTACTGCTATACCATTCTTTTAAGTCAGAGCTCCTCCTTATAGAATACTCGAATCTCAGTCGTCCTGTCGAACGCGATTCATAGGACATGATCAGACGTCTGGCGTCTGTACACCTGCCGCGCAATTTATATCGTCACTCCTGCTTGTAATATGAAAATCCTCCGCGTATTAAGTGGAGATGTAAAACAACCGAAACTGCAACTTGCAAAAATAAGAGAAGTTCTTTAAAAAAAAAAAACGTGTTTTGCTAAAGCAGTATTCAAGCAGCCATAGCCGAGGCTGGTGCGGACGCTATCTTGGAGAGTCAGCTGCTCCACCGCCTCCCCCTCCCAGGTCCGCCCACATCCACAGAACTGGTATTTCCAGCTCTTGCTCTGTTGATCAGCCGAGGCCAGCTACAGAAATACAACAAACCCGGAACGCTGACAGCGCTGCTTCTCCAGCCGCAGACATGGTGAAAGTGTCCTTCAACTCGGCACTCGGACAGAAAGACCCGCCAAAGGAGGAAAACAGTGAGGTGCTCATCATCCCCGAGCCCAAGGTGAGCCCCCAGGATAGAGGGGAGCTGCAGGGCGGCCGGGGCAGCGGGAGGGAGGGGCGCCTGCACTACCATCGGATTACATGTGTGGGGCTGGGTGGGTGCTGGAGGTCCCCCGCGATGTGTTTTTAATCCCAGATCAAGAACATATCTACAAAATGGCTGTTTCTGTTTAATTATAGAGTGCAACGCGTGTTTCCGTCGAATTTAATCTCAGTGCGTCTACACACGGACGTACCCGCACTCATATCACTGAGACTGGTGTGTGTTCGAGCAGAGGACAGTATGTACCTCCAGCAAAAGGCCCCGGGAATCTCCAAACCCTGTCTTAAAATGGCTGATGCGATTGCTCGCTTTCACTTCCGGTTTCAGCAAAAACCAGGAGGTACTGATGGACTAGTTTCAGAGGGCAGAGTCCTCCCTCCACGTTTGCCAAGGCAGTGTCACTCAAAAATAAACAAGCTGTCCACGTGCTGAAAGGTCCCGGCTTAGAGTGCACTTCTGTTCACACAGGCAAGACAAATGTCCTGTCCTCCCAGAGTCCAGAATTGTTTTCCAGTTCTTTTCTTTTTCGTACAGGAAAATGAAGGGAATCGGTGATAATTTATAGGAACGCGCAAAACGTGTGTCAGAATCACTTTTAAGCTGCTAAAACACGTACACTGGATTCATATTGTTTATATGACAACGTGCACTTTTATTAAAATAAGCAACTTTTATTATGTGATTTTTCCAAAATGTATGTGTCGATTGTACATTCACGGATACAGTTTGATCTGCATTTCTCCACATAAAACGGATTCAGAATAGAATGCACCTCCTACCTGTATGTTGTGTGATTTCATCTGATCAATTCTGTACGTGGTGTAATTTCTCATTGCTTGGTAACAGCCTATCGTTTATAATGAAAGGGGCACATAAGGCAACCTACATATCGCTGACCTTATCTTGCATGGAATTTGCTCTAAGCGCCGGCTGAATGCATTACTCATTTCCAGAACTCCGGGGTGCCTTCCTTTGTCCTTGGTAATGTAAAGTAAAGGTGTATTTTATCCCATATAATCGATAGATCTTGATACCGGCCAAGTTGCCCCATGTGACATTTTAAACTAGTCCTGCCTTTGTAGATAACAACCCTTTGCATGCTGGGGTTTTTATGCCCATACTAAAAGCATATGCAGATTAAACAGGAGGTACTGGTTGAAAATGACATACACAATAGAGGCCCATTTAGCCTTTGTCCTGTATGGCACCTTTTTCCTCTGCTCTTTGAATTGTGCCTTATCACCAGTACTTTGGGCTCTACTGATAAAGCACAACTGAAACAGCACTGATGAAATAAATTATAGTCATTATTTTCCTGTATTGGCTGGTGCTATGCTTTTTAGGTCTCAGCCTACTAGCCTTTGCAGCTGTCTGGTTTGCTAAAAACATCTTGGGGACGTTCAGAAAGTTGACCTAGGAACGCATTCTGCCTGTTGCTTACTGTTGACTTAGTGGTTTGTAACTCACATTTGTCTTGCTTTTCATTTGCTGGCTTTATTTGTTTTAGGTTGTACAGCCTGAGTTAGTACCTTCCCTTGCCAATACCTTCTTTACAATATCCTCCCTTTCTATAAACAAGCCTGAAAATCTTGTTTTTTATCTCTTCACATTTGCTGTGCATTCAAAAGACTGAAGTCAAATGTCAAGTGCTCTCTACAGAGTGCCGTTGTTTGCTTTTCTTTCTCTGACTTTAGAAGTGTTATTTCTGAAGTGTTGGAAACACATACCTTATATGATCAAACAAATCATTAGACCAAGAGATGCAATTTCCACACATTTTCGTGTGTGAGCCTTATAGTTTTATTAGTAACACTGTATGTTTGTGCAAATGTATTGATCATTTCAGTTGAAAATGTGTTGTCTGTAATGGCAGTTTGCTACCACACCATGAATACTCCACTCTACGCCACTCCACTCTACCGTGAACCACTCCACACCACTTCTCTCTACTCTGCGCACCATTCCAGGCAGTTGCACTCTGCAGCACTCCACTCTATGCAACTGCACTCTACCCCACTTCATGCTACGCCTCTCTACTCTACCCTGTACCACTCTATCCCAGTGTACTCTTTGCCACTGTACTCTACACCACTGCACTCTTTGCCACTGCACTCTACACCACTTGAGTCTAGGCCAGATCAATCTACTCTGCACAGCTCCACTCTGCACCACTGCACTCTATGCTAATTGTCAGAGAATCTGGATCCTCGGGGTTTGCGTCTTTTCCCAATATGTCCACCTCTTGGCAGCTCCAAACTCTACTAGCCGTTATAGCACAGAGTTAAAGAATGGCCAAGTGGGGGATGGGGTTTTAGGTTGGGAACAGCGGGGAAGGAGACCTGTGGAGGCAAAAGTTAAGAACACAATAACCAGATTATTCACATTGACTTTCATAAGCTTTGTTCATAATATCTATATACTGATAACATTAATGGTCAAGCGCTTTCCTATATCATGACCTTATTAGCTCTGGGTACCTGGAAAATAAAGAAGGATTATGCAAACTTTCATATGAGCTTTTTGTAGAATAAAATCTTATGTTCTGAACCTTGAACTGATTCAAGTTATTTCTTGGAATAGAAACTACCTAATAACAGTAATCAATAAACACATTAGTTTTCAGGAATAAACTGTGTTAGACTCATGAATGATACTGCAAGGACACACTATAACAGTAATCAATGGACACATTAGCTTTCAGGAATAACCTGCGACAAACTCATGAATGATACTGCAAGGACACACTCTGTCATGACTTTCAAGATTCAATTGCTTAGAAATTATTATACACTTTAAATATCAAATTGTGCATCAAGATTTCAATGCCTAGAAATGATCGCGCAATCTGCCGATCTGAAACACAAGGGTTAAATGCCAAGAATGAATCACGCACTCTGCCATTGATTCAACCATCAGGATTTAAATGTCAAAATACGATCGCGCACTATGCCAATCTGAGTTGCAAGGTTTTAATTGCCAAGAGTGAATTGCACACACTGCTGCCGATTCAACCATTAAGGTTAAATGCCAAGATACTATCGCGTACACTGCCGATCCGAACTGCAAGAGTTAAATGCCAAGAATGAATCGTGCACACTGCTGCCTATTCAACCATCGAGGTTTAAGTGCCAAGATAAGATCGCGCACAATGTCGATCTGGACTGCAAGAGTTAAATGCCAAGAATGAATCATGCACACTGCTGCCGATTCAACCATCCAGGTTTAAGTGCCAAGATACGATCGCGCACCGGGACCTCTGAATAGTGAGCACATGGAGCTGGGCTGGGTCCCTTAAATAGACCCAGGCCCGCCTACATGCCACAACCAGCCAGGCTGCAGGACAGGATTCTAGAAAGGCTCAAAATAGGGACCACACCCTAACCACACCCTGTAATCTTGCAGCAAAGTCTTGAAAATGAGCAATACATTGCAAACAGCATTAATGACGTTTCGATATGAATCTCTGCAATGCAAAAGGTTAACATACTGCATTAACACATAATGCATGAATTATTACATTACATAAGGTTTGGCTTTTTGCATTACGTCACCCGTAGAGCGCGCACTGTCCTGATGTTGAGACCAATACACTCTGTGCCAATGCACTTTACTCTGTAAAACTCACCTCTGTGCCCCTGCACACTACGCCAATCCACTGTACACCACTCTAATCTACTCTGCATCACTGCACTCTACACCACTTTACGCCATTACACTCACTGCCACTCTACGCAACTGCACTCTGCCCTGCACCACTCCTTTCTGCGCCACTTCACTCCACTTTTAACCAAGGCCCTCTATACCTGGGCACTCCACACAACTGCCGTCTATGCCACTGCGCTCTACTTTGCATCACTGTACTCTATGCCATTGCTCTCTACGCCATTCTATTGCACTCTGCACCAATGCACTCTGACATTCTACTCATCAAAACTGCACTTTCTGCCACTAAACTCTACACCATGCCACTCCACTCTGCACTACTCTACTCCACTGTGTGCCACTGCACTCTACGTCACTATACTCTACACCATTCTGTGCTACTCTACTTTGCACTACTCTACGCCACTGCATTCTATGCCACTCAACTCTATACTGCGCTCTGCATCACTCAACTCTCCTGCACTCTACTATGCACCACTCTAGTCTATGCCACTGCATTCTACAAGGCTGCAGTCAATGTATTTATAATTAATAAAGATTCAGCATCCTCCAAAGGTAAACACTCAAATAGTCAAGCAAGCGTGGCGATGTCGTCAACTTTTTTTTATTTCCCTTTATTTCTTTTCTTGACCAATGCATGACAATGCACAGCCAATGCTTTTCACCCTATCATGGGCTTTCTCAGGGTATATTACAATATGTTTGGCAACAAAGACAGTCATGAATTTCCAAGCCCAGTAATCATCCAGGATACACTTCTATCTCAATACGCCGTCTCATGTTTTGAGATCTCTTTTATAGTCTCGGCAGACTCGAGAAATATAATACCAGCTGCGAAAGGCTGTTAAGATCTACCGCCGCTGACGATCAGGTGTTACTAAATAATCAAAAGACCTTCTTGCAAAGCAGTACAAGCAGTTCATTGGGGAAAAGAAAAGACAAAACTATTATACTCGGTGGGAGGAAATGAAGGGAGTTATTAGGTCCGGGCACCAGAAACAATTCTGGAAATTAATGAAGCAGCTAATCAATTGCCATCCAGGTCCCATCCAATGTTCAAGAGAAAAGGACTCCTGGAAAACATATTTGGAAGATTTATATGGTCAACTAGATGAGCTGGTGGGTACACAGCCCACATCTCCCCAAATCATTCACTCGTCTCAGGTGGTTCAGAGGGAGTCTAAACCAAACCTGGTAGTCTGATTTGTTCTCAGTAAAGGACAGAACATCAGTTATAGTATCCCTTAAGTTGAGTTGAGTAGCAGGGCCAGGCAGTATTGCACCAGTAATAAAAAAAAACTAATAGTGACTGTGGGCCTGTGTGTATGCGGTGTGTTAAAGGGTATTCTTGACTAGGATGTATCCTTAATCCTGCAAAGGGTTGATGTTATGTTACAGCGTTTTATATAGTGCACGTACACCAAACCGTTTCATGGCACTGAAGGGAAAGCAATTAGAGACACTGCATAGTCAAGTATTAGTTATTATAAGCTTGCCTGAAAAGCCTGGTTTTCAGTGCTTTCCTGAACAATTGATAACTGTTAGCAGATCTTATCTCATAAGGAAAGGCGTTCGAGAAACAAACGCTGCCCAAACTATGCTTGAAGATGGGGACAAACAACAAGCTAAGTTGGGCAGAGAGTAAAGGACAGTGGAGGATATACCCCTGAACTTGAGCGAAAATGAAGGAAGGACTAATTCAGTGGAAAGATTTAAAGTTATTCTTTGCTCTTTAGGTAGCCAATGGAGATTCTTCATCAGAGGGGTAATATGGCAGTGTTTAGGTTGTTAGTAGATCAGGTGAGCCGCTCTATTCTGCACTACCTGCAATTTTTTAATGAGGCCTTTCGAAAGACCAGCATATAAGGAATTTACATAGTCCAACCTAGACAACACCAGAGCAACGACAGCTTGAACAAGAGCCTCAGGAGTAAGAAATGTGGCACTTTTCTTTATTATACCGAGCATTAAGAAGACAGAGGATATAACTGAACCAGTTTGAGGTTTCAGAGATAGGTCTGAGTCAATGGTGAACATGAGACTTTTTACTCCCTTTTTTTTCTTTACTTTTTTGTAGAAGGAGAATCTCCTAGCTGGGCAGGCAAAAATGACTCAGTCCAATAATCACGCCTATTTTTGGTTATAATGATCTAGGTTTTGTCTGTGTTTAATTTCAACTGGTTACCATTCATCCTCTCCCAGATGAACAACATAGATATTTCAAAATGCTTCTTAGATTTGGGGGAATAAAACCCCTGATAATATAACCTATAGTGAAGAAAGTATTTACAAACTGTCCAGCTAACAGTAGATTAATTGGTTAGACATCTCAGAGAAGGTTTTCTCAAAAATTCTCCTGCACCAATGAGAAGAATGGGTTAAGGCTAATCACCTCCCTCTTGGAAAAGGAGGGGAGTTCCAGGAAGGCCACTGCTTCTCGTTATGGGCATTCATTAGGAAATCTATGCCTACTATTCAGAATATGTGTTGTTGTTTTGATTTCCGCTCAGGTTCTGATACAGTGGACAGAGGGCATCTGTGGTCAAAGCTGAGTGCCTGGAGTTTCCCCCGGACCTGCCTCCTGCACTTCAGGAACTACACACATGTAATTGGATGGGTAGAACTGTATATATCAATGAGATTATCGGAAAAAATAGATATTAGAAGGGGGATGAGGCAAGGCTGTGTCTTTGAACCCACCCCTTTCAACCCTGATGTCGATGATTTACCTGTTGCATTAAAAAGAATTAAGTAATTCTCCCCTAAAATAGGAGCCACCCACATTCCTTGTTTATTATATGCAGACAATTTGATTATTCATGACTATACAGCCATGGATTTCCAGAGGAAATTAGACTCCTTAGTATTTATTGTACAGAAAAATCAATTAACTATAAGTTTGGAGAAAACGATTATTCAGATTTTTGGAAAAAAAGTAAATAGTTTTAAATGGCACTTGAAATCAAATCGATATCGTGACCATTACAAATATTTGGTTCTCACATTCTCAAGTATTCTGAGAAGGTGTGACCACACAAAGACCAGAATCTTGCTCCAGGGGGGCACTCTTGTAAGATTTAACAAAAATTATGCTGGCTTTTCTGGACCCCTCTAATGAAAGCATACAGTAGCAAAATCCCTCCGATAGCCCTGTATGGGGCAGAGATTTTTTTGCTTAGATCAAAGGTATTCTTGGGATGCTCTTCGCTAGGCCTAAAAAGATAATTGTGTTTACCAAACTTCTCAATGGTCCAAGGGATCCAGCGAGAATTCAGTTTGACATCCTGGTCCGTTATGGCTGGTATCCTTTTTCTTAGGTTTCTAAACCAACTAGCTCAGAGGGATCAGCCTCCTCAACTTTTGAGGTTGTGTTGGGAGGAGATCCTTGTTAGTGAAAGGGAATGGGCCAGAGCAATTGTCAGTAGGTTTAATGAGTTTAAAATGCTGTTTTCTTTGTTAGGGAAATTATCAAAATGGGATCCCTTCACCTCTAAATGCCTATTGAAGGGGTCAGCTGCCATTGTATTGACAAATCTTGATGTCAACTACTTGTTACCTTTACATATAAATTCATAGGGCCTGTGGATCTTTTTCCATATATGCTCAGTCTGCCTGATCAGAATTACCGATTAAGATTGCTCAGATTTTGACTGGGGTGTAATCCCGTGTTTTCTAATCAACAGTGATATAGAAACCAGCAAATCAATAATTGGGAGTGCCTATGTAGCCTAAAGAAGAAGTGGTCCATATGCCATATCTTGATTGTTTGTATTTTAAATCACTGCGAATTGGGTATTTAAAACCCTTATGTATCAAATATCGGACATTGTTTAGGTTGGACGGGAGTGCACTTTTGTCGGATATGAGTTTTTTTGATGTAGCTGTAGGCCTTGCATGTTTTTTGTCCTACATTAATAATTGAGGAGATTTTTAAAAATATATTTGTTGTATCTTATTATGAAATTATAAGGTCCGGTTTTGTGGGTTCATGATTTTATTAAGTGTATTGGTTTTATTGAGTTTTATATTCAATGTTTGTTTTAAGGACACGTGTCTTAATAAACTTTATTTTACTACCTACCTACACTTGCTGAGGTTCCATGCACCATGTTGGCCCTCTTAATGAACAACCTAATATATCATTAAGCATAGTTAAAAAATAGGATTTTTGCTTTTGGAACTAAAGTTTAACATTTTTTAGATGAAATTCATTGTAGCATGTGAACATTTAAATGCAGGATGGTAAGGTATCAAACAGACTAGTTGCGTTTAGACCAGTGGTTCTTAACCTGTGATCAGGGGACCCCGTGGGTCTGCAAAATCTATTCAGGGTGTCCACAGCTGCCTAGAAAATAAAATAATATAAACAAATTAATACAGTGTATATAAATAAAGAAGCAGAATGTAAAATTGAAAACTGAAAAAGTTCTATAAATGTGAAGGAATTTCACATTGGAAGCTAAGAAGTAAGTTTGTATCCTCAGATTGATTTGTGGGAGCAGCGCAGGTGCATCAAACATAATATAGTGTGGCTGATTGGTGGCCGCAATTTAATTTAGAAAAGCTCCAACCTTCTCATTAAAATTTAAAAAAATGATTAATTTTATATTTGTGAATTAGATAAAATATTTAATAATTTATGTATTTATTTTAATAATGTTTATTTATGTAATTGTTTGTATTGTTTTGCGGCTGAAATCATTGAAAATGCTTACGCTAGGATCCCAAGATTCCACTAATGACTCAGCGGTGGTTCTCAGATTCTAATCATAATACAGTGGGGTTCCTTGGATTACAGTAATGATTAAGTGGGGGTCCACAGAAGTCAAAAGTTTAAGAACCTCTTGTTTAGATGAAGGCAAGGTAGTTCTTAGTTTTAAAATGATATATATATATATATATATATATATATATGTAAAATATTATACACTAATCAGTTTTTATGAGAAGTGGGGGGAGTAGCTGTTTGAAAATGGGTCCAGGTGTGCTGGAAGGCCAGCAAAGCTGGGCGTGCCCTTTGTGGTTTTTGAGTTCAAGTTGGAAGAGGTGTGTGTTGAGGTAGTTTTGAACATTTAGTGTTAGGTGGGGCCTCTGAGGTCATCTGGGTGTGCATGTGAGTTAGAAGGGTCCCAACAGGTAGAAGGACTGGCATCTAGATATGGCACAGGGTGACTTAGGCCTTGAGAAAGCTACTTGCCTGCTCAATATGGTGAGTCAGATTTTATCAGGCCAAGCTATATTTAGGACCTATCCGCCCTTTCTAGCGAGTTGACAAAGAACAGGTGTTATGTTCAGTCAGAAAGTGAAGGAGCAATAAAGATGACATTAAATCTTGTTTTTATCTTGTCACATTTGCTCTGCGTTCAGAGACAGAGGTTGAAAGTCAGTTTACAATTACTTTTCTTTCTCTGACTTCAGAGTACTAGGGTTTTGTAAAGTGAACTGTCTGAATTGCTGTTCCATGTGTGAAATGAAAGGCTGTGTAGGGTATCAGGTTTTTCCTAACACGTATTTAAAGAGCTAATAAGTAAATTGTGCAGACATTTCAAAATACATTTCAGTAGTCGTTAAAGCCCATTTTTGTACTACTGTGTGATGGATGTTTTTTTTATAGGATGCAAAACAAATCCCTACACTTCACTTGGTGATGTGCAAATGATAAATATGTTTTATGAATTTACTGGCAGTAAATAACAGTGGAATGCCATGTCATGCTTCAGTGATATATTTATTAAAAGTGAGTGTTTAAACATGAACTGAGAAACACTCCTGCCCCTTCCCCGATGACAATGCTATTATTAAACTGAGGCAAGTCAGGGATCATTTGTACCCTATATGTCGGCTAGATTCTTATTACACATGGAGCAAACAATTAGACTATTTAATCAAACAAAAGAGTTTTGTACAGCAGAAATGCTCAACTCGCATATTTGAAGATGCACTCCTATGTGAGAACGAAGAAAAAGGCAACTCTGTAAAATAAAATATTTGCCAATGATCACACAGTTTGAGACCAGTTTAAGAGTGAAGTACATTACAGTTGGGGCGAGTAGATTATTCAAGTTACTCAACCTGCAGGTCTAGTAACATTTTTATGAGTTTTTGAGGACTGTGACTTGAGGGCAGCAATCAGATGTGCTAGAATCTGTTCAGTAGATTTTGCTGTGATAGCTAGCAAATAATAACTTGTGAGTTTCATATATACAACAATCTGGATTTTCCTTATCAACTTCAGAACCCCTTGATTAGTCTGTGGAACTGGCCACAAAAATTAAACGAATCAATTTTGGTGGAGATATGCCAAACACACCACCAGTTAGAAATGGGGTCTCACTTGGCTTTACCATCTGTATTATATCTGAAATATGAACATGTTTACATAAGTAAAAGTCAGCTTCATGCATCTTGTGTGAGTCTGAGGTTGTGGTTCATTTTTAATAAATAATGATGGCTACAGTGTATGAAAGTACTACATGTGATCTTGCTCCTATGATCTTTCTTAGTGTTGGTAGTTTAACTTCTAGTCACAGGTGATGTGCATCAAATCGTATTGTAAGATGGGTCCCAGAAACCCTCACCTAGTAGATTTGGGTTTTTGCACCTCTTCAGTTACCACATGTAGTGTGCAGGAAAAAGGAAAAAAAAAAGGTTTTCTGGTGTTTGTTTATGAGAAATTTTACCTTCAACCTTGTATGCTTGACACACCAGCAAGAAAGAGAAATTACATCTACTTTCAGCTGTGTCATTAAAATGCTATCGATCCACTGAGATAAATGACTGTGCCCATCGCAATGAAAATAGTGTTATATGTTGCATTAATTAAACAATACAAGAAAATGTATTTCAAATATGCATTTCTGACAAAGGATATGAAAATATGTTTACCATTACGAGTGCTATTTTGTGTATTGTAGTGTTGTGTACTACTTTTGGGTTTACACTCATCTTCTATCTCAAAGTTCCTCTTTTGGAGCAGCATTATTTTGTGTTTCCTCATCAAATCTTGCATGCTTGCACTGGCAAGAGTGTTTGCGGTTGTGTAAAAAGACGCAAGCTGATACATGTTCTGATGTTTCACTGCTAAAGGCTTTCAATTTAAAATTTCTGTTTTTTCATGTAATCCCCCTTTTAACTGCACAACTGAAATATGAATACCAAGTCACTGAAGCCTGAAATTAATCAGAGTGGGTTGAGGACAGTCATGCCCTTTAAAGGAGAAGCATTGTTCAATGAAAATGTAACAAGGAATTTCAAAAAATTATTTTCCGATAGTGGTCCTTTCTGCTATCCTGCTTTGCCGGAGGGAAAAATACATTTTTGGAGTAACTTAGTTTGGAAAATCGGCTGATCGACCTTCCCCCTGTTGTTTGTATCTATAAATTTATGTATGTGGTATTTCTATAGCCCAAACCTTGCCAAAAGGCAGTGGAGCACTGTACGTATTCAAAGACAAGTCAACTAGTGATAAAAAAATAGTTAATGCACTGTGATGTACTGTTCTTTAAAGAGGTGAGTTTGGAACTCATTTCTAAATTGGAGCAGCTTTGGGGGATTGCTGATGAATATAGAGATGTTTTCCAGACCCTTGGGTGCATAGATGGAAAAGACCTGCTGTCTAGTTTCTTTTTCCTTTTTACGCTTCCTAGTCTTTAGGCTGATGGTGCCCTAGCTGCTGATGTGTCAAGTACCACCAGAGATGGTGAACTTCTCTGCAAGATAAGCAGTGGTGCTGCTTGTGATGGTTTTGTAAATTATGCAGTTAGTTTTGAAGATGGTGCAAGCTGGTAAGGATGCCAATAGCGTTCTGTCATAACAGAGGTGATGTGGTCATATTTCTTCAAGCCCTGGATAAGACATGCTCCTGCAATTAGAATGCCCATGAGGAGTGCAGGTGTGGAGTCTGTGTAGCCATGGAGTGAGACATTACCACCATCCAGATGCAAGAGTGCTGGGCTTAAAGAGGAGTTCTTAAGTTTCTTTCTGGAAGAAACAATTTTACTTTATTTAGAGGAGAGAGCTGGTACCTCGCTGTCTTTCAGTTTTTAGCAGTGTGTTCCTTGAGGGTGAGCTTGGTGTCCAGGGTGAATACAAGTGACTTGGCATTTGGTGAAAGTTGGGATTCGAAGCCATCAAGGCTCATGCCATTGAGCTAGGTTTCTACTGTATCTTGTTGTTCCTGGCAACTAGCAGGAATTCCATCTTTGTTGGTTTGAACTTCAGAGAGGCATTGGGCATCCAAGTGTGTGTGATGTGCAAGCTGTGTTTGAGTTGTTGGATGTCTGAAGCAGAGGAGACTTGAAAGTAGAGTTGTGTGCCAGCATCACATTGGTGAATCTTGATGATGTTATCTGTGACTAGAGTACCAAGCAGCTCCACGTAAAGGGTGAGGATGACGGCAGACCATATGGAACCGTGGGAGACTCCACAGATGATAGGGATATTTTGTGACCTGTTGGTTCCCATGTGAAAAAACTGATGTCGGTTGTAAAGGTAGGAGGAGAACCAGTGAAGGACATTTTTGGAGAATCTCATGCGAAACTCCAGTGTGTGTTTGAGGATGGGATGGTCAACTATGTTGAAGGCAGCAGAGAGGCCTAGCAATATAAGGAGGCAAGGGTAATCTTTTTTTGTGGTCGAGGGCATCACCTACGGTGTGTAAGATAGGTGGCTGTCTGCTGCAGTGTGGTCAGACGCCTGACTGGTAGTCATGCAGGTAATGGTTAGCATTGATGTGATCTTGGAGTTGAACATAGACTGCTTTGTCAGTGGCCTTGCTGATGAGTGGTAGGTGAGGGATGAGCTGGTAGTTGGCAAGGTCATCAATTTAGTGTAGGTTTTTTTAGGTGGGGGAGGATCTGGCCTGTCATGAGAGCTTACGGGAAGATATGTTGAGTGAGAGAGGCACTGACATTGGTAAGTAGAGGTAATAGAGGGTTCGCAGAGAGAGCTTCATGGAAAAGTTGATGGCAAGAGATATTCTTTATAAGAAATTGCTTTGAAGGAGTTGAGGACGTCAGCTAGATCTGGGAGAGATAGGGCTTTGAAGGCTGAACAGGATGGAATTCTCCAGAGGGGGGTGAGTGTAAGAATTGGAGTAGGATTGGTGTTTTTAGTGTTCTGTCAGATCTTACGTATTTTTTCAATGAAGAAGAGGTTGATGCATTGCTCTTTTCTATGGATTGTATAATAGGTGTGCGTGTCAGGGGTTTGATGCAGTGCTTGATTGAGCATTCTCCTTCTGTTGCTGGTTTCATTGATGGTATAGGTATAGTTCTTTTCTTTTATTGATGTGATGCTCTGTGAGTGTTGTACGTAGGACTTCAGTATCAAGAGGTCCTCTTGAGTTCTGGTTTTCTTCATTTTTCTTTCCTGTTTGCAGATGGATGTCTGGTGCATGAAGAACTATAGAGCGAGCATTAATGAGCATGAGTTGGAATGTGTGTTCTGTAGTTTTAGGGTGCACGGTAGTTAGTGGAATGTGTACGAGGTTGGGTCTATTTGTTGTGTGATTGTTATGTGAGCGTCTGGGTCATCTACATCTGGGTACGATTGTGAGGACTGGCAATATGGTGCCTAGATTATGATCATAATTTTATGTAACCTTTTAAGGTACACTGAAACAGGAGTTCTGGTCCTAGCAGGCCCAAACAGGCAATGCCCTTTTCTCTGTCAGCCCTTTAATGAGGATTCCTGGGCAAAATGACACTCTGAAGAGTTGGCTGAAGGAGGATGAAGGCAGGAAGTGATGTCACTTCCTGTGCAGCTGGCTGATGGGAAATTATGCCTCTTATTTCAAGAGACCTCTTGGTGGGAAACCTGTGATGTTGCTTTCTGTACAGATGGATGATGTGAAAGGAAATCCTCTTGCTTGGCTTTTTGGTGGGAAATCTGTAATGCCACATCTTGTGCAGATGGATGGTGGGAAATGGAGCCCTCTTTGCTACTTCTTTTAAAAACGGTTTTGGGGAAATCCTGTGATGTCACTGCCTGTGCAGATAGACAATGTTGCTGATGAGGCCCAACTTCCTTTTGTGACATGGATTGTATGACTGAACGTATCATTGAGCCATGCTTGGTATTGCACCTGTGAAAAGTGTGCCATGCCTTGATTGTGTCCCTAGTTTCACGGGACAGCCTTGTTTTACTTACACCTCAGCAGGGGGTGCGTAGCCATGTATTTGTTGCGGGTATAAACAATGCCTGACTATAGGTTAAGAAAGAGGAATGGTCTTCTGGTCTAGGGTTGCTTTATTCTTCTGACCCCCTGTCCCAAGGAAGACTAGTTTAAAATGCTCCCTTTTCACCTTCACATTTGCTCCCTATTTCATTTCAATGAGAAAACACGGCTCCTGTTCTCCAGTGCCTTGATTCCAGATGGCTGCTGCTATCTGGACAGGATCATAAAAGTATATGACCCCGTGTTGGATTTGTGTCTAGTCTTTTCAAGCTATTCACCTCCTGTAACCAAGATTGGAAAATCAACACCTTTGAAAAAGCTACAATTTTTAGACAAGCACACCAGAAACTCTCACTTTTCTAAATTCAAATTCACGTTCTTACTGCCCAATTAATGAACGTTGTCAGAAGAGCTTTTGAAACCCTATGAATCCCTAGAAAATACCTCAGTAAGGTCACATGACAGAATGTGCAGTCTGGCACAAAAACGTACCATTTTCCATCCATTCTGCCACACTCTGGGACCCATCCCCCTTACCTAAATCAGAGCCTTGCAGAAAGTGCTAATGGATCAAATAAGTGTCTTGTGTTGGTGTATTATTCTAAACAAATCGACATAAATATTGAAAAAATATATGAGCACAAAATCAGCTAAGTGTTTGTTCTGTTAACGCTCCATAAGAAATCAATTTATGGATCAAATATTCCCCACATTGAAAGTCAATACCAGTCTGCAACAGGTGCGTCTTTTTTAATAGTTTACTTCGGAAGCTGATGATTTCTGTTCCATTTTCAGGTGTAGGCAATTAACAGATTTTAGGCCTGGCCTAGGCAGTGCAGGCGCTGTCTCGGGCATGATGTTTTAGATCTGTGGGTTTTACCGCCCCTATCTCTTTTCATTTGTTGCTTCATGTGCCTTTAGAAATTCCTTGCTTTTTAGTGGCTAGTCGTTGCCATTTGTCCCTCCCTTTGGCATGTTGTTCCCTCTCATGCAACTGGCCCTGTTACATGTCTCATTTCGCTTCTGGCCATTTGTTACTTTCACTCACTATTGTTTCTTGTTTGACGCAGCTCAGGTTTGCCTTGTGGAAACAAACGTGCTTCGCTGACATTCACAGCTTTTTTAAATACAGTAAATACAACGTGTGCATTGACTGCTGTGCTCCAGTGGGCTCCTCTTTTTTTTACGAGGTGAGTCATTTCACTCAATTTAGAACAGAATGAGCCGATTTAAAAAAATAAATAAATAAATAAATCCCCGTATAGACCACCTTATCTCCATCAGCGGAAGCATTCATCATCTTCCCCCAGTGGGATTGTGCAGGGAATACCTGAAATAACCCCATGCATTGAATGCATCTCTCCTGCAGTTCTGCCCGTGGTGGTTAAAGGAAAACGTGAACATTAGGGCACATTTGTGTACACCGAGTAGTAGTACAAGCATCAAGGTTGGCTTTTGCAATGTCATACGTGTGGAAGAACTTAGCTGAGAACTGGACATATTTTGTTCTTTCATTGTGGTGGTTGGATGTGTTTTTGCAGCATTGGCTTTCAAAGCCCAGTTGCTTTGTTATGCAGCCACCAGCAGTCAGTCCCCTACTCTGGCAGCTAGTTGCCTTTTGCATAGGAGATGCACAGCTGGTGAGCCCATGCATGGAATTGGCAAACGGCAATCTTTTTTCATCTCACACAATGCGAAACAATAACAGTCTGTGCTTGTTTACATTGCTCAAGCAAACTTCTTAGAGAAGCAACAGAAATAGGGATGAACAAATTACCGTAATTGTTGTAATGCACATTGTCTGTGCTTGCTTTAATATGAAACGTAGGGGGGAGGGGTTCCTGCCTCTCTATTAACCGTGCCCTTGTGTGTGTTTTTTAAAGAATTGCATATAAATGCTGTGTGTACTTGTCTGTTTGGTATTCTGAGGTCAAACAGTTGTAGATTTTGAACAAGCTAGTTTTGTAGGCATTGCTGAGACTTGGCGATAGTGCAGTGTGTGGACATGTTGATATGATGCTGTAAATTGTATAGTGCTTTTTGCCCTCATAAAGTCAACTCAAAAGGCTGGGAGAATTGGTGGAAAGGTAAACAAGCATTGGCAAAGCAAAAAGGTCTCACCTATATAATATCTATTGGCTTTGTCAATATTTTTTAACTATGTTGCATAGCCGCAGGGCCACTCTGCAACATGGCCGGAAGTAAAAAACATAAAAGCACAATGATGTGGCAAGTGTTGACTGCTTCATACTGCTTTAACTTTTTTTGTTTTACTTTCAGCTGTGTTGCAACAAATCCAATAGATATTTTATAGGCAAATCCCAGTGGCATTACCAATGCTTGTTATATGCTAGTTTATAATTCTATTGGTTACCTGAAGACTTTAGTGAAATTTTGATTCAGTGAGTTTTTCTAGTCCATATTATGTTATTGTACTCAAAACTTTAATAGCTTTATTAAGTCTACATTTTCTACCAAGTACTCTTTCACTTAGTTTTTGTGTGATAACCCATGCTATGTTATGCTGTTGAGCGTACATTGTGATCTGCGATTTGGTACACTACACTTAGAATGTCATTTTACTTTTGGGTGGGAATGTCATTTTATTTTTCAGTCGGAATGTCATTTTATGTTTGAGTCGAAGACTGGCTTCTAATATTTAAAAAAAGGTGTTTTTTTTGCGTTTTACAGACCATGTATGCGTACACTAGCCACTAGCTTATTTTAATTGATTACATATGAAGTTTGCCTTGTAAGGCAGTGAACTGCTTTTTCATCTACTCCCTTCATTGGTTCAGTAATGAGCAACACAGTATGAAAGTGGCAAATGATGATTATTATTTTAAAATATGAGGTTGCTGTATTCATGCAAAGCTTTGTGCAGAAGAGTTTAGTTATCACGTGCAGGATTACTCTTGCACTGCCAGTTTTCACAGAACTCAGAATAAAGAGCTTGTTGTCTAAGATCAGATAAATACAATGGGAGTCCGGATATGAAGCCAAGAATTCCCTGTCACGCTAGGTTCTCGGAACTCTTATTCAAATATATCCCAATACATTCTGTCGAGCACAGACGCTCGGTTTCCCAGTTTGTGAAATCCCGTG
The DNA here is from genome assembly GCF_031143425.1 of Pleurodeles waltl. Lineage (NCBI taxonomy): Eukaryota > Metazoa > Chordata > Amphibia > Caudata > Salamandridae > Pleurodeles > Pleurodeles waltl. The sequence continues at coordinate 1,148,546,516 of NC_090447.1, read as the reverse complement.
TGATATGTAGGAGGGAAGAAAGGACTAAAATAGCTGTGTGAACGTAGGTGAAATATCTTCAGTTGCACGCCTTTAGGAGGAGGGTTCCCATCTTCTTGCCCTAACGTTCTCGACCACAGTCTACATCTGTGTGTTGTGAGGTTGGGAGGTCTTCTAATACCCTTGACCATTCCAACATCTGCAATGGCTGAATCCTTCATTGACAACACCAGCTTCTAAATATGTTAACATTTTGTCCACGGCGTTATGAATTCCAGGGTGCGGGAAGATACCCCATTTATGTTTGACAGTGGAAGATGGGACTGACGTTTTCGGTCGATGGGTGCCTGATTGACAGTTTAACTTTATTTAGAAATGTATTGAAGAGCACAAAGTAACGTTTTGTTTATATCTGCTGCTGGGCGACTAAAGAATTGTGGGTAATGAGAGGCGTAACTACCGTTTCCTGTCATCTTTGATAATGAGTCCATATTCGGTTGCCTACCAGTTTACACACCTCACAACACTTTTACAAAACGGTTGCTGGAGTTAGTATTATAAAATCTTGATTTGCTGTAAAACGGTGCTACAATATGATGCACTGCAGTAGAACTTCATCCCGCATATATTTCATAAGTAGATTTATGTGGTCAAATACATGCATTTGTGTGCATAACCAAGGTAGTTTATCTGATGAATTGTGTCCAGAAGGGTCTGAACCTGAATACATTATTTTCAGGACTCAAATTCTGATCTCTTAGAGTGCGTGATGTTACATAGTGTTGGTAAGCGGTTGGATTACATTCAGAAATGTTGATTAGATTTTTAGCCTGCAAAAAAGAATGCTAATGCTGTAATATTCTAAATGAATATTTGCTGTGTTTGACAACTTTTTGTCAAATGACGCGTAGAAAAGCATGTCTTGGAATGGGCCCAAGACTTGTGGAGAGCTCCCTGCTGACATTGCTGTATCCTGCTATTATCTCTCTCACGAGCGCCATGTTCTAGATAAAGGGGCATCACATTTCAGTAGCTTTCAGGTTTGGTTTAAATTGTACTTCAGTTTCCTTAATGACACATCTATTAAAAAATACAGTAGAGAGTGGAGCTGAAACACAAACGTGTGTTTTTTAGGTCGCGCATAGTAGCGCGCAAGCGCTGATTCTCCATCGTTTTGGTATGTGTCTGGGCATTTAGCAACGCTCACCTCACGCCCATCACTATCACTCGTTCGTGGGCTTGCCCTTCTAAAAATCTTTTGATGACATTGGTAAATGCTTTACATGTGTCCCTCCTTGGGGAGATTTTGTTACCGCCTTGGCCATCGCCCCTGTTACATGGCTAATTGCACTTCTGCTGATAAGTTTGACTGCGAGCGAACTTCTTTTTCCTTTTGTATGTTTCTTCACACTGATACTCATGGCGACCATAGCGCTGTGAATCGGCTCGTGAAACTATTTCACTTTTAATTTTCAATGTAAGTGGCAAGAAAAGTCTGGTTCGGAGTTTACAACGCTAATAGCGCTAACTCTAGCACATGCGAGACCCGTTGCATTGCAAACGCTTGTTGATGATTGGTGCTGAGCATATCGGTTAACTAGCATGGGGTTTTCTCTTGGTATTTTATGTTAAATAATAAGCATCTCTCTTGACAATCCACGTGACCGGGTTAGTCGGGCGTTTGCTATAATTACTCCTTTACAGTTCATAAGTTGCCTGCCTGAAAGAAGAGCAGTGTGTTTCTATTCCCTAAGTGCAGCTAATATTTCCTGTGGGAGGCCTGTTATGTCTGGCAACGAAAGGTGCTCATTTTTTTCAACACTGGCTGTTCTCTTTCTCTCATCATCTTTTTTTTTCAAACCGTTTTATTGATTCTAAGAAGATCTCATGAACATACATGATTCTTTCCATCCATATCAGTTTCCAGCTACCCTTTATTCGGTGCAAGAAATGTGACCTTAGCCGTCAGTCCCTGCGGTGTGTCGAGCACGATATGTTTGTTCGAGCTCATAGACCGGTTCGCTGTGAGGATATTCCGCTGCCCCGTGCTCATGCCACAGCGTTGAGTGTAGCAGTTTTGGGACTGAGGACCGTGCATAAACATGAAGACTAGTGAACAGAGGAAGAACGCTAAGGCAAGCCTGACGTGTTTGCCTATGTCAGTGAGTATCCGTTGTGGTCTGTCATTAGAATATCATGTTGGAACCCCGGATTAGGCCTTCCTCAAGGGCTTTGCCCTAAAGCGTTTCTCTACCGTGTGGGTCTCCCCTCCTAGCCCATCAGACATTTCCACATTGGTTTTGGCCTCTTCTTCCTTATTCAAGACCTCAAGGAGGAGACTGTCTCACACTCTTGCATTTTCCATTCTGGTATTTGCTCTCCTCCTATCTGCATGTATGCCTTCTGCTTCCAACCCCACCCATCTAATTTATCTCCGCTGTCCACATTTTTACCGCGGTTACCCTTGCAGCCTTTCAGTTCATAGCTATATTTCTCTTGTTCACGAAGAGCAACAGGACTATGAATTTACACCGATTCCTTTCTGTTTGGAGCATTTCATTATATCCAAGAGGCAGGTTTCTGTTTTGAGGTGGGCTCTCTTCTCTGTAACCACCTCCAGAGTGTCAGCAACGACTCCCAAATACTCAGCTATTACTGGACTGTTCCATAACTTATGGCAGAAATTCCCTTCCTTGGCTCTGCAATGTGGGCGCTGTTCATTGGGGAGCGCATACATGTTTGAAAGGTTATTGGGGTCGAGAGATGTTCTGTGGAGTATATTACATTGAAGCGACTTGAAACGTGCATTTCTGAACACTTTTGGGGTGTTCCTGAGCATCAGCACTCTATTTATGTCCTCCAGTTCCCGGCCCCGGTCCTGCAACTACCTTTTAAAAAAAAAATCTTTCCAATGTAAGCTTCTGTTTTATCTACAAGGGCCAAGTAAAGCACTGTTTACCTGGATCTGTCGCAGCATCTGTTGCAGCTTTTCTTCCAGCTTTTCTTCCCTACGGAGAGCAGCCAATGAAGAAATGAATTCTACTGTGTAAGGAGGGCGCAGCCTTCAAAGGGAAGAGAGTCTAGTCGGGTTTTGAACTAATAATCTGATGGCTAACTTGGAGGGGCAGGAGACAAGCTGAGTGGGTGGATCTTCTAGACTTGCTTTGTCTGTGTAGACCCTCCTCACCTTCCAAAACAAAAACTTCAAATGCTTGAGGGGCTGCCACTGACATCCTGGTTAGGGTGCAAAACCTCTGCTAGATGTCTGCTACACAGACCATCACCACTATGAGCTAGAAATGTGCTCTCTGCAAGTGTTTCCAGCTCACAGTGTGATATCGACTCCTCACTGGGTGACCATGTGAAGGCTGCTGGTATTGTGTGATACACAGTCGTGTTGTGTGAGGTGACGTGTCTGCCTATTATCTATTTTAATATGTCTGTTACAGTACCAGTTTGTTTAAACTGTCCTGCTGGACCCCCTCAGTTTGGACCAGGACTGCAAATTCCTGTACCTCGCTAGCCATGTACCAGTTTCCAAGGGTGTCCAGTATTGTCTCCATCCAGGTACCAATCGACGACCCATTGAGTCTCTGTGAGCCCTAGAAAATTCAGACACTGGTGCTTCAACCTCTGGCTGTCCAGCCCTCCTAAAGCTCTTCTGCTAGCAATAAAACCGCTATTTTAAGCAGACCAGCCTAATTTCAGAATCATTAGCCTAACTAGGTCATCCTCCTCCATCATTGTTAGAAACAATATTGCCTGCCATTTTGGTTTTCATTGCTGCTTGGTTGCCCAGTATTTCTAATTCAGTACTCTAAAGACACACTTAGATGGGGCAGTCAGGTTTTTTTCCAGTAGCACCCTGTGTCTCCCTGCATTCCATATAAAATCAAAGAGGATCTGATCGGTCATCTGGATCAGTCACCTTGGCAGCAGCACTGATAAGCTGGTAAGAAATACAGTGGTGTAGTAAAACTCACCATTTTCACCATTGTCATATGCCCAATTACTGAGAACTGCAGGGACATCCAGAACTTGAGACTACTTCTGATTGACACAATGGCCTTTACGCACCACAGCAAAGCAATTTCCAGCACTCAGTCTCGTCAATGAGTGCTAGTGCCATAAATGAGTGCCGTACAGCACTCGTCCTAAACCGTCGCCTCACTTGACCTGAAAGAGTCGTTCAGAACATTAAGGCCCTCATTACAACATTGTTGGCATTGATGGCCACGGCGACAGCTGCCAACATACCGCCACCGTGGCTACCAGCTGGCAACACGTATTATGACCGCCAACGGTATTCCGCCAGAAATCTGGCGGAACACCGCCGAAGGTCATGGTGGCAGAAGGCGGTAAGGTGGTGCTGACAGCAGCACCGCCACGCCAGCAAAACACCGCCGACCGTATCATGAGCAATGGTTTTCGTGACGGTACCAAAATCACGGAAGCCATGGCGGTAGGCCGGGTCGTAATTCCGAGGGTAGGAATGTGACGGCTGCCGGGCTGGAGACCGAAATCTCCAGCCCAGCGGCCGTTACCACCCTGGCGGTCGGTGTGTTAAAGTGGCGGTGTTGGATGTCGGTAACCGCCAGGGTCCAAATCCCATTTTTGGATGTCGGTAACAGCCAGGGTCCAAATCCCATTTTATTTTACTGCCGGCTTGTAGGCAGTATTACCGCCGCTTTAACACCGACTGCCAGGGTTGTAATGAGGGCCTAAATGTATAAGAGCTTCTTTAGACATAACAATCAGCAAACAAATTGAGGTCAAAAGTGTGCAACCGTTTTTATTGTTTACAGAAATTAGGAGCTAAAGCAATAAGAGATCATCTCTGAAAGATGCGTGATACTAGCAAGGCTGCAATATGAATATTGCTAAGATAGCATTACAAGCAATCCCAATGCTGCCCATACTGTACCTGTGTCTTGGTGAAGGTTGATAAACACTTTCCACTACACAAAAAAACAAGGTTCTGTAACAATACCTGAAACGCCTATATATCTGCAACCAAATTGCAGGCCACTTCATAATCAAAGTTAAGCAAGCATTGGCAAAGCCACTAGGTCTCGCTTATGTAAGACCTATTGGCTTTGTCAATATGTTTAGCCATGTTGTACACCAGCTTGGCTGCTGTTTGGCATGGCTAAACGTTAATGGAGTAAAAGTAGAGTGGTGTCGAGTAGAGTGTCATAAAGTGGTGTAGAGTGGATTGTTATGGAGTGGCGTGGAGTGTTGAGGAGTATTGCAGAGGGAGCAGAGTGTCATAGAGGTGAAGGGCATAGAGTTGCATGGCATAGAGTGGAGCAGAGTGTCAGAGTGGCGTAGTCTGTTGTAGAGTGGAGTGGCCTAGAGTGTGTGTTGTAGAGCAGAGTGAAGTGGCGTAGAGGGTGTGCAAGAGTGGAGTACAGTGTTGTAGAGTGACATAATCCTGAGTAGATTGTTGTAGAGTGAAGTAGTGTGGGAGGGTGAAGTATAGTGTCATAGTGTAGTGTCCTAGTGTGGAGTGGTGTGTCGTAGAATAAAGTGCAGTAACGTGGCATTGAGTATTATTGAGGGGGTTGTGGGGAGCGTCATAGTGTGACAGAGCTGCATAGGGTGGAGTTTAATGGATCAGATTGTTATAGGGTGGTGTATTGTTGAGTGTAGTGTCGTAGAGTGAAGTGGTGTAAGTTACAGTGGTGCAGAGCTGATTGGTGTAGAGTGCATTGGCATTGAGTGCAGTGGCATAGCATGCAGTGGCGTACAGTGGTGCAGAGTAGATTCTAGTGGCATAGCGTGAAGTGGCATAAATTAGATTTAGTAAAGTGGTTGAGGGTAGAGTGGTGCAGTGTTGTTTGCAGAGATGTAAAGTAGAATGGCGTAGATTAGAGTGCAGTGATGTGGAGTGCAATGGTGCAGAATAGATTAAAGAGGTGTGAAGGGATGCTGAGTGTAGTGGCAGAGCACATTGGTGGAGAGTGCAGTAGAATGGCATATATATGAGTGTTGCAGAGTGGAATGCAGTGGCGTGGAGTGCAGTGATGCAGCGAGCAGTGGTGTAGAGTGCAGTGGTGCAGAGTAGAATAGAGTGGTGTAGAGTGCATTGGTGCAGAGTAGTGTGTCATTGAGTGCAGTGTTGTAGACTAGAGTGACGTATCATGCAGTGGTGTAGAGTTGTTTGCAGAGTATAGTGGTGCAGTGATGCAGAGTAGTTGGCATAGAGTGCAGTGACATAGAGTGCATTGGTTTTGAGTGAAGTGGTGTTGAGAGCAGTGGTGCTGCGTAGGGTAGAGTGGGGCAGCGTAGAGTGCAGTGGTGTGGAGTGGCGCAGAGCGGCATAGAGCGCAGTGGCAAGTGATGCAGGGTAGAGGGGAGTAGTGTAGGATAGAGTGAAGTGGCATAGAGTAGATTGTTTTGGAGTAGAGTGGTGCAGGGTACAGTGAAGTGGCATAGAGTAATGGTGTAGACTGCATTGGCGTAGACTGTGGTGACATAGAGTGCATTGTTGCAGTGTGGAGTGGTGTAGAGTAGAATGGCCTAGACTGGAGTGGTGTAGAGTGCAGTGCAGAAAGGTGCAGTAGTAGAGTGCACCGTCTTCGAGTTCAGTGATGCACAGTAGATTAGAGTGGAGTGCGTAAATTGGTGCAGAGTAGAGTGCAGTGGTGCAGAGGAAAGTGGTGTAGAATTCAGTGGCAAAGTACAGTATTGCAGTGTAGAGTAGCCTAGGTGTAGAGTGCATTGGTGTTGAGTGGGGTGACATGGAGTGGTGTGGAGTAGAGTAGCATAGAGTGCAATTTCAGAGTAGAGTGAAGTGGCATAGAGTAGATTGGTGCAGGGTAGGGTGCAGTAGCATAGAGTAGTAGTGTAGAGTACACTTGCGTAGAATGTAGTGGCATAGAGTGCATTGTTGTAGAGTGGCATAGAGTGGTGAAATGCAGAGTAGAGTGGAGTGGCCTAGACTGGAGTAGTGTGGAGTGCCAAAAGGTGCAGTGGCGCATAGCAGAGTACACTGTCATAGAGTAGAGTGGTGCAGAGTAGAGAGATGTAGAGTGCAGTGTCATAAAGTGCAGTGATGCACAGTAGATTAGAGTGGTGCAGAGTAGAGTGCAGTGGCATAGAGGTCAATGTTGACAAGTAGAGTGCTGTAGAGTGCAGTGGTGTAGAGTGGCATAGAGTGGGTTGGTGTAGTGTATTGGTTTTGAGCAAAGTGGTGTAGAGTGCACTGGGGTTGAGTGCAGCAGTATACAATGGTGGTGTGGAGTGGCACCGGGTAGATTGCAGTGGCATGGAGTGAAGTGGTGCTGAAGTGGGATAGAGTTCAATGGTGTAGAGTGCAGAGGAGAGTGGCAGCTCAGTGGCAGAGTGGAGTTGCATAGAGTGGAGTGGTGTATGGTGCAGTGGTGTAGAGTTCAGTGGCAGAGTGTGCGGGGTTGCAGAGTAGACGGTTCTAGAGTGCATTTGTGTACAGAAAAGTGGCGTAGAGTGCATTGGTGTGGCTTGCAGTGGTGCAGAGTGTGCAGAGTAGAGTGATGTAGAGAGCAGTGGTGAAGAGTATACCGGTGCAGAGTAGAATAGAGTGTTGTAGAGTACAGTGGTGTAGAGTAATTAGTTTCAGAGTGGAGTGCAGTGCTGCAGAGTAAATTAGAGTAGATTGGCGTAGAGTAGAGAGCTGCAGAGTAGCATACAGTGCATTGGCCTCGATTGTAGTAGAATAGAGTGCTTCAGAGTACAAGGTAGTGGCATAGAGTGCTATGGTGCAGAGAAGAGTGATATAGAGATCAGTGGCAGAGAGTGCAGTGTTGCAGTCAAGTGGAGTGGTGTAGGGGAGAATGCAGTGACGTAGAATGTAGTGGCGTAGAGACCATTGGCATAGTGGCATAGAATAGAGAGATACAGATTTAGAGTGCACTGGTGTAGAGTGCAGTGGTTTAGAGTGTAGTGTTGCAGAATAGACTGTCGTAGAATGTAGTGTGTATAGAAGAGTGGTGTAGAGTGCATTGGTGTGGCCTGCAGTGGTGCAGAGTAGAGTGATGTAGAGAGCAGTGACGAAGAGTACAGTGGTGCAGAGTAGAATGGAGTGGCGTAGAGTACAATGGCATAGAATGCAGTGGTGTAAAGTGTTGAACAGTAGAGTATAGTGGTGTAGAGGGCAGTGGTGCAGAGTAGATTGGCATAGAGTGCAGTGATGTAGAGTGGAGAAGCTCAGAGTGGAGTGGCGCTGATGGCAGTGGCACAGAGTAGATTGTTCAGCATAGAGTGGAGTGGTGCACGGTAGAGTGCGGTGACATGGTGTGCAGAGTAGAGTAGCGCAGAGGAGACTGGCATAGAGTGGAGTGACACGGCATAGAGTAGAATACAGTGATAGTGTTTCAGAGAAGAGTGACTTGGAGTGGAGTGGCGCAGATTGGAGTGGTGTGAAGTGCAGTGGTGAAAAGCGTAGTGGTGCATAGTAGAGTAGTGTGGTGTAGCGTAGAGGCGTATAGTGGAGTCATGCAAAGTAGAGTCCAGTGATGTAGTGTGGAATGGCGTGGAGTGACATAGTGTTTAGTGGTGCAGAGTACAGTGGAGTGGGCTAAAGTGGAGTATTCATGATCTGGTGTCACACTGTCATTACAGACTTCATATATCCAATTGAAATGATCATTTCATATGCACAGATGTACAGTTATACTGATAAAAGCATACAGTGTACAAACAATAATGTGTGGAAATGTTATCACCTAGTGTATTGATTTGTTTTGACAGTATTCAAATATTTTGTTTCCACTACACTTCAGAATTACCAACAATTTGTGTCATTTATGCTTTTCTAATTCGGACATATTCTGAATTATCTGCACAGTTAATTTACAGACAATTACATTTTGTTGGATGCTAGAGAAAAATAATATCATACATCCTTCCTCAAGCACACCACCCCAGTATCCAGCATGATTGTCTCATAATTCTTCTCACTTTAAAGCCCAAGAAAGAAAAGTAAATACCAAGCTCCCTAGAAGACAATGACTGACATTTGACCTCTGTCTTTGAATGCACAGCAAATGTGACCAGATAAGAACAAGATTTAAAGGCCTGTTTACCGAAATACAGTTCTGGTGGGAGAATACAGCAGATATGGTTTGGGCAACGGAAGGGGCAAACTGAATCTGGACAGACTAAAATAAATAGAGCCAGAAAATAGAAAGCAAGCAAATGTGAGATACAAACAACAAAGCCAAGAGTAATCATTGGGTGTGAAGCTTTCTGAATGCCCCCAAGATATTGTTAGCAAATCGGACAGCTGTGTTATCTGGTAGGCTGCGACCTAAAATCTAGAACTTTGTCTGATAAACAAAACAAGCAGCCATCAGTCTGATCAAAAGCCTAGAGGAAACACTCCAAAGAGAGCTTCTAGAAGGCCACACACTACAAGCAACTGTTACTTTAGGAATTCCACAGGCTGGTGAGGGTCAGTGGACCAGGTCAGTGGTCCATGAAGAAGCTGGCTCACGTTTGAACCCATGTGCCTCAAGAAAATTCTTGTATTAACAAACGCTTCTGTGCTTCCTGTGACCATAATAAACTATTCATTAATGTCTGGAGTGTTCCCAGGAGAACTCAAGACATCTTATACACACATTATGAAAATAATCCTACTCCCACTGGATCAAAGAAATTCCAACCCAATCTGGAAACTGAGCTTTCCTCAGTGAACTGATTGTGCAACTTTCACCTAGAATTTAAAGTTTATCAAAGAAAACATGCTACTATCCAAATAACAGGTTTCCACCCAGGAGGGTATACAGAATCTACACTAATCTCCATCTGGGATAATCCGAAAATTACAAGTGTTAAAAAATGAGATAGCTGACAATCTGCTTCACCTCACTGTAGCATTTGACACAGTTATTCATGCATCACTACTAAATAGGTTAACTTGATAGATTATCATTCCACGCGTAGCACAAAAAAACTCAGATTAATTACACATCTCAATGGGCACGCTAATTGCAATGAAAAAAATGGAATCTCCATAACTGCTAAATCACTGAAAGTGGAGTAAAGTCAAAACATTTCATTAGTAAGTACAATAAACCTCTTGAACACTTCTGAGTAATTGTCAATCATTACTGCACAACTCACCCGCTGTCCATCTCTCTGACCCACATTAGGTGTCTTTTAGCCTATATAGTTAGCGTGATATATAACTTGACCTACCTCGTGGATGTCCTCATAACAATTATGACAACTAAACCGTTTTTAACAGCTTTATAATTGTATATTATATGCATGAGAAGCAGCTTGTTAGTTCCTTATTCTTTCTTGTACATGGCATTACCTCCGAGGTATGAGACCCCACATACAGTTATGTGCTTGCCTCAGTAGACAAGAGAGAGGAGCATTCCACGGATGATATGACTCATATATGCAGGATGAAGTCAATAATAATGTGAATCCGCCAAATAATCTTCTTATGCAAGGAAGTGCACACTATATTGGGGTAGGAGATTTAACAGTCTGCATGATATCTGATCATAATCACTAACACTTTGCACCAACCTCAGTAACATCTTACCTATTTGCAGAGCGCTTTAGTACCTTGCCTTGCCTGGGTTACTCAGCTCTTTGTAAATAACAGTGCCACGAGAGAACTATTGACTTTGGCCGTGTATGTTTAAATAATCGTGCTCTCTCTGAAGAGATACATTTTTTTATCTACCTCCATGAAGAAGCAGGTGCAGCTTCGTATGTGACTCTCCATGGCTTTAGTGGGTAAGGACTCCTTGCAGTGTACATCTTCCGTGCTGCTGCTAACACCAGTATTGCCTGCCTGAGAGAGGGCTGGCTTCATCGTCTGCTTCTAGAATGCTACTTTGCTCTTATGGCTGTCTGGTGGTGTGGAGTTGATGGATGGAATTAGAGGGGATACTCTGTTGTCTGTACTCTCATCTTCATGTTGCCCAAGAAGCAGCCTAATATCCCACATACCACACTGGTCCATAGATGGAGAAATTTGTTGCTTGTGTGGTTGCTGAAGCAATACTTTGTTGAAGTAAAACTAACTTTGAAAGGAAGTCCGCTGTTGGTTATCTAGCTGCCAGATTGCTTACCCCTAAACAAGTACCATAGGTATCGCCCAACAAACTGTTGTGTACATAATAGGGTTGGGCTATTCCTGTGTACTGAATAATTCTTTCCATCCTGCCTCACTAGTGTGCGAGATTCAGATGTGTCCCAGTGCTTCTGATCCTCACATGCTGGAAGTTTCATGTAAACACTACCTTCCTCCCAGGAGTTGGACATCAACCAGTGCACCAAACAAATTCTGTTTCATTGATTTCTCCTCAGTACCTTTCATGCTGCCAAGCGGAAAGGTCTTTGTCCGTTGAGTTCCATAAGATGGCACATTGCAAGTGCCAGTGCCCTGTTTAAAACTGTAAACCCAAAGTAGAAATGTCAGGATTGGTCCACAGCAGTGTCCATGCTAATTAAGAGCCACGGAATCGTAAAAGATTTAGGATTTCTGCGCACTTGACATTTCATGTTATACTTTCCTCTTTTTTGCAGTGGTAATTTAAAAGGTTTGCAATTCAACAATTATCTGATGTATTAATTTGGAAGAAGAAGGACGAATGCTGTTCCCGAAATTCTGTGTTTTTGTCTTTACATATTTTTATTTAGGCAATTTCATGTGTTTTTCACCTTTGCAAAGAATAGAGCAAGAATGCTACTTCACCACTTAATCTGGTCAGTGACTATGGTCAAATTGTAAATAAAAGCAAACTCACCATTCCCAACATCACCTACTCTATTTATTGGGAATTAGAAATTTACTCCAGCGCAACAAAGACTGTCTAGTTTAGAACCAGTTCAACCAATCATCCTGTGCATATGCACAACAGATAATAAAAATGTGTTGTCCGATTTGAACCTTCTCTGGTTTGGAACCTTTAACATGCAGGTGCAACAGATAGCGTAAGGGTCTACCGTAGAAGATGCACCAGCTCTAACTTCCATGGACACAATAATGCCCGTGGTCGCATTCAAATAGCAATCTGAGTAACTCTCAAAGAAAGTGGAAAATACTGAGGAGCAGAACATCGGGTCTATAGTCTTACATCGATACGGTTGGGCTGCATAGTAGAGTAACCATTTACAAACGTGCGTAGATGAGATTTCAGCACTTTAGAGGTGTTGGGCTAGGTTTACTGGGAGGTAGGGAGGAAGAATTTAGTGTACTGAGGCACACTCCCTGCATCCTTCACATTACCATTTATACCGTAAGCAAACCTTCAATAGCAGCTCTCTGCTGTAATCAGTCCGCGTTACTATCGCTGTAAGACTATGTTGACGCAAGGCTCTTCATTTGCTTCTGGTTTCATGTTTGCAGGATACCAATACATTGTAAAATTGATTATTCATACAGTGACCATCAAGTAGCGATTTTTCAGTGACTGTTCCTTGTTGCTTAGAAAATGTTTTTTTTTTTTTTTTTTTTACATCTTTAAAGTCTCTCAATGTTAGCTAATATAAACACTTTCCCACTGCCTATAGTTGTACTCTTACCAGTCGCTGCTTATTTCAGGAGTTTCTACTACCAGTCACTGTAAGAGCAAGTCAAGTGGTTGACCTACCATGGTAAGGCTCCATTGTGTGTTATTATCCTTGCCTACAAACTAGGAAAAACGGGACTCCTTGTCACCAAAAAGAGCTATAGTCAATAATATTCTTCAGTTCATTTACTGTAAGTGAAATGAGACTCAATTCGTACTTGAGTGGCTCTTGGTTCTGGTGATGCAATGCTGAAACTACCCTTCCTGTAATTTGCAATTGAAGGAAAGTTAAAACTGTGGGCCTGATTTAGATTTAGACAGACTGGTTGCTCCCTCACACATGTTCAGTGGTTATATCGGATGCAGGAAGGGGTGGTTTCTCTTCAGCTGCTTTCCGAGAACCCTTATTGTGTTTGTCTGTGAATTTTTTATTGTTGTCCCTAGATGCTGAGTATATTCCCATTTAAAAAAAAAAAAAAAAAGATTGCAACATCTCGGCCATTAAAAGTGTTCTGCAAATATTCTGGCTACTTATACATTCGGTACATGCACTACCCCTTTCCAAAATGTGCTGAGCGCACAAGCACTGGCCTTGTTACCTTACAGTAATGTAGCCTCACCTGATTTCACTTTTACACATTTTATTTCTGTGTCCTATAAAGTGACAACTGTTTCCAGTCTTGGGCGTTTGTGTGATAGCCCAGTGCATTCTGGATGTTGTAGTCTTGATTTGCTTCATTGACCTAATTAGAAACACTCACCTGGAATCAGTGACTTGTAGGTGAAAAGCTTAGGAGTGGAGTCTGTTCTCCACATCTCCTTGTTAGTGTTCATGTGTGGCTTCCTCACTAATGTTTTGAGATCATGCTGTACTCATTGCTTCCACAACCTTCGACTTCTTTGAAAGCTCTTCAAGTGGATCCCCGATGAGGACAGTCATTCACGCCCTTGTCAGTAGCAAACTGGACTACGGCAACTCACTCTATGCCAGCATCACAAAGAAACTGCAATCAAGAATACAAAGAATCCAGAATGGAGCTGCCAGGACATTCTGGACAACCCCGACAAAGCCACATCTCCACCCATCTCAAAGACCTACACTGGTTCCCGGTCGACAAATGCATCACCTACAAGCTTCTGGCACACACATATAAGGCACTGCATATTATAGGACCAGTATACCTTAACCACAGCTTCATCTTCTACGCATCCAGCAGACAACTCTGTTCTTCTCAGCTTGCCCTCCCAGCCATTCCCAGAATCTGAAAAAGCACAACAGGGGAAAGATCCTTCTCCCACCTCGCAGCCTGGACATGGAACATGCTACCTCTCAAACTCAGACGGACCGCATCACTGAAGAAGTTCAGGAAGGACCTCAAGACCTGGCTATTCATTTGAGCAGCATGCCCTCAACATCACCTAGAGACCCCACGGTTGACAAGCCACGCTATAGAAGTATTGATTGATGGATATGAAGTCATAGTGGTTATGATGTAGTTCTGCAGTCTCATCGACTTTACTTTTGGATTCTGGTAGTGCTTGACTTCGGGTGGTCCCAGGATAAAATGAGAACGATTGGGGGGTGTAACGGGGGGCTTTAACAAGGCTTCAGAAACCTTAGATGGGACCCTGACAATCATATGTAAAACTGTTTATTAACAAATCATATGCAGCACTCTTTATAAACAAATCAGCCATGAGCAACAGCTCTTCTAACAACCGTCTTTTCTTTAGTGAAACTTTCAACATTTTCTCTAGCATGCTACAATTAGGATTCATCATACATTGCGATTAATGATAAAGTATTTTTTGAAGTGACCTGTTTTGTTTCTTATAGTGCTGTAAATGTAAATTCAATTTGAAATTAATTATTTATATTTTTCTGCAAATAATACATTTTCCTTCTGCATCTTGTTCTTTCTCGTGCTTCTCCACAATAAAGTCTGGCTAATCCTCATGCTAAACTCACATAAGAGTTAAACAAATAATTCCTGTAGATGTACAAAGGCATTGTAGATGTGCAGATCTCATACTGGCATTGCGCTGATTCCCTGATGAATTTTACTCTTCCTCACCACCCTGTTCAAAGGCAGAGCCATTAAACTGCATTTCATTGCTCTCTGCAGAGTGTGTCCTGCCGGAGATATCATTAGATAAGCCTCTGGCCTATCAGCTTGCATTTGAGTAGGAACCTAGTGCAACTGTCTGTACTCACCTAGGAGAGACATGCTCTACGAATCTGGTCTTTATGGATTGGGCGCACTGCACAGACCCGGTTACTCCTTAGGTAATAATGCAGCATTTGCCTGTCCCACCCTTCTCCACCCACTTTTTTCAGTCAAGTCAATTTATAAGAAACTGTCCTCGGTGCTTAGACTCTGCCAAGCGACAAAGCCTTAAAAAGTCATTCTAAAATATGGGTCTTGAGTGTCTTCCTGAGAGGCAGTAGTTGTATATGTCTAAAATCACTAGACTGGGCATTTCACTAAGCAGTTGTGATAAACGGGAACCCCCTGTTTTCTTTCTGACACTGTTTTGGTGAACCAAAAGACGTTTCTGTTCTGATCTTAGTGCTTTTTAGGGGTTGTGTTTTGTAAAACCCTGTGTCCTATGTTCAGGAGTCGCCCTTATAAATATTTTGTATATTAAAGTAAGAGTCTTGAATTTAATTTGTGTGGCCTCTGTAAGCCCATGCAATGCCTGGTATGCAGCAGAAGTGTGTTGACCTAGTTAGCTTATGTGCTGTTCTCACTGCAGAGTTGGGAAGCACCTGTATCTTGTCGTCATTAACATTTGTTTTAGTTGTCCCTGCTAGTAATTTGTTTGCACAACCCTTTTTAAAGCAGGTAACCACTCCAGCATTAGTGGATAAATCCCAACGGAAAATCAGAGACCAGTCAGACTAAACTACGGTTTGAACAAAGAAAATAAGCTAGATGCAGGCGGATGACCAGATGTCCGGCTGTGTCTACAACACTGTAGCTGATGGCATCTGTAGTGATGATGATCAAAATCCCCTGTTAGAAGTAAAAAGCAGGCTCGTAACTGTTTATACTAGAATTGACATGCTATAGCTCCGTAAGAACCACCTTAGAGAGTGACTAGATGTGAAGGTAACTAGACTGGACATGCTGAAAGGAGAGTATTGCATGTAAAATATACATTCTCATTCTCGTCCTGTGATAGAAATATGGTGCACCTTTAAAAAATCCTGGAGGTGACAGGAGACTAGATCCAGGAATAACGTGAGAATTTTGGGAGTGCCAGAGTCTGCTCCTGTAGGGAAAGAGGAGTTGCTTGTTGAAACCCTCCTGGTCAGCCTCTTTGGCCATGACAGGTTCTCAGAGGTCCTTGTGTTGGACTGGACTCACAGGTCTCCTGGCCTTCAACCCTAATCTAATCGGATTTCACACGATATGGGATGCCATTAAGGCTTATGTAAGAGGGATAAGCATGTATAAAAAGGGAGGTTTTCAAGGCCCTAGAGGATATTGTGCAGATTAGAAAAATATGTATTGTCCAGAGAAATTGAATTCACACGCAAGGAGTAAGGACATACAAAACAAGCTACAGGAACTAGTTGAGAAATACAATGACAAGCTAACCTTGAGGCCAAGCATTAGGGATTTATGTGACTGCACAACACTATGGGGAGAAGATGTTGACCCAGCAGAATACTGGCCAAAAAATAAAGCTGTAATGGGCAGCACATAGTATTACAGAAGTGGTCAATGATGCACGTGATGTGGACAGAGAGAGACATTTTAGACACATTTCGTGCATGCTATCATAATATATATGTAGCACAGCCCAGTTTCTGTGGCCAGGAACTATACTAATAGTTTGGTGGAGCCACAGTGGCTTGGTTGGACAGTTGGGAGAGGGAACCCGCATGTGCTCCAATAACTGGTGCTGAAATCAAGGCAGCAGTTGAGTGTAGTTAAATGGGTTTACCCTATATGTCATGTCTAGTCACTGCTGACAAGTCAAGTTTTATACCTGAGAGGTCAACAAGTAGTCTAAATGTGCAATTTTTGTTTGGGTAGATATATCAGACTGATCTGACTTGCCAGTGGCAGCCACCTTTTTGGGTGCTGAAAGGGCCCTTGAGTCACTATCTTGGGACTTTACGTTGAAGGTTATGGGGGCAGCTTTGCCCATTGGACAGGGCTGTTCTACAACAATCCAGCAGCTAGGGTGATCATCAGTGGTCTTGATATTTGAAAAGGGAACCGTTGCCTGATGCACCAGACACCATGGTCTTCGCTTTGTGTGGAGAACCTGCCATGCATCCTCCATGAATATCATGTGGGCTGGGGTGCCCATATAGATGGGTGCAGTATGTTGATTTTGTTGCTCCGGGATAATATTTTTTGATATATCAAACACCCTAGGGTTAACCTATCCCAGGTGCTTGGGGAGATTGTGGCACAGCGGAATGCAAGGGTTACAAATAATTTGAAATAAATCTGAGATCCTCCCTCTGACAGCAGGCACACAACAACCGTCACTTAGCTTTCCATCGATGTGGGTAAAGGATCCTATTAATGTTTTTGGGGATAATTGTGCATAAGCATCCAGAAGTAGTACTACATGAAAGTTATGGAAAACACATATTCAGCAACACACAAGAGATAAATGGATCTGACTCCCCGTATCCATGGCAGTTAGGATTGTTCTAATTACGATGATGTTTCTACTGAGGATGTTGTACCTCTTTTATGATATCTGTCTTCTATTGCCTCCTAATTGTTTAATCAACTTAAATCAGCATTGACCTGACTAATATGGGAGGGGAAATAACCCAGGAAAGCTGAAGGATAATGACCTTTCTATATGAGAGAGGGCTGTGGTACCCCGGTTGTAGAATTCTATTACTACATAGCTCTGGTGCAACACATCAGATAATGGTTTGAATGGGTACAGGAGCCGCCTCCATTTGGTGATTAATGACGATATAGCAGATCCTTGTCCCCTGAGCTCTGGGATCTTGGGAGATAGAACCAGACCCTCGAGAAAGACAATTGCCCTGGTCTCTATAGTCTGGGCATGGTATTTACTAGTGCAATACTTTGGCCTCTGCCTGATCTATTCACTCAAAATCCCATTGTCTCATAACCTACTGTTCCCAGTGAACAAAGTTGTTTCACAGCGAATAAGCTAAGTCTTAGTAAAATTGGGCAGTTAAACAAAGAGGGACGATCTATGTCCCTGTGGATACTAAGGAATTGAGAGAGCCCACTAGTCTGGATATTACACTCAAGTTGGTACCCGGCTGACCCCACTACATAAGATTTGTTATCGAAGGTGGCTATAGCATAGGGATCAGGAAGATGGATGACTGAGCTATAGGAGAGAAAGCTAAAAGGGAAAACTGCTCCTAGTACTCCCCTTAGGCAGTGGGAAAAAGATCATGGCCACAATATAATAGATGAACAGTGGTCGTTCATCTGTTCCCAAACTACATATACCTCATTGAACAGTAGATACTGAGTGTTGCCTTTACAATTTATACGTGGAAAGTACTATGCCCTAGCATCACTGTACAAATTTGGGCTGAAGTTTGAGCAGAAATGTGTAACGCTGAAGTGGGAGATTGTATACCTATCCTTTTGGACAGGCTGGGTGTGTATATTAGATTCTGCAAGGAGGACCTGGTTGGAATTGCAACGTTGGGGATATTTGTGAAATTATTTCATTGACCTTCAACAGGCAAGAAGCCTAAAGTCTATTGTTGTGGCTTCTACTAACTACTACACAAACTTGTATGATGTGAGCCCGCCCTCGAACAGGGGTCCCTGGTCTGAAATGCTGGCAGGTTTGTGGATCATCTGTCAGATGGAAGAGTCACAAGCAGGACTGAATCGGACACTGACCATTAAGAAACTGTTGGAAGCTCGAGCAGCCACGAATAGTGGCAAGATGGCTGGCGCCAATGATCTCCCTGTGGAGGTATTTAAAGAACTTGTTATTGGTGACAGTGTAGAGTCTGGAAAGGGCAGTGGAGGATACAGCGCATGTGGGGCCTCTCCTCAGAGGTCACCACACAGCTATCATTGTGGTAGTACTGAAGCCAGGAAACCCCCCTCAGACAGTTGCTGTTCTTATCTTCCAATTCCGCCCATTAATTAGAAACTAAAAGTGTAACCAGCGCTCTTGCCGACTGTAATCTCCCTAGTACAACTGACCAAAACAGCTTGCAAGAGCAACGAGGTACAATTTAAAATGCTTGCACATAACTATAGCAGTAGCGGCCTGCTTCCCTGGACCTACAGCGATTGTGCTTGTTGACTTTGAAAAAGCATTTGAATTCATGAACCGAACTGTCTTTTTCAACTCATGGAACATAAGGATCGAGGTCCTAAATTCCTGTTGCACACACCCACGTGCACAAGTCTTAAATCATTGGAGTGCTGAACCCCTACCTCCCTTTTCCCAGAGAGAGGGGCATTGCTCAAGATTGTTCCCACCCCCCCACACTTCCCCAACTCCCTTTTCTATTTGCATCAGCTATTAACCCTCTAGCACCCTGGATCAGAATGAATGTTCTAGTACAGGGACTAGACTGTACTAGAAGGAGAAATTACCCGCTGTCATTATATGCTGATGACCTGTTTTTATGTACTAGATACCCCGGATGGATGGTTGGGCCAGAGGCTCGTGAAAGTACTGCAGACATTTGGTATGGTGTCAGACCTGCTGGTCAGTTGGGAGAAGTCGGTCATCTGTCTGTTACAGGAAGGAGACTTAGTAAATTGGCACCATGTTGACAATAGCTCGAGATAAATTAAATATTTCGGTATTCTCATGATCCAAATTCTATAGCTGGCATGGGACTTAAACCTGGACCTTTTCTTCGGACTAACCAAGATGATATACTCTGTTGGAGTTCTCTCCCCCTTTCGATTGTAGACAGAATGGCTCTATTTAATATGGCTAGCCTGCAGAATTACCCCATTCATATCCTGCTGAGTGTCTTCCACAAAAGTGGACAGCTGCTTTTAGCATTGTTTGTCAACCCTCGGTATTATGAATGGCGTTTCATCACAAGAAAAGCCTCTAAAGAGGAAGGTATTTACATGTTGCGCCTTAGGTCCTGGGTTCACTAATGCCTCTCGCCTCATTTCTGTGGATGGAATCCGACTTGTGATTGGCCTGGGTCCATCCTAGAAGTGCCCCTGGATGGTATTACACCAGTTAGGTGGAAGGTATTTAGGCTTGGTCAGTGCAGTGGGGCTCAACTTTCCCTTCACAGACCTAAATGGAGCCTTTGTAGAGGTAGCTGCTTACCTAATCTCTGCAAACTACTTGTAGGACCTTGTATTGAGCATCCAGCAGGTTTTTGTTGTGCATTAAATTGACTGTTGTTAGTCTTGATAAACATCTGGGGTAGTGCTGTCAAAGTGCCCTGACATGCATGTCTGCATTTTGCGCCCCTGGGTCACTTTGGTATTATTCAAGGGGCTGCAGATGCTTGTGTGGCCCCTTCTGTAGTAGTAGGATACGCCAACCCACGTGTAGGCCAAGTGCAACCTCAAGGGGGTGCTCCCTCATTTTCATGGAGATGTGGTCCCTTGCAAATAAGGAAACACTTCGCCCCTGTACCGTATTACAAAATCCGATGCAAATGATCCCTTCCCCCTCCCCCAACACACACCTTGAGGGAGCTCTCTGCTGTTCTGCCTCCTTTAAGATGCAGGAGAAAGACAGCCTTGCAGCTTCAAACAGCTGGTCCAATGCTCTGCTGTCAAGGCAGGAGCAAGTGCATGGTTGCACTGGTGGCAGCACATTCATTGTTATGGGATGCCCTGGCTCGGTCCATGCCTGGCTCACCCAGTTAAAGGTTCACGCCATGGCATTGTGCCCCATCAGTACTATGGGCTTAGATAGCAGGCCAGTATAATGTAGACTTTGCAAGCAATATTACAGTAACCCTAGATAAATAGCTAGCAGAATAATGGGGTGCGTTGTTGGAAATTTTCAACTTTGATTATACATGAGTGTATGCATGGTCATTTGAGAAGTGCTTGTAACTAGTCAAAGGACTGAGAACATTTTTTACGCCTGTTGAATTTCCAGTGCTGCAGTTATGACACAGTTGTTGCGCCCATGCTGATTGTGTCTATTACTCGTTGTACGTCCATCATTCTGTGCATATGCTTGTTTTTGTCCTGATGGCAACTCTTATAATTGATCTTGTACATTGACGCTAGTGAAATTAACCGTTTGTATCTAATTAAGTTGTTGATATACATTGGAAATCAATACCTTGAAAAATACTTTCTAAATTGATTGCAGTAATTATCAGTTTCGTTTCAAATGTTTTAGAAGAAATATTCTCTCCGCAAGCGGTCATTTGGGAAAAGATACCACTTGCTATTCAGGTTGTTTCCAGTAAATTACAATTAAACACAATAACGCTGTGTTCATTTTCACAGGCTGATATTGGCTATTTTTGTCAGATAGGGTATTCTAAAGGTATAGGTCAGCTGTGTAACTACGCTGACCACTGACCAGAGACAGTAGAATTTTGGAAGGCCGTTAGTCTTGTGCATTAATTTACTGAGGCTGCACTGTCGATACAGATTCTGCACAATAGTGTAAAAAAAAAAAATAATGATGATAACAGTGCATTTCCCTGACCAGACCTCCCTGCTTTTGCATGCCCTTCGCCTACCTGTCTGCATAGCCACACTGGCCTGAAGTCTGACTTTTTCTCGTAATTCACAAGAGGGAGGAAGGTTGAACCGCGCTCGATTTCCTGTATTCGAGTAGGAAGGTGGACAGGATGAGATTTTTTTATACGATGTGGAAGACTGAAGATAAAGAGAGGACAATTGATTCTGATGGAAATATGCCTAGAAAGGACAACAGAAAAAGGATCTTGCGCTCAAGTCTTGTCTTACAACATTGGTTGCGATGGTGACTCCACCTGCGCAACTGTGGCTTCAGGTCCACATAGGCGCCCCTGTAGCAGTTTTTTAATATCTTGGAAGTGAGATAGTGTGGAGTTGCTTGTCTGTTAAGTCCTCTACAATTTCTCCAAGGACTATTTGATTTATGACAGCTCAGTTCGTATGTCGCATCAGTTTAAGGCTTCCCTCCAGTATTGTTCTAAATGTTGCCTAGCCAACTATTTACTACCACTTATTTCAGCAGGGCAGAAGCAGGGGTGTGATCATGGGTATGAAGTTTCTTGGTGCTCCCTGGCCGTAGCGGAGACCAGCTACTCTTCCGTCTGGAGGAAACTGTCTACCATCTTTCATGCCCTTTTCATAATCCTTTATGACTAAATAAACTCGCTGCCAAGGTAAAGACCCACAACATAGGCACCAAGAATAACATCATTTGCCAAGGGGGCACATGCTCTAGTACTCTGCATTTCCTGGCCGTGCAAGTGGTGGCGTCTTACATTCCAGAGATAGAGGATGCATGGGGTTGATGATTCTACTATCAGGTGAATCGACCAACCATCTCCGAGCTTGATGTGTCACAGAGAACATTATAGAATTTCACGTTATTGGGAAAGAATACTGCATTAACCTATGAGCTAAAAGGAATACCCCCTCCTCATCTCCTAGGAGACTGTAGGGGAATATCTGTGCCAGGTGTTGGTAACGTGGCAAATTGGTCAACGTAAGGGAACTTTGTGTCTCATTGCAACCTTTTGGGAGCAAGATCTAGCACTAACTGTTGGCAAGGCAATTTTGAACATGGCCAGGCAGTGATTTTGCCGTGTTTGTTGCTTATTGAATAAAGTAGCATGTAGCAATCTGTTGATTGATTTATTTTGTTTATATTGAACTTTGGGAAACTATGGACATGGTGATGGCCTTATACTCTCTCCTCTGGGCAATGACCTTTAGAGTTGGGCTCAGTGTAATAAGGATCACTCCATCATACAGAATTATCTGACAGTCCTACCGTAAAAACAATAACAGAAAGTAGTGTTAGGGTCGCCCTGTGACAGCTTGATGCGTTATTTGGTTTGTATGGTGTTTGGCGGTTTGTGATGTTATTACTAGAAAACTCAAACTTTTTTTTTTCTACAAAATTACTGTTACAAACTATGAACGGATGGGTGTGTTAAGATGTTTATTTTAAAAAAACGCAATTAAAATGTTTTTATTTCTCTTTACTGCCTCTCTAGTCTATATTATTGTGATTGGTTCTTGAAAGAGATGCCGCCATCTGCCTATAGAGTGAAATTATAGTTTATAAAATGGACAGTGGAATCCACTGTGAATAAATTAAAGCTTGATGGTAAATGGAAATGCCCCGGGGGGGGGGGAG
Source organism: Pleurodeles waltl (assembly GCF_031143425.1). Lineage (NCBI taxonomy): Eukaryota > Metazoa > Chordata > Amphibia > Caudata > Salamandridae > Pleurodeles > Pleurodeles waltl. Next base: position 1,148,523,726 of record NC_090447.1, on the reverse strand, counting down.
GGTATTCTTTTTCTGAACTGTGTGGCTTTCTTGCTGTCCTGTCCCGTTTCCTGTGGCTCACAAAACTCCACTCAACCATGCCCTTGAGCCGCATGTGGAAAAGAAAGGAACAGCTGTTCCACTTACCATCTCATGACATTCTTCCCACTACCTGAAGTTGACGAAGGCATAAATAATAGGGCAACTGAGTTTTAGGAGGCTGAGGTGTTATGTGCCCGAGAGAAATGAGTACCCTTTGATCAATTACTGCTACTTTCTAGTGGAGATCCAGCACTAGCTAAAATTTAGGCCGGTCAAATGGCTGCTTTATTCCTCTGGATCAGTTTAGCATTTGGAAACCCCTTCTGCTGACCTGGATTATTCCATAAGAGCGCCTTTCGTTAAATAACTTAACAATTAGCACCAGCTAATACTGGGTCTTAATGGTTGTATGTCAGAAAATCATATATGGAAATTTCGTCTGACATAAGGGTTGTGTCCCACATGTCATTTACAAAGATATCGTCCTATTGGGTGTTGATGTTTTTTTGCAACTCCAGTGGGGTAATGTTTTTGTAGACAATGTTTAGTGCACAGTATTTATGTCATGTAATATTCTGACTACAGCATTCTGGTATCCCGGGGCTTATTACGTGTGCAACTCTTGCTCCGTTTTTAAAAAAGGCCCACACAAATGTAGAGGACGGTTTATCAAAGCAATTTGTACGAGCATAGTCCAGATTGCTCTAACATGCCTGTCAAATTGGATTTGTTGTTGTTTACAGTAGGTATTGACAAAGCCAGTAGGACTGGCCGCATTTCTTTATAGGTTTGAAGGTTTGCCTCAGACTAAACATGTCTTTTGAGATGAAGAGGTAGGGAACTGTGTTTGTATTGACAAATACACACTCAGTTTTGACAGGAAAGTGCCTCAGAATATGCCCATCACAATAGTATATAATATAGCGATCACGCTACAGATTATGTTCAGCTATACAGATAATTTGTTTTCAGTCGTGCCTTGACATATAGCCATGTTTTCAGACATACAAGATACGCCTCAGCTTTTCTTTTTCACGTGATAACAATTGACCCACCTATCAACTGCCACTATCCCCCTTAACCTTTAGTACAGTTCTGTCAATTGTTAGCACGTTCACTAATAAATGGAAATGTCTGATGCACCCGCATTGGGCCATGTAAGTCCTAAAGGACGGGGGCCCTTGAACAAATATAGAAAACCTTCACAGGACAAAAATTAAAAATCACTAACTGTAAAGATGTATTCAAAATCAAGAATCATTACAGAAGGCAAAAACTAGTTAGATTCAATAATGCATAATAATAAAGCAGATAGCAAGAAGTAATAATGTAAGGGAATTAGCCATAGCCAAATATAGTTCAGTAATAATAGAACATTGGAATGTTGGCAGCTCAATTGAAGACAGTGGAGTGCTCTGGGCTTTTACTGGCCAGTAAAAGCCTGGAGCGCCAACATTCCAATCTTCGGCTCAGGCCTTTAACGCGGGAGCGGGCCTTTAATAGCCAATAGAGCCCGGCGAGTTCTAAGGCTATAATCTACTCAGTTTGTGGGTCAACGGAGAGTAATCAGTAAGAGGACCGACATACTCGGTCTCCGAAAAAAGAGGTAAATGAAATAATCAGACTACCATAGAGTCTGCCTTTGTAGAAATGAATAAAAGGTCTCTGGCACACATCCAAGAAAGAGTACCTTATATAGTTTGAGAGAAATGAAAAACAACACACTCAACATAGCATTAATTGGGATCATAGGGCTTTACTAAAGAAGATACATGACATAAATCAACCAACTTTGCAGAAATTATGCTACATAAATTAAGTTACTTTAGTAAACACCTAAATGTTAAATAAATGTGAAATACCATTTTCCCTACGAACAAGGGAAATTATGTTGCACTAGTGAAGCAAACTAAAAATTAGGCCATACAGAAACATCTCGAAATGGCTTTCTCTTAAGGCACACAGATAACTAAATTTTATTTAGTACACGAAAACAATATCATGAAATGGATCCCATTTCAATTATTTTATGAAAAAAGAAAAACACAGAAGAGAAACATGTATATAGGGAATGTTGTTAGTGTAATTTTAAACTGTTTAAGAACAAGAACAGCCCAAATGTTCATGTGAACATGGACATAGGTACTTTAACATGTAACAACTGCTCAGTTGAAGCTCATTTATCGTCTACAAATGATGAAGCTGGTAATCCTGCATAGAATCAATCTTGAAAAAAAAATTGAAATTGAAAAGTCAACATTGTCAGGCATGAACCAAAACTCCACGATGCAACCAGTACTGCACTTGTCATATATAATCAACAAGTTATTTTATTTATATATAGCTCAAATAACCAGGAAAAGGTTATTCCATTAGTGGCCAAACAAAGTTGTGAAAAGGTGCACCACAAGTGAAAACACACCAAAATTGAGAAAGAGATTTATATTATTAAAACAATAGTTTGTGTATGGGTACAACGCAGACAGCCATAGGTAATAAATAACAGTACACTTGTACACACTGGGCAAATCCTTGTGTGAGCAATCGAAAGGTCTGTCTTTTGAACTGTAGGCGGTATTTCAACCCATTCTGGGATACCTGGGTCTAATCACGACATATACCTGGGGGATGGTTGCCAGTTCGGTGGGGCTGGGAAACCGAATAGGTGTGAGTGTAAACAGGCAAAGGCCAAGTAAATTAACTTGTGACCTAGTTATGCTAATTAAAACACACATAGACATTATTTTCAGTTTAATGAAAACACTTTAATACAGTCAGCATTTGTCATCAACACGTGCTGTGTGAGGTGCGTGCCCTGTAGTACCTGTAAATCAGGTTTCCAGAAAGATGTTATTAATAAGGTGGAGTGTGGTAGGCTGTAAGAGCATGGTGAGGTGTGGTGGCAATTGGGGAAGGATGGCTGGTGAGCTTTGGAATTAGGCAATGACAACGGGGCCTGCAGCAAACATTACTTTTGTACTTTAGAAAGACAACACTGAATGAGCTATATGTTACAAGCCCTGTGCGGCACTGAAGTACAGCGAGGGAAACCATTGTGGAATCTATAAGCTATGGGTGGGCCAAACTCCCGGAGTTAAATAAAAATGTTGTGAGATTCAGTGGAGTTCAGGACGTTGCACTGATTTTAGCGCCCGGAGCTTGTTCTGCTCTGAGAAATCAGCACAAACGGCACCATGCGCCGTGCCAGAGGGTTGCTGCTGTTAGCGCGCCCTTGGCTTATCTAATTTATCATGATAACAGTAAGCGGACACAACTATAAGGTCGATGAACCTTTTGACTTGTTTAAATTAATATTATTAAGTGTCACATAACATAACAGCATTAAATAATAACAATCACCAAGGAGTCAGTAAGGAACACACCATGACCAATTTGGTCACGAGTAACCACATCTTTTAGGTTGATTAAAATGTTTGTTTCCCTATATTAACAACTGTAAGGTCACGAAAATTAGTCTCAATACCAAATGGTCCAAGAAAAGAAAAATCACAGGCTGGCCATATCTCCTAAAGAATCTTAGTTTAAACAAAGCAATAATGATGATAATTTCAACAGCGAAAACACTCATTAATAGCAGCAATATTTGAGTAAGAGAAATAACATACATTGGTTCAGCAAATAAACAACATCAGGTCATAGGTATAGAGCAAACACCTCACTAACTTCAGATTAGCATGTTGGGCTACATGCAAACGTTTTAGTAACATTAATTTAGAAAACATCTAGCTATGGCACTATGAAAATAGCAGCAGTATTAAAACGGTAGCAGTTGGTACCTGAAAAACAAAAGACAAACAATAATACACAGATTATACATTTACCTAACCCTAAGGTAATCAGCAACAACTTCTACTTCATTAGGGGGACATCAGCGCCAGCATCAGGACAGGAACAGGGAAAGGGGTGGTTTTGAATTTTGGACTATAAGATCACTAAACCATCAGATAATTAGTTCAGTATTGAAAAGACATAGTAAACTCAGAAAATAATAAAGCACCGGAATGCCAGTAGACTGACTGGCAAAGCATGAAGTATCAAAGTGACCGGTCACAAAGAATGGCTCCTGTAAAAAGCACGTAAAGAAAAATAATGGCTCTCAGAGAAATAATAATGACAATGACCCCCTCTTCTCAGTACCGTAACTTTAAATTAAACTTGCTAAACATTTGCTATTGGCTGAAAACGTCACGCGAAGAAAGAACATCCAATTACAAAAACATTAGATATCGACAGTACATAAAATGTTAACTTGGAAAGCGTTGATTGGGTTCTTTCATTTTTTATGTAAGTCCAGACTGTACTAAATGTATCTTGTGCACCTCTTCTTCCATCTGTGATCTGTAAGCCCTTTGTTTGGCACATTCTAAATATTCTGCAAGACATTTGTTACAGAAAACTCAGTATGCTCAAGAGAAAAACATGAGTTAGAAACAAAACTACAGACAAATATGCGAATTCAATGAATGGAGTCTGTTAAACAATGGACGTGAAAACATACAAATGTATCAACAGTAAGAACACCGGGTGTTAGGTAACTTCCCAATGTGGCTTTGTCTGCTTGTGGCCCCGCAGAAAACAAGAAATACTCATAATATTTCAGCATTTAATTTAGCAGAGAACATCCTCTTAAAGAGACGTTTTTCATTTCAGCGTTAGTGCATTATTTATAAAAACATGTGCACGCCTTGCATACGATGGTGGCCAACAATAAAGGCACATGTCACCATTAATTTTATCATTTAAAACATTTCACATATTAGTACATAAGTATGATTATGTAAAAGATAATTATTCACGCTAAATTTTGGCTCTCACTCTGCTGCTTGAGTTATTTTTGCTGCTACTCGAGTGGCAGCTTTCCCAACGTGAATGGTCGCAACCACCTCATTGGAAGCCCTCCTAGTGCCCGACAATCATACTATGGGGTGCCAATTTCCACTCGCTCTCACCAACTCACCATTGGCGAGCCACGCTTGAGAAAAAAACTCTACCATGTGATGGTCAGGGGAAGTTGGCAGGAACTCTGCGTTGTGGCCAAAACTTCACAACTCTGCTGGCAGAGCGGAGTTTATCGCCCACCCCTACTAGAAGCAAGGATTGTGGGAGCTGTGGCGAGGGCTAACAGGGAATGCTTTGTGACGAAGTGGTAAAGACACGTGACCGAGCATGAAGGGATATGTACGTTGATTTTAAGAAGGATTCACAGAATGAAACCTGGCTATGTTGAAACACTGCGCGAGTGAGTAGTTTTTATGTTGAGGGTGTCTACTTTCATTTTTTCAGGGACATTTTGGTTGGTTGTTTGCACATTTTCAGTGACGTTTCTTATTACTACACCTGTTTCAGGAATAGCTGAGTTAAAAATCAACATTATTCAAAAATTAAGCTCTCCTCTGGTTCGGTTTGCCTTATCGGTAAATCCACTTGTATTGATGTGCAAATAATACAAACACATACTTCCCAAGTCTTTTTTGAGGAGTACACCCCCTCGTTTTGAAGCATTGTAATTGGTCTAGTTTAGTAGCATTTTCTGTATTATCTCTTCCCTAGTGTCGAAATATAACTTCCCTTCTTTTTGACTCAAAACCCATGTTGTAACAAGACAAAAGCTGAAGCCATGACACATCCCTCCGCCAGTGCACTGCATAGTCGGAGACTTTGACGCACGAAGACCTGTTGTAAAACACGAGCGAACTGCTTAGGCCGATTCCACTGGAATGTTAGGCATGAGGTATTTCAGCTTGTATGTGGATGGGCAGTCCGGGCACTTATCCAGATACGTCGCACTGCAGCATTGGGCCTGCATTTCTCAGCTGAGACATTCAAAAGGAAGTCCTTATTAATGTGTTATGTAAACACGGGGACACGTGAGATTTGTACCTGGAGCCAGAGAGACATGAAATAGGGATTTACTTCCCGTCCCATGGGACACGTGCCTCGCTCTGTACACAGTGCATCCCATAGAAAATCTCGTTGGCTCATCTCTGCAGGACCACACTAAATATAGAGCGCAGCGAAAGTGTTTGCATCCGAAAAAACCTCGGAGGCAAACATTTTAAACAGTGAATATCTGCTTTTGTCTTCTCAGTTGATTGTTAAAATTCTAAGCTGTTTATGTTGTGCCTAGCAACATGTCCATGTAGCCGAATCATTTAAGCTTTACATTGACTTGACTAGTTCTTTACAATTTATGGTTAATGACCGAAAGAATAGTTTTGTGACTAAACGTAAAACAGGGCAATAACCTCAATAATAACAAATGTTGGCTAATGCCAATGCATCTTGTATTTTGATTACTGACTAAACATTTAAAACAGCCTGCAGCAGTGAAAAAAGTGGTTTTCTATATACAGTGCATCTGTGAGAGAAATGATTTCACGTGTTATGACTCAGTGTACATTTAAGATGCAAAATGGTCCTTCCTGTCATCGTACTTTAAGGATGTCAAATAGTCCCTCATGCATCGGAATGCAAGCGCTCCATCGGCTGTGGAATGGTAAACCAATTAGCCAGTACAATGTAATAGGAGTATATAACTCCTCTGAGTTGGAACCATAGCTCACTGTGTATTTTTAGGTTGCAGCTGTCTGTTATGCGAAAGACATCTTGTGGAGTTTCAGAAAGTTTAGCTGGGAATGCCTTCTACCTGTCGCTGGCCATTGGCTTTGTGGTTTGTAACTCATGTTTTCTTGCTTCCCATTTGCTGGGTTCATTTGCTTTGGGCCCCCCAGCTCCAGTTCGTACCTCCCCATGCCAAAGATGTGTTTACAGTCTTCTTCCATGGACGCATTTTCTGTAATAAACGGGCCCGTAAATTTTGCTTTTATCTTGTCATATTTGCTGGCCATTGAATGACCGAGTTCAAATGTCAGCAGCTGTCCTCTGAGGGCGCTTGCTCAACATGAGCGGAGGTGCCGCGGGCCTATCAATATTCTTTAATTACTCCTTAAAGACTTACTAGTAAAATGCACTAAATAGATCCACAATCAGTCAGTGGTGAACCATCGGACCACAAGAAAATGTGAACTATAACAAGAAAACAAAACAAAATAGTTTAAAAAGCATAAATGGAGTTTCCAGAAATAGAATGAACAGAAATGCCATCTTTGCATTTCACCCAGCCTTACGGGCGTCACGCGGTTTTCACATCCTCGTGGAGTTTTTGCACAGTGACGTGAATAACAGGCTTTTTAGGTCGAGCATGCAAGTGCTCTAGCCTGTTATGATCTGTCTGCGGGCTTTTAACCCTCCTACCACACGCCTGTCACTAACACTCATTCATAGGCTTGCCTTTCAAAAATCCTTTGTTATCATTGGTAAATGGTTTACGTTTGTCCTTCCTTGGGGCAGTTTTGTTACTGCGTTGGCCATCGACCCTGTTACATGGATAATTGCACATTTGCCGATACGTTTTTCAGCGAGCGAACTTCTTTTTCCTTTTATGTCTCTCCTTCACGCTCATGCTCATGGCGGCCGTGGCGCTTTGAATCGGCTCACTAATGTCAACTGTTTTACTTTTCATTTTCAATTTATGTGGCAAGAAAAGTCCGGTTAGGAGTTTACAACGCTAAAAGCTCTAACTCGAGCAAACGTGAGACCCATTGCATTGCAAATGCTTGCTTTTAATAGTGCCGGGATCTGCATCCCAGGGGCAACATGTGCTTGAATTGGGGAGGCAGCGCGCTCTGACATGGTGTTGGGCTGAAGTGAGGGCATTCAAGCTTATCAACGCATAATTTCTCATTCAAAAAACAATCCTAATGATGCTTTGTGGTACACACTTGATCGGAAGTTCCATTGTGTAAACCTGTTCCCACAGTTGGGTTTTTTCTTTTCTTTTTTAAATTTTTTAATGTATTTTGTCACAAAAATATATTTTACTCACTGTCCATCCGGTCGTCTGTTTCAACTATGGACCCTAACCTCTCAAAACATACCTTAGATAGAGGGCATTTTGTATTGTTTCCCACATTGTTTCTCTGTTGATTAGTTGAGCGAGAAGACTGCTTGCGAAGCTCATTCTTGGCTCAAAGAGTGACCAGCAGAAGCTCTTATGAAACTGCTCTCCTCTGTCTCGACTTTGTGAAATTTCAGTAACTCGATTTACAGTCAATGAACTGACAGTGCATTGTTTGCACAATCAGACATGCAGATATGATGAACAACAGTTTTTTTTTCCATTATGATGTCTGTGTGCGGGAAGAATTAGTCACAACACAACCTTTCGGCTTATGTTTACAATAATAATAAGTAAAATATGCAAGTAAAATTGTATTCCAATAAACACTATACCTTTGCATCAAAGTGTAGCAGCCTGCTGAACAACACATTAATGACCTCCCAGCCTTCACCTGTTGTTTGCCATAGGACATGAGGAACATTTTTGTGAAGTGCTTGGCACGCGGTCTTTGCAGCAGGCACATTAACCATCTGTGCTACTATATGGTGAGTGATAACTGTGACTAGACAAAACTCCATCTCTCACCAGCAGGCACTTTCTTCACCAGTGTTATCTTGACGTTTTCAGTATTGCTTGAAAATTGCTGGGCGTGCAAGGGACTCTGCAGCGGGTGCTTTTAACTCCATCGGACATTTCAAAGTACAGCCCCTCCCCCACGAGCTCGGCGACTGGTGCGGTGGCACCAGTCGCATCACCGTAAAGCCAGCCTTAATTCCACATTCTTGCGCATAGTATTATACCTGCCATTTTGTTTTCGATTATGGTACTTTTCTGTGGGTTCGGCATAACAGCGCTGATACCCATTAGATTGCAATTCTGTGTCTCGCGAGCGGTAGAAAGCGCTGCATAAATGCAAAATGTGATTACAAACTTGCAGGTCCCATGCAAGGACTTGCCTTTGGTAGGTGTGAGGAGTCACGCCTCCCTACCAAGGCCTTTATTTGTAAATCCGTTTCTAACACTCCCGAGCATCACGGTTACGTGTTCACAGCTGGAGAGGTCGAGAACCAATGGAATCTGGCAGTAGGAGGACATGTGTGAACAAAACAGTTGTGGCTTGCTTCCCCATCCACTCCCCCTCCCCCCTCCATTGTCTGTTTGCCTCCTCAGCCCTTCTCACCCACCTTTCATTGACTGTATGCTTTCTCATTGTCCCTCGCGTGTTCTCTTCCCCACCCGCATACTTCGCTCCTGCCTCGTCCATTTTGCCTCGTCCCATAATCCACTCATAGATGTTAGTTTACCAGAATGCCTGGGGTAGCGGAAGTGATATCACGCGCCATTTCATCTTCACTTTTGCTTACACACAATTGCTTACACAAACACACATTCACTCATACACACTCTCTTTTACATAAGCACACTCTCACCCGCAAGCAGGCACCCAACATACATTAAAAGTGATTTTTACTTACCTCAGCTAAAAAGGGGGTCATTTTCCAGCTAACTGTACTCCATTTTTTATTACACTAACAGCAAATAATATATTATTCACTATTAGTGTAAATTTTAAAAGAAAACTGAAAACAAGGCAGTTGAGCCCCCAAGGTCCATAAAGACGAGCGGGCCATGGGTTCTTGGCACTGATTTTGCCAGCTCTGAGGCCAGGGTTCGAAAGGTGCATGCGGGAGTGCTTCTGTGACCCCTAAATGTCACCAACCAATCACATAGGTTCGTTCTAGGCAAGATGATGGCAAAACATGTTGTCTCCAAAATGCTGGCAAAGGAGTCGCCACTCCAGACCCAAGCACTTCACGGCCTCAAGCTTGATAGCAAAAAACATCTAGTCTTTGGATGTAAGTTTGACCTATTCAAATAGAGTTCAGTTAGCGCGAACTTGATACAAAGGTATTACAGCACTTTACATGAGCACTGGTTACATTACACAAGAACACGGTCATTTCTGGTAGCAAGGGGAGATTAGGTGATTTGCCCAGAATGAAAGAATGTTGAGCTGGTGCCAAGACTCGAACTGTATTCCCTATCTCCAAAGTCGGCAGCTCTGGCCTTACGCCACGGCCTCTCCCCTAGGGTTCTTTGTCTAGTGCGTGTTGGGGCAGTCTCAGACTAACTTGTTTTTTTATATAGCGGTTGGTAATACAAGTTCTGCTTTTCATAGCGCTGCAAAGCAGTTGCTATTCTTAACAAAATCGCTATAATTCATTTGCATCAACCTTGCAGAGATGAAGAGGTGATAAAGCTATGTCAGGATTGTAATCTGTGACATTCTCGTTCTGTCAAGACCTCAGCAGTAGGGGCATTAACCAACTGACTTGAGTAGAACTTACCACTAGGCAATAGCACATGCTCTTGGTAACCTCCGGAGGGTCACCAGCCAAGCACGTAGGTTAGTTCTAGGCAAGAAGATGGCGGAAGATGTCTCCAGAATGGTGGAAACAGCCTCTAGCTTGATAGCAAAAAACATCATCAAGCTTTTAGATGTAAATTGGGCCTCTTCAAATAGAGTTCAGTTAGTGGAGGCAGCCATTTTGCTAACCCTGTAGCACAAATAGGCTAACACATGGGTGCCACAGTGAGGTTGTTATTAGGCACAAAAATGGAGCAAAACGCTATCACTTTCTCCTCTCAGAATACACTGATATCACAGCTTTGACAGTCCCCTCACAGCTCCTACAACCTTGCAGATGTCACTTCTGGAAGTGCTGTCTAAAACAGCGCTTGAATAGCACTGCCTCCTGTTTGAAGAGGCCCCACCTCGAATACCCCCACAGTCGCTGTCACAGAGTGCTTCCACATCACCCTCTTGACTCCTGTCTATAATATCACAGCCAGTGTGTAGGAATGAGGCATAAACGCTCTCAAGATGGAGGTCTTGTTGTGTCCTCTCTCTTGCAGCGACAGGTCTGGGAGGGTCGTTGTGGCACCTAGCTTACATCCACTACACTCCAAACCAAAACACATAGGTAAAAGACATTGTCATTTACAATGCCAATAGCTCTAATTCTCACAAATGCAAGACATATTTCATAGCAATTTTCCTTTGTGGATATTTTCATCCTTTGGAACACAGGCAGGAAATTGTTCCTAACAATGCTGGATATTAAAAAGTTAACCACAGTAAACCAGAAACCGAATCAGATGTAATGGGCATAACGCAGTAGGAAGGGTAGGGATACAAAGCGAGAGACGGCAAGACTTGCATATAAGTAGGAGCAGTCGCATGGTTGTTGAATCATTGTTGTCCATCTAGTGTAAGTAATCAAAGTAGTTACTTCCGGACTGGTGTAGTGGGTCCTTGAGGAGGAGGCTCTTCAGCTCTTTCTTGAAGAGGATAGTGAAAGTGTTTATCTTGTCTGGATTGATATGATGTCCCAACACATATCCATGAAACACCTTCCCATTTAGGTTTTGTTTTGGAGAAAGTGCATAACTGAATATAATGGAGCTGAGAAAGTTGAAGTTTCGTGGCACTGGTATGATTAAGTGACCCACAATTATAAATTCTTTTTAAATCAGGTTTATTTTCAAGTATTCTGTGTCTACATGGCCAATTTAATTTCAGGAATGGTTGTGGTCCACTCAACATTCATCATGCAAGTAATGTCTTGAGTATACTGTTGACCTCCCTTGTTCCTTTTGATGATTAGCTACTCTGGAACCTCCAGTTGGGGAGATAGGAAATATATTCAGAAGATGTCTTAAAACTTTGTAGGCTGGTGAGAGCCCCTCAAAATTGTTTTAAACTTGTTTTAAACTTGTTTCCTGTTCACGTTATTGGATGGTCTCCTTCTTTTCCATTGAATACTCCTCAGAGTTGGGTTAGCCCTATTATCCATGGAGCAACCAATGGGTGCTGTTGTAGAGACAGGAGCCTCCTTTCCATCTGAATTTCATTCCATGAAAGGATTTTCCCTTGTTAGACTCCTCACACTCTTGGCCATTTGCTTTCCCCTTCATGAAAGTGGGTCAGTTGCATTCCTGGTGGGCGTTTACGTCACTGAGGTATTGTTCAATTGGTGAGTCCAGTCATTGAGGCTCTTTACAAATTAATCATACAACATTTTTTTTTATCATTGAAGCTTTGGATCCTAGAGGCAAATCATGCACAGTACTGGTTCTCTTTTGTCATAACAGAGAGGTTCCTGAAATCAAAAACAGCATTTTGTGGCGTCTGTTTCTCTCATTGTGGTGCCATGTTGACGATCACACGCAGTGCATTTTTTCTGCATCATCCATTGTATCTAGCTGATAAATTAAACCTGTTGAATCCAGAATGCACAACAGTTTGCAATAATATTAGCAATTCAAATATTTCAAGTGTCGTAATTCATCTTAATAAAAATGTCGACGGATAAGTAAAATGTTTTAGAAACGTGATATTGTGATTCTGATATTTTCTGAGTAATATCTGGCCCTTTCTTGTAGCCTTATTTGTGTGCTATGTTTCGAAAACATGAGAACTAAAAAGGTAGTGAGAGTAGAGAGAGAGAAAGATTAAATTGAAATGTTAATAGCTTTCCTGTGTCATTGTTTTCAAAACTTTTCAGCCAATAAACAAGGGCCAGCTGTACGACTATTTAGAGTATCTTTTTTTAAATAACAGTTTTTGAATCGCTATTTAGTAACCGCTATTCTTAACATATGAAAGTTTTATTTTTAAATGAGTGATTCCTGGTAGGTTGCAAATTGACCTACCTCATGGATAATAATTAGGTAGGTCATAATTTGCAACCCATAATGAATGACAGCCATCGCAGGGAGGATGGCTTGCTGGTGTCAGCAGACCACCATGTATATGATTGCTTTTAGAGAATTTTTTTTTTTAACATTCACTTAGGGACCCCATCCCATGTGCAAATGGCTTACCACCTCCTATCAGGAGGTGGTAAAGTATTTCTGTTGTGCGACCAGAATTTGGTCATAAACATTAATCCATACCTCTAGAAATCACTGTTTGAAAGGGACGCCCTAGACATGCCCTTTCCGAATTGCGATTCCTTATGATTTCCTAAACCCATTTAGAAATTTATTAACATGTGGTGGTCATCTTGGAATGCTAAGGCAATGATAAACTATGAATAGAAATGAATGAAAGGGGACCTGTGAAAGAAAAACTAAAAGATTGGCCACAGGCCAAACACTGAGGAGGACTCATTTTCAGGTGGATCTGCACATATATTCATACCTTTACCTGTAGGGTAGTAAAGCCAATAGCAATGGACTAACTCATTGCACCAAGAAGTATGCTTTCATGAGAAGAGGCAGAATGTCAGTGACACTTGAACAGACAGAATCAACTGACCCAAAGATCCTTTATGTATGTATATGTGTGTGGAGTTTTGTTTGCATTCATTGAGGTCTGGGGTTAGCCAAGACTTTTTTACTTCAGTAAAACTACAAATATAATATACTTGCGTATTTTCAGCCAGACCTCTTCATTCTTTGCTCTGTTGTGCATTCACATTTTTCATCTGCCCACTATTGCATACAACATGGGGCAGTGGGTTAGCCCACTAAAGGCTTTGGCTAACTTCACTCTGAGTTTTCGCATTCTGCTCTCTCACAACGATCACAGCCACACACAAGGCTGTTTCCTTCAGAGGTAGGGCCTACCATAGCAACGTTTGCTATTTGAGAACATTAAAAAGATTCTCATTCAGTCAATGTTTTTCTTATAACCTTTTTGATGAGGGCCTGCTAGCTCCACTTGCAGTGAACGTTTACAAAAACTATGACCAAAAAACATGCACTGACAAAGCCAAAAGGCAGACGGCCAATGCCAGACCTTTTGGCTTTGCCAGCGCTTTTTAAAATAACTGCTACAACTCCTGCTTTTGTTGTTTGCATTGTTAATGATAATAATAATAAAAAAGTGTATTATAAGGCATGGTGTACTGAACTTTAGATATTTCTAAGGTCTAAACAATCCAACCCAGATAGATGGTCATGGCCACCTATGTGGAATAGCGTACTAAAACTCATCCCCAATTCACTTGCCTATCATTAGTTGCCGAATTTGAAGCACTAAAGGTTAGACTGTCACTATCTTCTGTTACACCAGACTCACATTTCATCTGCCATTAGCAAACGTATAATAAACACAATTGATCCCTCTGTTGCAAGCTACACATCACCTTACTAGTAACACATGTCTCACCGGACCCTCAACACAGCACCAAACCACAATTGCCTGCTAAAAACGTTCCCCTAGATACACATACACTCTTACTCCCCTCCTCACAATGATCCCCCCAAATCTTTATTAACTATCTTTGAACAGGACAATGACTGCCCAGAGAGCAAGGATGTCTCCACTAATTGGTCCATAAGCTCCTCATCTACCCAACCAATTTCATTACCCTTTACTTCACAAGAGGAAGAACATTCGTCCATTAAACACCACAAACATGAAGTGATCAGAAAGGAATATTCAGACACTAATCTATGTTCAGTCCCTTTTGCCTTTACCTGCACTCTACAGCATCTAAATTGTTTACGGATGAATGTGCAGGCAATGAGCAAGAGCAACTAAAAATTTTGCTGACTCAAAACCAGACCTACTATTCATTAAAAAAAAAACATAGCTGGGAGAGAATATGGCCCCAATTCTTCATGAAGCTGTTGCATCAGGGTGTCAGAACCTTACTTATCATTATTAATGAAAGAAATGAGGAGGCTTGGCAACTATTTTTAAGAAAAATAATAGCCACCAAGAGCAACAATATTATATCCATCCACATAGCAGGCTATACAGTAGAAAAGCTTTTCTGCAACCCAACATGATAAAAAGCCATGGAGCTCCCAGGTCTGTTGGACTTGTTAGCGCGTCGGTCCTTAATAAGTAAACTTACAAGGTGACGCGTATAGGTCGATGAACCTTTTGATTCGCATGGAGTATCCTAGCCAAGATGTGACCAATGTTCTCAGTAATCGATTTACAATGTTCAATAACCATGAGTCAAATCATCAATCAATAGTTCATAAGAGCAATAAACATCATACCATGACCTTTCAGCCATGAATAACCACACCTCAGTACACGTTTTAATAATTTTTATTTCCCTATTGATTACAATACTAAGTCATGAGATTAATTCAAACGCAATCCAATTTGATTAAAACCCAGCATCAATTTGTTAGAAGACGCCAAAAACATGGACTAATCAGTGCTTGTATCAGAGTACATTCTATAGCATTAACATAGGTCAATAAGAGAATCACAGACAAATAATCCTTCCTGGTTATGAAGTTCAGCAAAGAAGTCTGTCAACCATTTATATTGGTAATCTGTCAAAGTCATGTAAGGAAACCCTCAACTAACCCATATTAGCATTCACATGTGGGACTTCATGCAAAACAATTTAGAAAACTAGAATGAAAAATCATCTAGCTAAAAAACACTATTAGACACCGCAGTTAGTACCTAGAAAGAAAAGGCATACAAATGCATTTCAGTCACATTGTCATATCTACCTATCCACGGAATGGGTCAGCAACAGAGTCAGTCTTCCTCCTCAGGTCATCAGTCGATCAGCATCACATCAGGCTCTCAATCAGAGAGTATGAGCCCAATGACAGAATCTCGAATCTCTTCTCTTCTCAATATTGAAGCTCATAACGGGGTAAGATCTAATCTCCTAACATCTGGGCTCTCTTCTCTCTGTCGCGTTGTTATATCAAAGTCACCCAGACTATCTCCCAATTTCCAATTGGTCAATTAGTCGTACGTTATTATCTTAACCAATAGGGTCTATGTACTATGTATACGAATTTTAATATTTCACAGTTCACATGTCGATGATTGGTCCGCTTTACGATGTTCTCATCATCCGGCTCATCAGGTATCAAAAATGTTGCATCTTCTTCTCCAGTCAGTGTCTTCATTGTTCGAGTCCTGGGAAAGTACATCTATCGCACATTACACTCTCTTCAATACTTTCAGGAGACATCATCTCTTGTTCGTCGGTTCTCATAGAAGCTCCATTTAAACATCTTATTGAAACAATGAGCAGTTCATGATCAGTTCATTTTGTCAGCATTTTTCTATTAAACGTTAGAAATTCAGCTTTCTGCAGGAGGCCTGGCAAGACTGTGCTAAGACACTCGCTAAGTTACGGACTACAGTTATACAGAACATAGGTTATAACTCCCAATATGACATATTACTACATTAATCTAATACGTTTTCACTATTTCATGTATGTTAAATACTGGTGGCCATTCTCCGAGGTCACAATTTTAAAATGTGCACATTATTTCTCTACATTACTCATTTTCTACCAAATTCATTATTCAGAACACATAAACATTCATTAAAAAGTTCTTATTAAGACACTTGCGTTAACAGACTGATCACCACCTCAACGTCTATTCGAATAGGATCCTCTCAGGGCTGTCAACTACCTCAACTCATTTGGCAAGTTGAATGTGGATGATTTGAAAACTGATCTAGCTGCAGACACACAACTGAAAACAATAGACGGAATAGAAAAAGCTATATGACTGGTTGTCCCTGTCCTTTGACAAAATAATTCCTCTAAAACATCAAAACGGGCCAAAATGATAAAGAAAGCTCTGTGGATTTTTGAAGTCCTACAAAAGAAAAGAGAACAAATCTCAACACTCCAATGGACCTGAGGTAAAACAACAAACCCTATTTGGCCAAATGTATCTAAGCAGGGACAACAGAATGCATAAACCAATCATAAAAAAGGCTGAGAAAATGTAGGCTTTAGCAAGATCTACAATACCAGATACCTAACTAGAGAACTCCATAAAATACTGTCTGAATACATCAAACCAAAAAGCAGTCAAATAACTACCCTTCACTCTCACGATTTCTGCAACAAAGTAGCAACTTGCTACACCAGGCACATTGGGATCATACCTAGCAAACAAGGGAAAAAGCCACCTAAGACATGCACTCCTGAAATAATCTGTCCATCTTTGTTGACCTCTCCAGGAAATAATAATGACATAATTTCAGTATCTTGTCACAGGCAGCTGCCCATCTGATTCATGTCCCCTGCAAAGATGTTATCATCCTTGCCTGCTGTATCAGTAGTAGTGAACACAATCATTAATTCTTTATCCACAGGAATCATTCCACAGGAATTATAACCTAGATAGGCCCATTAATCAAGAGGAACAACCTGGACCCGAAAGACCGTAATGACTATAGAACAGTTTAAAATGGACCCTTCCTTAGTACAGTAATTGAAAGAACAGCATTTCTACAGATCTTGCCGTTCCTAGACAACAACTGGTCATTCTCAGACTACCAAACAACACTTCATCAAGGAAGATGCCAAGAATCTGCCCTAATTGCCACAGCAGACAAAAGTGGTCTCACAGCACCGCACTACTACTTCAGGATCTTCTTGCCGCTTTCTACACAGTCCACCATCAAACCTTAATTCTCAAATCGGTATCGATGGTATAATTCTGGCTTGAATCTGCTTGCATCCTCAGGACAGGGTTAGCACATATATGCCGCCTTTCTCCTCAACACGGTATGAAATAAAATCAGGACCCACACCCCTGAAGGATCTGTCATTTCTCTGCACCTCTTCAATTTATATTGGAAACTATTACCAGAACTAATCAGCACATTTGATCTATCTGCTACAATTATGCAAACACCACACAGATAATATTCCAAATGGAAAACACAAAGACACACGGATCTCCAAATTCACTAACTGCCTCAAAGTCACAGACCAATGGATGTGAAAGAAATTAGGTAGAAATGATCAATTTAGCCAAAATATTTCCTGCTGTTAGAGAATGGGATGCAATGTATGCGTTCAACCTGAAATATGCCTATATCTACATTTCAACTTTATCCTACCACAGGAAACACATTCTTTTATTTTAGTTGGAAGGGTATGCGATCAGTTCAAGTGCAGTGTTTGACTCGCCCTCACTTCTCCCTCTCACTCCTAATCTTGCTATGTCAACCTTTGGTTGTTTTTCAGAATTTGTAATTAAAATATAACCAAAAGGCAGCTAGAGCCATTGGAACACTCACTGGCAAATAGAAGTTAGCCCTCATCATCAAATACCTACTGCTGTAGTATTTAAGTCAGCTCCGGTAATGACAATTGTGGGGCATGAATTAGTTTACTTAGGAGTCATCTTGAGAGGTGAAAAAAGCCATAGGCTCTCATTCCAGGAGTGCCCACTCGTAGTATCATTTTGCTCTTGACGGGCAGAAAAATTCCAAAGGAAGGTGCACAGACCTGTGTGCCGAACTGAACTGCATTTGCCTAGAGGTGTGCCAAGTGCCAATGTGCCCTGCCCCCTTACCTCTGCTGTAATGCACTTTAGTATTACAGGCATGGCAGAAGAAGGGTGAAAGGCAACTGCTAGAACAATTGCCTTTTATTGGCTGCACTGTGGACACTTTTTCATGGTGGATGAAGAGGGGACAGAAGTGTGGCTGTCACTGATGATCTAGCATATGGTGAGTGCTGGGGAATCCTTATGGCCACTGTAGAAACAGACTTAAAGATATCTTAAACAAGAACTGGTATGTGGATTGCAGACTTCTTCACCATTCACTGGTTTTGTTCCCACCCAGTGTTCCACCAGAATGGGGAGTGAACATGGCAAGGGCACATATGTTGTCTATAAATCCTGACGAGGGAGAGAAAAATGTATTTTTGTAATTCCTCTCTGTCTAGGTGTATCGCCCAAAGCAGGAGATTGTAAATATTATTATTAAATTATATCAGATGTACAGTAGTCAGCATGCACTGCCAAACTAAAAAAATCCATAGTTTACAAACTTTCTTAAAAAAGCTGTAATTAACAAGGATTGTTGAAGATTCTTAGAAATGTAATGTAGCTCCCGGATTTAGGTGACTCAAGATTTGGGTTTTTTCTTTCATTACATCTCTTCTACTAGAGCGCAAACCTAAGCTCACGGGCTAAGGTGCACTTCATAATGGGAACAGTACTAATAACACACAGTAAAGAAAAACATACATAGGCAAAGAACTTCCATTATGTACCTAAGAATTCTCCTCTCAAAGAAAGGTTCCAACCCACTCTTTTAAAAACAGATTACACAGGTAAGAAGAACAATCCATGCCCTCCCCCAATACGCGATGCAGGAGAACAGAGTGCAGCAACAGACTCGAAGAATATTTGGAGATGTTTGTTAAAGAGCGCCAAAAAAAAGAGCAAAAGAGTGAAGTCTTCAGAGGCTTCTGAAAACGAGTAGAGAGGCAGCTAGCTGCAGTTGGTACCAGGAGGTCATCCATGAAAATGGATTATAGGAATAGGAAGTCTGTTGATTAGTTTTGGGCACGGATCTCCTAAAGAATCTTGAGGTAGCCAACATTTACCACTGGGTAATTTTAGTCTCCTACCCAGACAGGCACTAAAATCCAGGCATAATCCCTTGAACGTGAGATAGCAAGTCTTAAATCTTGTCTGAGCTTGGAGAGACAGACACTGCAGGATAATTTGAGATTCATCCTCCGACAGAATAACCCAGGCACAATCCCTTGTACTCGAGGCAGCAAGCCTCAAATTTTGTCAGAGGTTGGAGAGACAGCAATGTAGTGCTGAGGAGGGGGAAAAAAGCAATCAAATTTCCAAAAGAGAATTTATATGGGACACCACTCTAAAAGGCTGCAAAGAATATAGTCGCCTTGCTAGAAGAGAATTTCCACCATCGCCGTTGTGAAGCACAGATAACTGCATAATTGTGCCAGAGTTAGAGGAACACTGATATGCAATAGGCCGACTATTTATGTAATCCACAATATCAATCTCTTTATTTCTTGCCACACAGCAATATGGGTTCTTATTAGTTAACTGGTTGGATCTCATTTTAATCAACTTTGGAAAGATGAAGTGATGAGTAGACCTTGCTGGTGTTTATAGGTTAAGCATAGGCCTCTGTAATAGACGCTTCCAAGTGAAATATGTAACTGAGCTTTGAATCACTGACTTTGCATGGTTTTTGGCCTGACCCAATTCATAGCCTTTTTCACTATTTCTAAACATGTATTTAGTGCATAGATTCAACGCCATATTAGTGATTATTGTCTGTAATCTGTAGAGAGAACACGGCATTCCTATGCTTGTGAGATGAGTTTCAACTTGTTTCAGAAATATTTGGAATAAAACTGCAGGCAGCTTTGTGCTTAGTTTCTTGGCTCGAGCAACAGGTATTTTTCACAGACAGCCTCAAGTCAAAGACTAATACTTTGGCTAACTGTCAAAAATGGAGAATGCACAAGGCCTTTGCTCTAGAAGGAAACTGCATGTGGCTCACAACGAGCAGTGTTTGTTTTTGGTAAAAGCAGGCTGTGCTAGTCATAGCCAGCGGTGTAGAGAGAGCGTGCATTCTGCCTTTTCACTAGCAAAGGGTCCTGCCTTTACAAAACGTATGTACGCCTATGTACGCTGAAGCTGCACACTTGTCACAACTGGCTCGTAAGCCTAAATGTGACTTCTGGCCAGATCTAGGGTCTCGTCATCCCTTCCGGTGAACTCATTTAAAGAGTTTTCCAGAGATCCAGGCCCAAACAGTATAAGCTCTCACAATTAAATTCTTATGTGTGGCATGTTGTAACTTAATTGAGTCTGACGGTCCCACATCACTCCTTTTGATTCTAGTTAATAGTGAGTTATTTATCTGATGGTATCTGAACTGCAGACTTTTCCTTAACACTCTCGTTGTTGTTAAACAACTGATCTATATGACAAACTAATACGTGATTAATTTGTCTGAAATGTAGTACAGTGGAATTTAATCCTTGCTGGAGTGAATGTGGCAGAATAATTAGCATACAGTCCAGTAGTTGATTACTGGATAGATGGATTACAAGATGCCTACATTTCATCCTTAGTGTGGTGTCACATGTTCACTTGACCAGTCGGCCTCCCTACTAGTTCATATGACCTCTAAGCCTCTTTACTAGTTCATTTTCCTGAATAAACATTTGTAAGATGAATATCAGAAGAGTTAAAGAAATGTGCATCAGGAAGTTCCTGAGATAATCAGTGTGGTTGATTGTAGAGTAGGGGACAAAAGCCAATTGAAAAGTCATTCCAGTGGACGCCATTCTTACATCCGTAGTCCATTGCATTGGGACGTGCAGTCTGTGCTAGAGGTACTGGGTTTCTATGTCTAGGGCTGGAGACAAGGATTGTCCTTTCTTTCTTAGCTTTATTATAACAGCAGCCATATCCAAACAAAACTACAACTCCCATGAACATCAGGATAGATTTAATCAGAATGAATCCACCAATCAAAATTTCCCAAGTCCTTATAGGTCCTCGTTAGTCTAGAGCCTTCCTTTTTCTTTGCTGCTCCTCGCAGCCGTGAGATAAGCACTGGGCTCAGTCCCTATTTTCCATTCTATTGTGTCATACTGCTTATATATTTGGCATCTTTGTTGCTTAACCTTTCTTTCCTTCCGAACAGGATTGGTTGTCTCGCTCTGCTGAACGTATTTTACGCATTGGTCCGGTCTCCTTGAGGCATGTCAGGGCTGTGGGGTGCTTCCTCAGATCTCTGGGGGGCACCCCACATCTCTATGGAGACTCTCTCCAACTCTCTCTACACATGGGTAATTGCTATCCCGACATGCATGCAGAGGGTTCCCCAAGGCCAGCCTCTCTAATTGCCCCGTTGGCCTGGACTGTGACACCTAATATCGGAGTCCGTACTTGCCCGTGTGGGCCTCTGACATGGTTCTTTTGTCTCACATATGTGCGCTACTCCCCCACCCGGGGTCTGTAAATGGGTCAGTGAGCCTCAGCGCTTTACTGTTTATGCCCCTCCCAGGGTCTGTATATTAAGGCTTGTGGCTTTGTGCCCGTTAGTGCCTTTTTTTTCAGCAGTTCTGCTTGCCTCCAGGGTCTGCATAAGGGGCTGGTGACCTCCAGTTCCCTTGCTTTATGCCCCAGCTGGGGTCCACATCATGAGGCCTGTGGCCTCATGCGCGTTGGCTCTTCTCTTAGGGGAACAACACCCAGGCCTTCCCTGTGTTACTCGGACAGCACTGCCTTCCTCCATTGTTTTCTTTGGGCCCTTGAAGCTAGAGCAGCTGAGTCCTCCACACAGACTGGTGCCTATTCTGTCTCTGCCGGTCCCTACGTAAGCCTTAACTAAGCAGGACATCTATGATTCTTTTTCAGAGGAGGAGGCTATTTCTTACCTCCCCATTGATGAACATTTCTGTGACAACATGACTGCTTCCATCCACAAGGAAGTGTCGAAAGCCATGGTGCCGCTGGAACGTAAGCTGATGATTCTCACAGGGCAGTGCATTAGACCCTTTAACTCGAGGGCAGACCTAAAGGGGCTTATCCCCCTCCAGCCTGCGGGGGTACCCAAGACACCTTTACCCTTCCGGAAGCACACCGGTGTCGATCTCGATGCCTTTCCCTGTCATCAGCGCATCTTCCTTGACCAACCACGCAACGATAAGTCAAGCACTTCCGCCCTCTCCCCTACCTGACCAGAGCCCGCCTTCCTCCACTTCCTGCTCCCTGGATGCCTATGATTCCCCAGCCTCTTTCTGCAATCTGGAGCCTGATAGACCCTGGCGACGACAGTCTAGCATTAAGCTTTTGATGCCTTTGATGCCTCTCAACCTGGGATATGTTAGATCCGGATCAGCTCCTTCACTCACGCTCATCCGATTGGGTTCGGGTCCAACAAGGTGGCCGCCTACATGTCAGAACGACTGAGAAAACCTCTTGACAAGGAGGTTTGTGACCGCCTTAGAGTGAATTGCCCCCATCCATCCTTACCAGACTTAAGTGGCCGTGACTCTGGACATAGACCTGCGCATGGCCACCTTCCTGGCTAAATACATTTGGGACCCCAAGAAAGGGATTGATCGGTCCTGACGCTCCTGTCTGGACAAACGTCTGGCTTTAGCAGATCCTCTCACAAAAATCCTGGACATGGCGGAGGATGTCAAGGCCTCCGGTGCATTGATCTCTCCTGATACCCTTTTGGGTTGGGCGCAAGTGGCTATTATATTTCTTGACAATGCCTATTGCACCTTCTCCACAGAATGGAGATGTAGGAAAGTGCCCCTTTTGGCATGATTACCCTCCCACCTTTTGCC
The DNA here is from genome assembly GCF_031143425.1 of Pleurodeles waltl. Lineage (NCBI taxonomy): Eukaryota > Metazoa > Chordata > Amphibia > Caudata > Salamandridae > Pleurodeles > Pleurodeles waltl. The sequence goes on along the minus strand of NC_090447.1, from coordinate 1,148,500,662 downwards.
TGATATTGATGCTGACTTGACTGAGAGTGTGCTGGGAACCTGCTAACCAGACCCCAGCACCAAAACTGTACGATTGTTCCCACAATTGACACATCTCTTGCACACATTTAAGTCCCTTGTAAAAGGTACCCAAGGTACCAAGGGCCCTGTGACCAGGGAAGGCCCCATGGGCTGCAGCATGTATTATGCCACCCTCGGTGCCCCCTCACTAAGCACATGTGCACTGTGTTGGTGGGGAGAAAAAGGCAAAGTCGACATGGCACTCCTCTCAGGGTACTATGTCCACCAACCACTGCCTGTGGCATTGGCAAGCCACCCCTTTAGCAAGCCTTACTGCCCTACAGCAGGGTGCACTATACCACAGGTGAGGGCATAGCTGCATGAGCAATATGCCCCTACAGTGTCTAAGCCAATTCTTAGTTATTGTGCAGTGTGGCCATACTGTGGACATGGGCTGGGAGTTTGTCATCACGAACTCCACAGTTCCATGATGGCTTCACTGAAGTCTGGGAAGTTTATCAAACTTCTCAGCACAATACACCCACACTGATGCCAGTGCTGGATTTATTGAAAAATGCACGAAGAGGGCATTTTAGAGATGCCCTCTGTATTTTAGACAAACTTTTAGTGCCGGACTGACCAGTCTGTGCCAGCCTGCCACTGCCAGACAAGTGTCTGACCTCATGGGGGAGAGCCGTTTTGCTCTCTGAGGCTAGAAACAAAGCCTGCAATGGGTGGAGGTGCTTCACACCTTCCTCCGCCCCCCAGGAACTGTTCACCTGGCGATGAGCCTCAAAGGCTCAGGCCTCTTGTTACAGTGCCCAGGGCACTCCAGCTAGAGGACATGCCTGCCCCCTGGACAAAGCCCCACTTTTGGTGGCAAGTCCGACGGGAGAATTAGGAAAAACAAGGAGGCGTGACAACTTCAGCTGTGATCATCCCTAAGAGGTCCAGAGCTGAAGTGCCCCCCCACCGCAGAATCTTCAATCTTTGTTAGGAGGACAGGGACCAATAGGGTTAGGAATGTGCCCCCTTCACCAAAGGGAGTGGACACAGGAAGGGTGTAGCCACCCTCGGACAGTAGCCACTGACCCCTGTAACGCCCCTAAATCTAGTATTTAATGGCACCCCTGAACTCAGCTCACCTAAACACCTCAGGTCAGCCCTCTGAAGATTCTGATACTTACCTGCTCGCAGATGTGTTTCCGAGTGCCCCCAATCCCTATAGGACCCCATTCTAATTCTATCCTCTACTTTGACCTCTGCACCCGGCCTGCCCGGTGTTGCTGGTGGTGTAACCCCTGTAGACTAGAACTGTAAGTCGAGTACTTACTGCAAAACTGCACTAACGCTTTTCTTCCCCCAGGACTGTTCTGAAAATTGCACTGTCAACTTTTAAAAGTGAAAAGTCTTACTTGCCTGTAAATCGGTTAAACCGTTTTCTTTACAGCTTCCTACAGGAGAAGGTCTCTCTTGATTAAAATAGACCCCAAGCTAGCAGACTTGGCCACCTCGGAGACAGGCCCTGTGGCAGAGGGAGGCCTGTTTGGCGACCCTTTTATTAAGGAGCTTAGCAAATTTGTTGCCACATTCAATTAAATAAACAAAGCTCAATCCTCAGTCAAAAAGATCTTTACCCCCCTTAAGTTTTTGACAGGGCCGGTTGTGGCAAGGGGCACTCGGCTGGCCACAGGCAACAATAGTCTTCTTCCTGATGCCCAGCCCCTCGACTTTGTAATACCAAGATCCAACCAGATTCAGAGGTTTATACCCCACCTGCGTGCACCCCAGGCAAAGATATTCCAGAGTGGGCCCCTCTAGCGGGTACACCCAGCATTTAGTGAGTGTGCCCTAATTTTCCGGTGTATGGATCGTGGGCAGGATAATGCAATTTCTTCACTAGCGATCCTTGAACTCCTACGCTTGGATCTTGCAGACAGTTCAGGAGTTCTGGATAAAGTTCTACGACTACCCGATATCAAAGGCCCCTGCTTTGCTTCGATTCTCCAAAGAGGAGTCCTTTTTGGTTGACGCCGATGTTCAGGAACTGCTGTCCAGAGGGGCCATCGTTCTTATCTTTTCCCATCCCACATGGTTTCCTCAGCAACCTGGACAAACGCGCCTGCGGAAAACGCCCGGTCATCAATCTCAAGCACTTCAACAAGTGGGTGATGTATCGCCATTTCAAAATGAAGGGCATTTATCTCAGACGCGATCTTCTCCTTTCCAACGATTGGTTGAAACGCTTAGATCTAAAGGACGCCTATCTTATGGTCCCGATTCTCCCCCCTGCCCAATGTTGCTTTCTCCAGTTTGAATGGTGCCACATCACCTAAGAGTTCATGACCCTTTCTTTTGGGTTATCTTCCACCCTGTGGTGCTTTACCAATCTTCCCCGTCCAGTGGTGGAGCTCCTCTGGGCCGGGGCGAAAGTCTGATCGTCTACCTTGAAGATATTCTCTTGAGGCATCAGGATTCGGGGATCTCAACACTTCAACTTCAGTGGACCTTTTCTCTTGTCCAGTCCTCGGGGTTTCTCATAAATGCACAGAAGTCGGTTATGTCCCCCTCACAATCCCTCGTCTTCCTGGCATTTGTGGTTGATTCAGTCCAATCCTCCCTCAGTCTTCCCTCCGGAAAGGTGTCCAAGATTCGACACAAGCTCATTCACGTCCTGGCCAAGCTGATGATGTTTCTGTGACAGATAACCCGGGTTGTAGGCCTTCTCTCGTCCTCCATTCAGGCCATCTTTCCTGGTCCCTTGCATTATCAAAGTCTTCAGCGCCTCAAAATATCCCACCTGCTGAAGGGGCTGACTTACCCCATCGTCCCTCTTACGGACGAGGGGAAAACAGAGATTCTGTGGTGGCTTGCGCACATAGAAGCGTAGAACAGTTGTGCTATTTTCGGATCCCATCCAGATCCCATTACAGAGCCAGATTCCAGCAGTGTTTGATGAGGTGCATGTTGTGGGGAGTTCACCAGCGGAAAATGGTCTGACAATGAGAGCTTTCTGCACAGAAACTGCTTGGAGCTGATGGCCGTCTCCTTTGCAGTCCAATGTTGGATGTAGGAACAGGTTCTGTGCCATGTCCTCCTCAAGATGGACAATGTAGCAGCAGTCCGTTACATCACTCACCTGGGGGGGGATGCGTTCCAAGACTCTGTCAGACCTAGCCAGAAGCTTTTGGGAATACTGTCTGGTGCACCAGATTTCAGCGACTGCAAAACACTTTTTGGGTTCAGGGCAAATGAGTGGCAGACTGGCAATCCCGTTACCTCAGAGATCTCATCCTCTGGTGTTGACTTCTCGGGTGGCTCATTCTTCGTGGACCTATTCGCATCCCGTTTGGACCATCAACGGGACAGGTCCTTCAGCTGGAAGCCGGATCCTCTAGCTCAGGCTGCGGACATGTTCCAGCAATCTTGGGAGGAGGAGAAAGGCTACACTTTTCCCCCCTTCGCTATGATAATGAGATTATCCCCAAAGTGCACCGCCTGCAGGCGGAGGTTGTGGTGATCACTCCTCTTTGGAGATCTCAGGTGTGGTTTCCAGTTCTGATGGAACTTTCCTGGGATTCTCCAATCAGTTTACTCTTGTTTCCTCATCCTCTCTGGGATCTGTCTGGGAATTCCCACCACCTAGTCCTGGAAGGCTCGCTGACCCTAACGGCGGATTACTGTGGAGGTTCGCATGTCCCGGGACTTTTGATCCAAGTTGTGTATCTCCTATCCAAAGCATGGGAAGGTTCCACTGCTAAGCGGAATCGTTCAGCTTGGTCCAGATGGATGAGTTGGTGTTGTTAGTAAAACGTGGATCCCTTGGGGGCTTCCATTGTCCATATCTTGAACTTTCTCGACTTTCTAACCACAGAGGGGTATGGCTTACAGGACGATCAACACCTTCCGTTCTGCACTGTCGGCGGGGCATTCTCTGATTAATGGTCACTCGGTTGGCGAACATCCGATTACGTAGAAACTCCTTTGTGGAGTTCGACTCTCCTTTCCCCCTGCTCCACGCTACTCATCTCTCTGGGACATGAATGTTCTGTTAAACCTTGTTATTTCTTGACCGAGTAATAGTCACCTTTCCCAAAAGCAATTGTCCGCTAAACTAGCATCTTTTATGCTTGAGATCTTGCTGCAGAGTATCCGATATCAGAGCTCTGGATATTACAGGCAGGGTCTTCACTCTGGAACAAGTTAACTTTTATCTGTGGAGGATGAAAACGGACTCCAGAGTAATTTCCTATCCAGCTTTTCCGATGGTGGTTACGTGCTTTAAATCCTATGAATCTATGACAGAAGATTTCCAACCTCCTTGAGAACATCAACTTTTCATTGCTCTTACAAAACCTCGCAGGGCGGTCTCTTCTCCAGTGATCGGCAGGTGGGTGAATTGGGCCATGCAAGAACCTGACATTAATACTAGTGAGTTTGGCTCCCATTCCACCATAGGGGCTATGGCCTCTAAGGCTTTTACCTTGGGTGCCCAGTTGGAAGATATCATAAATGTGGTGGATTGGTCTTCAGACTGTCTTTAAGTTTTTTTACTTTAAACCTCTTCATTCCATGGCATCTGTTGTGGCGAATAAGCTTTGAACTAGCGTAATCCTCGCCTCTGGTGCTAACATAGAATATAAAATTTCCTAGCTCTCGTAACAGAAAGTTTCAATTCTATTAAGGACACAGAGGCAAGGATTATCCACCCGGGGTCATAGATCAACTATGCCACCCCCTGTTCTGTGGATGTTTTGTTTACAATGTAAGTAATCCTTTTACGTTTCTCATTTTTTCTTATGTTTTAAAGTCAATGATGTGTTTCCCCTGATTCTTCCTGTGCCGATTTGTTTCACAGGCATGTTTTGCGGAGTGCTCATTCCTTTGTTTCATAGGAATCAATTCAGGCAATCAGGAGTAGAGGTTGATTTCTGTCTTCAAAGAGGTAGAATCTAGACTGACGAGGACCTATATTGGTGGATTTGCTCTGACGGAATCTATCCCGATGTTCATGGGCGTTCTAGTTTTGTTTGGTTATGGCTGCTGTTATAATAAAATGTAGAATGAATGTATAATCCTCACCTCTGTATCCTTAATAGAATTGAAACTTTCCGTTACTAAAGCAAGGACATTTTATATTTGCTCTACAACATTTAAATATGCTTTCACTTTTATGGCTTCATTATAATACGTAAGACTGCAGCATTGGTTTTGCATCAAGATTTTATGCAGCATTTGTATATGGACTGTGGTAAAATTGAAGCTACATGAATTGGCAGAATGGACTTTCAACATTTCTTTGAGTAAGCAGAAACATATGCACTTTCTTCTGTCCCTCTGGAACAGTGGCAATATTGCTTTCATTTTGGTTTCAGTATATTGGCTCTTGTGATTGAAACTGAATGACATCAAATATATTACAAATGTATAAATACTGTTACAAGTAAAAACAGACCTGTCAAGTTGCCCAGGTCAATGTGTGGTTGAGTTTCTCAAATCCATATTTTTTTCTTTCAATTTTGGGTCTTGTGGTCTTGTTTATTCCATTATAAAACAAGAGTATAAGCCCTAGAATTCAAAGAAAAAACATAGACTGGAGTACCACATCATGCATGGACAGGGGAAACTTGGCTACTGTGTTAAAAACGCAGGTGTTTGGGATAAGCTGGATAGGAATATATAACAGTGACAGGTACATTTAAGATTAAATGTGAGAGTATGTGCTAGAGAGTATATACAGAGTAATTACTATTTCATTTTTGGTTAGGCATGGCAGTATGCTGGAGAACACAAGTAGTGAATGTGAGAAAGTAGCCTCTTTCTACCATGGTTACCCCCACTTTTGGCCTGCTTGTGAGTGTTTGTCAGTGTGCTTTTAGTGTCTTACTGAGATCTGCTAGCCAGGACCCCAGTGCTCATAATTAAAACCCTACTTGTCAGTGTGTTTTGCCTGTCTCACTGGGATCCTGCTAGCCAGGACTCCAGTCCTCATAGTTTGTGGCCTATGTGTGTGTTGTCAGTAGTGCTTAACTGTGTCACTGAAGTTCTGCTAATCAGAACTCCAGTGCTTATGTTCTCTCCACTTCCAAATTAGTCACCATAGTTTAGTGACTTCATATTCCAATTCCAGTTGTCACACTGGACCCCCCCTTATAAGTCCCTAATATATAGTACCTAGGAACCAAGGTCATTGGGGTTCCAGGAGATCCTTATGGGCTGCAGCATTTCTTTTGCCGCCCATAAGGAGCAGTGACAAACCTTTCTTCAGAACTGCCACTGCAACCTCATTGAAATAGTGCCCACACTATTTCACAGCCCTTTTCACTGCACTTAAGTAACCTATAAGTCACCTATATGTCTAACCTGCATTTACTGAAAGGTAAAGGTGCCCCCACGCTGTCCAGGGCTGATTCCCCAGACATCTGGAGTGCAGGGATACCATTACACACATGCCCTACATATAGGTCAATACCTACATGTAGCTTCACAATGGTAACTCCGATCATGGAATTGTCCCCTCATTCCAAATATGGTATTGGGGGGCCAATCCCATGCATCCTGGGGGCTCCACCATGGACCTCCAGTACTGCCAAACCAGCTCTCTGAGGTTTGCACTGCAGCTCCAGCTGCAGCCACCTCACAGACAGGTTAATGCCCTCCTGGGGTCTGAGCAGCACAGTCCCAGGAAGGCAGAACAATGTGTTTCCTTTGGGAGGAGGCTGTTACACCCTCTCCCTTTGGAAATAGGAGTTACAGGCTTGGGAGGGGTAGACTCCCAGAGCCTCTGGAAATGCTTTGAAGGGCACAGATGGTGCCCTCCTTGCATAAGCCAGTCTATACTGGTTCAGGGACCCCCAGCCCCTGCTCTGGCATGAAACTAGACAAAGTAAAAGTGAGTGACCACTCCCCTGTCCAGCACCGCCCCAAGGGTGGTGCCCAGAGTTCCCCCAGTGTGTCCCTGGCGTTAGTCATCTTGGCTTCCAAGGTGTGGGGACACTCTGGAGACCTCTGAGTGGCCAGTGCCAGCAGGTGACGTCAGAGACCCCTCCTGATAGGTGCATACCTGGGTAGGTAGCCAATCCCTCTCTCAGCGCTATGTAGGGTCTCTCCTCTGGGTACTTCCTCAGATTAAGCTTGCAAGACTCCTCCAGGAATTCTCTGCATCCTCTGCTTCAGCTTCTGACTATCGGATCAACTGCAAATTTCTCCAGGAACTGCTGTTACTGCAACAAAGTATCCAGGATGACTCCTGTGACCTGCAACTTCAGCTCCAGCCAGTATTTGCAACAGTTTCCAGGGTGTGCACGCTTCGAGGACTCCCTGTCTTCACCGTGTACCAGAAGAACTGAAGGACTTTTCCAAGACTTCTCCAGGAATCCTCTGCATCCTCTGCTTCAGCTTCTGACTGTCGGATCAACTACAGATTTCTCCAGGAACCGCTGTTACTGCAACAAAGTATCCAGGACGACTCCTGTGACGTGCAACTTCAGCTCCAGCCAGTATTTGCAACAGTTTCCAAGGTGTGCACGCTTCGAGGACTCCCTGTCTTCACCGTGTACCAGAAGAACTGAAGGACTTTCCCGTGGAGTGACAGAGTCACTTCCCGGCTTTTGCAGGAACCTTCTGCGACGACGACCGGTTCTCTGGGACTCCTCTCCTGACAACAGGCGTGCTCCCTGGAACAAAGGCGGTGGACCAGCACGACCCAGACTGTCCTAGAACCAGCTGCCCAACTTTGGTGGAGGTAAGAGCGTGCCTTCCCGGTTTGCGACAGTACCCCTGTGCACCCCATCATCTCCAGCTTCTTGGGCTTCTGTGCACTTCTTCCAAGAATCCTTCGTGCACAGTGTAGCCTAGGTCCCCAGCACGCCATCCTGTGATGCACAACTCGCTGAGTTTTTCTCCGGCGGCCTGGGACCTTCTTTTGTTGTGCTGCACCAACCACACTTTGCATCTTCTTTGTCCCTGTGTCCTTGGACTCCCGTGGGTGCTGCCTGGCCTTCTGTGGGCTCTCTTCAGTGTTGGGAGCCACCTCTCCCTCCTCAGTCTGAGTTGAGGCCCCCAGGTCCCTCCTTGGTCCAGGCAGCACCATTTTGACGCAAACCGCGACCTTGCTTGAACCAAGGCTTCTTGGACGAATCCAGCGACCCAAACTGCCTGCATCCAACATCTCGACGTGGGACATCTCCTGCACCACGCAGGAACCCGCAGCCATCTTCTTTGGTGTTCTTCTGCAGACTTCTTCTAACTGGAGAATCCTCTTTTGCACCATCTTCTAGGTTGGCTGGGGCTCCTGTCCTTCCTGGAATGTTCTGCGACTTCTGAACTTGGTCTCCTCTCTTCACAGATCTTCAGGTCCAGGAATCCACAATTTGTTGATTGCAGTCTTGCTTGGTTCTTGCAATATCTCTTATCACGACTTGTAGTGTGTCCTGAGGAAACTTGGAGTACTTTCCTGGGCTCTCGGTGGGGTACTTTACTTACCTCTGGTGTGTTCTTACACTCCCAGCACCCCTGTACACACTACACTTGCCTAAGGGGGAATTCATGATTCGCATTACACTTTCTTAGTATATGGTTTGTGTTGCCCATAGGCCTATTGCATTCTATTGTATTTTCTACTGTTTGCACTATTCTATGACTATTTACGTACCTGATTTTGGTCTCTAGTGTATATATTGTGTATAATACTTACCTCCAGAAGGAGTATTGTCTATAAGATGTTTTTGGGCTTGTGTCACTAAAGTAAAGTACCTTTATTTTTAGTAACACTGAATATTGTCTTTTATTGTGTATAAGTACTGTGTAACTATAGTGGTATTTCAGGAGCTTTGCATGTCTCCTAATTCAGCCTAAGGTGCTCTGCTGCAGCTACCTCTAGACAGCCTAAGCTGTTAGAATACTGCCTACATTTCACTAATAAGGGATAACTGGACCTGGTATAAGGTGTAAGTACCTTAGGTACCCATGACAAACCAGGCCAGCCTCCTACAGTGGATCATATGCAGTAGCATGCATACCTCTAAATGTAGCTATCCTTCAGAATTGACAGCAGAAGTTCATAATGCAAACTCAGCAGCAGAAACATTGGAACATGAGCAGAGTCTTGAACCTAAAGGTGTGAAAATGTGTCAGAAATTATGAATTCATATGCAGTCTTGAAAGTAAAGGGAAGAATACTAGTAGTGTAGACACCTGCAAGAGAGAAACAAGACTTATACTATTCACAGAAAATGTTTCCCAATAAACATGTTTTTTAGAAGATACTTGAAGACAGGAAAAGGAAGAAACATTCCTGACAGGTCCTTGTAGAGCATTCCAAATTCCAGATGTTATCTGAGAAAGATCTGTGCAGTGTTTTTCTTGAACAGTGGTGTTCAGATAATTCTTTGCCTTTGAGGTAGGCATCTGGTACTATAGCGGTTCAGAACTTCGACTATGAATCATGAAGTTCCCATTGTGTATCAACAAGTAGAGATTTGAGGTGTGTAAGATGTAGTCATGTTTTTTGGTGTTGATCACAAATTTCACCCTCTCCAGATTTAACTAGGATTCAACGCCAGTAAGGAAGGCCAACCCATAATATTGGTGTGTTATTACTATGTTCTCTTCTCTGTTGCTAATTTCGTATCTTTTGTTGAGACTATGGGCCCAGTTCACAAATTATTTTCAGCTGTAAATGTGTACAAGGAGAAAAGGCAGCCTTAAGAAAGTCACATGAATGCTGTAATAGGGCACCAAGTTTCAGCCATGGCTTTCCAGGTGTATTGTCACACCAGATGTGCAATCACAAAAGTGTAAAAATAAGTTCAGACAGTTCTAGAACTCTTTCTCTACTGTTACCCATTTTTTTGTTAATCTGGCATTATATGTTTTAAGTTTTTCAGCTTTTGAATCTGAAATCTTACAGATTTAAGTCTTGGCTTGCATATGGTATTAGAGGTGAAGGGTTCACCCTTTAAGATAATGGCAAGTTTTGCTACAATACCAGCACGCCTAATAGCTTTAAGCCAACTTTGGCTATTATGTGGGTAAGCTTTAGGGGTGAGCAAAATAAATTCATTCTTTGAACAACTGAATTACAAGAATGTTGGTATTATCCATTTATGTATTAATTGTCGAAATGGCTTGTTCTAGGGAGTATGTTAAGGAGTGTCCAGTTTACAATGACGTGGGTGTTATCAATGTACTGATAAAAGGGTGTGTAAATGTAGTCCAAAAAAAACATCTTTAGGTTCTTGTAGCATTTGCAATGTACCTGGCCTTTGATGTTATTGCTTATCAAGTTACTACAATCCTTTGTATTATCGGTCATAATTCACACATTTTCCGTAAATATCCTTGTATTATTCAGAAACATTTTGCCTATTAGATGAAAGTATTTCTCACATTCTCTGTAGATCTGTTGTTTGCAGCTTGATGTTCCTCAACAATCACCAGGACCATGGCCAGTTCAAAGTGTGCCAAGCGTATTCAAGCCTCATTTATATCCTTTGTGGTGGCCCAAAAAGCCTTTGGTGTAGCACAAGGACAGTTTCTACTGTACGTCAGCATATAATATAGTACATGAGGTGTAGCCCATGCACCCGGACGCTCCACCTTCCCTCTTACTATTTTGGCCGCTGTTGGACCTAGGGGGCCCAAGACACTTAGGCCCTCATTAAGACATTGGCGGCAAATGCCGCCTACCGCCACGGCGACGGCCGCCAACATACCAGTGCTGTGGTTACTGGCCGTCCATGCAATTATGACCGTAGCCGAAATTCCGCCAGAAGGCTTGCGGAATTCCGGCGACGGTCATGGCGGCAGACATCGGTAAGGTGGTGCCACACCAGCAAAACACCACACGGTATCATGTTCCATGCAAGCAGGTAAGTCGGGTTCTCCGACAGGAGAGGGGGGTGGGGGTGTTATGTGTGTGTGTGGGTGTGTGTGTGACTGTTTGAATGCATGCAAGCGTGTGTAATGCATGTGTGCATGAGTAGGTGTGTGTGTACGTGCATGTTGTGTCCTGTGATTGCATGTATGCCTGGATGTATGTTGTGAAGTGTTGCAGCGAGTGTGTATAAATTTATGCATGCGTGGGTGAATGTGTGTATGCGTGTGTGTATGGGTGTGTATGTATGTGCGTGTATGTGTGTGTATATGTGGGGGAGGGAGGGCGGGGCAGACCCCTAACAGTGCCAGGGAACAAATTCCCTGGCACTTATAGTGCCTACCGCCATGGTTTCCGTGGCGGTACAGAAACCACGGAAACCATGGCAGTGGGTGGTGTCATAATGCCATGGGCGGCCTAGTGACGGCTGGGGGGCTGGAGACTGTAGTCTCCAGCCCGGCGGTCGTTACCGCCGTGGGCGGGTGGTGTGTTAATATGGCGGTTTGGCTTTGGCCAAACCGCTAATCTCATAATAGTAGAGGTATGTACCGCCAGCCTGTTGGCGGTAACACCTCAACTATTGCTCTGACCGCCGCGTGTCGTAATGACCCCCTTAGTATCGCGTTTATACAAGACCATGTCAATAGCCTAGGACCCCCTTCTCTGCAAAGGAGCATGGGAGCAAGAACTGGAGGTATATGGGAGAAGCACAGTGGAAAATGATCTGCGCACTGGTACGCTTGGGATCCTGCAATGCCCGATTCAAATTAGTACATTTTGATTACATACATCATACGTCGCACCTTTACTGCTCCATAGTGATCTATCTGAATAGGACAGGAGGATGCCATTACTGCCAGGAGCAAAACTCTACTTTCCTGGACTTAGCCTGGCACTGTCCACCAATTAATGATGTCTGGAACAAGGTACTACAGTGATTAGGAATGGTGGGGTAGTAGGGGTCCATAGAGAGAAATTCAGTAACTTGCCTGTTGGATGATATTAAGAGACACAAAGGTAAGAAGATGGAATGGAAATTTGTACACTAACCCTGTTATTAAAGAAGCGAAGGGTTGCAGTCACTTGGATGGGTCAAGCAGGGCCCAGTGTGGGAGGTTGGGTGTGTGATGTTAGAGAGTGGGTGGTGGCAGAGGAGATAAGACTTCGTCAGTGTAGCCTATACTAGAGAGTTGCAGAAAATTTACAAATGTGGGAGACGATCCTAACCAGGTTTGAAAGAAGGGAGGAGGGATCACTGAATGTAACCTCAGAATCAACGGAATGAGAAACTACAAACGTTAATGCTTTGCTCCTTATAGTAACAGAAGGGGAAATGGAAGGGATATAATTGTGACAGATCCATGAAATAACGGATGTTGATATGTGGTAAAATATTAATAGCTTATGAGAGCGGGGAGGACGACTGTATCGTTATTGTTCAATTTGTATTGTACTTGTTGGTACTGAAATTCAATAAAGCAATTTCAATAAAAAAGCGTATTCAAGACTCACATAAGACAAGATGGGCAGAAATGGTTATAAAACTTTCCTCCTTGCAGGCAATAACTGCTGCAATTCTTTCAATAGAATTGTGTGTTTGAAGGGATGGTACCAACACCAGTGAAGATGATGGGGTCATGAGTCCTTTGAAGCTTTGGTTTGGGTGATTGAGAATGCCTCTGCTTTAGAACCTCTGTGCTGTACCGCCACTGATATACCACTGTTCTGGCATGCAGACTGGGCCTAATTTAGGAGCAACTTTCTATTCATGTCACTCAAATAAATTGGTTTCCTTTTAGTTTCAAGTAATATGGGTTTAATAGAATCGGGCAAGAGCAAAGATCACATAGAGAAGTAGGTCTCCTTTTAGAATGACAGCTACTCTCAGCTCGCAAGATATAGCCTACATTCCAATAATACAGCAAGTGAAAGACTGGGAGGAAATCTCAGTAATATGCAGTAGAAACAATAAAATCAGTGCACATAGATGGTACTGAGGGCCTGATTTATGAAAAGTTAGCACCGTCTTTGTGTAATTTTTTGACACAAAAGCGGCGCAAACTTCCAAAAATGTAATTATTATTTTGTACGTTTTCAAAAAATTTACGCAAAGGCAGCGCTAACTTTTCATAACTCAGGCCCTGAATACCTTAGTACCGCTTAAGTGTCCTGAAGCTCGTTAACGATGGATATCTACTGTCGAAGAGGAGCCTTCACTTTACAGCTTCAGAAATTCATGGCCAAGCTGAAAATAATACTAAGCTTTTGCTTAGATTGTCTGAATCTGTGTCGTGGATGTATGAAAGCTGTGATGTCCATAGTCAAAGCTCCTGTCTCTGTGTTGATTCTGGGATGCAGTGTCTCAGGAAAGATCTGTATCATCTATGTGGTTAGTGTATTTTCATGAAAAATATACAGAAAGCAGTGTATTCTAGCGTGCATGCGCATAGTAATGGAGTGTCCTATCGACCTACAGGTAAGTGAAGTGGACATATCCGTAGACGTCTGATGATGTTTTGTTTTTTTACCTCAAGAAACCGTTCAGTTTTACTCCAAAAACGCAGGAGCATTGCTCACCAGTTTTATTTTGGTACTGAATGCTCTGTCAGGAGGTTTCCTTTAAAATAGAATTGACAAAGTTGATGTTTGACTTCAAGCTGTGTCTGTCTTGCTATCAGTTTACACACAGTGCATCGTGTTGAGATTCTTGATGTGTGAAATGGTTTCCGAGATCTTCTTTCTCTTTGAACTATAGGAGCCTTATGACGTGGTGCCAATCGGACAGAGAAGAGCATGGTGTTGGTGCATGTGCTTTGGACTGGCTTTTATGCTAGCTGGTGTGATACTTGGAGGTGCATACCTGTACAAATATTTGACAGTGCAGGTAGGTGCCAGCATTTGTATTTTTGGGAAGGAAGGGGGAGCCCGACCTTACACCATTTTATTGCAAACACAAATGTATCTATAAAATGGGCTCAGCAAATGTCATCAATATTATTTGACGTGGCTTCCCTCGCAAAGCAAAGCCTTAGAATTTTTTTATTTACTATTTCTTGTGTAATTCGATACATTTCCTTTGCCATTGTGCACATCACCAGAGTATGTCCACAGGGAATCTTTCTCTTCTTCAGTTATTCATTGCCCACAGAAAGCAAGTCAATCTTTTTTATCAGACATCTTAAAACCCATTTTCAGCATGAGTTCCAGATTTTGTGGAGCTTGTTAATGAAGGCCATAATTAATTACGATGTATTATGACATCATAGACGTTTTAGGGCCTCTTTTGAAATGCTATATTCTACTATTTGTTTTATTTGTTCATTATTTTTAGTTAGTCACAGAAACCAGTCCCATTAAATAAAGTAATTACAAGGACCAAGACAACACATTTTTTAACTAAATTTATGAAAATTTACTTATTAACATTTACAAAGTTGTTTCTCATTTCAGTTAAAAACTATTAAATCATAGTACGTTAAATTCAGCCTTCGTTCCCGGATTGACGCTATACCTTATTCTGTTGTCCTAAGTGCTCTCATTTTTTACCAACCAACCTCCTTCTGGCTGAGGCAGTAGAAACGACAATAATCAGCATTTCAAATGAAAGAGCAGCAACAATTTAATTTTGTTTATAACAAGATGTCATGATGTTGAAAATCTGTTCTCTGGCAGCGGGTCTTAGTCTCCTCTGCCAGGCTTTTAAAAATGTACGTTGCTAAGGAAAATTGTCTGTTGTTGACATTTCAGTTAATTCTCCTGCTTATCAAAAGTTAGTCAACTGTCAGAGTTCTGGATGCTGTCAGGATTAGTGAATAGAATACAATCCCAGCCCTTCAGGAGTGAAATGTCTAGCTTTATTAATGGTCAGGGAGATGACTCATTGTCACAGGTAGAAGGTTAGTATTATGTGAGACACTTTTGAGACTGGGGAAAAGACAAAGCCTGAACAAAAACAAGCATACTCTTAGAGTACCCACTATGCCTTCCCACTGTTTTTGGCTTACCTACTTTTTTCCTGTGACAAATTCTTTACACAAAAAGATGGCCTATCTAGGTCAGCTAGGTTGGATTGATATCAAGCATTCAATGCTAGCGCATGGACAAAACATTGTGACTTTTGGCATCAGTATATTTCACAGGTCAGTAGGATAAGAAATGCCCTTTTTCAGCAGTCTTCTGGGGGTTTTTCCTTGATAGTCTTCTTCATTGTTAGAGCTTTTATGGCTGCACTGTCAGACGTACCGCCACATGAGCCAGCGTTGCTCAGACTGTAAGGCAAAAGAAACTATGCGTCAGTAGTGTTGCAGCTTGAGATTTCCCCTGAGGGGTACTTAGGTGAGTCTTCTCTCTTGTGGAGCTTGCTTCCAGGAGAAAGTCACTGCTTGAGATTATTCCCTAGTGGAGCAAGTTTGTGCTAATGAGTTGAGAGAGAAGAGCTCTTACGTCCTAGGAGAGGTCTTTATCTCCTGGTTTGCCGTCCTGCTTCTGCACATCCACAATGGCAGAAAGCAATAGATGCACATCAGGTTGATATTTGTGAGGAGTGGTTTAGGAGGTACCAAAGGGACATCCATTATCTACCATCAACAAGTGGTCTGCCTTGACGATGCCCTCCCATGACTCGAGGGACAGCGATGAGGTTTTGGGCACTGGTGAGGGGGAGCAGTCCCCTCCCGTGGTGACTCCCATGACAGCAGACAAAATTGTGTGAGAGATTAATCCAGGATGTGCCATCCCTTGGGTGACTGACGATTGGAGCCCCCCACTGGGACTCACTGAGAACATTGAAAGAAAAGATGGGCAACAAAGCCCAGTAGCACAAGGTGGCAAAACAGAACTGCAAGAACCAACTGGAGAATCAATGTTGGGGACACGCACTGAAGTCATGTCACATGTGTAGTGCAGGAGAGTCCGTCCTCACTTTCTTATCCTGGAATATGAATATGGGCAGCAAGCTCAAACGGGGAACGGTAACAAAATATCTGGGGAGGAATACATTAGACATTGTTCTGTTAGATGAAACTCACCTGTTGGGTAACAATTGTGGCTTCCTGGGTAAAGGTAGATACACATTATTAGACAATGTGGTATTCACGAGGGGCTTCTGGGTACTTGCATCCTAGCCTGTAAATCCCTTCCCTACCTCATGTCGGAGACATGGGTTGATCCACAGGTCTTTTCAGTGACTACAAGGGGCATATGGCTTGGGGAGTAATGGTATTTCCCCCTGGGACTTCAAGCCCAGGATGTAGCCAAAATGTGGAGATGAATTACATCCATCCCCGAGGAACTGCTGGTTGTGGGAAGAGATTAGAATTTGATTCAGGGGGAACTAGACAGACTAATCAAGGGTTGGAAGATTCCCCGAGACGATGCTAGATTGAGGAACTTTCCAGGGTCACTGAGGATGGAGGACCCTTGGCGAGCAGCACACCCCTGTGAGAGGCATTTCTCCTTTGCGGCCAGCGCACTGCAGTCGATGTCCTATTTCACCTACTTTCTTGTCCCAGTGGAGCAAGTAGGCAGATGTAGGAACATGCAGTACTTGCAGTGGGGAGGTTCCAGACCACTCTCAGCTGAATATGAGCATCGAGAGCCTAGTAAGCAGCCTGTATTGAGGCCGCGTGGGTGGCGTTTGGGAGTTGGCCCACCAGGAATCCCAGATCCTTGTTCTGGGCTAAACAACATAGATTGTATGAAGAAATAAGACTAGGAAGCTGTTGGCATGGATGGCACGGAAGGAAAAGGGCCAGGGGTGGATGCCAGGGATATTGACAGGGGATGCCTGATAGGAACTGGCCCGGAGACAGCACAGGCCTCTGCTGGCTATCTGGCAACTCTCTATGGTCAGGGGTGGAACAGCGGCCGGTCAAGAGAATAGAGTGAATTCCTTTGGGATGGTCCAGTGGTGTGCCCAGAAGAGGGGGCAGCAACATCACATGATGGAGACCTGCAGGAGGGGGGAACTAGTGGAAGCACTGATGCAGTTGAAAGGGGGGTAAGTCACTGGGCCCTAACAGATTTTCGGCAGAGTTCTTTCATTGTGTGAAGCGGCTGGTGGTGAAACCACTCCACACAGTGTACATGGAGGCATGATCCCAGAGGATATTGCCCACAGATCTTTACCAAGTAGACACTGTTTTGATTCATAAATCGGGCAAACCCACGGGCTTATGCTCCATGACCCAGCTGATCTCTCTCCTCAGTATCATAACCAAGGTTATGTTGAAGGTCTTGGCGAATCACTTGTTGCCAGTGATACATACCATTATAGCCCCTGACCAATCGAGTTTTATGCCATATAGTTCTACCAGACACAACCTCGAATGCTTCTTCAAATGTTTAGCTTGGGAAAACTGCTTTCAGGAGCCAGCAACTCTGCTGGCACGCGCTGGAATGGCCCTACTATATGTATGGAGCTCCTGTCTGGTGCTTTGGCCCCTCTTTTTGAGTCTGGGTTCGGTTATTGTACACTGGCCCTACAGCTTGTGTCAGGGTTAACAATACCATCTCGGCCAGCTTTGCATTGAAGAGGGGGCGAGGCAGGGCTGCCCGCTGTCCATGCTACTCTTTTCAGTAGCCAGGGAAGCAGTGACGCGTTGGATCCACAGAGATTCCTGTTGCGCGACTTGTGATGGGAACATGACTGGGAAGACGCTCTCTCTCTGTATGCAGACAATGTCTTATTATACTTGGCTGAGCCGGAGAGATCCATTGAAAGGATTTTGGAGATTATTTATGTCTGGTCTCCGCATAAACTGGGACAAATCTTGTCTCTACCCCCTTGCGAAATGGAGGCCCAAGAGGAGTTTGAGCTGTTCGGTCCCTGTTGAGGAGCAGGGATTCAGGTACCCAGGCATTTACATCACCAGAGATTGCCAGTTATTCTACAGTAATCTCAACAGGTTCCTTGGAGAAAAGGGAAAGACGTGGGTAGACAATGTAAATTGACATTATCTCTGTTGGGGTGTGCAGCACTTTATAAGATGATCTATTTACCCAAATTCCTGTTTTTTAGGTCCAGGCAGCTTCTTTAAATACGTGGTGGCCACAACGAGATTGCTGTTCTGGGTTGGCGGGACCTGGAGGCTATCACAGTTGGCCTTGACCAGAAAGGCTCAGTGGGGTTATCTCTATCCTGGACCTTCGCCTATACTATTAGAAACACAGAAGGTTGTGGTAACAATTGGTCATTCACAGAACAAAGAAAATCCTCATTGGCAGTGGATAGTAGAGCTATGGCGCCGGGAAGCTATATTAAACAACTATATGGCAAAGTGCATTTGACACACCTCCCCCTGCTATGGTGGTCAGTGCTTGCAGAAGGGCCACAAAGAATATCGGATGGCAGGGAGTCTTCACAGTGAAAACTCTTCCTGGGATGCGGATATACTGGCGCTGCTACAGAGAGTAGAAGAGGGGGACTAAATAGGATCTCCTGGTGATCTCGAAGCTTGGGGACCTATGGAATGAAGGGGCCTGATCCACTTTGAACTACTACAGATTGAATACGAACTGATGGGGAGCCAGTACCTGTGTTATATTCAGAAGTGGACCTCATTAAGGGATGTGTAGGTCACATTGAGGAAATCCCGGATGAGAGCCCTCTAAAGTTCTAGGTGGTTTGCGCCCCCCTGCACAGATACACCATATCAGCAATGTACAATACTCTGTTTGTCAACAGTACCCCGCTACTCTGGGACCTGAGAGAGAGTTAGGAGGGTGACCTAAGTAGGCTTGAGGATGACAAGAGGGGAAAAGCCGGTCGCTACCTTGGTGAGGTGGCAATCCAGGCAAATTTTATGCTTTTCCAACTCAAAATAGGAGTAGTCGAGGTTGCGACTCTTTGCTATGGGACGGTGCTTGTTTAGCAGGTCCTCCAGAGGCTCCCTGTTGCAACGCATACTGATTCACATGATACAGGATTTTCCAGAGCTGAGGCCCTTCTGGATGGGGGTAAGAAACAGGGTGTCCAGGGTCACAGATACCATAACAGACCATACCTCATACCAAAACTCACTGTGTTAGGCATCTGGGGTGAACAATCACTGGACAAGTATACCCCTCTATTCTGCAACATGGCTATAACAGTGACTAGGCGGCATGTGGTTCAAAAAGCGAATGGTGCCGGAGTCCCGAGAGTGAGGTCTGGGTCCGTAATATGGAATGGTGTATGAGGGCGGAAGAGCAGTTCTACAATGAAAGGGCCTGTCCAAACAAGTTTGAGAAAATTTGGGGAATGCGGGAGGCTCCTAGTTAGGACATAGAGTGAGACCAGGAGGGAGCAGTGGCTATCAGTTGTGGGGGAAACCCAGTTGATAACTGAACTGCCCTGGGAGAGCATCAGGCCTCGGGTAATGGGCCAATAGCTATTGACTGTGAGCCATGGCGGGGGGAGGGGTTGGGCATGGTGTGTCTCTGTTTACCATGTGATGCCTATGGGGGTGGGAGCGGTAAGAAACGGTAAATCGTCGGGGTTGTTTGCATCTCTACCTTAAAGCACAATAAAATGTTTAATAAAAGATACTTGTGAAGATACTACGGAAAGAACATAATCTAGTCTGCTAAGAATGCCCTGACTTCATTACCGTGGGACACCTAGTAGAGAACAAAGATATGCCTCAAGCATGTCTTTGCCGCTGTGTATGAGCGTACCTGTACGTCGAGCAGTATAACACATGTTCACAGATTCTAGTGACATATCACAGTAAAGGTACCAGTTTATGGTTTCTTTAATTTCCCTTTCTTACAAGTGCTGTTAAAGGAAGGCTATTTAGAATAATTTTATTATGTAGAAGAAGTAATGACTTTGGTTCTATTAGTGCTGAGTGGGCTTCCTGTCTGTCAAAGTCAATTTACGACACGTGTACTAATGTGAATTGCTACAGGATGTGTTAGCTAACATTTTCTATGGTTTCACTAAAATAAACCTTTTGTCTGTTGGATTCCCCCTGATTTTTGGAAATGTTTTTAGAGAGTAGTATCAAGTAGACCTTTATTAAAATAATCCATTCATGATTATTTCTAGCGTTTCCTGCACTGCTATATATTTTCTAATGATAAGGTATCCTGTTAATACACAGTCATATTTCGCCCTAAAGTAACAGATCACGTACCTCTGCATCCATTCCAAAAAGACATGAAAAGTGCATTTTTCACATAACAAAATACACAATACATCCAACACTAATAATAGAATTTTAAAATAGGCCTAGACTTGTATAACAGTTAGTGCAAATATCTGTCAGAGTTTCACTTTTTCAATTGATAACCCATAACCTGTTAATAACACTGCAGTATTTGACAAAAATAATTTTGTCATCATGGTGTAAGCCACACTCACATTATCGTTCTTTACATTTCCTGTTTCATCCCTTAGGGCTCTCCTCATATAGGCTTTCCTCTCCCTCTTTCTTGAGAGATCTCTCAGTTACAGCACTTACGTAACACTGTTGTTTGAGTAGGGGGCATGTATGCTTAAGCACACATGTATGACACTCCCTAGACAAGGAGGACTGGGCATGCCAAACCTACATCACTGCTACAAGGCAGCCCAGATATGTTCTGTATTAGAATGGCACTGTGGAAAGACAGACAAGATATGATGGTTCATCAATCAGAATCTGACAGCTTGCCCGCTGGGGAAAGCCTCTAGGTCCTGAAAAAGCAATAAGGTTGAAATGTGCAGATTTCACCCATAACCAGGGTAACAAGAGAGATCTGGGATAGCCTGGTGACACCCAAAGAACTTTACTATGTTCCCAACTCCCCTGGACCCTTTTGTTGGGAAATTAGACTTCGCTTCTTGACTCAATAGAGCTCAGTAACAGCATGGAAGACACAGGGATAATTCAGGCTCTGGGACTTCTATCACAATGGAGAATTGTGCTCATTTGATAACATCAAGACTACCAATGGTGTCTCGGAAGGAGCAATATTGTTACCTCCAGATTAGACACTGGGTTATACAGCCCCACATAAATGAGGGAGTAACACAGGACGGAGCCATTCACAGGATTAGAAAAAATCTTAAAATTCTTACAAAACAATTGCATGAAATCTAGTATCCAGAATCTATGCGCAATACTTAACACAAACCACCTCATTTGTGCTTCACTTAACAAGAGCACCTGGATACCCTAACGGATGATAAGTTGTGCCATACAAATCTGCATAACACAACAAGAGCACTGGAGGGAAGAAACTTTGTCTCTTCATCTCACAAACTTTGGGACAACATCTTCACACAGGCAAACAACTTTGCCCACCATGCACAAGGATGAAATCCCTCTACAAGTTTATATATTGGTGGTACTACACCCCACTACGCCTGCATAAGTTAGATAGGATGCAACCCATGACGTGCTGGAGACAATGCAGGGTACAAACTTGCATATACTATATGCATGCCCGAAACTCAGGGAATTATGTGGGTATGTGCTAAGCACAATATCTCATATTGAAGTAGGGGACACAGGCAGAAATCTGGCATCTTCTAGGGATTCCATTAGCAAAATCCTACCCTTTACACTCGGTCAAAGGGAAAGAAATCTCATAGCTGCTACTAGCCGCTGAACAGACCAGACTGGAACTATGGGGAAGTACATTGTTACCAACCCTGGAACTGTGGTTTCAGAGACTCTGGCATCAACTTGTCCATGACAAAATAGCATATGAACTAAAAGAAGACTCTCCGAGATACATCAGAATGTGGGATCCAGTTCTTCTATATTTGAATGAGAATAAAGGGTTGTACTGTTCCAGCAGGCGTCATGTCCTGGGTCTGCGGGACAGTGAGAAATGTACGTTAAAGAAGTTTCAAACATAACAGAGGATGGGGGTGTGATGGCTTGGGTGATCAAAACAGACCGATCTTAAGCAGAGATCTTCATTGAGGGGCAGACGTGGGTTTCACGGTGGGTGGTTGGAAGGGGGAGGTTTTCATACCATGACGGCTATGCCTGTCTCAATTTATCTACTAATAACACTGACTAACACTATTGAAACCCAAGTATTAGTCCCTAGGTGCTCGACTCTTTCCAAATTCTAACATTTTCATTTTGTTAACAGAGAACCTAAGACAATTTTTAAGTGAGTACTGCACAGTAGTGGATTTCAATGTTTGGAACTCGCTTGGTGCTTTGTAACACCAGTATCAAAGTATTGGCATACAATAAAAAGGGTAATGTTTAATTAGTTCCAGTAGTAATGTAGGATGTCATTCATTATGAAAACTGAAGATTGCTGGGTAGACAGCAAAGGCTTGTGGAAGTCTTCATGTGAATAGAGGGGAGAAAGTGGCAAAGTGTTGCTGGTATTTTCTGATTAGTCTGTTACGGTAGAGCTAGTTGAGACTGGAGGTTGACTGGAGGTTAGGTGGAGGCGTTTGCGACTGTTGAAAGATGGTCAGTTGTAGTTGTTGTGCTTTGTTATATCAGAAGCTGCTGACATGTCTTATGTGGGTCAAAATTATATTTGAGTTGGTTATTTAAACCAAGTCATCTGTGATTGCCACCATCCCTGTCTTAGCGCCACAGAAGGAAAGGATCTTGATTTACATCAATGCAGAATGACGAAATAGTCTAGGATTGACTGCAGTCGTCTTTGCTGTCAGCAGATTCGCTTTAACGCACAAATAATGATTTTTCAGTCTGGGCCTAATACAAGCTAGTTTCGGTAGTTGTGGTAAGATGCCTTGTAGGAAGACAAGGAAAGTCCTTGCAGGTTCTGAGACTTGGTTAATCTATTTTTAAAAAAAATGTAGGGATGAGTGAGCTAGGGAAAAGATGGACTTGAGCCTAAAGATGGCCTCCTTGGCTTCCTTCAGCCAGAAGCAGCAAGAAAGCTATAAGCCCCTGAACAAGTCAGGACCCTCAGAGGTTAAGGTCTTAAGATGTGAACCAGAGTGAACCCTCCATTGAAGTCAGAACTTGGCTTAAAAACACCTGAATACAAAATATTTTAACCTACCTTCAGCTCATCTCCACACAGACAGAACAAGTGTTCAGCAAAGAATGTAGGCCACAGGTTCCTCCCTACATCTGACTGAACATTGCCCACATCGCCGCAACCTCAGCCTTTTTTCATACCATTTGTATTTACTTACCACACCTTCAGAACTGACAGATAGGCAATGTAATCAAAGTCTTTCACCTTAGTAGGTGCAGCAAGTGCTGTGTATCTCTGGACACGTGTTTCTGGGTTTCGCCCGTCATCAGCAGAGAGCACCATATTTTGTGGGGTTGCTTGAAATGCCACCAAAAGTCTTCTCAGGTTTATGTACCACTCTGGCGCACAGGTGCCTCACCAAAGCTCGTCAGCCCGTTAGCCCGTTAGCTCAAGGGAGCCGTCATTTGACACAGTGCAAAAAAAAGGGAGCACACTGCCTATATATTTGAGGAAGCAAAACAAGCAATAGCAAACCCAACAAAACTGGACTTGGTAGGCCTACAATATTTGTATGTATTTCTCTTTTTGCAGATGTAGATAGGAAAAGTGTAAAAGTAATAAGTAAAACATGTAATCATCTAAAAAGGGTGTGTATGTGTTTGCAAAAAACAAGAGGAAAAAAATGAAAACTGAGGTTATCCTCCCCGCTCTGATACTGAAGTTGACTACTTTTTAGATCAATGTTTATATTTGCAAAATCAAAATGCCTTCATCATTCATAGTAAAGGGAGTTAAAAGCTGAAGTAGGTGGACCCATTGACCAATTGCCCATGCAGTATACTGTAGTGGAAGCAAATGTGAATGGCACTTGAATGTACAGTTTCCCAGCTTTCATGAATGAAAGTTTGATTTCAATTAAGCATCCAGAGGCGATGAATATGCATTTCTTTCTCCTTTTTATTTGCTCAACTGACCAAGAAACAACCATAACAATACAAGTATTACATTAGTCCTTCAAACAAATACTAGTCCACCAATCAACATCTGGGATTTCATACAAAACAGTTCTAAAAAAAAAAAAGTGCTTTCTCTTTGTTCGTGATTCAGCATTAAAAAAATTCTTCCCACACATATCTTATGTTGCATCAAATAATTGAATCATGATCATCAAACTCAAATGATCGAAATAAAGCAAATCTGTACTTAAAACATTCATAAATCAGTCCTCCGAAGACATGGGTACGATCCACCTTCCATGCGGTGCTAGGCAGATAATCCTTGCCTCCGTATCCTTATAAGAAGTGAAAGTTTCCTTCATGAAGGCTAAGAAATGTTATATTCTGTGTCAGGCAAGAGGCTCAGATTATGCAGATTTAAGGCTTATCACCAACAGTTCAACTCCCACTAATGAAATAAAGTAGAACTTTTTGAATGTTGGCTTTGAGGACCAACTAGTTACTTTCAAAATACCTGCCAGGCAGCTCCCCAGAGCAAAAGCCATTGATGCCGTAGCCACTCTTCCTGAATATCCACAAAACGGAAGGTGTCAATGTCTGCTTTGCTCATGTCAACCCCACAAAATTAAATGATGGACGTAGGTTTGAAACTTTTCAAACACTCACAGTGCATGACCCAGTGGACCCACCTCGCTACCATGGGATGTTAAACCAGTCTATATGATTTCATAATAGTGGTTAACAATTGTCGTATGCCCGGGCGTTTGACCTCCTCAGTTCAGTCATGTCCTTATAGGCCCTGAATCATCTCACCACAAACAATTTTGGGTTGTTCAGAAAAGTCAGATATTGGACTATCTTGGTGTTAGACTTGGTTTACTAGACACTGTAAATCAAACCTTTTGTGGTAAAGATCGTAGATTAGTGGTACCTAACATTTTGATTTCTCTGTACCACCACTTAATCATTAATGGAACCCGGGGAACCTCACTGAACCCTTATTAGAACATTGGAATGTTGGCATGTCCATTGAAGACAATGGACTGCTGCGGGCTTTTACAGGCCGGTAAAAGGCCGCAGCGCCAACATTCCAATGTTCGTTTTGTTCACAGCAACAGCTGTGAACAAAGCCTCACGGAGCCCGAGGGGATTTAAATCCCCTCGGGCTCCGTGAACATTTTTTTTTTTTAATAGAACATTCTGCCCTGTGTGGCAGAATGTTCTAATAGCCTTAGAACCCGCCGTAGCGGGCACTACCGGCTATTAAAGTCTCTCTCCCTTGTTAAATGCCCTCGCCTTCGGCTCAGGCATTTAACGCGGGGAGCGGGCCTTTAATAGCCGGTAGAGCCCGCTACGGCGGGTTCTAAGGCTATATTGTATGGGTACTCAAACATTTTCCCATGGGCCAAAATGTTTTGTCTCTGATGTGACCAAGGGCCGCCTTAATGCTAGCTGTGTGGCACTCGGGAGGAAAAAGTTCCACAGGGTGGTGCCAGTAAGGTGGGTGTACTGGAAGCAAAACATGTACAGCTGCTTAATTGCACAATGTGAAACCAGAACACCTGGAATTAATCCCAGTTGCCCCACTTTACCAAATTGTGTGATCCTAGGCAATTGTTTTGTTCCACTTTCCCTTTTTCTTCCTTCATTATTATTGCATATAAAAGGATGTTGAAATACATGACCTAGATGTGCAAAACCTTCTCCCGTGTTTGATTTAATGAGCTATAATGTTGTTCGTGTATAAGAGGAACACAGCCCAAAGAGTGCACTTAACAAGTGACTTGCATCTTAGCTCACTATTGACACTGCTGTTAGGGTGGGGAATAAAAATGAATGTAAATTCATGTTTTAAAACTATCGCTTAAAAAAAAATAGTTCTCAACGCACTGATAAAATGTGATGTACGAAGGTGAAACAGAATATATGTTAATGAAATACACTTTCTGAATTTTAAATTGATTTTATCATAGTTTTACATTTTTGATGCAAGAGGTCTTTACAAATAAATGTGTTTCTGAAGTTAAACAGTGCAGGATAACCTAGTTAACCTTTAATATAAGGCTTGTTTCTTTATTTAACTTCTTGGTCAATGTTAGTGCTGATTCAAGAAAATGGTAGCCCAGTGTTGCTTTTGACCTGGAGGCTGCATGTAAAGGTCAGAGGGGCTGCACTTTGAGTATGACTGCCTTATTGGAACCTGAGGACCCCAACTGAGTCATTGCTGGAGGCTGGGGGCCGACCTAAGCAATTTCAATGAATTTAAGCGACAAACAATACACAAAAATATAGAAACAAGCATACATCAGACAAATTAATGGAAATATTTGTCACAAACAAATATTTTTTTAAAAATCTAAAATTAATTTAAATAGGAAGATTGAAGCTGTTCTAAATTCAATTTAGCCACTCATTATCCATACTATACTCTGTTTGCACTGCTCCACCAATCAATCTGAGGATACTGACTTCATTTTTAGACTCCAATTTAAAATCCCTTCACATTTACAGAAGGTTTTACATTTTTCAATTTATATTTTGCTTCTTTATAAATACTTTATTAAACTGTTAATATTATTTAATTTTCTCATCAGCCATGAAACCACTTGATTAGGCATTGCCGACCCTGAGGGGTCATCAGACCACAAGTAAAGGACCACTGTCCTATTTGATATGTACAATGCTAACTCTAACACTCTTAAAGATCATGAGACATAATTAAATTGCCAGATTACCTGAAGTTTCTCTTCTGTACAAAAACTGATTATCCTAGCAGAATTCCAGGAGCTTTAGGACCAAATTCACGTCCCCACAGTCTGTTGTACTTTGGTTCCGGGAGCACTGACCATCTGCTTGGTCAGTACTGCATCTGTTATCTCTGACAAAACATTCTAGATGTGCACTACATCTTCCTCCATCGGATCCAGATCTGTCCAATACACAAAACACAGGACCATCTGACTTGTAGTGAGCTATAGGGTTAACTGTGAATTCCAACCACGCTTTTTCAGCAGGTTCTGCAAGATCCCCGAGATCTTCCACGGTCTCCAGCAATCGTCCATGCCCTCAATTGTAAAGTTCCTTCCCTAGCTAATTGGTGCACGTTTCCATGAACATCCTTCAGAATGTTTGGGCACTGAGGAAGAATGATTGGAGAACTTGAAGAAAGTTCCAAAAGAACTGGAAACCCAACTTCCAAATTCAGCACTGCTGTCACTAGCACCAAATATGACTTTTATCTTCTGACCTGTGCTGTAAGTCTTTTACTTATCAAAAATGGCAGAAACACGTATGATAAGGTTTGACTCCGATCCTTGAGTTCGGTCTCCAAATGTAGAACTTAAGAAGTTGGTGATCCAGCTGGGACACACATAGGCCCATCTGTCATGGACCCCACTCGTAAATTATTCTCTGAAATACTCCAGTTTACAGTTTCAGTGCACTGAAGTTGTGCAGGTGCCTGGAGTTCCAATCCAGTTCTCTTCCTTGGCAAGTAGTTTGTAGTGATGGATGTCCTTCTGTCTAGGCAGACGTGCCAAAAGTCTTTTTGATCCTATACTCCCCTAGTTTATTTTTGTATTGGACTGCCAGCACATTGTCCATCTTCAGTGGAATCAAGCATAAGACTTTTTCCATCATCATGCACTTCACTGCAAACAATCCCTCTAGAAGTCAAGGCAATTTAATATGCATTTCCTTTTTTTTTCTGAAATAACTCCACATTAAGATCCCTAGATGGAACAGCATGTGCCTGTTTACAACCATGTCCTGTACGGAATCGGAAACAGCCTTGCCATCCTAGGCTTCCATGTGATACGACCACCACTAGATCTCCATCCTGGCCTCTTCTGTCAAGTGAACTTCCATTACGAATGTCAGTCCCACCCTAAAATATGAGACTTTGAACTCTTGTAGTGCAGACACCCTGAGAAGACAGCTTGTATTGAGTACACAAATATCCCTACCAGCCTGGCCAATTACATTAATGAGGCCTGTCTCTTTTCCAGCGTTCTCTGCACGCCCCTTCTGATGGCCATCATCTTCTTTGCGGGAAGTTTTAGCGTCTCTTCGACCAAATCTATGACAAAGCACAGATAAACCATTCTTTTGAAAGGGGTCATTTCTAATTATTGTACATTGACAATATATATCCCAGATCTTCTAGCAGGTCCATTGTCAAGTCCCACTCCTTCAGCTGATGTGTGAGCTTTTGATTTGTCGGAAGGATTGTCTAAATAGACGATAAGTTAGACACAACTTGCTTGTAGAAATTCTATAGTTGACTTAAGCACCTTTGTTAAGTGCCATAGTGTAGAGGAGAGGCCAAAGGGTAATACTCTTAACTCATACACTTGTTATCTACACACAAATTGGAGAAACCTCCTGCGGGGGACAAAAATATGGATCATCAAGTGTGCTTTTTTCAGATCTAATATGACCATCCAATCATTTGGTAACCGAATGTCCCTTAGAAGGAACATGCCTTCAATTTTAAAATGTGAGTAAGCCAACCATTTCTTTCTTTCAAGCTGATCGCTAGGTAATGACCTAGGTCCTTCCTTCCACCAGAAAAAAATTGCTAAGAAATCTCTTTGGGAAGAACAATGCAAGAATTACCCTTGCACAATAAATAAAGTACCTCTTGATCTGCTAGGTACTGCTCTATTTCTGAGAAGGAAAGGAGATGGGAGTATCATCCCACAACGGAAAGATTGGTATTCTGCTTATCCCTCTATCCTTCTCCCTCCGGATCACCTTTCTCTCACAGTGTGCCCACTTAGTCACTTCCTTCCACCATCTGTACACATCTGGGCCCCCAGCTGACTTCCAACTCATTTGTCAGCTTTCTACGAGTGAGAATTAAAGCAAATCCATTAACTTGTTGGTGACCTTATAAGCAGTGTTGCGTTTGTGGAGACCCAGCAGGCATAGCTGCAGTGTGTATTCAAAGTGTCTATCCATAGCTCCCCAGATAATCCGCAAAACTGTATCTCAATAATGGGTAAGCACAGAGCAGTTCCACACATGTGGTAAAAGTCGCCTCACTCTATGGCACAGCGGGGGCATGCCGATAATGTTCCAGGAAACCTAATGTGTATGCGTTGCGGAGTAAGGTTTGCTCAGCGCAGAAAGTAAAACGGAATCAATTTAAATGAGCATTGTTTGACACAGTGGGGGTGGAAACTAACGTCCTATTCCAGGCTGCTTCATGAAAAGAGGGCCCAAGGTCTGTCACCCACCACTGGTGTAGCAAAGGCAGATCTAACCAAGCTCATGTTTTAGACATTCCATGGACCCAGAGCCCCACCAAGTCCACACCTTACCAGTCAATGCCCCATACAGGAGAAAATGCCCAGCCGGAAGGTCATAAGAGTCCCCCAATTCCAGGAAGGGGATGAGTTCACCTCCTTTATACAGGTCACCCTTTATAGTGAATCCCCTCTCGGTTCACGTGTACAAGCCCACCCAGTTCCCCGGTAAAGGCCAGTATTTCGTAGTCAGCATTGGGAGTTTGGAGGTATAAGGGGCCTTCGTGTGTGTACTTTAGAGTGCCTTTCCCCAGATGTGCCTCACCATTATAATCAGTATGTTCTCATTACGCACCATTGACGTGGGATGTGGTGTCAGTAAAATCAGTTTCAAAAGATCTGGGGACTGCAGGCCACGTTCTCTGTGACACAGGGCGTCCCATAGATGGGAACGCCACCTGGCCACCCGCTGCAGTTCAGGTCTGGGGCTGCCATTCCCCCTTTGTCCACTGAAAGCTGTAGCTTCCTGCTTCCTTAGAGCTACTCATTGTCTAGAGGAGCCATAGTACAAAGACAAGAGTACTCCATTTAGAAAGAGCGGTAACACTACCATCTTTGAGATCACTTTCTGGGTGCACACTGATAGGGGGAGTGTAGTCCTGAGTGTGCCAGCACGGCTATAGCCTTTCCATAAGCCTTTCCATAATTTCCCTTAAAGCGTATTTCTGCCGTTCTGTTAATCGCCACACCTAGGTATTTAATAGCAGTCTGCTCCCAGCACAAGATTTTTTAACCCACGTTAAGCATAGGAAGGAGGCTATAGGAATCTACCAATCACGGATCCTTATTCTTCTTGGGCAAGGATATTATCACAGCATCTCACAGGGAGGGCAGGAGCAGACCCCACTCTAAAGTCCCTTTATAGACGTCTGTCAACATAGGGGCTAGGGCTGCTTCATAAATCTCGATGGGGAGCCCATCTGACCCAGGAACCATACCCAGAGCCAGCTCCTTGAACGCACCCTCACCTCCTGGATAGTAATAGCTGCACCTATTTGCTCTGCAATCGTGGGTTTCAGGATTGTGGATGAGCTATATACTGCAAAATATCCACTTCTGTGACCACTGTACCTGCTGTATACAATTTGCGATGGTACGGAGTGTACACCCTATCAATCTCTACCTGTGAGAACACATGCTGGCTCCTCTTGGAGGAGCCATGTCAGCATACTCCTCGGCTTCTCTTTCCGCATGGGCCCGTTTGATATACACCCTGTATTCATACTGCTTCAGGCGCTCTACCAATACAAATAGTTTCTACCTTTCCTCCAGTAGCCGAACCCTACCTCCAATCATCGCTCCCAGATCTGGGGGCAGATTGTCAATTACTCTCTCCTGTTCTTGAATATCCATGTGTAGTTAGGTGCGTATGCCCAGTTTATTAGAAATACAATGTCTCAGCACGGTTGTATGATGGAACAGCGCCTTCTATTGCAACGCACGCCGTGACCACAGATATGTTAAGAGGATGCCATTCACACACACAGCCTTTACCACGCATACTTTTACAACAAATTACATTGTAAAAGCATGTATTTTAAAGGCAAATGGTGGCATGCTATGCAACCTACGCTAAAACAGTATGCTCCTACCCTCTCCCCCCTCCCTGAGTCCTGAAATTGTCCCCTAAGCCCAAAAAAACACAACCACTCATCGTCCCCAAAATCTGTATGATAGGGGCACTATAAAATATGAAATCAAGTAGAATACTTAATATGAAGAAAAAAAATCCACTGCGTATTATGGCGCTACTCAAAATGAAGGAAACTTTGTTGGGTATATTTAGGTCCAAACAGGAAATGCTTAGTTCCTATGGGCGTATTAAAGAGTACAGAATTTCAACATTGTTTTGAAGAAGGAACTGCTGACAGCGCTGGGGGCTGAGTTTGCTCATGCTGTCTGCGCAGCTTATAAAATCAACTAATTTTCTCCCCACTTCTTTTATGTATTTTGCCGCCCTCAACCTAAAACCAAAGCCGCCAAGCCCTTAAACTGTCACCTCCACCCTAAACCCTAAACCCGCACCCACCCACCTTTTCCTAAAACAGTAGCCTCACAATCCACGGTGCAGGTCGTTCTGAGGAAATTGAAAGATCTCTCCGTTTCCTCTGACAACCCATTTCTTTTACTATCATTACCATGCATAATCCTAGCATTGAAAGCATTCCTACCTCACCTAATTGGCAAGGTTGTCCTAGTCCGGACGAACAATGACAACCATGCATTATCTACAAAAATCGGGTGGACACATTCTCTACAATTAACTCGCCTATCTCAGATAATTTGGAAATGTGCTTTGCATCACATCATTCACCTGTTAGGTCAGTCATAACAAAGAGGTACTCCAAAAAAGAGAGGGTCCAAAGACACAAACTTCCTGTGTAGAATGCCTTATTAATGACGTGGGAGCTTGGCCAGAGGACATGGACCCAAGTCCTCCACAAGAAATACAATGATAAAGAAAAGGCAAGGTCCCACTTAAAAAGTCTTTTTAAAGTCAATATGCCATAGGTTCAGTGGATTTGATGTATGAGATTACGACAAAAAGCCTTTGTTGCTCCAATGAGAATTTTTATTTCAGGAGACAAGTATCTGTTAGGTCAGTACCTTCCAGTAACAGACGACTTTGCAGATGTCCTCAGCAGGATGCAGCAACATGTCCACAAGTGAGAACTCCCCCCCTAAGTCCTCCTTCTATAATTTTTTAGATGGGGGGTTCCCTCGAGTAGATCTCTTTGCAACCATAGAAAACGCCAAATGCCCAAATTTCGCATCCAGGTTCCCACACCCACTATCTAAGGGCAACACACTGTAGATTCATTTGTCAGGGATATTTGCCTATGCTTTTCCCACTCTCCTTCCATTTCTAGCTCAAAAGCTAAGGCAGACATTGCTCACTCTAGTACTAGTGGCTCTGACATGTGAACCAGGGCTGACGGGCCCAATATTACTGGACCTTTCTGTAGTCCCCCACAAGAAGATTCCCAACAGGCCGGACCTTTGCACTCAGAACCTTGGAGAGATGAGGCACCCAGATCCCAAGGCTCTCAACCTGGCGATTTGACTCCTGGGGTCATAAATTTGGTTACCTGAATCTACCACCTGAATTTATGGCTATTCTCAGGGAAGCTTGTAGTCATGCCACACAGCTAAATGGAAGAGGTTTATTTGTTACTATCCTTTTAATGCCACTGTATAAAACACTGTATTTTACCTGCTTCATCTACAACTATCTGGGCTAGCATTCACCTCCATATGGGTACATCTCACTGCATTAGCTGTCTATCTACAAAATAAGTAACACATGTCTCTATTCAAAATACCAGTCATTAAAGCCTTCATGGAGGGGCCTGAGAGTAATTACACCACGGGTTCCAGCTGCACCTTCATGGAATCTTAACATTGTTCTTACACGACTCATGGGCTCTCCATTCGAGCCCCTGCATACCTGTCTCCTTCAATTTCTTTATTGGAAAGTGTAATTTGTAATTGTTATTACCTCACTTAGATGTGTTAGCAGGCTTTAGGCATATACCTTGGAACAAACTTTCTTCCAGCTCCAAGGAGACAGGGTGGTCCTATGCACCAAACCTAAATTTCTACCAAAAGTTGTTTCTGACTTTCACCTCAGTTAGTCGAGTTACAGTTTTTTCTCTCAACGAGAATTGATTGTGGAGAGTGCTCTCCACACATTAGATGTCAAAAGAGCCCTTATGTTCTACAAAACAAAAAGTTTTAGAGACACTAAACAACTATTTGTTGCTTTTTTACCACCTCAAAGGAAAGCCTTTATCCAAATCAGGTGTTGCCAGATGGATAGCTAAGTGCATTCAAACATGTTTCGCTGAAGCCAAACTAATTCTTACCTACAGCTCCTAGAGCACACTGTACTAGAAAGAAATGAGCGTCTTTGGCTTCCCTAGGAAACATTCCAATAGCTGACGGATACAAAGTAGCTACATGGTCTACACAACTTACTTTCACAAAACATTACTGTGTGGGTGTTCTAGCACACCAACACGCTAATGTAGGTCACGCAGTGCTACGCACACTTTCAAAAGCCCTTTTATGATACAGAAAGTGTTTTCCAAGTCATAAAGGGACTTTTGTACATGGTCATGCGCCATTCTGTGGTATTAACCCCTGTGTTTTTGTAAATTGCAGCGTTTGCAACCTAAAAATGGTTTTGTGCATCTGGTCCCCTAGTTCTCTAACTTAGTTCTAAAGAAACTCTTATAAGAACCCACATAGTGATAGTTACTAAAGGAGCATTCAGCAATTGGTGAAAATAAACTAATTTCTATTAAAAGCCAGTACTGAGATCTGTGGGCTTCCAAAATCCTTGATCACTGAAAAGCTTAAAAATGTCAATCACCTGCTGTCATTTTATATCACACTCATCTACCCATCACCATATGTCATGTCTCTATCAATCTATCCTCCATTCCCACTCTGACTCATCCCAAATCTTTCTAGTACTTTCATCTCCTAAATAACTCTGCCTAAGCTATTCCCTCCGCTTTCACATCTAACTCACCAAACCTCACTTTACTACCATGATCTCCCAAACAACCCTACTGTATTCTCCCTCATTTATCTCACCCTGCTACTATGACCTCCCTAACCCCTTCCACAGACTCCTCCCTCCTCCATCCTCCCTTTACTCACTTCAAGCCTAAGTCCTATTACAATAAACTCCCAATTAACACTGCTGGATTCTTTCCTCCTCCACCCCTCCATTACTCCAGTCAATCTAACTAACAAACTCTCATATCCACTGCTCAAATTAACTCATAATAATACTAAAACTGTACTCATATTTCCCTATACTAATCCACCACTAATTCTTGTTGGGTTCCGGAGTAGCGTGCAAATCGAGGAAAAGCGCTTTGACGCCTTGTCAGGGGTAGTAAGCGCTATATATTTATACTATTACAGTACAATACAATAATCCTTACCATGCATACCATTGCAAGATCATTTGTTGTAATGGTATGCATTGTAAAGGCTATTCGTGGTAATGATGAATGTGTTGTAAAGCATGCGTATTAAAGGGTAGTCGGGGAAACAGCTGTGTTGTAATGGCTGTTTCCCTCCCAGCACCCTTACCTTGAGTGCCTCCCATTCCACCGCAAGGGAGGACGCTGTGACCACATGTCCCCGCCACTAGTTGTGGATCACATTCTCCAATGATGCTTGGAATGCAGGGCCTTCCAGAATGGCGGGATCGAGGCACCATTTTGGGACATTAGCCCTATAAGGTGACCATTGGTAATTGCAGAGCTGGAGTTATGATCAGAGTATGTCCTTTCTAAGTACTCTGCATCCACCACTCGCTCAGCCAAGGTATCAAAACAAAAAATTAATCCAGATGTACGTCCAGTCCATGCAACCAGAGTGAAGGAATAGGCCTGTTCCCCGAAATTACGTGTCCGCCAACAGTCTACCAGCCCCCTATGCCCAATCCACTCTCGAAAGGACCCTGCTATT
This sequence comes from Pleurodeles waltl, assembly GCF_031143425.1. Lineage (NCBI taxonomy): Eukaryota > Metazoa > Chordata > Amphibia > Caudata > Salamandridae > Pleurodeles > Pleurodeles waltl. The sequence continues at coordinate 1,148,466,142 of NC_090447.1, read as the reverse complement.
TTATGTGCCATGGATGTTGACAGCGGGGATAAGACCTGTTCAGTTGGAGAGCTGCCACACAATTAAAATCCCCACCAACAAGGGGCCAGGCTAGTCAAAAAGTCATGTTGGTCAGTGTTTGGGGCATATATATTTAGCGGTGCAATGTCCTTCCCATCCAGTCAACCCATTGCTAAAACATATCGGCCCGCGCGGTCCACCACCACCTTATACAATTGGAATGGTACTCCAGGTCATATCCAAATCAGGGCACCTTGTGCAAATGCATAGTAGGCAGTATAGTAAAGTTGTCCCCGCCAAGAGCCCTGCCCTCGCTGCCCATCAAAAAGAATCTCTTGCAGGAATGCTATCTACACCCCTCTACGTTTTATGTATGTGAGAACATTATACTGTTTTGACGGTGTATTCAGTCCCCTCACATTCCATGTAATCACTTGGACACTGTCAGCCATTGCTGTTTTAAAGCATGCATGAATGTGCTCCAGATCCTTCCCTGCCAGTTACCCACTGCAGTACCACCATCCAGTCACTTACCACAGCCTCATTCACCTCATCCACGCCCATGAAAAAAAACATAGCTAACCAACTGGATACCCACAACCCATTCCTCAGACTGTGATATGAACACATCCTGTCCCTACATCTGTAGGCAATGCCACAAACTAAAGCCCCATTATAAAGGCCAACAAGATCTATTACGGAAGGTTCTGTAGGGGAGAGAGACTTGCCAGTCCAATATTGTCTGCCCGAGCATTATCCAATAAAGAATCTTGTCAAAAAGCTGTTCCCCCAGCCCCATCACACTCTGCTCCTCCCCTGCCCCACCATAAATGAAGTAAGATGTACAAGGAAAAAACAACAACCCCCTGATTACAAGTCCACAGGTATAATCAACCTGACCGTAGAAAAGCAGCACAGCTCAGATGAGTTTGTCTGCCCTGTGTGGTGTAACTCCCGGCAGGGTGTTGTCCAGTCCTGGTATCACCAAGGTCTATGAGCTTGAGGAAGACCCCTTGCTCGATTGTGGCCAAGGAGTGATGATCCATCTCTGGATCCTAATAAGGCTGCCACCTCCACTGCCCTTGTCCGTTTAGCTGCCTCCTACTGCTTTGTGGGTCAGACGCCCTATGCCTGCTGGATCTCCTCTGCCTCAGTTGTTGCTATCCAGGCCATTCCGGTGGGGCTAATCGCAGAGTTGTCTTGTCAAAGAGTTCCAGCCAATTCCCATGCCACCGCAGTGTCCAAAAAGACGTGGGTCTCATCCTCAGCCTGTACTCTCAGGTGGGTTGGGGACAGTAGAGCATACAGTAATCTCAGCTCCCAAAGCTGCTTTTTCTCATCTGTGAAGGATGCCCTCTAGGACTGAACCTGAATGGTGAAGTCCGGATAGATAGAGACTTTAGCATTTTCCACAGCAAAGGGGCCCTCAACTTCATGCCTGTTGCAAAAAGAGATCTCTGACCCAAAAACTTAGTAGTCGAGCAGGCACTGGATGGGGTGGGCCCTGGCATGGGTGGTCAGGCAGGGTACTTTATGTGCACATTCTGGTATGTACAACCAGAATATGCCCTCCGGGGACACAACCTCCTGTAGCCAGTCCTCCAAGAAGCTAAACATGGATTCATCCTCCACCTTTTCCAGCAGACCAATGATCCTAATATTGTTGCAACATGCCCTCCTCTCCTGATTATCAATCCTGGCCTCTAGCCAGCGAGTGTGTGCCTCCAGATTGGTGATGCGGCGATCCATGTATGCCGCTTCTGGTAATAGGCTTTGGAGAGTAGACTCAAGGTTAAACACGCGAGCCAACATCATCTTCTAATCCTCCCAGATAAGGCCCAATTCCACCTCTATTGAGTTGATTTTACCCTCCAGCCTCTCCCCAGAGGCGTTGATCCCTGCCATCAGCTTGTTGAACTTGTCATCAAATCGGTAGGCCATGCTACTCCAGGTTGCCCTGCTTGATCCCCTCTTGGAGGATGTGCTTTGAGGAATCATCCTTTAGTCTCTGGGAGTGGCCCATAGTGCAGTGCGCAGAACGGAGGCAGTCCACCACATGCAACAGTTATGAAAATATAACTACATATAGCACTTCCACAGTGTCCGTGTTATGAGGTAAACCGATAGGGGTCAGAGCAGTCTTAAAAGAGGAGGGGCTGTTTACCAGCAGGCACAGGCAGGTATGTCTCCTTCCTACCCTGTGCTTTTCCAGCATTGACTCAAATCCGGCTCCCACCATCTATCCGACGACCAGGATACAGCTCTCCTCGCATCTGCGCGAAGCAGAACAGTGAAGGTGGTCACAGGCTGATCACTGCCCCTTCTTTTAGCACAGCCAGACCAGCAGCACCCTCCGTTGAGTGTGCCACTTCCCCACAGTCCCAGCAAGCTCTGTGGGGGGGTGTACATCAGTCTTGCAGAAGGGCACTGGTGATGTGTACCAGTAAGGAGGGCCACACACGCCCAGTAATCCAAGCAGATAAAGAAGGGGAGGGGGGTGCTGAGGAGTGAGTAAATCCAGGGGTCCCCTGCATCCCAGCAGTACATCAGTCTCTCAGACTCTCAAGTGCGCCCATCTCTATTCGCCCTGACTACTGGGGCTGCTATCTGCCCTCCAGCCAGCTCCATCATGTGGTAAGGGGGCCCAGGATGTGGCAGCAGCAATAGGGCAGGCGCTGCTGTGCCGTCCTTCTGGCCTCTTCTGTTCTAGCACCCGTCTAGGGCCACTGGCAAATGGAGAGTGGGCAAGGCCACAGGGATTTGGCACTCATATAGTTTGGTAAAGGAGGGTAGGCAGTTTGCAGCCCTCACAAGAGTAAAAAGAAGACGGGGTCCTCTCACCTGTTGCAGCCCGGGTCCCCGGCGGTCCAACTGTTTGTGAGGGAGATGAGAAAAGCAGCGGGCTTTGCAGCATTTAGCATGGAGCCACCATCTTGAGTTGGCAGGCAACTCTGATACCTCTCAGCTCTGCGCAGTCCTTGGTGGCGGTCCGGCCTGCTGAACGAAGGTCATCACATGCCCAGGGTCTACGCCCAGAGCACCCGCCGCAGTCGATGTCGGGCAGGTATCAGGGGCCGTACAGGGCCGGGGAGTCGCAAGGGGGGCGGGGAGCTCTTCCCTTGCACTGCCTAAGGCATGGCAGCAGGCTGCGCATCACCCCTGCCAGGTCCCCTCCACCCCTCACTGACTTCAGCTGTAGAACCCATGCATCCTTCCATTATTCCAACAAGAAGTGAAACATTCCCTCTACTTTTGGTTGGGGGAAAACAATACTCCTTTCCTGTGGTTCTTCTTAGTACGTTAATTCCCCCCAGAAAACTCCTCTGCTTCTGTGACCTCTGTCAGCTCCTAGGATTGGGAAGGAACCTTTTTCTTTTGATCTTGCCACTGTAATGACTTTCTACCTTGCTTTCTTTGGGATTCTGGAGAGTACGGATGACTGGTGGAGCATACCCTGTCTTTACCAGCGTTCTTTGGTTCAATTACAAATTTAGTTATCAAATTGGCCATTTTGCAATCAGTCTCCAGTGTTAGTGCTACCCTACCATCCAATAATGGGCTCAGGCATTCCGCTTTCAGGCATCCCCTGATGTCTAGGGCTTCCTGATGCTGCTGCTCACATATTGACCTACCTTTGCCGCCGGTGAACTGGTTGAATTGCCTTCCACCCTGGGCTAATGGGTGCCCTCTGGTTGCCCCGGTAAACTATAACCTGGCTCCTCTACTCGGTCCTTTTGGGGAGGTTGCTCTGATTCTTCCCCATTCCCGAGGTCACCCTTGGGTGGACATAAGTTCCATTCTCTCAGGAATTTCAAGAGTGGTCTTCAGCCTGCATCAGGTGGAGGGTCTTAAGATTTTGGCCTTTGCCTTATGTCGATTTTTAGTGCTCCCATGGAGTTCAGAGAGTCAATAAGGCCCAATGTCTTCCACATAGGCGGTGCATGCAGTATCTAGCCACTGGTAAATTGAGCTGTCTGCTCACGGGTTCCAGGACATCAGTATGGCCTTCTATAAGGATGCATCAAGAACATCCATCATCATTGGGGAGAAGACTTTGTTCCTCACATAACTCCTCACGCATTTCTTTCCTATATGCACCTGCCATGGTTTTCAGGTGAGGGCAATGTTTTATACCGGCCTATACTGTTCACTGGTCAAACTTCTGCACCATAATTCCAGAGTAAGGTCTGGCCTAAGGTTCCAAGTGGGGTAACACCTCCTTAGAAGGAACAGCCCTTGGCTATAAAGGGCAAATTAATACCCTGGAGCTTGTCCAGTAATTTTCTGTGTTTACAATTTAATATGTATTTTTTTTTTATAGAAGCCATTTTGAAAGTTGGCAGTGCTGGAGGTCGGTTGCGCCTCCTCTTGTCTCTTCCTGAAGGGAAGACCAGTGAGATGCGAGGACACTGTCGCTTGTCTGCACAGTTCCCGTAGCGGTGCAGAAGCACCACAGTGCTCCGGCACCACCAATCTGTCCCGCGGAAAGCCTCTGTGGTCTGGTAGGGGCTGTGTGCTTCTTTGGTCACTGAACCGCCACGGCAGGAGACAGTGCAATCCGCCCAGCAGCTGTGGCTTTTACTATCGTTGGCTTACTCACCGATGCACCCCGTCACTCCCCAATTAAAGGAGAAAAATCAGTAAACAATACCTTGACAGAAGAGCGTTACTACAACAGATATATACTAAATCAGACCTAGTTCTTGATAGTGCGCCATCAGCTGGGTAAACAGGTTGTGGTTAAAGGAGTTTGTGCTGCTAATTTGTAACATCTGTGCCTAAATATTTTATTTTCTCGGTCGGATCGTACCGCCACATCAGAAAATAAATTAATTTATGTCTCCTAAATTATTCAGGCATGTGTATTGGTAAACACTTTGGGCCCGATTCACAAAGATCCACTGCAGTTGTGGCAGATTCTCTGCCATGAGGATTCTCATGGCAGAGATTGCACCACGAGCGCAGAGCGTCTGCCATGACTGCAGAGGCTGTTTCTGAACCGGGCTCTGTCTGTTAGACTTCACGTGAGGCGGGGTCGAGTCCAATCACACTTCAGCACTCTGAAGTGGCCGAAAGAGCGAGACTGCTACATAAATAAATGCTAGCGAACCACTGAAGGCATGAGTGTTAGCTGAACTGTTAAACAGAGTAGCAATTTACATTGTTAGCCCTAAGGTTAAGAAATTTTTCTAGAAACTTCTAACCCTGTGATTGATGTGAAAATTACCATGGCTGTGTTAACATGTTGTCACATTCCTAGGTTGTTGATTGCTTATTTCACAAGTCTTCTGAAATGTGCACTGGAAACATTATTCAGCTAATCTTTTTAATAGTAATAGAAATCTCTGACAGGGACATGTTCTGTTTTCTGTTTTTTTTATATTTGTTTTTTTCCTTATTAATGTGTTTGTTTTTCACTTTAGAGTGATGGTTACTTCTGTGGTCTGAAGTACATCGAGGACGACATGAGCTTGACGAAGCCATATGCAGACTCCTCAACCGCTCGTTACCGCTCAATTGAGGAAAATATTCAGATCCTGGAAGAAGAGGGGCTGGAATTCATCAGTGTCCCTGTGCCAGATTTCGCTAGTAGCGACCCTGCTGACATTGTTCATGACTTCCACAGAGTAAGAGGAACTGTTTATATAACTAACATTGGTTATTACTTTTATAGAGAAAGATCACAGATTTTACTATCACTAATAACTCTGACTCTTTAGCATATGGTAAAAGAGTCATCCTACCATGTGTTGGCAGCAGATACACTTGCTTTGCACACTCCTGCCATTTAGTGTTGGGCCCGAACTCTCACTTTGTTTTTCTCGAGGAAGTCTTTTTGGTCCGCGTCTTATCACCTACTCCTCGAGGCATTGTGCATGTTCAACTGCTCCTTTGTTAGATTTTTTTTTTTTCCGTCCTTGGACTCGGATGGACTGCATCGGAGCTCTGAAGGTTTAGACACCCAAATGGCCTGGGGATGCCTAATGTCAGTTGGAAATGTGTAGAACACTTGGTTGTGGTCGACTTTGAAATTCTTCATCCTCCACTCCTGTCGAGAATGTGCATCTCTGGGTAATGGAGGCTAAAAGGGACCACTTATTTACAAAGTGCCCTCGGTGCGTGATGAAGTACAACTACTCTGTCACCCACGACGTCTGCAAAATGTGTTTGTCACAGGAGCACAAGGATCAGGACTGCATTGCGTCCTGGTCCTTGTGCTCCTGTTTAAAAACAAGAAAACACTCAGAAGCAGACGGGATCTGAGACTAGCTCACACAATGGAGATGGAGACAGAAGCAGAGTTCTCTCAAGAACAAGCTCACAGCAAGGGTGAGTTGGAAGTCATCATCACACCTGCTCAGGGGGTTACATCATGGCCAGCTCGCACTGTGTCACCTCTGATCAGTCCAGTGGGAGAGAAGAGTCAACGTGCAGGCACCTGCGTCAGGGCCCAGAATGAAGACAATGCCAAGGACCTTGAGTACAATTAAACCAGCCTGATTGAAGAAAATCTTACATAGCAATCCACGCCATGGTGCACCACAGCCCTCGGGCTCTGGTCAACATCGAGAGCGTACCTGGGAGCCAAGATGGGACAAGAAGATTCACGATCCCAATCTGGCGACCATGCATACAGGCCAGGAGAGTGTCTAAACAGCCGTCGACGTCAAGCCACACATCGCCACCGAAGAACCACCTGCACCAAGCCTTGATGCCAGAGAAGCACTTGGATCTGAAAAAACGCTTGGCGTAAAGTCATTCGGAATCCAAACAATCATTGGCTCTGAAGAAACAAAAGGAACATGGTCACTCTTTGACGCTGAAGAAAACCAACTCCAACCATGACAAAAACAAAAGTGACTTCCCTAGCCACAGCAACAGTACCAGATAATCAGGCAGCAGGGTCACAAAAACAAGTCTTACAAGAGGAAGAAGGCAATGCTTTTTAAGGTCTGCACAGGTATATGCAGGAAAAGCACCATAAGTAGTCATCCAAAAGACAGGGCCAACAATTGGATGTGCCACAGCCTCTACCCAAGAGAGTGGCTACTGAACATAGAGCCACAAGCCCCATACCTTTACATCACCCTCTATCCCCACACATAAGATCACCCTCACCTACTCGGGAAGATGAAAGAGGGGATAGCCCTGAGCTTGAGGAGTATCACTCAGACTCTCAGAAATATACCCACCTTAGCTCAGACCCATGGGATGACAATGACGTGGTCCTTCCGGGCACGGACATACAGCTGTCAATTTCAACAGAAGCTTCTCCACCTGATTGCACCTCCTCATATCCGTGTCATACATAAGGCTGTGGAATACCATGAGACCACAGAGGAGGAAATTGATTTCTTGGTGGAAACACTTTCAAAAACTGACTGTACGGTTCAGTATCTACAATTGGTAGGTTCTATTTTAAATGTAGCCAAGGACATTTTTAAGGATCCTGTCAAATCCAGGGTACTTACACCAAGGCTAAAATGCGAATGCAGGCCTTCTCCATCAGACCCTGTATATATTACGTGGCACCCTATTGCAGACTCTCTAGTTGTCACTACAGCTCATAAAAGAACTGGATTGGCCAAGCTCCACCTCCTGGCGAGGAGAGTAAATGCATTGATGCAGCGGGGAAAAGGGTGGCTACAGGATATGCCAGTCAATGGCTGATAACTAATTCTGTGGGGTTATTGTCACACTGTAACAGGGCCATATGGCATGAGATGGAGGCCTTACTGCAACATCTCTCAGACCAATACAGGAAATAGGGGGAAGATCTAGTTGCAGAAGGGAGACAGATATCAAATGTAGCCATGTGATGTATGTTAGATACTGAAGCACGAGGCATTCATTCATCTGTAATGCTCCGTAGACATCCATGGCTACGCATATCTTGGTTCAGACCAGAAGTGCTACAGCACAGTTTGCACGTTCCTTTTGATGGTGAACAGCTGTTTGGCCCAGAGTTTGACACAACTGGAAAACTTAAAAAAGATACAGGAACAGCCAAGTCAGTGGGAGCCTTGCATTCCACAACACAAAAGCAACAGTCCTTGTAGCTCTACCAAGGGAGAGGGGCCTCTTATAGTAAAAGAGTACCACACCAGAGAGCCCAAGCTACCAATGCTAACAGCAATATCACCAGCAATCAGGCAAAGGCTATTACTGAGGTGGCTATAAATCACGAGGCAGAGGTAGAGGTAAAGGAATGCCTATAATGGGAGCCTCTACCACTGAACAGTGACTCCCCAACCATTCCCCCTGACCACACATCACCTGTCGGGGGAAGGCTACATCACTTCCGTCAGTTGTGGCCAGAAGTGACTGACATCATCACTCACGGATATTGTCTGGAGCTCAAACAACAACCTTCTTAAACCCACAGCTTGTTATTTTCAGACAGCCTCATAGCTCAGTTTTTTGCTTTCCAGTCGCTCCCAGTGTTGCCTAAATGTATATTTTGTCGGTGGACCATCCCTAAAGGATGGAAGACTGAGTTGTCGTGATTTGAACTCATGACCTGCAGATGACCTCATATGTCCGTGATGAGCGCTCATTTACTGAGCCACATAACATTTTTAATAAGTTAGCTGCCGCATTTCTTTTGCTCAACTGCGCCGTCTTGTGGCACTTTTGAGGATTAGTTTATCGTTACATAGGCGATATTGTAGGGGGCTTGTGCAAGCTAAACCTATGCATGGCTGTGCTTGGTCTTTTAGTAAACAGCTGTTAGTGTCCCACATATTGTAATCTGCCTTGTAGTGTATTTCTACTCCAGCAAGTGCATGCACACCAGACTGTGCCAAATTATAGTACTTGTCACTTGCCATCACATATCCAGTTATAGTCGTACCGTTTCTTAAATCGTACTGTGGTTGAGATGCAGCACCTGGCATTATCATTTATACAAACAGCTGGTAAAGGCTTACCCCACCCTCAGCAGCACATGTACACCGTCAGTGCACATTAGTCAGAACCCCTCCTTGTTCGTACAACACTATTCCAGACTACATTTATTGGCTAAGGATTTCCCACCTTAACATCACAGCTATATCAAGCTATATTTGTACCTTATACCATATTTATTGTAGAAATTGTTTTGCAGCACAATTACTTTGATTTTACTTTTGTTGTCCTTGAGAAAGAAGAGTTCTGGACAAAACGTATGTCTGCTGCATCAATTGCGCGTATAGTACATTTTGAAGTGTCATTAAATGTATTTCCAGAACATTTATTTTAGAGGAAATTGAGTTTTTAAAAAGGCACTTTGTAAGATTGTCAGCACCCTATGAGTGTGAACTCTCCTATTTCATACTGTGTGAAACTACAAACCGCTGACATTCAGTGTGAGGGCCTCACCATTGTTTCTTTAGCACACTGGACTTGAAACAAGCGGAAATTCACTGTTTTCCAAAGCCTCCAGGTTTGTGTCACTTGAACTGCTCATTTGATGTTCCTTCTCAGAGGACGAAGCTACACTTTGTTTTAATTGTATTTTTCTCCATTCACCTGTTCTCCCTTTAGCCTTCCAACTTGTATTACGTTCAGCACGATTCTTCCAAGATAGTTCTAATGTCGTGCTCACCATAACAGCATCAGTTCACAGAGGATGACCTTCCTTTCTGTGCTGGCTGTTCATCCACTCCCCCAAACCCCAAACTTACCAGTGGCTCATTCCATCTAAGGCCCCTTTAGAAAACGACAAAGGCATGGCAGGACTGCTAAAACACTTACCTGCGTGATGCAGGCAACCTTCTTTAAATTGAGTTCAATTTTGCCTCAACTTCACCTAACATTTGTGCAGTTCTGGTGAGTACAGTAAAAACAGTGGAAGGTATTTCAGCTTCTTGAATGCAGTACTAAGGAAACGTTCCACATTCACTCCCACACAAACAAACACACACAAAATTCACCAGTTGTGAAACTGAGGGCACAGAAATTGTACTGCGCCACACTACACCGTTCTAGTCTATGCTACTGTACGACACTTCACTCTGTGCTCCTCCACTCTACGACACACTGCGCAGCTCCCTCTAAGTTCTTCCACGCCACTTACTCCACTCTGCGCCACTCTTCTCAACTCCGCTCTAATGCACTTTTCCACTTCACTCTGCTCCACTCCACGTTACTGCCCACTATTCCACTTTACTCTACTCTACTCTAGAATTCTCTGACACTCCACTCTACAACACTCATCTCCACTCTACACCACCAGACTCTACGCCACTCATCTCCACTCTACACCAACGTTTAGCCACGTTGGTGTACATCATGGCTAAAACACATTTGGAAAAGCCAATAGCTCTTGCATAGTCGAGACCTATTGGCTTTGCCCGTGCTTGTTCTGATTGTCCAGTTATTTTCCCCAGTGCATGGCTTCTGAACACCAGTTACTTGGCTTCCCATGACATTCCACTACTACTGCCTAGTTGTCATTTTTTCACATAGTATAACCTAATTTCCTCTCTTCGCATCATCTAAAAGTCTGGTCTTTCAGGGTGTCAATCGCCTTCTCCATGTCAGTATACATGTGACTGGTGAAGCTGGTTGTTTCTTAACCCCACATTTCTCTGTCCCCTCCTTTCAATTTCTTTAACCTCCCTCCATAGATGGCCTTGCTTTCTTTCTTGCCTACATTCTCATGCTATGAATACAATATGCCACTTTCATTGTGGATAGATCTGGGAAAAGCAACACTACTGCAGTCTTGTTTGCTGTTATTTGAATTTATGTTTTATTTTTTGCTGTCTCACCGAAGACAACTGAAGCTTGTATGCAATATTACCCAAAGCCAGTCTTTGCTAAGGATTACATGGCTGTAGCGTCAGTCTGAGTTGCTTTCCTCCCTTTCTGTGATTGACGTCACACAGGAGTTTGTTTGTTTTTTTGTTTCACCCTTGGGCGCTTTGTCATTCTGTTCTGCTACGGACGGAGGATTGCATACAAACAGAGCCACTTTAAACGATATAGTTTGCTGCGTTTTAGTGCCAACTAGTGGTCACTAGAAGAAAAAAAAAACGTCAGTTAAATACATTAATTCAGAGGTTCCCAATCTGTGCGCCGTGGCACCCTGGTGCGCCTCCAAAACTACCCAGGGGCGCCACAACATAAAGCCTCAATATTCAGAGTGCAATTTCTTTCGTTTTTCAAGCTGGCTTTCAAACATGTTTTGCTAAGATGAAACTCCTTCTAGTACCACTAGATGGCAGTGCGACATGCAAAATAGCACAGGAATTGCTCCTATCTGTAAGAGCAGTTAACACAAACTATGAGCAATGCAGAAATCAAAACAGAGGCACGTGTTGGACTTAAGTATGTACGGTGTCACTTTTAAGGAAATTGTGGTATTGTTTTAATAATATATTTTATTTAATCCTGACGGGCACTGTTTTTAGTCTTGTTAATGTTAGTTGGTGGGAAGACTTTTTAACATCTTTTGTAGTGTATGTATAAGTTCTTATAACTATGATAGTATGCAACATGTTTAATGCATAAATGTGTTTTTACTTTTTTGATATGGTGGGATGTGGACCTCCATCGGAGTTTTGTACCATAGTAAGAACTGAATTGACACGGACTGTGACACACGACTATAGTGAGAAGGAATCAGAGACTGCAGACACATACTGAGGTCTGAGACAGGAGAGTGCAATGACTCCATCAGACGCTAGACGAGACAGAAGCAGAGTTAAGATAATTGTGGCTGCTGGAACATTTAGTAAAGTACTTTAGTAAAGTACTTGAAAGTGAAATATAGTAGAGCTGATTAGTGGAGCTGCATTCTTATATATCAAAAGTGGCTCCTTGACAACTAGAATGGCTTGAAGGAGAGCTCCCTGTGCTGGAGGCAATTTTTAAGGAACAAAACATAGTTTTAAAGAAAATGATTATGCAGACCACAGTGCTGAAGAGCATTGTTTCTGTCTTAACCAATGAAAGTTTTTTTTTTATTTTTTTTATTTTTTTATTAAACAACTGTTATTTTGTTTTTAATTTTTCCTACATCTATGATTATAATACCTTCATAGTTCCTACCAAGTATTTTTGAGGGAACAAAATGGAAGAACTCCAGAGGCCGGTCTTATAAGCCCCCCCCCCCCCAGTCTCCCCCACTCGCTAAAACAAAAATAACACAATGGGGAGCAGCAGCCAACTGCCAATAGGTCAAGGGAGCCACTGGTCAAAAAAGTTTGGGGACCACTGCATTAATTGAATTGTCCTAGTGGACCTTACCATATCATCGGAGCGGTACAAATTAGAAGAAATAATACAACTTGGAAAAAGCAAGTATAGGTAGTGCGACTCCATCTCGCTAGTATTTCCAATGCTTGTTTCCATTTGTATTTAATCTTATTAAATTTGGTTACTTTTTTAAGTAATTGCGAAATTTTAGGGATTTACGTTAACTTGTCTTTGCTTTCTGGCTTGAGATGACATTACTTGTGGTTGTTTTTACTCTATCTATAGAAATGGCCTTTCATCAGTTTTGACTTACGGCACGTTGAGTTTTTTGGGGATTAACTTGTAAGGCTCCTGCCTCCCACGATGTTTCTCGTAAAACTGCTTACTGTCATATGCAGTGGTATGATTGTGTATAGGATTTTCTTTCTTTCACTTCTCCTTGATAAAAACATCCCCTGGCTTTTTCCATATTTTATCGTAAACCAGAATATAATATTTGTAAAAAAAAGACTAACATTGCCTGGAACGATCCAGCAATTTCAATCTTAAAAGGCGTGGGATGAGCAAGGGGTGCTAATAATGCTGAGTTAGCTTTCCTTCTTCCGGTATAACAGCGAATGCGGCTCTGCATTAAGCAGAAGTGAGCGTCCTTTGATAGTCTCTGGGTAGTGGGAAAAAACGGTTGGTGGTTTATTAGACTAATGCACCTCCAGGGATCTGTGTTTCACGGTTCGAATCCCGGCCGTTCCTCTCAGCCTTTTATCCTTCCCAGGCCGATAAATGAGTACCATATAATTGGGTAAAAATAAACATCTGTCATTTCATTTCCACAAGCCACAAGGTTTGGGTATGTGTTCGATTTACAAACACACGTTATGTTCTATTTCACCTGTGCGGGTGAAAAGGGCGAATTGGGCCCAGACTGCACGCTTGGTGGTAGGATTGTATAAATATTCAAAATCTACTTAGGTGTGTGTGTTTATCCAGACATTTATCAGAATTTGTGATGTCCTAAACTGTTTGTCGTATCTTTATATTGTAGGGACCTGAGTATGTGATATATTAACAAAAAAAGCATTGTGCTATTAAAGACAAAGTTTAAAAATGAATTTAAGAGAAAACATGATTTCACGTTCTTTCTTTCAGAAACTAACAGCCTATCTGGACCTCACTTTGAATAAGTGCTATGTGATTCCTTTAAATACCTCGATTGTTATGCCACCTAAGGATTTTTTGGAGTTGCTCATCAACATTAAGGTACGTTTAGACATCGATGTAGGTATTAATATTCTCTACACAAATGCCCGTGTTTTTGCTGTAGAAGCAGGTATATAATCGTGTGGTAGAGGTGACCTTGATGAGCTTTGCCATATTTATGTTTTGCTCTGTCAGGAAACCACCAAGATATTACTTCCTGTGGTGCTTGCTTCACGTTCTGGGTGCACCTTTGAAAGGACTGAAATCATGTAGAGTAAATGAATGTCTTGTTCCATAACAAAATACACTAAGCACCCCCAATCACTGACAATCAACTGCTAGAGTGCAAGTGGCAAGCATCTGCGAGGCCTCAGCAGCCCACTCAGTCACATCTCCTGGGTGAAGGTCTGAAATTATTGAAGTCATTGATTAATTTGGTAAATAGGAAGGACAACTAATGGTATTTTTGACATATATCTTATACTATTATATTTTTAAATGTGCAGCGTTATACATTTGATAAAGCAGTTTTTATACTTCACAGAACTACGGTGCAACACACCGAACAATGCAAACTGTCCCAATCAGAATTGTAAACAACGGCGACCCTCAGTCACTTTCTGTGCTGATCAGTATGCCCCGCCCTGTAGTCCCATCAAAGCTTAGTTCTTGTCCGCACCCGGAGCGTTATCTTGTAGCACCCAAGCCTGGGCCAGGTTTTGATGGTTTTCTAGTTCTCGCCTGCTCTCGAACCATGGCTCTGGAGACCCCTCTGGCTCCACATGTGAACTCATCATTAACTCTTACTTACTTCATCAGTCTCACTTTGCCTAAGGTTCCCAATTTGGTTACCCTTGAGCACAGCTCCGATCCCCACCCTAAGTGGTGGCTTTGGTTGTCCTTAGTACTCGTCTCTGATCTTCAGCATTTCCTCTATTCTGTTTCCCCCTGAAGCTCTTAATGCGCCCCTTCTCCAGACCCTGATGTGTACCTCCCTTTACCCATTTTGATGGTTGTGGCCATCCAGTTATCCTTTCCTGTCTGCCCTTCTGTAGCTTGCGGTCCTTTCTTGTTCCTTGGTCCCAGTCAGTCACTGCATGCACTGGGCTCCCAGCGTCCCCAGCATTACCGAAGTTGCTGTTTAGCCCCTTTGTGTGTTCTCATGGACCTGGTGCTCCTCAGGCGTAATTTCTGCTCCACTCAATCAGAGGTGCACATCAAGGAGAATTTGAAAAGGCCATTTTGAGCTAAATTGGCTGTAAGGTGTAATGACTGATCTGATTCTTTATGTGCTCTAAGACAACAGCCAACAGCAACATGATAAAAAAGCAAGAGTCTGTCTTTTGTTGTCCAACAGTGCTGCAATGGAGAACCTGGAGCTCCGATTGAAGAGTTTAACAAAAGACAGACTTGTGAAGTTACAAGGGGAGGCACATTAAACTGACTGTTATCCTGATTACTGGCGGCACTGTGACACACACTTTGCAGCCCTAATGCCGTTCTATTAGCAGTGAGAACCCTCTGTTAGGCCAAAAACGTATAGAACGTAGTCCCCCACAGAAGCATTTTGAATTGTAGTCTAGCCTACTGTTACGTGCAAGATTCATTTTTAGATAGGACCTATGATGGCCATACGTACCCCTTCAACTGTGCAACATA
Organism: Pleurodeles waltl; assembly: GCF_031143425.1. NCBI lineage: Eukaryota > Metazoa > Chordata > Amphibia > Caudata > Salamandridae > Pleurodeles > Pleurodeles waltl. The sequence continues at coordinate 1,148,451,103 of NC_090447.1, read as the reverse complement.
ACAAGGATTGTTATTTATCAGGTTCAGAAACGATGCGACTTGCATGTAATTTGTGCTGGTAAAGTAGAAAAGGTGTGCATTTAACGTCCTTCACTGCTGCTATAGTTCTGCTGAGGGATGCCAATGTTTAGAAAAGCAGTGAATTAGTAGCCACCAGATGTTGCATTGGTAGATTGCTGTACTCTTCCGGTGCTGCTGCACTCCTGACACACAAATACAAATTTGAAATACGTTTTGTGGAGGATCAAAGGATTTCCAGTTAAGTCGGGATTGGAACAGATTCTGAATGGGGAAAGCTGAAGGAAAATAACACAGGATGGAGGACTTTGCTAGGCACAAAGAAAGCAGTAGTTTGAAGCTGCCAGAGACAGACGTGGCTGCTGAGTAGATAGATGCGAGGGTAAGCCCTGGTCTTGACACTGAGCTGGACACTACTTAAATGGATAAACTTAAAACGTACTCTAAAACTTCATGCCCAAAGAAATAACATTTGCGTTCCTGAGCACCCTGAAAAAATGGAAAGCAGCCCTGTGGCAACATTTAATGAGAAACTGAGCAGATTTGTCTGGGGGCCAGGGCGTTTCCTTGTGGATTCCTCTGGGCCGACAAGCATCCAGAGTCTCTACTATGGAGATGAATGTGCTATTCGGAGAGCTGCAAGGGGAAGCGTTGTGGCCATATTAGATAATCACCACATTACTTTTTATTTGCTGTCCAGAGAGAAGGAGACGGGTTAGTGCTGTAAAGACAGCATATTAAATATGCCACGCTACAACCAGCCAACTTGAAGATAATCCTAAATGAAACCTGCTCCAGGCAGCCTGGAGGCTCTCAAGGCTTATCAAGTCAGTATAATGTTAAACAAATTCAGCTTGGAAGTAGCAGAGATGTGGAGTAACACTGTCAGGCTTGTTACACCACATCTCTGCTACACAGCAAAGTAGGACTCCCAAGACTTTTGTTTTGTTTTTGCTACAAGACAGTGAATGTTGCAGAGAGAGCTGCAGTGTAGTATGACATGCTTGCTTCCATCAGAGAGAAATAATCTGATCTGCTTCACAGCTGTTGGTGTAACCCAAGCCAGCTTCTCCACACAGTGCAGAAGAGTGTAGTGCCTGTGCTGCTGCTCAAAGGTCCGGTAGAATCAGGACTCCTGGCTGGTTATAATCAAACACCCTGAAAAAGGCCTTCCTTGAGGTCTGCCAGTGTTGTTTTGAGCACTTTGGGGGGCTGATATCCACCGGTCAACCTGGTAGGATGTATTTTGTCTCTGCAAATAATTAATGTGTTTTTGATAGGCAAGTAGTTTGGCAGTTCATCTGAGTCCGAATTCATACTTTTTAGTCTAGGAATTCTGATTGACTGGTGAAGGCCACTGGGTAGTGAGCCCTGTAACACAGATGGGTTTGGCATTGCACAGATACCTGCCATGTATGTTTTTGACATGCTCCTTAATGAGTGCTGTTGGGCATCATATGATTGAATACTTAGATTTTTCCTGTCATTGGGAGGACATCAGTTACGATTGTAGAAGTTAAATATAGAGTGTTGTCTAGAATAGTAGCAGGTCTGAAGGGTGATGCATCGAGGATGCCTTGGATCAATGTCTGAATTTTATCTTGAAGAAATTAAGTTGGCCTGTGTGGTGTTCTGGCTGGGTCAAAATGGCTTTTGAGCAAGTCTGATAATGCAGATAATGAATTAAATCTGCAATAGTTCTTCCACCTTTTTGTTGTTCCCATGATTATTGAAGGATATGGTGCACTCTTTGTATTGCCAAATGCCTTATAATAATCTGTTGTATGTATTTGATAACATTTTAGACATCTTCTGATCTAGACTTATATGTACTGGTTAACAATTGGTTAAAGCTATTTTTAGCATTTTTTGCGGTTTCATTTCCACTTTTCTATTTCATTCAGTAATGAGTTGTGGGAGTTTGGAATCAAACAGATGGAGAAATTGGGTCTCCGGGATCATGCGCCGTCCAAAAACATTAGTATAACGATGACACTGCGCCACCGTGGTCAGGAAGAAGCTCCTAATAACTTCTTTTTTTTAACTAGTCTGCACATGTATTGATAAAATAACTAGATACTTTATCACATATCACTCATTATGAGAGGTCTCAATAGCCCTATCAAAGTATCACTGCTCTCAGCATCATTAGGCACCTGAAGCAGGGATGTTGTCTTGCTCCAGGGGACACACCTCCTCTCCAATAACACAGAGATCTATATGATTTCATTACAATATCTGGGGCTAACATGATGCAGTACCTTTTTAGTGCTGCCCCAACATGCAGCACCTTAAAGAATACAGCTACATCATAAAACATTAGAATGCTCAGTAAAAAATAAATATCCTGGGTAGTCAGTCCTCTCCGTTTTTTAAGATGCGACGAAACACATCCTCGTTCTCTGCCAGTCTTTATATTTAGTTTTCTGAAAATACAAGATTTCAAATTAATCAAAGAAACATAAACCAAATCTATAACAAAACATGTAGAATGCAATTAAACTAGTACTTAAAACTTTATTCTCAAACGACATGGTTTTTGTTATTATTTCTCCACACAGGGTGAGGAGGGGGGAATAATGTTTGCCTCTGTTGTCTTTAATGAAATCAGGATTCTCTCTGTGTGTTAATTGGAAAATCGTCATTTCATTACAAGACCAGAGGCTACCATTATGCATGTGTAAAGCCATCCAGTGCTACACAACTTACATGTTCTACAGGGCTTAAATACAAATTGGCAAAACTGTTTGCATTTGGCCAATCTGCTAATTTTGAGATTTTGAACAATGATCCACCGCCCCAAAAGACCTTGCTAGCCATAGCACCCCTTAAAGAATGTGCCTCAAACCTTGAAAGATCCACACCAGCTTTACTCATACCATACATACCCACCTGGCTAACACAGCTGAAGATACTGCTTTATAAGGTCTGACATATGACAACAGCAGCTGATCAACTCCATGCACTCTGTACTCCAGAATCTTATTTTCATACATTCTCATACAACACACTACACATACCTTTTCACAGTCATGAAAAAAAGGGTAAAAGACTGATTCAGACATTGTTTTGGTTCTTTGTCACATGTCAAAATCTACCCCTTCAGGAGAATAACATCTGTTAGATATTTCTAAAGCTTTAATGTCTGAAACCCTCCTAAAAAGAAATTAGACAAAGTAAGCTTGCCAATTTTGTGGAAATTCGTTTAAGTGAAAGGTGATCATTACCTGGCCAAGAAGTAAAAGGTTTGAAAAGTGAGCTGATCCCAGAGAGACTCATAACGAGCCTTGGGAGGTCCTTTGTCTCACACCTTTCATAACTCATCTTATTATAGGGTCAGATCCAAAAGCAAAATTATTAACCAATGCATGACCTGCAGAAATAGCAGATCTATAACAATTAATTGTCCTGTATGTAAGGGCAGAGTTAAACAGTTCAGCAGATAATTGGCTACTTCGTGCACAAGAACCTCCACAGGATCAAAACTCCTTTCCATGCACAAACTACACCACTTTTTCCATAACCTCTGTAGCTTGTTGTTGTTTCCGGGGCCCAAGATTCATCCAGTAGTCTTTTAGGTTCTCCTGAAAGACCTGAATGTCTACTTGTACCCCTGAAATCTTCCAGACATGAAGGTTTATTTTCCCCTGTAAAACTAAAGGATGTCCCTTTCCTTTTGAATCCTGCAGAAGACCCCATGATACTGGAAACAACCGAGGTATGGCAACTGCAAGTTCCATAACCCCGTGAACCAAACTTGTGACTTTCAAAAGGAGGTTACCAGAATAATGCTGTGACATTCTGGCTTCACCTTCCTCAAAACTGTCTGAATCATGGCAAAAGGGGGAAAGGCATAACCTCCTCTCCTTCCCCAATCTTGCAGAAAATCATCCACTGCCATTTCCTGTAGATCGTCCCTCCAGCTGAAATAGCTGCGAATCTGATGTGTCAACCTTCTCACAAATAAGTCTGCTTGAATCAGACCCCCATAATGTGTGAATCAATTTGAAAATCTCTGGATTCAACTTCCAGTCGCTGGAATCCTGGAGAATCAGTTGACATAAAAGAGATTGAACAGGAAGTAATCTGCCTTATATGATCATGGCCCTGGAAATATTTGTTGGAATGGTCTGGAAAAGAGGAAACAGTTGGACCAATATGGAGACTGGATACAGGACTTTTTAGGGACCCGAAAGCTAATAATGCAATTGTTTCACTGATAAATACATACGCTTGAACGACACCGATGATTGTTCTCGTCATACAATATGGTATACTAAAAGCAGTGATCTGGGTGCACTTGCACAGTGGAGGTAACTAGACTTAGGAAAATAACAAAGATAGCCATGCAGTCCCAAGAGAAGGAGAAAAGAGTTAGAAGCTCAACACAAAACCACAGATTCCCTAATGACATAGCGCAAGCCAAATGGGGACAACTAGGACTATTAGCATTAAAAAAGGCAGAATATAAACTAGCCTGCGTTAAACAACGCTACTGTGAGCGTAATAACAAAGCAGGAAGGATGTTAACCACAATGTTAAAACACAAACTTGCTCAAGTATCCTGGGAATCTGGAACAGAGCGGAGTCTTGAATCCCCATCATCGAGATATACTTAATGACTTATCTGAATTTAACCAGGGTCCTTATGCAGCAGAGGTGATAAACCAATCTTTTATGAAAAGATGGCCTACAGATTGACTCCAAAACTTTTCTCCGTTGAACAAAGAGAAACATTACAGCAACAATTGTCACAGGAGATAGTTCAAGCAGGTCAAGCTATGCAAGTGAACTCAGACACAGGACCTGATGGGTTCTTACCAAACGTTTATAGGGAATGCTGGCCCAGCCTGATCTCTCCCCTTTCTAAAATCATTAGTTATATATTGGACACTGTGACTATGTCCTCTTCTTAGACTGAAGCAAACATTTCAGTTATCCTCAAACTAGTAAAAATCTGTGTCTTATCATCCCTTATGGGCATTGAAGGTAGATGCAAAGGTATATACCAGAATAATTGCTAAAATAGCTAAGTCAGTAATTCCCCAGTTGGTCTCTCTGGATCAGTCCGGACTTGTCATTAAAAGACAGATGAGAGATAACACTAAAAAGGCCTTACATTTGATAGACCTAATGAAGCATAAGCAAAGAGGGAAGTCAGCAATGCAGATCTCCCTTTGATGCGGAAAAGGCCTTTGACAGGAGCTTGCTTCAAGAAGTAATAAATAAAAGAGGATTTAGGTTGAGATTCCAAGCGATAGCTTCGGCCTGCTATCAAAACCCAACCTCCCACATCAGAATCAGTGGCCTGGAGGAACAGAGACAGGGTTGCCAGCTCTCTCTCCCCCATTATTTGCTCTGTTTTGAACCCCTAGTACAAATGATTCAACAAGATTGGCAGGTGAGAGGGGTGCATCTGGGTACTGGTGAATTTAAAATCTTGCTGTTTGTGGATGACTTCTTAATTTCCACCACTAACCCACAGGAATCCTTTCTAGCACTCCTTCACACTTTACAAGAAAGTATAACAGTTGTGGGCTCTAATATGAACCTTAAAAGTCCCAAACGCTTTCCAATATTAGTTGACCAGGAGTGGTTGGAGGTGAATTTCCACTTCTAGAAGAGCATCCACACTATAAAATATTTAGGTGTGCACTTAGCAGCAACTGTGTCTCATACCTATAAATCTAACTTGCCCCTGCTGCTGAGAAGTATTAAACTGGGCACACAAAAATGGCACAAGATGGCTCTGTCTTGATTTGCCTGGATGGCAATGATCAAAGTGACCATTTTACCAAAAATGTTGCTTCTATTTCATGTGCTCTCTCTAACTATCCCCCAGAAAATTTCCACCCAAATCCAGAAAATGTGTGTCAGTTTCATAGGGTAAAAGATGGAGTTGAGACTACCCAAGAAATTAGGATATCTCCCAACAAATTACAAACTTCTGGTGATCCTGAATATCACACAGCAGTATCAGGTGAGACACACCTCATTTTTTTTTTTTGTGTAATCCAAAGTGGAAACAGAACCTCAGTGCAGTCCCACCTTTCATCCCATGGATAGGGCAGCCAAAATGTTCCTTTCCCGTCACACAAATGCAATGTAAATCGGGGATCAGATTAAAATCAAAAGAGGCCTCACAACTTTGCCGGCTCCCTTTACTCCAGTACTGTGTAGTCAAGCACTTAACCCTAGCCTAAACGTTGATGTGTTTATAGCTTGGTCAGAGGGGAAGACGAACACAATTAGGTGATCTGTTCCAGAAGGGGACCAATAAAACCATTTGAACTAATATGAGAATAGTATAGGCTGCCAAATCCAAACCCCTTAGCAATGTATGCAAGTACACCACTGAGTAGTAACCCCAGAAATAAAGCCACTGCCACAGGCCCCATACACCTGTTTGAAAAAATGTACAAAAGACAGCTGATTGAAAGCATCTTGCATCTATATTATATCTCATCTTCCAGGAAGCTGGCACCCAAACACACATGAAAGTTCAAGCCCAGGGGGAGCAAGAACTGGCCAAATAATTCTCAAAAGACCAATGGCACATCATTATGGGGAAATATAGAAAAAGATTACACACACAGGGTCTCGAAGCAACCAAGAAGTCCTTTATAGGCGGCACTATGTCCCTGCCAGATTGCTTACCATTAACTAATAATGGTCTGGCAAATGCTTGCAAAACTGTGAAAGCAAAAGGTCCCTAGTACATTTACTCCGGGGATTTGAGAAAATACACAATTTCTGGACAGATATATTGAAAGCCCAATTGGATGACTTGAGAGTTCCAATACCAGATTTTTCAGTGACTGTGGTGGCCATTCTGACTTCAGCGGTCTTTTCCTCTGACCACCGAAGTCACGGGCGCCAGAAGACTGCCAGTGCTGGTGGTCTTCTGACCGCCATATTACTATAACTGAAGGATTTCCGCCACAGTTTGGGTGGAAATCCTCCAGTAGTCGTGCTGGCGGTCGGAGGTGCAGGGGTGGGGGATGGAGTGTGTATGTGTGTATGTGTGTCAATGTGGGTGAATGTACTGAGTGCGTGTGAGAGTGGGGGTGTTTTCTGCATGTGAGCATCTGTGTGTATGGATTTGGGGGGGTTGCATGTGTGTGTGTGCGCAGGAGTGTAAGGGTGTTGTGAATGCGATTGACTGAGAGCAGGGTATGCGTGTCTGTCGGTGCGTGCATGTAATGGGGGTGGGGGTTGAGTATGCGTTTGGGGGTAAGTACGGGGATCGGGGTGGGGGAAAGTACGGGAGCGGGGGTAAGTAAAGGGATCGGGGTTGGGGGTTCACTACTAGGAGCGGGGATGAGGGTTACTGGGGTGTTCAAGGAAGTGGGGGTGGGAATGTTGTAAGGAAAGGGGGGTAGATGGTAGGGAGGATCGGGGGCTATCTACTGGTGACAGGAATAAAAATTTCTGTCTCGGTAGCCTTTCCACCAGGGAGTATGTGGGAGAAAATTGCTAATGCATATGATTTGATGCTGCACCAAGTAAATCTAAGGAGTGCCATAAAAGTTCCTGCTCTGATGATGGGGTAGAGAAAATGCCTGAAGGATCCAATCCTGCGAGAGTTTGAAGAAAGAATATTCTTTAGGTAAAAAGGATTGATCAGGTCTTAGGACCACTTTGTTTTTAAAAAAAAAACGTCAGAAATGGGTTGTAATAAAGGAGGGCCCTTTACCTCTCCTATCATTCGGCCTCATGGAATGGCAACAAGAAAGAAGACCTTTAAGTTTAGAAATTTCAAGGACAATAATGTAAGGATTTCAGGTGAGGGGATTTGAAGAAAATGTAGGACTAAAGTCAAACCCACGAAGGGATAGTGGAATGGACCACTGTTCTCTTTAAATTGGAACTTTTCAATACGCGAGAAGCCAAAAAATCAAATTGGGAAAGAGAAGGACCCCCAGTAGCCTTTATTGTGGCCAACTGTTTAAGCACAGCGGAAACCACAAAACCAAGGTGTAAAACATCTGAAAGGAATTCCGAGACTCTCCCCACTTTAAAGAAACAGGGAGAAGACCTCTTGCAGAGCACCACTTAGAGAGATTTCCCTAATGTTTTTCATAAACCTTAAGGTTACTCTTCTGTCTAGAATTTTGTATAGGGGTGACAATGTGAGAAGAACACCGAAAGCCTCTAATCTTCGCCTCCCTGTCTCCAGACCGCCAGAGAGCTTTGGTCTAGAGCTTTCTCCAGTAACACAGTGTCCCTCGGGGCCTGGGAATATCTGGAAGATCCAAGAAGATTCCACTGCATGATGGTAGCAATGAGGCTACCATCACAGAAGCGCACTAGGCCATATTAATCACATCTATCCTCCTGGCTTGCTGACACCGAAGAAGTTGGTGAGGAGAGCTTTCTGGGGAGATTTAAAAAGATCCAGCCAGGGGGCCTTGAGTCGGTCCTCTGTCTCTTGGAACACATGGGCATAAAGACCGAGGAGGGGAATGTCTGGCTCAGGTGGTCTGCAAGCATATTCTCCCTTCATGGAAGATAGATCGCTGTCAGGGAACACAGATGTTTCTCTACCCAAACTCTCATCTACTATGCCAGTGCAGCTAACTGAGATGGTTCACATAGGCTCTTGTGGCTTGATTGTCTCTTCAGATCTGAACTGGCCTGCTCGTGATCTGTGATGCAAAATAAAGCAGGACCGTTAATACTGTTGGTAGCTCCTTCCAGTTTGGTGAATTCCATGGATTCCCTTGCAGTTCAAAGAACCCAGCCGGAAAAAACTCCTCATGTTGGCTCCCCATCTCGGATAGCTTGCATCTGTGGTGGTTGTTATTGGAACAGGGTAGAGAGCTGTACTCCAGTGTCCAGATTGGAGACAGTCACTGCTGCAACTTTAGACATTTTTCTGATGTGTACTGGGAAGTCATATTTCTGAGAATGTGGAAAGGAGGTAACAAACAAAGTGATACAAATGAATGTGAGCACAAGGCACCAGATACAATGAGGCTGCTATGTCTTCCTCTACCCTTAGCTGGTCTCGTGCTAGGACCTCTTAAAGGCTCAAAAGATTTTTGAGGCAAGAAATCCGTTTCTGTTACCTGTCTGGATGCGAGAAAACCTTCCCCAGATTGGTGTTGAACAAGGTACCAACAAATTGAAGATCCTGCAAGGGAAGAAGATGTGATATATTGGTATTTTTTTCAGGAATACGTGATTTTCCAGGCAGCTGCATATTTGAATGATGGCTTTCAGACCCTCTGAAAAAGAACAAGCCACCCAAGTAAGAGAACACCAACTGATCCTAAAAAATGGAGGTTTCCCATCAATGGTGCCAGTGTTTTGATGAAAACTCTAGGTGCTTAGGAGAGGCCAAATGGAGAGCACACAGAAGGCAAACTAGAGACAACCAAGGCTCTGTCGGGAATACTTTAATGACTGTATTCACTTGGGTGGCAAAGTTCCCTATGTTTTAATTACCTGATGATGCTTTTGGGGGAGGGGAGAGGGAGCTAAGGGAGGGACACAGGATGAGGGATGGGGCTACTCAGGAGCCACCTTACTTTATTTCTTGCTTTTCTCTGATCTTATAGTTGGTCAAATTTTTACATCTACACCCTGTTTAAGACACTTTTAACATAGTTTATGGAAAATTAAAATAGCAAATATTAATTTGCTCTTCAGTGGGTGCCTTATTCATCTGCTGTGTTGTCTTCTGTAAGTGTGGCCACTACATTTCCCACTTAATGTTGGCGAGCCGCAAGAGAGGTAAAACTCTGCTCTACTCTGCAGAATTTTTTGGAACTTCACGCTCCATATAGAAAAACTCTGCGAACTCCACCGGTAGAGCAAACGTCATTGCCCACCCCTTGTCTGCATCTCCTTTCCTGCTCCAAGGATAGCTCACCAGTGCATCTGGTTTGAACGTATTCATTCTTTTATGTTCTGGGTAGATAAAGTGTTTTAATTTTAATCAGTCATTCTAGAGACTTTTAGTGCATTATTCCAAATAACCCCCAAGTCTAGATATACTAGATAGACCACATACCAGGGGCCGGGGATGGGTGCCATTATTTATAAGAATTCTATTAAACATCTTACACAACCTCTGCAAATTCCCGACTGTGAAAGCCTGTCTTTCTCCTTAGAAGTAAACCCCTCATTTACTCTCTCTGGAGTACTGATCTACCGCCCTCGGGCCTCTACAATAGGTTTATCCAAGCCTTCCTGGAATCGGTTGCCGACCTAGCTTGTACAAAATCCAACTTCACCATTCTTGGAGACTTGAATATTCATATGGATTACGTGAGCAACACGTCTGCCAAAATTGTGCTCACAGACTTCGCTGCGCTAGACCTGGTTCAGCTGGTAAACGGCCCCACGCATATAAACGGTCACACTATTGATCTTGTGTTCAGCAACATCTCAGACCTATCAGCTCAGACACCCCTTCTTCTGTTATGGTCCGATCATTTCCTAATTACGCTTACACCTCCAAACTCTTCTTCTCCTACACACCAACAGCTGAATAATCCAACCGGTCGTCACTGGCTGAAACTGAATTTCAATGAATGGATTTCTACCCTTGAAAACACTAGATTCAATCTTCCCAACCCCACTCTTTGCTAAGCGGATAAATTCAATGAGTGGATCTCCACTTCCCTAGATATTGTACTACCAGTAAAAACCATCACTAAAAGTGCTCGTCAGAAGAAATCCCCATGGTTCACTCCCCAGCTGCTGCTGTTAAAAAAGGAGTGTAAACAGCTCAAAAGAAAGTTGAGGAAAACCTACGATGACTCTTCAAGCTCAAATATAGGAAAGTGATCAGAGCTTTTCATATGGAAATTAAAACCTCGCAGTCTTCATACTATGCGTCCAAAATAGAGCAGTCCTCTAATTCCTCAAAAAAAATCTTCACAATAGTTAATGAGATTATCCAGGCGCCGTCCCATGTTGATCTGAAGGAGGCCTCCAAGGAACACAACAATAACTAGGCCTGTTTCTTCCAAAAGAAGATTCTCAACATTCACTTAGCCTTTCCTGACAGGTCCGTTCAGAAAGGCGACTTGGTCGGTCAGGATGAGGTCCATAGCTCCAGAGCCTCACTATCAGATTATCCGCCACTTGTGGAGGACTCACTAAGTAGTCTTTTACGCACCATAAAATCTGGATCCCTTCTGGACCCTGCCCCTCCCTACATTTTGGCATTAGGATCAGACATTACGGCCCCTGTCCTAACCAATGTCCTTGATGAATCTTTAACAACAGGCCAAATCCCACCACACTGGAAGCATGAGATTGTCAAGCCCCTACTTAAAAAGCCTAATCTTGTTGTAGCCCTACTAAGCAATTATAGTCTGATCCCTATTCTCCCCATAGCATCCAAATTGATTGAAAAACATGTCAACAGACATTTGGCAGGCTTTCTTGAAGATTCCAAGATCATACTCAAATGGGCTTTAGACCTCAACACAGCACCAAGACCGCCCTTCTGGCTGGCACAGAAGACATACGATGATGGTTAGATTCAGGGGACTATGCAGCAATTAACCTATTAGATTTTAGTGCGCCACTCAACACCATAGATCACAGTATGCTGCTCCAAAGAATCTCCCATACAGGCATCAAAGGGATCGCCTGGAAGTGGATCTCCTACTTTCTGAGGGATAGGACCTTTCAAGTCCTTTATCGTTCCTTCTTCTCTAATAGCTTCTCTATCAGCTGTGGGGTTCCGCAGGGCTCATCACTGAGCACTTTCCTTTTTAATATCTGTATGTCTCCATTAGCTGAGATTGTAGAACCCTATGGTCTATCGCTGGTGTCCTCTGCCAACGACACTCAGTTGTTTTTTTCGATTTTCACTAACACTTAACTATGACCAGCCCAGCTTAACACCCTGTCTCCAAGCTGTTGCCAGATGGATGTCCGACTGTAAACTCAAATTAAAAGAAGATAAAATAGAAGTAATACTTGTAGGGAACCCTGCCCTCCCTAGATCTCCTTTTCTAGTCCTGGAAGGATTGAAAGACTTGCCCCCGCCAAATGAGAACATAAAGAGTTTAGGTTTTTGGTTGGACTCTCATCTCACAATGGATTACACTCCAAAAAGCTGGCGGACACTTGTTTCAGTCTACTAAGACTTCTTAGGAAAGTTTTCAAGGTACTTCCATTCTCGGCCAAAGACTTATTACCCAGGGTCATACAATGTCACACCTGGACTATGGGAATGTTCTTTTCCTAAGCTCACCCCAATATGTATTAAAGAGACTGCAAGTGGTGCAAAATGCAGCTGCACACCTACTTATGAATATTCCCAGACACCTGTCTGCAAAATGTGCCTTAGTCTTTGTTCACCGGCTTCCTGTAGAACAACTAATTAACTTCAAAGCCATGTGCACTGTGCACTAGAGCCCTGCACAATAAGGGCCTGGCCTTTCTTAGGCAGATTGTAATGCCCTATATCCCTCTGAGGTTGCTTAGATCCTCGATGGCTTCTCTAATTAATGTGCCACGGACCAGGAAAGCAGGATGGGGAAGAAGATCCTTGGCACATAGAGTGGCCAGTCTCTGGAACTCTCTTCCTTTGGAGCTCTGTCAAGATAACCAAGAACTCTTTTTCCACAGGAAATTGAAGACTCTATTGTTCACAGCATAGGCCTTGGCGAGTCTGTTGGGTCCCGCTCTAGCATTGGGAGGCGTTCTGCTAGCCATGCGCTGTATAAATCCCATAATCTAAACCTATTCACTCTTTTATGTTCTGGGTAGATAAAGTGTTATAATTTTAATCAGGCGTTCTAGAGACTTGTAGTGCATTATTCAGAAAAAAAAACAAGTCGGTGTCCTTTAGTGACCTACCAATGACTGTTACCAATTTGTCTTGTACCTTATCTACTGTTCCCTTTGCCTGCCCATGGAATGTTATATATATTAGTCATACTGCTGTGACTCCGCCTGCGGTTGTCACTTACTAGTTGTATTCTTTTATGTGCAGGGACTTGATATACAAGAGAATAGTGCATGGAATGGGGTTTGGAATGTGAACATGAAGACATACAATGTATGCTTGAGGGAAGACTATGGGCTTGGAGGCTGCTGCACCGTTGAACGGTGCATCTGGTTAGGATATTACTGATGTGCTGAGTGTCATCATGAATCAGTAGAATTACCGACCTTTCTGTGTTGGGTAGTTTGCATTACTAGGGCCTCTCGATTTTATGAACAGAATGCTGAGGAATACCTACTGGAAAATATGTCCCCGTAAGGGACCTGGTATCTACGTTTACAACTGAACACCTGAGTCATTGAGTCATGTGTTCTTGTATTACTGCTGTTCATGCAATTAGCTAGAGTGATGCAGTGTTCAAAGTCTTTAAATTTCCTTTTAAATGACTATTTTTCATTCGATTAACATGAGTAAACGGTAGGTTACATACCACAGGATGCAAAAGATATGAAGTTTGCCTTGAATGAAATACCTATGAACATATATACAGAAAAGATTATTACAATGTCAGTTATGCATAATAATGTTAAATTTGCTGGAGAAGTTTAGCATACGTTTGCAGTGTATCTATATATATATATGTTCGATGGCATGTGTAGCTGCAGATACACATGCTGTGCACATCCCGCCATCTGGTGTTGGGCTCGGAGTGTTACAAGTTGTTTTTCTTCGAAGAAGTCTTTTTGAGTCACGAGATCGAGGGACTCCTCCCATTTCGGCTCCATTGCGCATGGGCGTTGACTCCATCTTAGATTGTTTTTTTTCCGCCATCGGGTTCGGACGTGTTCCTTTTCGCTCCGTGTTTCGGGTCGGAAAGTTAGTTAGAATCTCGGAAAAATCGTCGGTATTGTTTGCGTTCGGTATCGGGTTAGTTACAACAGATCGACACCGACTTTTGAAGAGCTCCGTGGCCCTTCGGGGTTTTTTCGATCCCCCGTCGGGGCCTGGTCAGGCCGGCCACGTGTCTCTTCAAGGCTGATGGAACAGACCCCATTCCGCTTCTGCCCAAAATGCCATAACAAGTATCCATATACAGATCAGCATCTGGTCTGTAACTTGTGTTTGTCGCCAGAACACAAGGAAGATACTTGTGAAGCCTGTCGAGCGTTTCGGTCCAGGAAGACTTTAAGAGACCGAAGAGCAAGAAGACTGCAAATGGCGTCGGCAGGACAAGGGCGTTTCGAGGAGGAAGAAGAAACTTTCTCCATCCAGGAATCGGACTCGGACGAGCTCGATCCCGAAGATACGCCGAAAACCGTGAGTAAGACGTCGAAACAGAAAACTCATGAGAAAACAACAAAAGCCCAGGGGACGCCACCGCCAACAGGCCATGGCTTAACCCGAAAAATAGGTGACCGATCATCGGCACCGAAAAAGGGCACGCTGGTGTCAAAGTCATCCGACTCCGGTCGAGATACCGCCACACAGCAATCTCGGGCCCAAGACAGCGGCTCCGAGCAAATTCGGCACCGAGACAGCGGCACCGAAATGGGTCGGCACCAAGAGACCACGACACCGAAAATAAAAAAGGTTGCATCAGAACCGAAAAAACTAGCCGAAAAGGTTTCGATACCGAAACACCCGGCATCGGAACCAAAAACAAGTTCCTACACGGAGGAACAAGGACTGTCCTCACAAATGAAAACACATAGATTTGGACAGGAACTGGAGACAATGGAGCCAGACTACACCCAAAGAAGGCTCCACATTAAAAAAGAAACAGGGAAGATCAGCACTCTCCCTCCTATTAGAATGAAACGCAAACTTGCCTTCCAGGAGAAGGACAAGCAGCCACAAGCTAAGGTGGCTAAACAAGTAACCCCGCCACCGTCTCCACCACGCTCTCCGCAACCATCACCGGTAGCCACACCACCAATGATGCAATCCCCGACTCATACAGGGATGAGTCAAGACGATCCAGACGCGTGGGATCTTTATAATGCACCAGTGTCAGATAATAGTCCTGACTGTTATCCAGCTAGACCGTCACCACCAGAAGATAGTACAGCCTACGCACAGGTGGTGTCAAGGGCAGCGGCGTTTCATAATGTCAACCTGCATTCGGGGCCAATTGAAGAAGACTTTCTATTTAATACGCTGTCGTCCACACACAGCCAGTATCAGAGTCTCCCCATGCTACCTGGAATGCTAAAGCACTCCAAACAAGTGTTTGAGGAGCCTGTAAAAGGAAGGGCCATTACTCCAAGAGTGGAGAAAAAATATAAACCGCCACCAACAGACCCGTGTACATCACACAACAGCTAACACCGGACTCAGTAGTAGTAGGGGCAGCTCGCAAGAGGGCGAACTCACACACTTCAGGAGATGCACCACCTCCAGATAAAGAGTGTCGTAAATTTGACGCAGCAGGAAAGAGAGTGGCGGCACAGGCAGCAAACCAGTGGCGTATTGCAAACTCACAGGCTTTGTTGGCCAGACACGATAGGGCTCATTGGGACGAAATGCAACACTTTATAGAACATTTGCCCAAGGAGTTCCAAAAAAGAGCACAGCAAGTAGTGGAAGAAGGACAGAGTATCTCAAACAATCAGATACGGTCAGCAATAGACGCTGCAGACACAGCTGCTAGAACTGTAAACACAGCAGTAACAATAAGGAGACATGCATGGCTGCGTACATCAGGATTCAAGCCGGAAATACAACAAGCCGTGCTGAATATGCCATTCAACGGACAACAGTTGTTTGGGCCGGAGTTGGACACTGCCATCGAAAAACTTAAAAAAGACACAGATACGGCCAAAGCCATGGGCGCACTCTACTCCCCACAGAGTAGAGGCACATTTTGAAAGACACAGTTTTGGGGGGGGGGAGGGGGTTCGAGGACAAAGCACAGAACCCTCAACCTCACAAACAAAACCCACTTACCAGAGCCAGTATCAGCGGGGAAGTTTTCAGGGACAATATAGAGGGGGACAATTCCAAAAGAATAGAGGGAAGTTCCAAAGTCCCAAAACTCCTCAAAACAAGCAGTGACTTCCACGTCACAAATCCCCAACACATAACACCTGTGGGGGGGAGACTAACCAAGTTTTACAAACATTGGGAGGAAATAACAACGGACACTTGGGTCCTAGCAATTATCCAGCATGGTTATTGCATAGAATTTCTCAAATTCCCTCCAAACGTACCACTGAAAACACACAATATGTCAAAACAACATATAGATCTTCTAGGACTAGAAGTTTAAGCATTGCTACAAAAAGAAGCAATAGAATTAGTACCAAAACAACAGAAAGAAACAGGAGTTTACTCTGTACTTTCTCATACCCAAAAAAGACAAGAGTCTGAGACCTATATTAGATCTCAGAACATTAAATACCTACATCAAATCAGATCAGTTTCACATGGTGACATTACAGGACGTAATCCCACTGCTCAAACAACAAGACTACATGACAACACTAGACCTAAAGGATGCATATTTCCATATACCGATACATCCTTCACACAGAAAGTACTTA